>NC_134687.1:340532320-341210320 GCF_050947455.1 Rhinoderma darwinii
GCACAGCCGTTTTTAAAAAAGGCCACGTAAAAAAACGCCTCGTAAAAGAAGTGCATGTCACTTCTTGAGATGTTTTTGGAGCCGTTTTTCATTGACTCAATAGAAAAAGAGCTCCAAACACGGGCGTAAAAAACGGCGCAAAAAAATGATTTTCAGCCGTTTTTTGTTACGAGTGTGAACAAAGCCTGAAAAACACCTCGATAAAACGACTCAAAAAAAGCCTCAAATTAAAAAAAGCTTCATTTTCAGCTTAAAAAAACCCTTGAAATCAGAGGCTGTTTTCCTTGAAAACAGCCTTGTAATTTTCAGCTACTTTTTTTTTTTTTTAACATTCTGTATTTTTATCTTTTCAAAAGAGAAATATATCACAAACGGCAATCCAAAATGCAGTAGTCCGAACAAGTAATCGGGCAGAGGAAAGCAAGGATAGTAACGTCTGTACAAATCAAAGAGATAATGCATATTCCCTGACGCAGAAGGGCATATATGCAAATAATGAACAGGAATTGAATAGAAAATATACATATTATAAAGAGTATCTCAGAGCTGTGTAGAGTCAGCAGAGAAGCCTCAATAGCCGCTTCCCTGATCAAGTGATCACACAATGTATAGAGGCATTATGCTGTAAGTGACCAGAAAAAAACATACATTCTGCAAAACAAAGTACAAATAAACATAACAATTATAATGGCATATATTAATATAAAGGTTCACATTAGCACCACGGTGGCTAATAACCTTCTTACATTTCGATTTTAATTAGCCCAAAAAGTTGGCATGAAGAGGTATATAAACCCAAGTTGAGGTGTGTGTGTATGAAGAGTAGAAGTACAAATAGAGAACCATGGGTGAAAAAATTATTCCACACTTCAATAGATATGTCATGTGAGAACTGTTCCCCCCATAATTGCCTAGAGAAGTCTAACTTCCCCTTATTCCAAATCACAAATATGAGAAATACTCGTCAGAGGAACAGAAATCTGACCAGTCCTGCCAAACCATGTAAGCAGACCTAGTTGCCCAGCAATTGGATCCTACTTCCATCCTCTGCAAATGAAGTACCTCTAGAAACCACTCCTGTATTGAGGGAGTCCTCTCAGATTTCCATTGACGTGGAATAAGAGTTCTAGATAACCAGGCTCCGCACATTTGCTGTAATGGAACCTGGCACCATGGAGAGTAGCAATACAGCTGGATTGTTAGGTATCTCTCTTCCCATTATTTTATTAATAAGGGCCACCACCTTAACCCAAAAAGTCAGGATATGGGGATATCCCCACTAAATATGTAACATAGTGCCACGGTCACCCCTACAACACCAAAATTCCTCTGAAACCGAAGGGTAAAAAGAGTGCAACAAAACAGGGACTCTATACCAACGGGACATAATATTATAGTTTGTTTTCTTAGCTTTATATGAAATAGAAAATTTATGGCACAGTGTAAACGCTTTAGACTAATCAGAGGCAGAGGGTGTGGGCGTTAGTTCCCTCTCCCAACCTGTAATGAACTAGGCCGGTGTGTTATTATTTTTATTCTAAAAGTAACATATAGATGGCGGATATTGTCTTCACTGGAGGCGTGGGTAGGAGGCACATATTTTCAAAAGGTGTCAGTGTTCTATGTAAACATAACTTGATTTTATTATTATCGTAGACATTTTGTAAATTGTAAATAGTCCCAAGATTTTGTCAAAGAGAGTTCTTCCCCTGGGATAATGGAGTTGAGGGATTTTAAACCCTCATCCGTTAACAGGTGTTGGAGGTTAATGGTGACGGTCTGGACAAGTAGGATAAGAAAGAAGCAGCTAATCCCGGAGGGAATTACCTATTGTTAGAGACTGGAGGCAGGGGGCTATTAAGGGTTATCAGGAGTGAATGTTTCCCATAGCGTTTACGTACTACATTTAGGTGCCCCGCAATAAACGGGAGTCGAGAGTTCTCTATAGTAGTGTAGTATGGAGTTCTCAACCATGGGAGAATAATCAGTGGCACTGGCAATAAGAAATCTTCCAGTGTTATCAAAAGTTTGGACTTATTCTGGTGAAACCAGTCTAAGATCCTAGTCGCAACTGCAGAAAAATAATAAGAAAGAAAGTCTGGTAAAGCTAGACCACCTTGTTGCTTCCTCCTAATTAATGTGGACTTTGCTATTCTTGAGGGTTTAGCCTGCAAAATAAATCTGTTAAGGGCCTTATTAAGCGAAAGAAAGAACTGCCTGGGCAGTGTACACGGGACAGTCAGATATAAATACATCACACATTGTAGTACATTCAGTTTAACAATATTGATTCTGCCGAGCCATGAAAAGTCCTTATGTTTCATTTGGACAAGTCAGCCCTAATGGATTGAAGGATAAGAGTGAAGTTAAGGGGATAGGTATCCGTTAGATCCGCCGGGATCTGAATCCCCGGTTATTTGAGTGAGTTTGTTTTCCATGAGAAGGAATAATTATGACTTAGTTGTTGCACTAATTGGGGATCTAAAGTGAAATTCAGGGCCTCGCTCTTAGTTAAATTCACCTTATAATTGCTAAAGTAACTATACGTCCGACTGGTTTTCATCAGCG
Source organism: Rhinoderma darwinii (assembly GCF_050947455.1). Taxonomy (NCBI): domain Eukaryota; kingdom Metazoa; phylum Chordata; class Amphibia; order Anura; family Rhinodermatidae; genus Rhinoderma; species Rhinoderma darwinii. The sequence goes on from NC_134687.1 coordinate 340,534,889, forward strand.
ATGGTAAAGATAAATAGGGATGAGTGACATAGGATAACAAATCATTAGCGAAAGCCAACGTTTTAAAATGATTCTCACCTATTTGAAGTCCCATGATATCGCTATTATGTCTGGGTGCTACTAATAAATGTTCCATAACTAATGCGAACAACAAAGGGGAAAGAGGGCATCCCTGTCCAGTTCCATTGCTAATCGTAAACGGAGCAGACAGGGTACCATTAACCCCGCCGCAGCCATTTTTCAGATTTTCATTTTCGTTTTTTCCTCCCCACATTCCAAAAGCCGTAACTTTTTTATTTTTCCGTCGATATAGTCCTATGAGGGCTTGATTTTTGAGGGAAGAGTTGTACTTTTTCGTAGCACCATTTATTGGGCCATATAATTTAGTAGGAAACTGTCAAAAAAATTATATATGGGGTAGAAAATGAAAAAAACAGCGATTCCTCCATTGTTTTTTGCGCTCTGTTTTTCTGCGGAATTCACTGTGCAATTAAAACAACATGTTACCTTTATTCTGTGGGTCAATACAATTATGGTGATACCAAATATATATAGTTTTTTCTATATTTTACTACTTTTACAAGTAAACACCTAAGTGTAAAAAATAAAATTTATTTTGTGTCGCCAAATTCTGAGAGCCATAACTTTTTTATTTTTCCATCGATTAAGTGGTATGAGGGCTTATTTTTTGTTGGATAATGATGCCATTTTGGGGTACATGTGACGTTTCTGCCGTTTATATATATTTTTTTTTTACGGCATACACGGTGCGAGTTAAATAATGATATATTGTAATAGTTCAGACTTTTACGGATGCGGCAATAGAATTTTTTTTTTTTTTTACTATGTTCTAGGGGGAAAATGGGAAAAGTTTTTTTTTTAACTTTTAATATTTTTTCATTTTTTTTACGTATAAAAAACTTTATTTTACAAATTTTTACTTTTTTTATTAGTCCCCCTAGGGGACTTCAACTAGCGATCATTGGATCGCTTGCACGATATTCTGTATTGTACTCTGTATTCTGTATTCTACATTAATATTGCAGTATATTCTGACAGGCTTCTATTAAGCCCTGCCGGAGGCAGCGCTTAATAGGAGCACAAAGATGGCGGACCTGGGGGCCTTCATTAGGCCCCCAGGCAGCCATAGCAACCATCGCTACCCGTGGTTGCATTGCGGGGGCGCGATGAACTGTTAGAGAGGGTCTCTCTAATGATTTAAACGCTGCGGTCACTATTGACCGCTGCATTTAACGAGTTAAACGAGCGGGATCGCGCTCGAGCGCGATCACGCTCATTACTCTGCAGTGTCGGCTGTAACATATAGCCAACACCCGCATCGTATTAGGCGGGTTCACTCCGTGAGCCCGTTCCATACTTCCTCTACCCGACTTTGGCATATGGATACGTCAAATGTCGGGAAGGGGTTAATTCTAACTCTCGCTTGAGGTCTGTTATACAGAGAAAATATACCATCCCTCATCAACTGACCCAGTCCAATTTGAGACAGGGAGACCCCCAATCCACCCTGTCAAAAGCCTTCTTAGCATCCAAAGATAGTAGCATACAGAAAATCTCCCAACACAAGTCTCGATTTCATCCTTGTCAATAAATGCATGCACATAGCCATAATACAGTTGTGTATACAGAGTCTTAGGCCCTGTTCACACTGTTTTCAGGCGGAAAAATCTGCCTCAAAATTCCTTCAGGAATTTTGAGGCAGATTTTGACCTGCCGGCAGAAAATTTGGCGGAAAAAAACGCATCTGCCTCCCATTGAAATCAATGGGAGGCGATTTCGGGTAATTTTTGGCGATGTTTCTAATGTGGTTTCCATGTCAAAAACAGTGCCAAAATACTCCGTGTGAACATACCCTTACAGGCTGAAAGAAAGTGTGTCTTTATGCTCGCTTTTCATCATGCAGGCTTTCAACGAGATAAGGGATATATCCCCTTAAGGCCTCATTTACACGAGCGTGTGCGTTTTGCGCACGCAAAAAAACGCTGCGTTTTGCGTGCGCAAAAGGCAATTGACAGCTCCGTGTGTCATCCGTGTATGATGCGCGGCTGCGTGATTTTCGCGCAGCCGCCATCATAGAGATGAGGTAGTCGACGCCCGTCACTGTCCAAGGTGCTGAAAGAGCTAACTGATCGGCAGTAACTCTTTCAGCACCCTCGACAGTGAATGCCGATCACAATCTACACCAACCTGTGAATAAAAAAAGACGTTCACACTTACCATGAACTGCCTGCTTCCTCCAGTCCGGTCTCCCGGCCGTTGCCTTGGTGACGCGTCCCTCTCTTGTCATCCGGCCCCACCTCCCAGGATGACGCGGCAGGCCATGAGACCGCTGCAGCCTGTGATTGGCTGCAGCCTGTGCTTGGCCTGTGATTGGCTGCAGCTGTCACTTGGCCTGAATTGTCATCCCGGGAGGTCGGACTGGAGTAAGAAGCCGGGAGTTATCGGTAAGTCAGAACTTCTTTTTTTTTTTTACACGTATATGTATATTGTGATCGAAAGTCACTGTCCATGGTGCTGAAACAGTTTAAGTCTTTCAGCACCGTGGGCAGTGACTGTCTCCTGACGTCGCGTACCCGAACATTTTTTGCCGGGTTCGGTTAAAACGAGTTCGGCCGAACCCGGTGAAGTTCGGTGCGCTCATCTCTAATTTGACACTCCGTTTGGATGTTTGTAACCAGAAAAGCACGTGGTGCTTTTCTGTTTACATTCATCCTTTTGACAGCTCTTGCGTGATTTTCGCGCATGCAACGCAGGACCGTCAGTGTGGCATGCGTTGTTTTCACGCACCCATTGAAGTCAATGGGTGCGTGTTGCGTGAAAAACGCAAGAATATAGAACATGTCGTGAGTTTTACGCAACGCACTCACGCTGCGCAAAATTCACGCATCGTCTAAACAGCCCCATAGACTATTATAGGTGCGTACGACACGCGTGAAAAGCACGCGCGTCGCACGCGCGTATAATACGCTCGTGTAAATGAGGCCTAAAGGAGTTGTCTCAGGAGAGACATTTTTTGCCTATTGCTAGAAAAGAAGTAGCAGTGGCAAACAACTTAATCTCTTAATTTAGTTTTCCCCAAGGCCCCAAGGTTGGCCTTTGACTATAATGGGCGAACCCTGAGGACTACAAAGAAAAAAGAGCCGATAGGAAAAGAATTGGCACCTTCCTATCGCTGCTCTTACGTCTTTCCAGCAATGGGCAGCAGTCACAGAGCCGATCCTGAGGCAATTCAATTAAGAAAACAGCCAATTTCTGTTACTGAAAGTGAATATGCACTTTTTAACACTATGTCATTTTAAGATTCAACATTCTATGCTGAATAATTCCTTGATTTAACTGTTATAGTGGTTGGAGTTCCATTTCTTCTGATACAGAGCTCCAAATCCCCTGCAGAGACATGAGTACAAACAACTTAGTTTTAAGTGTAGAACTGTCATCTGAGCTCTCACAATGCACTAATCTCTGGTAACAGGAGTCTAGCAGAATTCTGAATTTACTTTTCTGTCTGAACAGCCGATAAAAAATCATGTAATTCAAGAAACACTTGTACCATTTCATGGAACAACAAATGAAATTTTAAAATTGTATATTAAATAATAAAACACTGGGTAAAACAGACACTGAAACACACCGGCGGGCATTGGTGGACGGTAGAATAAATTTTACAATCAGCGCCAGGCAGCTGCTGCCAAGCCAATTAGAATCATTGGATAGTTTAAAAGAAGCATAGATGCACATGACAAATACAATGTTTTTTGCCTCTAGACAAATGACTAGTGGGACTGCACATGGAACATTGTGTACAATTTGTGACATGACACAAGACATGAAGGGTCTTTGGTCACAAGAAATGAACTGCATAAAAACAAAGAAATTAGGGGGATGGCTGGATTGCAGGACCTTGAGCGATTATCTAACTTTCACAAAATTGCTTTCAACTTTCTATGTAGTCTTGAATTGTGGAAAATAATAAAATGTCATTCAATAGTAGAGCATTCCTTTAAATTATACCATCTTCTAACAACACTTTTCCACATATTCTGAATGGATTATGTAACCACTCCCCTCCAAATTCCTCTTTTAACAAATTGAAGATGGGAAAGAGGGACTATTACATGTGATGTACACCATGTACTGTATCTGTTTTTTAGTGTTAGTAACACCTTTGAACAATTTAGTCCCACCTTCTAAACAACTACTGGTCATACATTCAGGACAATATACCCATAGTGCCAACCTGACAGTAATTCGGATAGTGGCAGCCCGATTAGAACAACATACCAATAATGTTCCAAGATTTAGATCACACACTGGATTATCCTGTCCCATACCATGCCACCTCATCACTTCGAGGCTATGCCTCTACCTTCTCTTTTCCTTCCTTTTCCTCTCCACCTTTTACTATTGCGAAATCCAGTTCATAAGACATAATAAATCACTAGGCTATCCTCTGTCTAAAAAATAGGCTGTGGCTAAAAAAGTTGTAAAATGCACCAAATATATTAAAGACGTGGGCCATGCCTAAATCCAAATATAATGAGTAAACTCCCCATGCCTGACATACATATATATAAGGGAATTTAAGATAACTGCGTCACAGCTGCTATTTGCTTGCTTAAATTGTGAAGGAGCTTTTTCACAGTCAATGATTTCCTGCATTTGTTCTTCCCGCTGCTCTGGCTCTGCGGGAAGCGCTAAAAGCATTCAGCCAATTATTCATGTAATGATATAAAAAATAGGATCTGAAATTATTAATTTTTAATGATAAGAATACGGAGTGGAAGGTGCAGCAGAAAGGTCAGCGAACACAAGTGAATGAGATAACCCAGGCTGAGAAGAACACCCAGGGTGAAAGAACTCTGCAAAATACTAATGTATCTTCCGGTCATGTATATTTAATCCTCTTCTTTTATTTGACAATGCAGACATTTATGGCATTACTGTCAAATCCATTCCAACAGGATACTATCCCTGTTGTGTAATATTTCATCATCATGCTACCCAATGGCACAGTGAACACATTTTTCCACTAAGATCAACATAACAAACAATAACCAATAGAAAACAGTACACATACAGTGGGGTAATTTCTAAAGAGATTTATGCCAGTCTTCTGTTGCAAAAAAGTTGCACATTATGGCATACACCATATTTGCTTAATAATATGCGACTTTTTGCCATTTTCGGCCGCTCATAACACTTTTTAAAAAGTGAATGGGGCTTAACTGAAGGGGCAGCGCCACCCGAGGCCAGACAAATTTACTAAACTAAACAAACTGGAGTAAACTATACTAGAGATCTACGTAATGGTGTAGATTTCACTTTTTGGTGCACAGACAGCACAAGCTTTGACAAAAGTATTAAGAGGTGTGCAACTCTTAATAAATTAGTCCAATCTTATGGCTGTTCACATCTGCGTCGGAGGCTCTGTTGCCGGCAAAATATAGGCAACCATGACGGAAACCTGACGGAGTCCATTAAAGTAAGATGTGAATACAGCATTACTCCTGCACGCTTCAGACTAAGGGTATGTTCATGCAGGGTGGATACGCGGCGTGAAAGCACAAAGCGTATCCACCCTGTGCGCCACCGCAGGGAATTCCAGACCAAAAACCGCACCATATTGCTGCATGGGGTATGTTTCAAATCTAACTTGTGTGAGACTTATCCAAGTAATTTTGAGATATTTTTATTTTTTTACACATTGTAGTTTATTTTGGTGGTAAATTTTGGTAGATATGTTGTGTTTATTTACAAATACAAAATCTGACATTTACAGAAAATGTAGACAAATTTTAATTCTGTGCACAGATCAGATTAGATAATAATTAACATTTACCAAATGTCTACTGTATGTTGGAATTTTTTTTAATAGGCTTAGAAGTTTAGCAAATTTCCAAACCGTATTTTTTTAGGGACCAATTAAGTTCTGAAGTAGCTTTAGATATATTAGAAACCCCCCATAAATCACTCCAACAGCATTTAGGACGTTTGTGTTTTTTATTAACAGAGAAACAAAACTCAATATTTATGTAGCTTTTAAAAAGATCCCACATGTGGCCCTAGTGTACAACTTGACTCAAACACAGGCCTCAGAAATGAAGGAGCATCTATTGGGTTTTGGGGCCTCCCTTTTAGTAGGATATTTTCCAGGCACCATTTCAGTTTTACGGAGGCCTTAAGGTGCCAAAACATAAAAAAACACTCCCCCCAAAATACCATATTTCGGAAACCACACCTCCCAAGCAATTAATCTAGGGGGTGTAGGGAGCATTTTGACCCCACATATGTTTCATATAATTTATAAGAATTGGGATGTATAAATAAAATCTGTAACTTTTTTCCAATAATATGTAGGTGTAGCTAAATATTTGTCATTTTAACAATTAAACAATTTGTAATTTAGAAATATAGGGACAAAGCACCCCACAATTTTTCATGCAATTTCTCCAGAGTATGGCAATACCCCAGAATTTTCTCAGAAGGAAAGGAGTGCCATTTGACTTTTTGAGAGAAGAGTTTGCTGGAATGGTTTTGGGCTCTATTTGCAGAGCACAGTGGAAATCCCCAATAATGGAATTTTGGCAACTACACTCCTCAAGACAGTCATCTATGGATGTAGTGAACATTTTGACCCCAAAGGTGTTTTCCAGAAATTAGTGCACAATGGATGTTGTAGTGTGTGGTCATAAACTGCTGTTTGGGCACAGTGTAGGGCTCAGAATGGAAGGACTGGCATTTGGCTTTTGGAGTGCAGATTTTGCTTGGTAGTAGTTTTGTTTGGGGTTTTACTGGTATTTCAGTTTATAATGTGGGTCATATGTAAGCTGTGCGGAGTACGTCAGGGCATAGTGGGGTAAATAAATAATAAAAATAATCCATAAATGTGTGGTGCGCTTTGAACCAATCCTTTGTGCACAGGTCAGGTTTTTCGGGGCAGGTGTCGCAATGATAAATGAAAATAATTAAAAAAAACACATCACTCATTCCTTGTAAAGGATATTTTTAATTTGATGAAATAAATATATTACATCCAATTAAAAAAATATTTTTTGTGCAATGCAATGAGTGTTGTGGCTTTCTCTATTGTTACAATTAAAGGACCAAGCCCCTACCACGCAGCACCATAATTTCACCTGAGTGCCAACCATTGAACATGGTGATGGCAATGGTAAATTATGTCCTTTCTTATCCCCTTTTGGAACACACTTTGCCCCTTTTTAGGACCTTCACTTCTTTGCAGTTTGGGGAACTTCGCTGAAAAAGTGTTGCCCTGGAATCATACGAGCAGCCTTTCTTCCAGCAGATGTGCTTGGGCCCTCCCCTTCCTTGTTTTCATTTATTAGGACCTTGATAACCATCTTTTGAAACTGAAGAAATATTCCTGTCTGGCCTGCAATTTAAGATAACACGTAAGTGTTATACAATGCAATTTTTTTAACGCGCACAGCCAGCTTTTGTATCATGCAACATGGCTATGCGTTTAATGAGGGTTTTGTATACAATACCCGCACACCAGTTTGGCCTAATCTGTGGTTCTCCTCTAGCCCTATAGGCCCCAAAACATCATCATCTGTACTGCATCTACCAGGCCCATCTGTGGGGTCTAGCAAATGATGACATGTGGTTTTGGGTGAAAAACTGTTAGGCGCAAAAATTTGTCTGGGCCATCAATTGGCATCATTGCGTTCATAGAGACTTAAAGGGTAACTAAATGTTCAACAAACTTCTGACATGTCATAGTGACATGTCAGAAGTTTTGATTGGTGGGGGTCCGAGCACTGAGACCCCCACCAATCACTAAAACGAAGCGGCAGAAGTGCTCGTGTGAGCGTTGAGACACTACGCTTCTGTTCGGCTTTTACGAGTATGAGCTCATAGACTTTGTATTGAGCCCGTACTCCGCTACATTGATTTCCGGAAAAAGCTGAACAGAAACGAAGCGGCTGAGCGATCACACAAACACTTCTGCCGCTTTGTTTCAGCGATTTGTGGGGGTCTCAGTGCTCAGACCCCCACCAATCAAAACTTATGACTTATCAGAAATTTGCTGAACGTTTAGTTACCCTTTAACTTTTGAATTTTTTCGTCAATGTGGCTGTATGAGAGTTGTAGTTTTTTATTGTGATTATTTTGGGTTACATATTGAAAAACTTGTATTTCAACGGTGTTCACTATGCGGTATAAAGGACATGTTAACCTTATTCTGCGGGTCAGTACGATTACAATACCAAATTTATATAGTTTATATAGTTTAAAAAACAAAAAACATCATGTTTATGTAAAGCCCTATTCAGAGAGCAATAACTTTTTTTTGTCACCAATGGAGTGGAGGAGTTACAAAATGCCCAGTAGGTCATAAAAAAACTACAATGGAGATAGCCGTGCGGTCAGTTAGTCCATATGTCATTTCATCCATTATTAATTATCCATGTGTCAACTGTTATAAACAATTGGATAATAAATCTATAATATAAGGGATCACTTGTCTCTAAAAAAGTTTTTTTGTGCTTCCGAAATTTCATAAATAATAAATGCACTTCATAAACATAAATTCGAGGTGCTCACAGTAGATATTAATAACTTGCACCAATCGTAATAAGTATAACCGACAATATCAACTAACAGGAATCTCAGCACCAATCTGATATTGCAAACTGCAAGTTAACTAATGCACAGTTTCCTCTAAATTCACGTTACTTGATGATGTTGCTTTAAGGAGGACACTCCGGTCTCTTTTTATTTTCCTCTATATTCCCAAGAATGTGGGTTTGATCCACTATCCTCATGCCCATCAAATTTTTTGAGATTTCTGTTAACGCATTTCTCAATTTTCTATTAAACTTGATTTGGAAAAAGCAGAAAAGAATGATATTTAATATTATAGAGAGTTGTAAAATCTTTTCAGGGATGGAATTTTTCCACTATGCCTGTACTTGTTTTACATAAGATATTTCAAATCTTTTAAAAGATCTCTTAAACTCTAAAATATCTCTATGCTCGATATGGATTGGTCACTGTTTGTTATATATGTCCAAAAATTTGTTCAGCAAAACTGACAAATGCTACACTATATGGACAAATAGGTTGGCACCCCTCCTAATTTTTGCGTTGTGTTTCAGTCACACTATTGTGGACAGGTGCATAAAATCAAGCTCACAACCATGCACTCTCCATATACAAACATTGCTAGCAGTATGGCTCATACGGAAGAGCTGACTGACTTTAACCCCTTGGAGAGAAAGACAATTTTGGTCTTGTGGACACAGCCCATTCAAATCTAACGTGTTACTTTATATGGTAATAACTTTGCAATGGCTTTGCTTATACAAGCAATTCTGAGACTGTTTTTTCGTGAAATATTGTACTTTATGTTAGTGGAAAAATTTGGTCGATAAATTCAGTATTTATTGGTAAAAACCACCAAAGTTTAGAGAAAATTTGCAAAAATGTGCATTTTTCTAAATATGAATGTATCTGCTTGTAAGACAGATAGTTATACCACACAAAATTGTTACTAGTTAACATTTCCCATATGTCTACTTTATGCCGGCATAGTTTTTTATAACATCCTTTTATTTTTCTGGGACGTTACAAGGCTTAGAACTTTAGCAGCAATTTCTCACATTTTCAAGAAAATTTCAAAAGCCTTTTTTTTAAGGGACCAGTTCAGTTCTGAAGTGGCTTTGAGGGCCATATATTAGAAACCCCATATAAATCACTCCATTTTAAAAACTGCACCCTCAAAGTATTCAAAACAGCATTTAGAAAGTTTCTTAACCCTTTAGGGCATGCCCCCACGTGGCGGATTTCTGCAGACACTGTCCGCATCAATGCCGCACATAATCCGCGTTGCGGATTACGGCTGCGGATCTGCCCAAAATGTGCAGTAAATTGATGCGGACTAGCTGCTGCGGACTGCGGGAAAAGTGCTTCCCTTCTCTCTATCAGTGCAGGATAGAGAGAAGGGACAGCACTTTCCCTAGTGAAAATAAACGAATTTCATACTTACCGGCCGTTGTCTTGGTGACGCGTCCCTCTTTCGGCATCCAGCCCGACCTCCCTGGATGACGCGGCAGTCCATGTGACCGCTGCAGCCTGTGATTGGCCTGTGATTGGCTGCAGCCGTCACTTAGACTGAAACGTCATCCTGGGAAGCCGGACTGGAGACAGAAGCAGGGAGTTCTCGGTAAGTATGAACTTCTATTTTTTTGACAGGTTGCTGTATATTGGGATCGGTAGTCACTGTCCAGGGGGCAGAAACAGTTACTGCCGATCGCTTAACTCTTTCAGCACCCTGGACAGTGACTATTTACTGATGTCTCCTAGCAACGCTCCCGTAATTCCGGGAGCCCCATTGACTTCCTCAGTCTGGCTGTAGACCTAGAAATACATAGGTCCAGCCAGAATGAAGAAATGTCATGGCAAAAAAGCAAGACGCATCCGCAGCACACATAACATGTGCATGACAGCTGCGGACTTCATTGCGGAACATAGAATCTCCATTGAAGTCAATGGAGAAATTCCGCCATGAGTCCGCAACCAGTCCGCCACTGCTCCGCAACAGACAGAGCATGCTGCGGACACCAAATTCCGCTCGGCAGCCTATGCTCCGCAGCGGAATTTTACGCATCGTCTAAACGAACACTTCTAAATAGAAGTGGAAGTCAATGCAGAAACGGCTCCGCTGCGGATTAACTCTGCGGAGTGTCCGCAGCGGAATTCAAGTGAAATTCCGCCACGTGTGAACCCAGCCTTAAGCGTTTCACAGGAATTAAAGCAAAGTAGAGGTGAAATTTACAAATGAATTTTTTTTTTGCCAGAGAAATGCAACTTAATATTTATTGCCCGGATACTGCAGTTTTTATAAATATCCCACATGTGGCCCTAGTGTGCTAATGGGACTGAAACACAGGCCTCAAAGGCAAAGGAGCACCTAGTGGATTTTGGGAACTCCTTTTTATTACAATATATTTTAAGCACCATGTCACCATGAAAAGGTCTTGTGGTGCCAAAACAGTGGAAACCCCCCGAATAAATAAATCTGCAGCATAAAACCTACACCTATTTCCGCATCAAAATGTAAAAACCGCACGTATCAAAAAAGGCACTATTAGGTGCAGATTTTACCTGCGGAATTACCTGGGATTTTGATGCCGATTTTGTGCACCAAATTCCTCAATGTGTGCGTGTAGCCTTACAGAATTTACTAGGTATTTACAGCAAATTAACCCTTTACATTGTAAAGGATGAAATAAGTTACAATTCTGCAACATAATAGGCATGTGCTGATTTAAAAATCAGCAGCACGTCCTAAATTTCATGCAGTTAGGGTATGTTCACATGCTGTGTTTTCAGGCGTTTTTCAGGGCGTAAACGCCTCCAAAAAAAACTGTAGCTGAATACCTCCAAACATCTGCCCATTGATTTCAATGGCGTTTCGTTCAAATGGGGTGTTTTTTCTACGTGGCCGTTTGAAAAACTGGCACGTAAAAATAAGTGCATGTCACTTCTTGAGATGTTTTTGTAGCCGTTCTTCATTGTGTCACATTCACAGCTCCAAAAACTGCTCCAAAAAAACGCATCAAAAAAAGTTTGCTGCTTTAAAAACAGCTGAAAATCAGAGGCTGTTTTCCCTTGAAAACAGCTACACATTTTACAGCCGTTTTTACTTTAGCATGTGAACATACCCTTAGGGTTTAATCAGACGAACGTGTTAATCGTCCACGTGAAGGACATTTTTTTTAACGGCCGTTACACGGCTGCATGTATTTCTATGGGGCTATTCACACGGTCGTTGTTTTAACGGACCCTGTATAGGACCAGTAAAGAAATAGGACATGACCTATTTTTGGCCATTTTCACGGATCCCTCAATAGACTCAAGTCTATGAGGGATCAGTGAAAACGGGTCCCGCACGGGTGCAAATTGGCCATGAAAAACATCCGTTATTCACGGCTGATTTCGCACATGTTCATCTGAATATTGTCTTATATTGTAATTTGTAGTGAATTTACAGTGCGCAATCCACAACAAAAATAAGTAAGTGGCCTCATTCAGACGTCCATGTTCGGTCTGTGATATATGGACCATGTGTCGGCCGTATTTCCCAGACCGACCACAGTTCAAGGAGCCGGGTTTCTAGCATCACAGTTATCTATGATGCTAGGAGTCCCTACCTCTCCGTGGGAATACTGTCCCCGGTCCCGTACTGAAAACATGATTACAGTACGGGACAGTATTCCTGCGGACAGGCAGAGACTCCCATGATTATAGATAACTATGATGCTAGAAGCCCGACTCCCTGAATTGTGGCTGGTCCGGGAAATACGGTCGATACATGGTCAGTATATCACAGACCAAACATGCCGTCCGAATAAGGCCTTAGTCTAGTTACACAGTGCAGTCAAATCCCATTTTTATGCCACAATTTTTGCTAAATCACGAGAAAAAACGTGATTTGAGCGCACTATGACAATATAGCCTAACCGCAGTATTTTTTCACGTTTTGGATCCTTTTTTATGCAATTTCATAATCGGAGCACAAATCACGCAGTTTTGCTGCTATTTTTATATAATCGCGGCAAAACTCCGCCATTTTTGCAATGATTACGAAAATTATGGCAAAAAAACGCTAGGGAAACGGAAAAAAACCCATTTTAACATACTTTATGTATTCTGCAAGTGGGATCAGGAGGAATGGGAAGCAGGATGGAGAGCAGAGAAACACTCACCAACCTACAGGTCCAGTCGGCTGTGTAGAGAAGGACGTGTCTGGTGGGCGGCTCTCTCCACATGCAGCTTCTGCTTACATGCTGCATCTTTCTCTTCTGTAAGGATATGTTCACACGCTTAGCAAAAAAACGTCTGAAAATACGGAGCTGTTTTCAAGGGAAAACAGCTCCTGCTTTTCAAACGTTTTTTAGCCACTCACGATTTTCGTGGCGTTTTTCGCAGCATTTTTTACGGCCATTTTTGGAGCTGTTTTCTATAGAGTCAATGAAAAACAGCTCCAAAAACGTCCCAAGAAGTGACCTGCACTTCTTTTTCACGGCCGTTTTTTTACGCGACCGTTTTTCAAAACAGCCGCGTAAAAAAAACGGCCCATCAGAACAGAACGCCGTTTTTCCTATTGAAAGCAATGGGCAGATGTTTGGAGGCATTCTGCTTCCAATTTTTCGGGCGTTTACGGCCCGAAAAATGGCCGAAAATAAGCCGTGTGAACATACCCTAAGTCCCCTCAGGGCACCAGCGTTAGTTACTTCAGAGTAAAGAATGGGCCCTATTACATTACAGGGTCTGTTCCTTTCTCCAAGCGACTAACGCTGGGGCCCTCATTCAAATGTTTAAAGTTGCTGAGATTGTGGCCGTACCCCTGATGGCAGTACCAGTACTACAGTACCCTGTAGAACGCTACCGTAATACGTAGTGCCTACTGTAAAATTTGGTGAAGTAGGGATAATGGTCTGGGGATGTTTTTCAGGGTTTGGGATAGACAGCTTGTTTACAGTGAAGGGTAATGTAATGCTACAACATGTAAAAACAATTATAATGGCCGCGTCCCAGCCCTTGACACCCGCCGAGTACTAACTGGTATTCGACAGCACCTCTGCCGGGGCCTATGCTGCGCTAATCTCCTCCGCTGCCGCTCTGGAGTGCGCAAGCATGCTGACTCCCTCCTCCCTTAAAGGTTTTCGGCACACTCTTGGAAAGTGAAAATATTATTTTGATTTTGATTTTCTGTTTTGCCAGTAGCTTATGTGCAACGTTTCGGTCGCAAGACCTTCCTCAGGCACTCAGCCTTACTTGGGACTCTTTAGGCGTATAGCTGGCGCTGTAGTATAAAATGGCGGCTTACTGCTATGTGAAGCTGTAAAGGATCTGCCAGGCACAGCTTCTGTGTCTACGCCCATAGGTAATCAGTCTGCACCTGCTTCTATGTCTGTGAGACTGACTCCATCTTCCACCACTCAGCATGGCAGGCTTAGGAGTGGGAGAGCCTATCACAGCCTGGCCAGACGGAGCTAGCTCCCGCCCTCTGTCTATTTATACCTGCCTTTCCTGTTCCTCCTTGCTTGTGATTCTTCTCGTTTGGTTTTCTGGCCCTGCTGCAGCTTCTGAACTATTTGACCCTGCTTCATATTGACCCTGGCTTACTGACTACTCTCCTGCTCTGCGTTTGGTACCTCGTACACTCTTGGTTTCACTCGGCTTGTTCACTACTTTCCTGCTCTGCGTTTGGTACCTCGTACACTCCTGGTTTGACTCGGCTCGTTCACCACTCTTGTTGCTCACGGTTTTTCCGTGGGCAACTTCCCCATTTCCCTTAGCTTCTGCGTACCCTTGTCTGTTTGTCTGTCGTGCACTTACTGAGCGTAGGGACCGTCGCCCAGTTGTACCCCGTCGCCTAGGGCGGGTCGTTGCAAGTAGGCAGGGACTGAGTGGCGGGTAGATTAGGTCTCACTTGTCTGTTTCCCTACCCCCAACATTACATAATCACAAGCCCATATACCTAGTCTACCCTGGTCCCTCTCACTACTATGGACCCCCTTGAGACCCTGGCTCAGCAAATGCAGGGTCTCTCCCTACAGGTCCAGGCCCTGGCTCAGAGGGTCAACCAGCCTGATGCTACCATGGTAGTGCTCCTCACCTCACCTCTTGAACCCCACCTCAAGTTGCCTGACCGGTTCTCAGGGTTCTCAGAAGACTTTTCTCTCCTTTCGGGAGAGTTGTAGGCTCTATTTTCGCTTAAAGCCCCACTCCTCAGGTTCTGAGAGCCAGCGGGTGGGTATAATTATGTCCCGGCTCCAGGAAGGGCCCCAAGAATGGGCCTTCTCCTTGGCTCCTGACGCCCCTGAACTTTCCTCCGTTGATCTTTTCTTTTCTGCTCTCGGACTCATTTATGACGAGACTGACAGGACTGCCTTTGCCGAGAGTCAGCTGGTGACCTTACGTCAGGGTAAGAGACCTGTTGAGGAGTATTGTTCTGACTTTAGGAAGTGGTGCGTAGCTTCTCGGTGGAATGACCCCACCTTAAGGTGCCAGTTTAGCTTGGGTCTGTCGACCGCCCTGAAAGACCTGCTAGTTAGCTATCCCTCTACTGACTCCCTAGACCAGGTTATGGCTTTAGCGGTACGACTTGACCGACGTCTCATGGAACGACAACTTGAACGTTTTTGTGTTTTCCCCTCTGACTCCCCCATGATGCCTTCCCGAGGTCCCGTTGCTTCGCTCTTCCACGGAAGACTCGGAGGTACCTATGCAACTCGGGGCCTCCGTGTCCCCCTGACAACGTAGAGAGTTCCGCAGGAAGAATGGTCTCTGCTTCTATTGTGGGGATGACAAGCATCAAGTGAACACCTGTCCTAGGCGTAAGAATAAGCAGCCGGAAAACTTCCGCGCCTAAGTGATCATCGGGGAGGTCACTTGGGCGCACAGGTATTTCCCGTAAATATGAAACGTAATAAAATCTTGCTTCCCTTTCAGGTCTTTTGGTGGTAGGTCTGCTACCGGCAGTGCCTTCGTGGATTCAGGGTCTTCTGCTTAAATCATGTCTGTGGAATTTGCTATGTCTCTAGCTATGCCTTTGATTGATTTGCCTACACCTGTCCCGGTGGTGGGTATCGACTCCACTCCTCTTGCTAATAGTTATTTTACACAGCATACCCATGTTTTTTAACTCCTTGTTGGCTCCATGCATTTGGAGCAGTGCTCTGTACTGTTGATGCAGGGATTATCGTCCGATTTGGTTTTAGGCCTTCCCTGGTTGCAGTTGCATAATCCCACGTTTGACTGGAATACTGGGGAGCTTACCAAATGGGGTAATGAATGCTTGTCGTCATGTTTTTCTGTTAATTCTATTTCTCCCCCATAGGAGGTGAACACGCTACCTGAGTTTGTTCAGGACTTCGCTGATGTTTTCTCTAAGGAGGCCTCCGAAGTGTTACCTCCTCATAGAGAATACGATTGCGCTATCGATTTGGTACCAGGAGCTAAGCTCCCTAAGGGTAGGATATTTAATCTCTCTCGTCCCGAACGTGAAGCCATGAGAGAGTATATCCAGGAATGCCTGGCCAAGGGTTACATTCGCCCCTCTACTTCTCCGGTAGGTGCTGGCTTCTACTTCGTAGGGAAGAAGGATGGTGGTCTTAGGCCATGCATTGACTACCGTAACTTGAATAAGGTCACTGTAAGGAACCAGTATCCCCTTCCTTTGATTCCTGATCTCTTTAATCAGGTTCAGGGGGCCCAATGGTCCTCTAAGTTTTATCTACGGGGGGCGTATAACCTTATCCGCATCAAAGAGGGGGATGAGTGGAAGACTGTGTTTAACACGCCCGAAGGTCATTTCGAATACCTCGTCATGCCCTTTGGGTTGTGTAATGCTCCCACGGTCTTCCAGAATTTCATAAATGAGATTTTAAGAGATTACCTGGGGGTATTTCTTGTAGTGTACCTTGATGACATACTTGTCTTTTCCAAGGACTGGTCCTCCCACATTGAGCATGTCAGGAAGGTGCTCCAGGTCCTTCGGGAAAATAAACTGTTTGCGAAGACCGAAAAATTTGTGTTTGGGGTGCAGGAGATACCATTTTTGGGTCAAATCCTCACTCCTCATGAATTCCGCATGGACCCCGCCAAGGTCCAGGCTGTGGCGGAATGGGTCCAACCTGCCTCCCTGAAGGCGTTACAGTGCTTCTTGGGGTTCGCTAATTATTACAGGAGATTTATTGCTAACTTCTCAGTCATCGCTAAGCCTCTTACGGACCTCACTCGCAAAGGTGCTGATCTGCTCCACTGGCCTCCTGAGGCTGTCCAGGCTTTTGAGGTTTCTTAAGAAGTGCTTTATCTCGCTCCCGGTGCTGGTTCAGCCCAACCAAATGGAGCCATTTATCGTGGAGGTTGAAGCATCAGAGGTGGGAGTGGGGGCTGTCTTATCCCAGGGTACAAGGTCCCTCACCCATCTCCGTCCCTGTGCCTACTTCTCCAGGAAGTTTTCGCCCACTGAGAGTAACTATGATATTGGCAACCGCGAACTCTTCGCCATTAAATGGGCATTTGAAGAGTGGCGCCACTTCCTGGAGGGGGCTAGGCACCAGGTAACGGTCCTTACCGACCACAAGAATCTGGTTTTCCTAGAATCTGCCCGGAGGCTAAACCTGAGACAAGCTCGATGGGCGTTATTTTTTACCAGATTCAACTTTTTGGTTACCTATAGGGCTGGGTCTAAAAATATTAAGGCTGATGCACTGTCGCGTAGCTACATGGCCAGCCCTCCTTCGGAGGAAGATCCTGCTTGTATTTTGCCTCCAGGTATAATCATTTCCGGTATTGATTCTGATTTAGTCTCTGAAATTGCGGCTGATCAAGGTTCAGCTCCCGGGAACCTTCCTGAGAACAAGCTGTTTGTTCCCCTGCAATTCCGGCTAAGGGTACTTAGGGAAAATCATGACTCCGCACTATCTGGTCATCCAGGCATCCTGGGTACCAAGCACCTCATTGCCAGAAACTATTGGTGGCCTGGGTTGCCTAAAGATGTTAAGGCCTACGTCGCCGCTTGTGAGGTTTGTGCTAGGTCCAAGACTCCCAGGTCCCAACCAGCGGGCTTACTACGTTCTTTGCCCATTCCCCAGAGACCTTGGACCCATATCTCCATGGATTTTATCACCGATTTGCCTCCATCTCAAGGCAAGTCGGTGGTGTGGGTTGTAGTAGACCGCTTCAGTAAGATGTGCCACTTTGTGCCCCTCAAGAAACTACCCAATGCTAAGACGTTAGCTACCTTGTTTGCCAAACACATCCTGCGTCTCCATGGGGTCCCTGTCAATATCGTTTCTGACAGAGGGGTACAATTTGTTTCATTGTTTTGGAGAGCCTTCTGTAAAAAGTTGGAGATTGATCTGTCCTTCTCCTCTGCCTTCCATCCTGAAACTAATGGCCAAACTGAGAGGACTAATCAGTCTCTAGAACAATATTTAAGGTGTTTTATCTCTGACTGTCAATATGATTGGGTCTCATTCATTCCCCTCGCCGAATTTTCCCTTAATAACAGGGTCAGTAACTCGTCAGGGGTCTCCCCCTTTTTCTGTAATTTTGGGTTTAATCCACGGTTCTCCTCCATTTCACCTGGTAGTTCCAACAATCCCGAGGTAGATGTCGTTCATCGGGAACTGTGCACAGTCTGGGCCCAGGTTCAGAAGAACCTAGAGGCGTCCCAGAGCATACAAAAAACTCAGGCAGATAGAAGACGTTCTGCTAACCCCTTGTTTATGGTCGGGGATCTGGTGTGGCTATCGTCTAAGAACTTGCGCCTTAAGGTCCCGTCCAAGAAGTTTGCTCCCCGGTTTATAGGGCCGTACAAGGTCATTGAAGTCCTCAATCCTGTCTCCTTCCGACTAGAGTTGCTTCCATCTTTTCGAGTACACGACGTGTTTCATGCCTCCCTCCTTAAACGCTGCTCCCCGTCCTTGGCTCCCTCGAGGAAACCTCCTGTCCCCGTTCTCACCCCTGAGAGGGTGGAATTCGAGGTGGAAAAGATTGTGGACAGCAAGATGGTCCAAGGCTCCCTCCAGTACCTGGTCCATTGGAGAGGATACGGGCCTGAGGAGAGGACTTGGGTACCCGCCCGGGATGTTCACGCTGGGGTATTGGTCAGGAGGTTCCACCTTCGCTTCCCCAATAAACAAGGTGCACCTAGAAAGGGTCCGGTGGCCCTTTATAAAAGGGGGGGGGTACTGTAAAGGATCTGCCAGGCACAACTTCTGTGTCTACGCCCATAGGTAATCAGTCTGCACCTGCTTCTATGTCTGTGAGACTGACTCCATCTTCCACCACTCAGCATGGCAGGCTTAGGAGTGGGAGAGCCTATCACAGCCTGGCCAGACGGAGCTAGCTCCCGCCCTCTGTCTATTTATACCTGCCTTTCCTGTTCCTCCTTGCTTCTGATTCTTCTCGTTTGATTTCCTGGCCCTGCTGCAGCTTCTGAACTATTTGACCCTGCTTCATATTGACCCTGGCTTACTGACTACTCTCCTGCTCTGCGTTTGGTACCTCGTACACTCCTGGTTTGACTCGGCTTGTTCACTACTCTCCTGCTCTGCGTTTGGTACCTCGTACACTCCTGGTTTGACTCGGCTCGTTCACCACTCTTGTTGCTCACGGTTTTGCCGTGGGCAACTGCCCCATTTCCCTTAGCTTCTGTGTACCCTTGTCTGTTTGTCTGTCGTGCACTTACTGAGCGTAGGGACCGTCGCCCAGTTGTACCCCGTCGCCTAGGGCGGGTCGTTGCAAGTAGGCAGGGACTGAGTGGCGGGTAGATTAGGGCTCACTTGTCTGTTTCCCTACCCCCAACGTTACAGAAGCGCTTAGCTACTGGCAAAATAGAAAATAATCTTTTCACTTTCCAAGAGTGTGCCGAATACTTCTCTTGTATATCTCAACTGGGTTGCGACCCTATTTCTAGCACTTAAGAAAACTAGTGCTATATGAAACATCTCCATACGGATCCTCCCTTAAAGGGTCAGCGCGTGCCAAGTCCACCCAACTTTTCTGGGTACATAAGGTGCCTTGCCCCTTTGCTCAGGGCCTGATTTATGTATAGGTCATGTAGTCTAGCTTGCTAGCTCAATCCTTGCTGTAATTAATATTGGATTATATGTTAACGACACTGCTTGAACTTGACCTTGTCCTGACTACCGCCTGCCCTGACCTTTTTGCCTGATTTCAGTGACGGCCATCTGCCGCCTGAACTGACCTCTGGCTCAGGTAACCGTGAGTGACCGTATGCCGCCTACCCTGACCTTCGCTTGTACGGACCCAGCACTTAGTCTAGTCTGCTGTTTTAGAGACTATTCTGGGGATAGCAACCTGGGGATTCTAGCAGCCAAGTTAACATCTCCAGACGGAGGATAAAGGGTGAAAACCACTCCACTCTCCAGTTTAGGCCCACAGCAAATCCATTGACAACGCTGAGGGTCCACACCATCCTTTGTTGTCTCTGTGACAGTCACTTTCCTTTGCGGGCCCCGTGACAGTTAGATCAGGACATAGACCCTGCTGACTTTCTGCACCTGAAAGTTACGACCTAGTCTAAGATCTCCCCAGACATGTCCGCCAGGAAAAGTTATTTCAGTTGCCAGGTAATGAGCACATGGCCCCCCCCACACTTGTACGTGCCGAATCACAGCCTATTTGTAACACCGCTACTGTTAGCTAAGGCGGGCTTCTCTGCATGCCAAACCAAACGCCAGCACATCATGCCCTCCCAGCATATAAGAGCCGGCCGTGTCCTGAAAAAAAGTATACTGGCCAAAATAACAACTAATACCCCATGTTTCATGGATATTTTTACTATGTATACTTTTTTTCAGGATGCGGCCGGAGTCTTATATGCTGGGAGGGCATGATGTGCTGGCGTTTGGTTTGGCATGCAGAGCAGCCCGCCTTAGCTAACAGTAGCGGCGTTACAAATAGGCTGTGATTCGGCAAGATATGCTATGCCTGACGACCAGCACATTAACCCTCCACGTATTACACATTTCTTTTTTTACCATACATTCACACCCTAGCACTACACTAAAACTGACACTCATTTATCGCACACTTGTGAGCACTTAGTTCGCCACTCCCCTCAAGGCTAGTGGGAGTGGCTATCACTATTTAATGCACCCTCCTTCTGTAGCATTTTTTGACCTGTCTGCGTCCTGCTGGGAACGGGTTTTCACCCACCCACTTAGTAAGTATGGCCTTTTTTGTGGTTTTGATGTTATCTATGTCCCATTTTTTTCTGCTGGTGTTTTTAAATTAGGAACGAAAATTTCTAGTTAGGGACTCGCAAGGCACTGGGGACCCTTGACGTTGGGTTGCGAGCTTTGCGTATTTTGGCCAAAATAACAACTAATACCCCATGTTTCATGGATATTTTTACTATGTATACTTTTTTTCAGGACACGGCCGGGTCTTATATGCTGGGAGGGCATGATGTGCTGCCATTTGGTTTGGCTTGCAGAGCAGCCTGCCTTAGCTAACAGTAGCGGCGTTACAAATAGGCTGTGATTCGGCAAGATATGCTATGCCTGACGACCAGCACATTAACCCTCCACGTATTACACATAGTACTGACACCCCATGTACTATTCACAGCACTGACCCCTATTCATCACACATTTATTTTTTATTACATTATCACACAGTTCTGATACTTCCATACATACACATTTCTTTTTTACCATACATTCACACCCCAGCACTACACTAACACTCATTTATCGCACACTTGTGAGCACTTAGTTTGCCACTCCCCTCAAGACTAGTGGAAGTGGCTATCACTATATAATGCACCCTCCTTCTGCAGCATTTTTTGACCTGTCTGCGTCCTGCTGGGAACGGGTTTTCACCCAACCACTTAGTAAGTATGGCCCTTTTTTGTGGTTTCGAGGTTATCTATGTCCCATTATTTTCTGCTGTTGTTATATGTATTGGTGTATACTAATACTATAATGTGGTCAGTTACTGTGTTCTGTGTTTGGTGTATTTGATATGTAAGTGTGATTATTGTTAGTAATAAATATTACCCTTTTTTTACTATACAATTGTATTTATTGTATGGTCCTATTCCCTTGAGTAGCAGCAAAGCAAGTAGATTAACGTTAGTATATGGAAAAGGTAGGGGAACTAGGCATAACCCTAGTGACTCTGAATATAAAGGAGTTAGCAATGGTGGGTGACACAAGCAAGTGAAATCCACCATTACCTCAGACCTTTTACATAACCCGATAGGGAGGAACTTGCCACCAACATTGTCTGCCTGACATTCGTCCCCCTAAGCCTCGGCCTGTCGACCAAGTTGTAGACGGTTTGCTGGAACCTTATATCAGGTTTTCACCTCTACTTGGCCTTCCTTCCGCTACCTGTTTGGCAACTCTTTTCATTGGACACATTTTTTTTTCCATCTTCATGGACTCCCTATGCATATTGTGATCGACAGAGGGGTTAAATATACCTCTGAATTTTGGAGAGCACTCTGTAAGTTGCTTGAGTTAGACTTTTTTCTTCTGTCTACTACCCTCAATCCAATGGTCAAGTGGAGTTTTCCTTTAATAACCATACAGGTAAAATCACTCATTCTCCTCCATTCTTTTTGGTATATTATCAACATTTCAGAAATCCCTTTATAGTTTCCGCTTTGTCTGGAGTTCCTGCGGCCAACATTTCTTATGCCAATTTCCTATTCAACGATCAAAAAGCCAAACCATTACTTGCGTCAAGAAAAATGCTAATAGGAAGCGTAGCATCCCTCCTCAGTTCCTTCCAGAAGAATATGTGAGAGCATTCATCTGAAGACCCCCTATTTCAAGCTGGCTCTTCGATTCTTAGGTCCCTATGTTGTCTTGTTCCGAAAGTTAATTCGGAATCCTCAGTCTTTGCAGATCCACAGTTTCTTTCATGTCTCACTCCTCAATCCCCTGGTATATAATCGATTCTCCAAGAAGATTTCTTGTCCACAAGTCTTCTCTTCTGGTCCTGATGCTGAATTTAACCCTTTCACGCCGCAGCCCTTTTTCAGATTTTCATTTTCGTTTTCCCTCCCCACCTTCCAAAGGCCATAACGCCTTTATTTTTCCGTCGATATAGTACTATGAGGGCTTGATTTTTGCGGGACAAGTTGTAGTTTTTCGTTTCACCATTTATTTTGCCGTATAATATACTAGGAAACGGGAAAAAAATTATTTGTGGGGTAGAAAATGAAAAAAACAGCGATTCCACCATGGTTTTTTGCGCGCCATTTTTACGGAATTCACTGTACAATTAAAACAACATATTCATTTTATTCTATGGGTCAATACAATTACGCCGATAACAAATATGTGTAGTTTTTTCTATATTTTACTACTTTTACAAGTAAAAACCTAAGTGTAAAAAAGAAAATTTATTTCGTTTCGCCAAATTCCGAGAGCCGTAACGTCTTAATTTTTCTGTCGATTAAGTGGTATAAGGGCTTATTTTTTGCGGGATAAGCTGTAGTTTTTAATAATACCATTTTGGTGTAAATGTGACGGTTTGATCACTTTTTATTTCATTTTTTGTGGGAGATTAGGTGAACAAAAAATAGAGATTCTGGCGATTACAATTTTTTTTTTATGGCGTTCACCGTGCAGGTTAAATAATGATATATTGTGATAGTTCAGACTTTTACGGACGTGGCGATACCAATTATGTTTATTTATTAAATTTTTTACTATGCTCTAGGGGGAAAATGGGAAAAGGTTTTTTTTTGAACTTTTAATATTTTATTTTATTTTTTACACAAAAAAAAACTTTATTTAACTCATTTTTACATTTTTTATTAGTCCCCCTGGTGGACTTTAACCAGCGATCGTTAGATCGCTTGCACGATATACTGCAATACTAATGTATTGCAGTATATCGTGATTCTGACAGTCTCCTATGAAGCCCTGCCGGAGGCAGAGCTTCATAGGAGTACCAAGATGGCGGACATGGTGGACTTCGTCAGACCCCCAGGCAGCCGTGTGAACCAATGGCTCCCCCCGATCTCGCCGCGGGGGGGGCGTTGAGACGTTACAGGGGGTCGCCCCCCTGTTTTTAGTAATTTAAATGCCGCGATCTCTATTGAACGCAGCATTTAACGGGTTAAACAAGCGGGCTAAAGCGCGATCCCGCAAGTAACACGGAAGTGTCGGGTGTAACACACTCGCTCTATGGAGCGGACTCAGCCCGTGAGCCCGCTCCATATTCCCCAAACCCGGCGTGCGCCGTATATATACGGCGGATGTCGGGAAGGGGTTAAAATTAATCCTGGAATTTAAGAGGTCCAGAGGAAAACTCTTATTTCTCATCGATTGTTAGAATTTGGGTCCTAAGGAGAAGTCCAGGGAGTCCGAGGAAATTCTACCCACAATTTCCTAACAAACCTAAAAAGAGGGGGCGTAAGGTGGGGAATTATTATAGCTGCGTCCCCGGCCAATGCCTCCTGTTCCCACTAAGAAACGGTTAGTCTTCCCTGCCCGGGCCAACACCATGCCATTCCTTCAGGGCTCTCCTTCTGATCCTCAGACTTTTCCTAGTGCGCATGTGCTGACCCCTCCTCCCTTAACGGGTTAGCACACGCCAAATCCACCCAGCTTTCCTGGATACATAAGGTACCCTCTCCCTCATCTCAGGGCCTAATCTATGGGCCTATCTACCTACCGCCTGCCCAGAACTTTTGCAGATTTCTGTGAAAGAGCGTCTGATGCCTGGCCTGATCTCTTTCAGCTTACTGTGAGTGACCATCTGCCATTTCCCTGAACTTTGCTACTACAGACGTTGCATCTAGTCAGCTGTAGATACCTAGTCTATTCACATTATCTGTTGCCAACAGAGACTAATCTGGGTGTGGCAACATGTGGATTCTAGTGGCCAAGTAGACATTTACATACGGAGGTTAAAGACTGAAAAACCTAGCAATCCCTTAGACTCTGTTCGCTCCATGACAGTAACATTCATAGAGGGTTCCTTGAGAAGAATTGAGATAATTGCATGCTTTCAACTTTGTGGAAATAGTTTGAAGAAGGTCCTTTGCTCTTCCAGCATGAATGTGTTCCTGTGCACAAAAAACGGGTCCATTAAGACATTATTTGACAAGCTTAATGTGGGGAAACTCGGGTGGCCTGCATAATGTCCTGACCTCAAGACCATCGAATACCTTTGGGATGAACTGGAGCACCAGTTGCGAGTCAGAACTTCTCGTCCAACATCAGTGCCTGACTTCACAAATGCTCTTTTGGCTGAATGGTTACAAATTCCCACAGACACACTTCAAAATCTTGTGAAAAGCCTTGCAGAAGAGTGGGGGTTGTCATAGCTGCAAAAGGGGGCCCAACTCCATATTAACGCTCATGGTTCTGGAATGGGATGTTTAATAAGCTCATATAGGTGTTATGGTCAAGTGTTTACATATTTTTGTGTTTCAAGTGATGGTAGTATAAATACGCCGGCATACAACTGTAGTGTTCTGTCAAAAGCAAAACCAAAAAGACAAAAGAACATTCCAAAGAATTCTGTGATAAGGTTACTGAAATGTAACGGTCAAGAGATAGATATACAAAAAAGTTTTAAGTCCCTTTATAATCCTCAGAATACAGTTGGGTCATTAATTAAAAATGGAAAGTTTAGCAAGGTTGAAAATTGTTTCAGCAGAAGCCAGCAGTATAATAGACGCGCCACTTAAGTTGGAAGAAATTAAAAAAAGTTATCAAGGACTTGGGGGAAAAAAAGGAGTGCCAGGAGCCGATGGCCTCCCAGTGGAGGTATATCAAAAATATCAGGAACTATTGTCCAAAGGATTATTAAATACACTGGTTGAGGCCTATGAGAGTGGGATAATCCCGGAGTCATTGTATAGTGCAGATATGATCTTGATATGTAAACAAGAGAAGGACATCTTGGACCCAGGGTCATACAGGCAAATCTCCCTGCTAAATGTAGATATGAAGATCTTAACAAAGGTATTGGCGGAGAGGTTGGCCAGGGTCATCCAAGAGGTCTTGGGAGAAGAGCAAACGGGGTTTGTCTCAGGTAAAACAACATCATATAATATTTGAAATCTCTTTGCATTTATGGGATTGGAGGATGTCAGCAGGAATGGAGGAGCAATCGTCTTGCTGGATGCAACGAAAGCATTTGATAGTATAGAATGGTCTTTTTTGTGGACAACAATGGCGAAAATTGGTGTGTATTAATGGGGACAAATCTACTCTATTCCTGCTGACACGAGGAACATGACATGGATGCCCTCTGTCTCTTTTACTATTTGCATTCTGGATAGAGGTACTAGCGAACCAAATAAGGGATTGTAGCGATATAAAAGGCTTTAAGGTAGGGGAACTAGAATTCAAGGTTTTTCTTTATGCAGATGACCTGATGGTTTTTTTGGATGATACTTATGAGATATAATTAAGAATTACTCAATGTTGTCTGGGTTCACAGTTAATTGGGGGAAATTGATATTGATGCCTATGAAGAAACTGGATGAAGATAGATTACAAAGAATAATACCAAAATTTAGAGTGTTGGAGGAAAAATAATCCGTTAAATATTTAGGAATTAACATATCCAGGGAGGTGGGGCGATATGTGAAGTTGAATGTGGTCCCCTTGGTCCATAGCTGGAGAGCAAAGGTGAAAGTATGGTCAAATATGAACTTATCCATGGCCGCTAGGATAAGCTTGATTTAAGATGGGGTGGTTACCCCAAGCGTTGTATTGTGGTATTGTTTTAAAATCTGTCCTGTGGAGATACCTGAAATTTTTTCCTCAGTCATGGATACCCTGGTAAGGGAACAAATATGGAAAAATGGTAATGCGGTAATACGTTTTGTTTTTTTATTAGATAATGGAAGGAAATAGACTTAAATAATTTGAGACTCTTCAAAGAGAATTTGGCTTGCATAGTAATAATTATTTCTTATATGCTAGACTAAAATGGATGCTAAAGATGTAGGGAAGATATATGTAAATAATTTAGAGGATGAAAGAGGTAACTACATGGATAGCGTGTGCAGGGGATAGGAAAGGTTTACTGTCATTGTTATGTAATAAGTTGATGGATACACAGGTTAAAAATACACAATTAAAGTGTATTGCACATTGGCACGAAGATTTAGGAGAAATAAGGAAAAAAACTGAATGTGGCAAAATTATGGAATTGATTCCCAAGGTGTCTAAACATCTATCACATAGAATTACACAATACTTTATTGTACACAGATTGCATAGAACACCTTTGTTCTTATTTAAAATTAGGTACAAACTAGATAATAAATTCACAAAATGTGGAGATGGTAGGGCAGATTGGGTTCACAAGTTTTCAAGTGTTCCAAAATACACATGTTTTGGAGGGATATAGTAATAAATATAAATAAGGTTTAGAAGATTTTCAGCCGTTTTTAAAGCATCAAACATTCTTTGATGTGTTTTTTGGAGCCGTTTTTTGGAGCTGTTTTTCTATTGACACAACGAAAAGCGGCTCCAAAAACGGCTCAAGAAGT
Organism: Rhinoderma darwinii; assembly: GCF_050947455.1. NCBI lineage: Eukaryota > Metazoa > Chordata > Amphibia > Anura > Rhinodermatidae > Rhinoderma > Rhinoderma darwinii. The sequence goes on from NC_134687.1 coordinate 340,561,956, forward strand.
GACATGCACTTCTTTTTATAGGGCATTTTTTTACGGGCCGTTTTTCTAAACGGTCGCATAAAAAAAACGCTCCGTCTGAACAAAACACAGTTTTTTCCCATTGAAATCAATGGACAGATGTTTGAAAGCGTTCAGCTTCGGTTTTTTTCAGGCATCTTTCGAGCCGTTTACGCCCCGAAAACACTGCGTGTGAACATACCCTTAGTTGGAAATAAATGGACGTGTATTCTGGAAGATGTTGGAAATGTGAGAATAGGAACCAATAGGGGAAAAGCAATAACCCTCCTATTATTTATGGCGAGGAAATGTATTTTAAAACAATGGATTTCAGAGGTAGGACCAAATGTTGGTACATGGAAACAATTAATAAAGGTTCATATACAGCAGGAACAAAATTGGGCCATGAGAAGTCAGAAGTGGATGGGATTTAATAGAGTATGGGGAACCTGACTTGAAGCACACAAATAAAATACTCATCGAAACGAGCCGTCTAGGTAAAAGTAAGAGATATTATGGAATCTGGTGTGGGCTGTTGCGTTTATTTTTTTAGTTTTTTTATTTATTTCCCCTCTTTGCTCCTCTTTGACCGCCTCCGCTATTCTCATTCTTGGGAGGAAAGGGATTGAGATGGGTAAGGGGTATAACATTTACAGCTATCTCTGCTATATGTCACTCTGATATGGCTCATGTGTGGTCTGGGTCCCAGTGGTGGCATGGGGCCTCACCAAATACTAATCCACTCTTGTGCATGTGTAAATCTGTTTAGATCAAGTGGTCCTTAAAAATGGTCACCACTAGCAGTAGTCACCATAAGACCTCTGACAACACTAAAGGAATTACAAGCTTCCATACCTGAAAGACTATGCATGCTATATGTTAGGGCAGCACGGTGGCTCAGTGGTTAGCATGACTGCCTTGCAGCACTGGGGTCCTGGGTTCAAATCTCACCAAGGATAACATCTGCATGGAGTTAATATGTTCTCCCTGTGTTTGTGTGGGGGTACTCCAGTTTCCTCCCACACCCCAAAAACATACCAATAGGGAATTTAGATTGTGAGCAGTAATAAAGGGGACCTCTGTACAGCACTGCATATGTTGGTGCTATATAAGTAACTGAAATAAATAATTTATCCTAGGTACTTAAAGGACGGGTGTCACAAATTTTTTTTTTAATATATAATATTGCTTTTAGTATGTTATTAAAATTAATTTTATTTATGTTTTACTTTTTTCTTTTTTCTAACTTTTACTTCTCTATGGGGCTGCCATTTTGTTTTTCATCTCTGTATGTGTCGATTAACGACACATACTGAGATGGAATACGGCAGCTACAGTGCATAGGGCACAATGAACGGGAGCCGTTCCATTGACTCTGCTCTCTGGCTCTGTACTGCGCAGATGCAGGTCAGAGTCACACAGAGCAGAGCAGCTGTTTGCAGGGAGATAGCAGGCGCCATACTGAAGACCAGCTGCACTGCAGGTAAGATGTGTGTCTCTGTCTGTTCCACTCTCTATCTCACAGACCCCCGCTCTCGTGACCCCCGACGGGCCCCCCCCCCGACAGGACCCACCCCTAACAGACCCCCCCCTGTATGAAGGACAAATGATGCAACTGTACAGGGAAAGCCCTGAACTGTAAATCTCTCTAGTTGTGCTGAGACTGTTTGGGGATGTGACTAATGAACCTCTCAGTCTCTGCACAACTAGAGAGATTTATCGTTCAGGGGTCTTGGAAAGCTGGGTGACCACCATTACCCCTCCTACTGGAGTGTGAGAGGTTCATTAGTCACATCAACCAAACAAACTCCAGTAGGAGGGGTAATGGTGGTCACCCAGCTTTCCCAGAAGCAGATATAACCAGGAAAGGGCTGAATGGACGGGCTGAGGGTGCACAGGGTTTTTGGTGACCCCCCTATGTCATGTGATCGGACCTAGGTTACCGGTTCATCAGACGGGGTTCATGTGACTATAAATCTGTCCATAACAAGAGACAGTGCACTCAGGACAAGCCCTGCCCTCATACCGTAGTTGTGTGGTTCTGTCTGCAGTGATGGTGGTGCGTGATGCGCGAAAAACGCTCAAAGAACGGACATGTCGTGACTTTTACGCAGCAGACTCACGATGCATGAAAATCACGCACCTGTCTGCACGGCCCCATAGACTAATATAGGTCTGTGCAACGCGCGTTACACGGACGTATATCCCGTTCGTTTGAATAAGCCCTAAGGGTAAGGCCACACACAATGTTTACAGCTGAAAAATCGGAAGCAGAACGCCTATAAGCATCTGCTCATTGGTTTCAATGGAAAATACGGCGTTCTATTTCTACAGGGCGTTTTTTACGTGGTCGTTTTCCAAAACCGGCACGTAAAAAGACGCCCACCAAATTGAAGTGCGCATCACTTCTTGGGACGTTTTTGGAGCTGATTTTCATTGACTTTATAGAAAAACAGCTCCAAAAACGGCCGTTAAACGTGAGTTTGATTAAAAAATGGCTGAAAATCATGAGCTGTTTTCCCTTTGTTTAGTAAGCGTGGGAACATACCCTTAGCCTTTTGGTGTGTCCTATAACACACCCAAAATGGCTGCCGGACGCTGCTTAGCAATTTGAAGACACCTTTTCCTGGCTTGTGGGAGGGGGGGTGAGATTCCCTCCCACATTTACAGCAGCTGTGAGTCAGGTTGCTTTGCCTTATTCACCTTGCTGTAACCGCTCAATGTAGAGTTACGAGCCCCGAAGCTATTATACGTCACCATCTCCTGAGTATGTACGCCAAGACTCGTGACGATACGTTGCGCGGTTAGCGAGGTCAATTCTCATTAGCGACGCCTGTTTCTAAACACGGCTTCAATTTATTTTTAAAAAAAAAATTATATCTTGAAAACTAGCTGTTGCATATAACTAATATTTGTTAGACATGTAGGCCTTGACACTCTGACCTAGCCTAAAAAAAAAAAGGGTTCTGTGACGCGCGCTTGGACAACAAAAGCCTTGTGAGTGACGGCTATTTTTACACACGTTTACAATGTAGTTCTAATAAAAAAAATAATATCTTAAAAGCGAACTGCCTCAAAGCCATCAAACTTCTCACACCTGTAGCAGTTGACACTACGACCTACCCTAAAAAATTTCAAGGGTCTGCGTCACAGTTTTAGGCCCCAAAAGCCTCTTTAGCTGCTCCTGTTTAACGCACAGAGTGCGTAATTTACGATTTAATTCTAATAAATGAACAATATTATAGATACTAGTAGTGCAAAAGGCCTAATTTTTCATACACATCTAGCCTTTGACACTCTGACCTACCATATAAAAACTCATGCCAGTAGGAAAGATGTAGCCCGCGCAGCGGGCCAAAAATGTAGGCTTTTTTCACTAAAATGGGTATAAATAATCATTTTCCACAATGCTGTCCCAGAGCATTTCACAACCAGCAACGAACCGCGGGTCTGATAGAATCAACCGAGGCGTCCATTCGTTCGCCTTGCAAAGCAGAACAATACGACACCTGACTCGGTCGTCTTTTCTGAAAGGGGACTCCTCTTTTGCCCCATAAACATGGCGGAATTTCCATATTAAGAGCTTAATATGGATAGGTTTTCCAATTTTTTTCCGTAACCGCTCAATGTAGAGTTACGAGCCCCGAATCTATTATACGTCACCATCTCCTGAGTATGCACGCCAAAACTCGTGACGATACGTCGCGCGGTTAGCGAGGTCAATTCTCGTTAGCGACGCCTGTTTCTAAACACGGCTTCAATTTATTTTTATAAAAAAATTAATATCTTGAAAACTAGCTGTTGCATATAACTAATATTTGTTAGACATGTAGCCCTTGACACTCTGACCTAGCCTAAAAAAATTCAGGGTTCTGTGACGCACGCTTGGACCACAAAAGCCTTGTGAGCGACGGCTATTTTTACACACGTTTACAATGTAGTTCTAATAAAAAAAATTATATCTTAAAAGCGAACTGCCTCAAAGCCATCAAACTTCTCAAACCTGTAGCAGTTGACACTATGACCTACCCTAAAAAATTTCAAGGGTCTGCGTCGCAGTTTTAGGCCCCAAAAGCCTCTTTAGCTGCTCCTGTTTAACGCACAGAGTGTGTAATTTACGATTTAATTCTAATAAATGAACAATATTATAGATACTAGTAGTGCAAAAGGCCTAATTTTTCATACACATCTAGCCTTTGACACTCTGACCTACCATATAAAAACTCAGGCCAGTAGGAAAGATGTAGCCCGCGCAGCGGGCCAAAAATGTAGGCCTCCTGGTGGCCAACATAGGAAAACATGTAAAATTATTATTTGATTTTTAATACTTTCCACCATATGGAAGAAAAAAAAAATACAGCAAAAAACGTAAAAAAATATAATAGAAATAAGTAACGACACTTAAAAAAAAAGGTTTAATTCGCGACACATTCCCTTTAACCAGTTCCAACTTTGTGGGAGGGTGGCAAAAAGAAAGCCACATACAGTTTGCCAAAAGGCATGTAAGGGCTTATTGAAAAATGGTACTATGGAAAAATTAGATAAACAATTAGTTAAACCTAAAGTGACCGTTTAGCATAAGCCAAAGATAGCAGCTAGTAACATTATGCTCTAGTGACACACCTCTGCAGTTGGCCCTGGAAGGCTTGTGAAAGAAAATTATACAATGAATGTAGTAAATTATGGAAATTCCTCAGGAAAACCATCTGTGTTCTGCAAGGAAGACAATCACCCGAAAAATAAAACCAAAGCTACTCAGTAAGGGTATGTGCACACGTAGTGACCAAAAACGTTTGAAAATATGGAGCTGTTTTCAAGGGAAAACAGCCCCAGATTTTCAGACGTTTTTTGAGCAACTCGCGTTTTTCGCGGCGTTTTTCGCGCCGTTTTCGCAGCGTTTTTTACGTCCGTTTTTGGAGCTGTTTTCATTGGAGTCTATGAGAAAACGGCTCCAAAAACGTCCAAAGAAGTGTCCTGCACTTCTTTTGACGAGGCTGTATTTTTACGTGTCGCCGTTTGACAGCTGTCAAACGACGACGCGTAAATGACAGGTTGTCTGCACAGTACGTCGGCAAACCCATTCAAATGAATGGGCAGATGTTTGGCGACGTAGCCCTATTTTCAGACGTAAAACGAGGCATAATACGCCTCGTTTATGTCTGAAAATAGGTTGTGTGAACCCAGCCTAAGGCCTCATTTACACGAGCGTAATATACGCGCGTGCGATGCGTGTGCTTTTCACGCGTGTCGTACGCACCTATATTACTCTATGGGGCAGTGCAGACAATGCGTGAATTTTGGACAGCGCGAGTGCGTTGCGTAAAACTCACGACATGTTCTATAATCGTGCGTTTTTCACGCATCACGCACCCATTGAAGTCAATGGGTGCGTGAAAACCACGCATGCCGCAAGGAAGCACTTCCGTGCGAACTGCGTGATTCGCGCAAGAGCTGTCAAAAGGATGAATGTAAACAGAAAAGCACCACGTGCTTTTCTGTTTACAAACATCCAAACGGAGTGTCAAATTAGAGATGAGCGCACCGAACTTCACCGGGTTCGGCCGAACTCGTTTTGACCGAACCCGGCAAAAAATTTTCCGGTACGCGACGTCAGGAGACAGTCACTGTCCACGGTGCTGAAAGAGTTAAACTGGTTCAGCACCCTGCACAGTGACTTCCGATCACAATATACATGAACGTGTAAAAAAAAAAAGAGGTTCTGACTTACCGATAACTCCCGGCTTCTTCCTCCAGTCTGACCTCCCGGGATTACAATTCAGTCCAAGTGACAGCTGCAGCCAATCACAGGCCAAGCACAAGCTGCAGCCAATCACAGGCTGCAGCGGTCACATGGACTGCCGCATCATCCTGGGAGGTGGGGCCGGATGACAAGAGAGGGACGCGTCACCAAGGCAACGGCCGGGAGACCGGACTGAAGGAAGCAGGAAGTTCATGGTAAGTATGAACGTCTTTTTTTTTATTCACAGGTTGCTGTATATTGTGATCGGAATTCACTGTCGAGGGTGCTGAAAGAGTTACTGCCGATCAGTTAACTCTTTCAGCACCCTGGACAGTGACGGACGTCGACTAGCCTCATCTCTATGATGGCGGCTGCTCGAAAATCACGCAGCCGCGCATCATACACTGATGACACACGGAGCTGTCAAGTGCCTTTTGCGCACGCCAAACGCTGCGTTTTTTGGCGTGCGCAAAACGCACACGCTCGTGTAAATGAGGCCTAATAGTGTGAAAACAACAATTTTATTGTCTTGGAATGTTAACCCCAGTTAGCAATTTGTGTCAAGACTTTAGAATAGCTGCCCCAATAATACCAAGAAAATAATATTGTTGTATTATAATTTCCTGAGATCTCCTATTGATTACATTAGGCTTCGTTTACATCTGCGCTAGGGTCCCGTTCCGACGTTTCGTCTGAGCTTTCAGAGGAACGGGACCCTGACTGACACAAATGGAAATTAAGTCTGGGTTCACACGACCTATTTTCAGACGTAATGGAGGCGTTTTACGCCTCGAATTACGTCTGAAAAAACGGCTCCAATACGTCGGCAAACATCTGCCCATTACTTTCAATGGGTTTGCCAATGTACTGTGCCGACGACCTGTCATTTTACGCGTCGCTGTCAAAAGACGGCTTGTAAAATTACAGCCTCGTCAAAAGAAGTGCAGGACACTTCTTGGGACGTTTTTGGAGATGTTTTCTCATAGCTCCAAAAACGGCCGTAAAAAACGCTGCGAAAAACTCAGCGAAAAATGCGAGTTGCTCAAAAAACTTCTGAAAATCAGGGGCTGTTTTCCCTTGAAAACAGCTCTGTATTTTCAGACGTTTTTAGTCAACGGTGACAAATCCAGTGCCAATGGTTTCCGTTTGTCTCCATTGTGCAAGGGTTCCATTATTTTGACGGAATCAATAGCGTAGTCGACAGCGTAACCTTACCCCCACAACAGGTGCACATTCCTGGTTACAACATGTTCCCACACTATCCATCAAAGGTATTATGGAAAGTTTATACACCGCATCAAGACTTCTTCCATCAGCATCCTACTGGGATATGGAACTGAAGATTGTCCGTAGGGCCAACATATCCCCAATGAGAAACTTCTTAATGGGCACATCAGCTTGCCCCATTATCCACCAATTTTGGAAGAGAGTTGAAGCCTTTGCATTACAACACTTAACTTTGTACCGCTCTCCCCTACTTGGGCAATTTTTGGTATTTTGGACTCGGACGCTCCTCCATGCGCTTCAAACACAATAAAAATAGCTTTTTATCGTTTCTAGCACAGCCTGTAAGACCATTCTACAGTAATGGCTTTCGCCTCAGGCCCCACCCCTGAAATTATTTTTAGGAAAGCTTTCTCATATTTTTAGGATGGACTGGGTGGAGGCTATGCTGCACAAAGAATCGAGAGTTAAAAAATTATTTTCCTTATGGGAATCATTTATTGACACGCTCCCGCCCAGGATAAAACAGAAGCTTAACACCTGCTTTCAGTATATTACATGGTATCTTGAACAGTCGGTAGCTGGTGCTCCACCAATTACCCTTTGTTGAACGGTTGTGTAATTGCCTAAACTATACTACTCTAATGACTGAGCCTTTTGCTCGTCTATAAGCTAAGCCCCTTCTCCCCCTCCCCCGTGATCGATATCTACCTTAATGATTCACAGATCTCATCTCTATGTTGTATATGTTGAAAACATCTGCATATGTTTCTGATTAACTATTGTACTGCTCATTGTTAGGAAAGTTTTACATTTATGATTACTTTATCTAATGAAGACAAAAAATGTGTATGCATGCTTATCTGTAAAAGCCTTGACTAACAAAATATCTAATATGTTTTATTGTTAATATAACTGATATTATATATGAGGAGGGGGTAGCTAAATTCCTAAAAAGGGAGATTAGAATTTCCAGACATAGGATTAACTTCTAATTAGTTTAATCTTTAGATATCAATTGTGATATATGAAGCAAAATGTAACAAGAACTAGTCCAGACATGTTAGTCCCAGAATATGTATAAAACTCTGTCATTCAGGATAGAGGCAGACATTTTGCTGTACTGTTTCCTTATCGATAAGAAAAAAAGACACGCATTTCTATTCAGATGACTCCTTGAATCTCTTTGATAAGAACATAAATTCTTATATCACTCATATTTGAGCCTTTCTAATCTAAGGATCTTGCTTTATGTAATGTCCGATTACGTACTTGATATGTAGATGTTCAATACCAATGCTGATTTGTGTCTTCCCTTACCTTCCCCCTTCCCTCCTCTTGTTATTCTTAAAATTTGTTAAAACCATAACATGCAAACTGAGGCCTCATGCACACGACCGTGCTTGTAATTACGACTCGTAATTACGAGCACGGCCGGGCACGGCCGGCCACGGGCAGCGGGCCGCTTTTGCGAGCCGTGCTCCCATTATAAATCATAGCAGCACGGCCCGTAAAATGAAAAAATAGAACATGTTCTATTTTTTTAACGGCACGGGCACCTTCCCGTGAGAAAACGGGAAAGTACCCGTGACTAACAGAAGTCTATGGGCCCGTTATTGCGGGTGTTTTTACGTTCGTGTGCATGAGGCCTGAGAGAGATGAAACAGTTGAAGAATGAGGAAAATTGCAGTCTCTATATGTGCAAAGCTCATAGAAACATGTTTACATACCCAAGACTGTAATTGATGCTAAATGTGCCTCTACTAAGGAGCTTGACTAGTTACCTATTCAATTGTTTTGTGTTTAATACTTTCCAACGAATGTAGACGGTAGAGATTGGTTTTCAATTTAACAATAACAAGTCTTTTTCTATCAGATCATTTGATCCGCTATGATTCATTGTTATGTAATGAAACATGAAAAAGTCCTTACTTGACACTATGGCCTCATTCACACGGCAGGGTTTCCCGGCCGGGTTCCGGCCGTTCATAAATCGTCCGGCACCCGGCTGCATTAGGAATGATAGACCCCTAATGGGGCTATTCACACGACCGATTTTTTGATGGCCGGAAAAACCGGCCGTCAAAAAATAGGACATGCTCTATCTTCGCCCGGGTACCCGGCCGCCCGGCTCCCATTTAAGTCTATGGGGCCGGGTAATACACGGCCATCACCGGGATGTGTCCCGAGTGATGGCCGGATTTTCCGGAGCCTGTGCTCTATCTCCTCCTCCTCACAGCGCAGAGTGCATGTGAGGAGGAGGAGTTGATGCCATTCTGACGAATGGCATCGCTGTACACGGTGTGGCAGGGCCAGGGTGTACAGCAGGTGGAAGGGAGCACTGCGCTGGCTCCCTTCCCCTGCTTGAAAAGCACCCTGGCCCGGCGACACCTTTGATGGCGCCGCTAGCAGCTGCAGCTGCGGCTGCTACTACTGCAGCGACGCCACTATAGCAGAGCAGGGAGGTATCTCCCCGCTCTGCTATGTGCTAGCCCCACTTTAGCTCCATGAAGGAGCGGCATCCCCGTGTTTTCGGGGATTCCGCTCCTGGACAGAGCGCTTGATGTCTCTGTCCATATCTGGGCAGTGACATCAGGGGAAACTCCTGAAGCGGAATCCCCGAACACATGGGGATTCCCCTTCAGGAGTTGCCGCTGATGTCACTGTCTGGATCTGCCCGACCCGGCACGGATGCAAAACTGAATGCAAACCGGCCGGGCAAAATGGCCGATTTTACCGGCCGACACTCGGGCTCGGGAACAACCCGGTCGTGTGAATCCCGCCTTTGTCTTAAAAGTTAGGAAAAATAACGGGATATATTTATTTTTTTGAGGAGTAGTGATTTATATAACCTACAAAAAGTATGCATGCCGATAATCTCACACTTTCTATGCAGAGTGGATGTGCAGGTGCACCTTTCTCGGTCATAAATGGGGATTTGATTTTTTTATTTTATAATTCAGGTTTGATCTGTGTTATATGTCAAAAGTGTGACATTTGTACCAAAACCCCTGTTAGGGAATGTTTCGAGTCTTACATATTCATGCCAATGCTCCTTTAAAGGAACAGTGTCATCACAAATTATTTTTTTATATGTTAAAGATGTTAGTGCTTTATTAAAAACGTTTATATTCATTTGTGTGTTTGTGTTTTACTTTTTCTTATTTTTACACTTTTTCTTCCCTATGGGGGCTGCCATTTTTTGTTCCATTTCTGTGTGTGTCGATTAACGACACATACAGACATGGAATACGGCAGCCACAGTCCCATAGGGACTGCGAACGGCTCCCGTCCCATTGACTTCAGTGTACGCCGTCTGTGTGGGAACTGCGCATGCGCCGCTCCCACACAGTCCAATTCGAAATTGGCGCCGTCCGGCGCCATTTTCCTGTGGACCGGAAGTCGCGGCCGGACAGTAATATTACTACTTCCGGTCGCGGCTTCCGGATTTGTGCACTTGGACCAGCGGCAGCAAACGGAGCGGACGGGCCGGAGGGAGCCGCGGCGGCAGGAGCAGGTAAGAGATTTCAATGTATGTTCGTGTTTGTGTGTGTTTACTACTGTATGTAAACCTACTACACTGTGTGTTAGCTCAAAAAATGGCGACACACAGTGTAGGAGGTTACACCGTTCAAACCCCTCGTTTATCCCGGCACTAGCCAGGATAAAGGAGGGGGGGATGCTGAGAGCTCACTAGAGCGAGGGCTTTTTACCCAATTTTGCAAAGCTGCAATTTTGGGGATAGCTCCATCTAGTGACCAAAAATGGGTAGTATTATAAATTAGAATTAATTTATAATATTTCCTGACTCGTGAAAAAAATAAAAAAAATTTGAATAATGTTTAATCACCCACACACTAAATGTTTAATTTAAAAAAAAAAAACATGTTTTTCTGGCAACACATTCCCTTTAACTCTCTGAACTACATTACATCTAGACCCTTACACCTTTACATTATTTTTTATATTTTGTTCCAATGCATCTAAAATAAAAAAAAAGACGTAACTTTGCAAATAGTCCTATTTAAAAACTTCCTATTGTTCTTGTCTATAGCTCATATACAGACATATATGTTTTAATGGTAACAGACCTCAACAAACACTATGCAGTCTGCTCCTGCAGTCATATGGCCTTCTATATGTTCCATACTACTTGCTTACCTACTAAATGTATGTTAGTGAGAATCAGGTGACCAAGGGAAGACAATATAACTCAGAATACACAGGTTTTGTCTGTTTTCTGTAAAGGTATGTGCACATGCTTACTAAAAAAACGTCTGAATATACGGAGCTGTTTTCAAGGGAAAACAGCTCCTGATTTTCAGCTGTTTTTTTAGCAACTCCCGTTTTCCGCAGGGTTTTTTCAGCCATTTTTGGAGCATTTTTTTTATAGAGTCAATGAAAAACGGCTCAAAAAACGGCTCAAGAAGTGACATGCACTTCTTTTTCGCGGCCGCTTTTTACGTGGACATTTTTCAAAACGGCATCGTAAAAAAAATGGCCCGTCGGAACAGAACGCCGTTTTTCAATGAGCAGATGTTTGGAGGCATTCTGCTTGCAGATTTTTTGCTGTTTTTCTGACGTTTTTCGGCTGTTTATGGCCCGAAAAATGGGCGAAACAAAGCTGTGTGCCCATACCCTTACCATGGAGGCCTTTGCTGTAGACACAAAACAGTAGGACATTTTAAATAAAATGATTTGAAAAGTTTCTTCTTTTTTCATATTAATATATTTGCTCATATTTGCATTGGAACAAAAAAAAAAAAGAATTGGTTGCAGAGCTGGACATAGCTTTTAAAATATTACACCACCTTTCTGAAGTATCTTTACCCTTTACCCTATGACAGCACCCCTGGAGAGACATCCCATCCGCTGGACAGGAAACCTGTGGATATAAAAAGGGACACACCTCTCCACACACCCAGTCAGGTTTCCTGTCCTCCGGATGGATTGTTCTGTAGAAAAATCACTTCTCCCTGGGTTGCAGAACCCCTAGTAAGGTTCCTAGCTTATTTCCCTAGGGGTGCTCCGGAAGGTCTAAGTCTCCTTTGGAGGGAGCAACCTTAAGCCTAGTACAGGTACTCCCTCCTCTCCCGGTCCATCGCCTCCCTCCCAAGAGAAGGTTCAAGGTCCACTGGGTGAATCCTTCCTCTGGCGAGGAAGTGGTCTCCCGAGGTCATACTCGGCTCCCTGGTGAAGCCGGATGATGCCCAGCGTTGGCAGCTTCCGGCGCACTCAGTGCAGATCTTCCGGTCACCGCGATGCGTCACTTCTGGCGGGGTGACGTGTCCAACGCTCCAGGAGGCGCTGGTTCCGGCGACTCTAATGGGGAGGAGGTGCTCTAGGCGTCCGGAGCAGAGGGCCTCCCAGCCAATCCAAGGCCTATTTAGGCCTGAACAACACGAAACCTCAGTCTCCAGCTTCTTCCTCCATTATGGAAACGCTAGGAGAAGCATCAGGACGCGCTAACCGCTCGGATGCCACCAAATCCTCCAGTCCGATACTTGAGGAAAAGTCAGGACTATGGGGTAAGATTTAAAAAAAAACTCTTTCTTACTAAATGCTGTCCCCCTTTTCGTGCATATGTTTAGGCCAGGGATTGTCCTAGGAAAAAACAGGAAAAAACCCACAACAAGGAATGTGCTGTTTGTAAAAAGAATCTAGCATCCTCCTATAATAAGAGACTTTGTCAAAAATGTTTAGACAACATTATCTCAGAAGAATCTACAAACTTGGCCTCAAGTATTAAAGATATTGTGAGGGCAGAAATTAGGAGCTCCCTAAAGTCCCTGAAAAGAAAAAAGGATTTACCACCTACCTCTTCTAGCCGGATAGATCTATCTGATTCCTCAGCTGAAGAGGACTTAGATAGCTGCTTAGACAATACTTCGGACGAAGACGAGGGAGGGAGAACATTTGTTCCCAACGGAAGACATAGATCAACTTCTCAAAACAGTAAGGGCAACTATGAACATTGATGATCCCAAAGAACCTCGGTCCGTCCAGGACATAATGTTTCAAGGTCTAGGGCCTAGAAAAAACAGAACCTTTCCCATTCATAGGGATATAACCAGCCTTATTAAAAGAGAATGGAAAAATCCTAATAGGAAAGCGGTATTCCCAAATTCCTCAAGAGGAAATATCCCTTTGAGGATGATGTATGTAAAGACTGGGATAACATCCCTAGACTTGATGCCCCAGTGGCAAAAATTTCAAGGAAACATTCCCTTCCCTTCGATGATCTAGGCTCCTTGTCTGAATCCCATGGATAGAAAGGCCGACTTCTATCTAAAAAAGGCTTGGGAAGCTTCTACGGGGGCCTTTAAACCGGGCATTGCAGCCACCTGCGTGGCCAGGTCTCTAAAAATATGGCTCGCACAGTTAGAGCTTCATCTCAAAGACAAGACCTCTAGGGATAAAATCCTATCCTCCCTTCCAATTCTTTCCAAGGCCGCAGACTTTTTGGCGGATGTCTCTGTAGACTCTGTACGCCATTCCGCCAGATCAGCAGCCCTGTCAAATTCCGCTAGTCAAGCTATCTGGCTAAAAACCTGGAAGGCACTGGGTCAAAAGGGAAGCTGTGCGCTATTCCCTGCTCTGGAGATTATCTATTTGGGACCCTGCTAGACGACCTACTAGAAAAAGCGTCCGATAGCAATAAAAGGGTTCCCTACACAGGCAAGACCAACAAAAGATTCCTTTCATCCCAAAAGGCCTAATAACAAATGACCTAACCCTACGGGACAGGATTTTAGGGCCTCAAAATTGACAAGAAAAAATAAAGGCTTCCTCTTCTGGCCTTCAGAACGACCCTAAAAACAGAGACCAACAATGACGCCAAAAGTTCCATGGTGGGAGGTTGTCTATCCCTATTTTTCAAGGATTGGCAGCGAATCCTTGGATCTTAGAAATTATAAAGATCTTAGGAATTATAAAGACAGGGTACGTGCTAGAGTTCAGGTCTCTTCCCCCAGACAGATTTCTTCCCACAAGGCTCCTAAGGGACCCAGAGGAGCAGAAAGTCTTAGAACTATAAATCCTGTCACTTATAGAAAAAGGAGTCCTAATTCAAGTCCCAAGGACAGAGACAGGACAGGGCTTTTATTCCCCTCTCTTCCTGGTGAAGAAACCAGGAGGAAGACACAGGGTCATAATAAACCTAAAAAAATTTAATCTTTATCTGACCTACAAAAAATTCTGCATGGAGAGCATTGCTTCAACCGTAAATCTCCTCTTCAGGGATTGTGTGATGGCATCACTAGACCTGGAGGATGCTTACTACCATGTACCAATATGCTGTCCTCATCAAAAATATCAGAGGGTAGCAGTGACCCTCCATGGGTCTTTACTTCACCTACAATACAGAGCCCTCCTCTTTGGCATTTCACAAGCCCCAACCCAAGGGTATTCTCGAAACTAATAGCCGAAATGACCTCTTACATCAGGACGAAGGACATCCTCCTGATCCCATACCTGGACAATTTTTTAATAGTCGCAGAAACATCTCAGGCCCTGACCCAACAAATAGAGATAATTCGCGCTATACTAACGAGGTTAGAATGGAACATAAATCTAAAAAAGTCAAACTTAAACCCATAAAACAGATGTGTATTCCTAGGAATTCTGCTACAAGCAAATGTCCTTCCTTCCAGAAGGGAATATCAATCCCCTGATAGACAGAGCCTCAGAACTATACTTAGACCATACGACCTCTTTCAGGAAGGCCATGGCAGTCCTGGGCCTCATGACATCATGCATCCCAGCTGTACTATGGGCTCACTTCAGATCCAAGGCTCTACAGTGGGACATTCTAAATCAGTGGGACAGGAGCAGTCTCTCCCTAGACCAATCCCTACACATCTCATCCGCAGCCAGGCTGTCTCTCAGATGGTGGTTGAACAGGGAGAACCTCATGTGGGGCATTCCATGGACATCAACCCCTACTCTCAATATTTCCACAGACGTGAGTCCTTGGGGGTGGGGAGCTCATTACGAATCCTCTTTTCTTCAGGTTCAGTGGGATCAACAGATCGTACAGAGATCCTTCAACTTCAGGGAACTGGCAGCAGTTCTTCAGGCCATGAATAAATCCATACCAGCAATTTCAGGTCGGAACAATCTATTCCGACAACACAACCACAGTGTCTTATATAAATTGTCAGGGGGGTACAAGATCGGCTTTGCTGATGGACTTATCTTGCCAGATATTTTCTCTGGCAGAGCACCACCTGTTGACCCTATCAGCTGTCCATCTGAAGGGAAAAGACAACCAGGTGGCAGACTTCCTAAGCAGAGAAAGGCTACGCCAGTCAGAATGGTCTCTGAATACGACAGTATTTCAGAAGATCGCCCTCAAATGGGGGACCCCCTCATTAGATCTATTTGCGTCCAGGGAAAACAGAAAAACCAAAAGATTCTTCTCCCTAGAACCCTCAGAACACCCAACAGTAATAGGTGCATTCTCCCAATGTTGGAGTAAAGAGAGTCTATGCCTCCCCCACCCCTAAACCTTCTCCCAAAAGTAATCAGAAAGGTCAGGGAAGACAAGGCCAGTGTGATATTAATAGCCCCCTTCTGGCCAAAAAGACCATGGTTCACGTGGTTAAGAAAAATGTCCTTAGACCAACCGCGGATTCTCCCGAACAAACCAAATCTCCTGTACCAGGGTCCAGTAATGCACCCCGAGATTAAGAAACTCCACCTGACAGCCTGGAAACTAAAAGAATAATCCTTAGACAGAGAGGATTCTCAGAGTCTGTCATTTCCACCCTGCTAGCTAGTAGGAAACAGGTTACCTCAAAAATATATCTGAGCGCCTGGAAAGCATTTATGAATTTTGCAGGCAGGGAATTTTGCAGGCAGGCACACCATATGCCTTAATCCTCTAACCAAGCCAGATATCCCTCCAATATTGGATTTTCTCCAGGCAGGATTAAATAAGAACCTTAGGCCTAGCACGTTAAAGGTTCAGATATCCGCACTAAGTTCCTTTTTAATTTTAAATTAGCAGAACACCCCTGGATTAAGAGATTCATAACAGCCTCCTGCAGACTTAAACCCCAGATAAGAACCCCAGTTCCTCCATGGGACTTAAACATCGTTATCTAGGATATGACAATTCCACCGTTGGAACCACTAGACTCTATATCCATAAAAATCCTGACACTAAAAATGACATTCTTGTTAGCCATTACATCAGCCCGTAGAGTGAGCGAGATTCAGGCCCTTTCTGCCTTTCCTCCACAAACTCTACTATTAGAGTCCTGAAAACTTACCAGGATTTCTTCCTAAAGTGGTCTCTCCCTTTCATTTAGACCAAGAGATTATTCTTCCCTCCTTTTGCGACTCCCCAAAAAATCTGAAGGAACAACAGTTTAACTGCCTAGACGTAAGGAGATGCCTCGTCCAGTACCTAAGGATGTAAGATCCTCAGAAAATGTGCTTGTCCAGTTTCAGGGTCCTAACAAAGGTTCGGCAGCCAGTAGAGCCACTATAGCGAGATGGATTAAATAGGCCATACAGTTAGCCTATGTAAATCAGAAACTTCAACCTCCAGAGTTCTTAAGAGCTCACTCCACCAGAGCTGTGTCCACTTCCTGGGCAGAGAAGGAAGAGGCATCCTTAAAACAAATATGCAAGGCTGCTACATGGAGTTCTCCTCACACCTGTCTCAAGCATTACCGATTACAACTGCATACAGCCTCTGACTTTGCCTTTGGTAGAAAGGTACTATAAGCTGTGGCCCACCCTAAATACTGATTTATATTGTACATCTCCAGGGGTGCTGTCATAGGTGAAAGGGTAAAAGATAGTTTAAAGGATCTGCCAGACACAGCTTCTGTGTCGACGCCCGTGGTTAATCAGTCTGCACCTGCTCCTAAGTCTTATAGAGTGACTCGATCTGCTACCACTCAGGCTGGTAGGCTCAGGAGTGGGAGAACCTATCACAGCCTGGCCAGACGGTTCTAGCTCCCCCCCTCGGTCTATTTATTCCTTAATTTCCTGCTTGTCTCTGCCTGTGATTCTTTCCTGTTTCCTGGCTCTGCTGCTCCTGCTCTCATTATTGACCTTGCTTCATTTTGACCCTGGCTTTACTGACTACGCTCCTGCTCTGCGTTTGGTACCTCGTACACTCCTGGTTTGACTCGGCTCATTCACTACTCTTGTTGCTCACGGTCTTGCCGTGGGCAACTGGCCCATTTCCCTTAGCTTCTGTATACCATTGTCTGTTTGTCTGTCGTGCACATATTGAGCGTAGGGACCGTCACCCAGTTGTACGCCGTCGCCTAGGACGGGCCATCCAAGTAGGCAGGGACTGAGGGCGGGTAGATTAGGGCTCACCTGTCTGTCTCCCTACCCCGTGATTACATAATCACAGGCCCATATACCTTTTCTACCCTGGTCCCTAACACAACTATGGACCCCCTTGAGACCCTGGCTCAGCAAATGCAGGGCCTCTCCCTACAGGTCCAGGCCCTGGCTCAGAGGGGCAACTAGCGTGATGCTACCCTGGTAGTGCCCCCCACCTCACCTCTTGAACCCTACCTCAAGTTGCCTGACCGGTTCTCAGGGGACCGGAAGACTTTTTTCTCCTTTCGGGAGAGTTGTAGGCTCTATTTCCGTCTAAGGCCCCACTCCTCAGGTTCTGAGAGCCAGCGAGTGGGTATAATTATGTCCCGGCTCCAGAACGGGCCCCAAGAATGGGCCTTCTCCTTGGCTCCTGACGCCCCAGAACTTTCCTCTGTTGATCTCTTTTTTTTCTGCTCTCGGGCTCATATATGACAAGACTGACAAGACTGCCTTTGCCGAGAGTCAGCTGGTGACCTTACGTCAGGGTAAGAGACCCGTTGAGGAGTACTGTTATGACTTTAGGAAGTTGAGTGTAGCTTCTCGGTGGAATGACCCTGCCTTGAGGTGCCAGTTTAGATTGGGTCTGTCAAACGCCCTGAAAGACCTGTTAGTTAGCTATCCCTCTTCAGACTCTCTAGATCAGGTTATGGTTTTAGCGGTACGTCTTGACCGACGTCTCAGGGAACGACGACTTGAACGTTTTTGTGCTTTCTCCACTGGCTCCCCCATGATGGCTCCCGAGGTTCCATTGCTTCGTTCTTCCACGGAAAACTCGGATAAACCAATGCAACTCGGGGCCTCCGTGTCTCCCCAACAACGTAGAGAGCTCCGCAGGAAGAATGGTCATTGCTTCTATTGTGGGGATGACAAGCATCAAGTGAACAACTGTCCTAGGCGTAAGAATATGCAGCCGGAAGAACTTCCGCGCCTAAGTGACCATCGGGGAGGTCACTTGGGCGCACAGGTATTTCCCGTAAATATGAAACCTAATAAGTTCTTGCTTCTCTTTCAGGTCTCTTTTGAGGATAGGTCTGCTACCAGCAGTGCCTTCGTGGATTCAGGGTCTTCTGCTAATATTATGTCTGTGGAATTTGCTATATCTCTAGCTATGCCATTGATTGATTTGCCTAAACCTGTCCCGGTAGTGGGTATCGACTCCACACCACTTGCTAATGGCTATTTTACACAGCATACCCCTGTTTTTGAATTCCTTGTTGGCTCCATGCATTTGGAGCAGTGCTCTGTACTGGTGAGGCAGGGATTATCGTCCGATTTGGTTTTAGGCCTTCCCTGGTTGCAGATGCATAATCCCACATTGGGGATCTTACTGGGGATTTTACCAAATGGGGTAATGAATGCATGACGTCATGTTTTTCTGTTAATTTTATTTCTCTCCCTGAGGAGGTGAACATTCTACCTGAGTTTATTCAGGACTTCGCTGATGTTTTTTCTAAAAAGGCCTCCGAAGTGTTACCTCCTCATAGAGAATACGATTGCGCTATCGATTTGGTACCAGGAGCTAAGCTCCCTAAGGGTAGGATATTTAATCTCTCTTGTGAAGCCATGAGAGAGTATATCCAGGAATGCCTGGCCAAGGGTTACATTCGCCCCTCTACTTCTCCGGTAGGTGCTGGCTTCTTCTTCGTAGGGAAGAAGGATGGTGGTCTTAGGCCGTACATCGATTACCGAAACTTGAATAAGGTCACTGTAAGGAACCAGTATCCCCTTCCTTTGATTCCTGATCTCTTCAATCAGGTTCAGGGGGCCCAATGGTTCTCTAAGTTTGATCTTCGGGGGGCTTATAACCTTATCCGCATTAAAGAGGGGGATCAGTGGAAGACTGCATTTAACACGCCCAAAGGTCATTTCGAATACCTCGTCATGCCCTTTGGGTTGTGTAATTCTCCCGCGGTCTTCCAGAATTTCATAAATGAGATTTTAAGAGACTACCTGGGCGTATTTCTTGTAGTGTACCTTGATGACATACTTGTGTTTTCCAAGGTCTGGTCCTCCCACATTGAGCATGTCAGGAAGGTGCTCCAGGCCCTTCGGGAAAACAAACTCTTTGCTAAAACCGAAAAATGTGTGTTTGGGGTGCAGGAGATACCATTTTTGGGTCAAATCCTCACTCCTCATGAATTCCGCATGGATTCTGACAAGGTTCAGGCTGTGGCTGAATGGGTCCAACCTGCCTCCCTGAAGGCGTTACAGTGCTTCCTGGGGTTTGCTAATTATTAAAGGAGATTTATTGCTAACTTCTCGGTCATCGCTAAGCCTCTTACGGATCTCACTCGCAAAGGTGCTGATCTCCTCCACTGGCCTCCTGAGGTGGTCCAGGCTTTTGAGGTCCTTAAGAAGTGCTTTATCTCGGCCCCAGTGCTGATTCAGCCTAACCAAATTGAGCCATTCATCGTGGAGGTTGACGCCTCCGAGGTGGGAGTGGGTGCTGTCTTGTCCCAGGGTACCAGGTCCCTCACCCATCTCCGTCCTTGTGCCTACTTCTCCAGGAAGTTCTCGCCCACTGAGAGTAACTATGACATTGGCAACCGCAAACTCTTAGCCATTAAATGGGCATTTGAAGAGTGGCGCCACTTCCTGGAGGGGGCTAGGCACCAGGTAACGGTCCTTACCGACCACAAGAATCTGGTTTTCCTAGAATCTGCCCGGAGGCTAAACCCGAGACAAGCTCGATGGGTGTTGTTTTTTACTAGATTCAACTTTTTGGTCGCCTATAGGGCTGGGTCTAAAAATATTAAAGCTGATGCACTGTCGCGTAGCTCGATGGCCAGCCCTCCTTCGGAGGAAGATTCTGCTTGTGTTTTGCCCCCAGGTATAATCATTTCCTCTGTTGATTCTGACTTAGTCTCTGAAATTGCGGCTGATCAAGGTTCAGCTCCCGGGAACCTTCCTGAGAACAAGCTGTTTGTTCCCCTGCAATTCCGGCTAAGGGTACTCAGGGAAAATCATGACTCTGCACTATCTGGCCATCCAGGCATCCTGGGTACCAAGCACCTCATTACCAGAAACTATTGGTGGCCTGGGTTGCCTAAAGACGTTAAGGCCTACGTCGCCGCTTGTGAAATTTGTGCTAGGTCCAAGACTCCCAGGTTCCGACCAGTGGGCTTACTATGTTCTTTGCCCATTCCCCAGAGACCTTGGACCCATATCTCCATGGATTTTATCACCGATCTGTCTCCATCTCAAGGCAAGTCTGTGGTGTGTTGTAGTAGACCGCTTCAGTAAGATGTGCCACTTTGTGCCCCTCAAGAAGCTACCCAATGCTAAGACGTTAGCTACCTTGTTTGTCAAACACATCCTGCGTCTCCATGGGGTTCCTGTCAATATAGTTTCTGACAGAGGGGTACAATTTGTTTCATTGTTTTGGAGAGCCTTCTGTAAAAAGTTGGAGATTGATCTGTCCTTCTCCTCGGCCTTCCATCCTGAAATTAATGGCCAAACCGAGAGGACTAATCAGTCTCTAGAACAATATTTAAGGTGTTTTATCTCTGACTGTCAATATGATTGGGTCTCCTTCATTTCCCTCGCAAACTTTTCCCTTAATAACCGGGTCAGTTACTCGTCAGGGGTCTCCCCCTTTTTCTGTAATTTTGGGTTTAATCCACGGTTCTCCACCGTTTCACCTGGTGGTTCCAACAATCCCGAGGTAGATGTCGTTCATCGGGAACTGTGCACAGTCTGGGCCCAGGTTCAGAAGAACCTAGAGGCGTCCCAGAGCATACAAAAGACTCAGGCAGATAGTAGACGTTCTGCTAACCCTTTGTTTGTGGTCGGGGATCTGGTGTGGCTGTCTTCAAAAAATTTGCGCCTTAAAGTCCCGTCCAAAAAAATTTCTCCCCGGTATATAGGGACGTACAAGGTCATTGAGGTCCTTAACCCTGTCTCCTTCCGACTGGAGTTACCCCCGTCTTTTCGAATACACAACGTGTTTCATGCCTCGCTCCTGAAACGCTGCTCTCCGTCCTTGGCTACCTCGAGGAAACCTCCGGTCCCTGTTCTCACCCCTGAAGGGGTAGACTTCGAGGTGGCCAAGATTGTGGACAGCAGGATGGTCCAAGGCTCCCTCTAGTACCTGGTCCATTGGAGAGGATACGGGCCTGAGGAGAGGACTTGGGTACCTGCCCGGGAGGTTCACGCTGGGGTATTGCTCAGCAGGTTCCATCTTCGGTTCCCCAATAAGCCAGGTCCACCTAGGAAGGGTCCAGTGGCCCCTCATAAAAGGGGGGGGTACTGTAAAGGACCTGCCAGACACAGCTTCTGTGTCAACGCCCGTGGTTAATCAGTCTGCACCTGCTCCTAAGTCTGATAGAGTGACTCGATCTGCTACCACTCAGGCTGGTAGGCTCAGGAGTGGGAGAACCTATCACAGCCTGGCCAGACGGTTCTAGCTCCCGCCCTCGGTCTATTTATTCTTTCATTTCCTGCTTGTCTCTGCCTGTGATTCTTTCCTGTTTCCTGGCTCTGCTGCTCCTGCTCTCATTATTGACCTTGCTTCATTTTGACCCTGGCTTTACTGACTACGCTCCTGCTCTGCGTTTGGTACCTTGTACACTCCTGGTTTGACTCGGCTCGTTCTCTACTCTTGTTGCTCACGGTCTTGCCGTGGGCAACTGCCCCATTTCCCTTAGCTTCTGTGTACCCTTGTCTGTTTGTCTGTCGTGCATATATTGAGCGTAGGGACCATCGCCCAGTTGTACGCTGTCGCCTAGGACGGGCCGTGCAAGTAGGTAGGGACTGAGTGGCGGGTAGATTAGGGCTCACCTGTCTGTCTCCCTACCCCGTCATTACAGATAGATTACTTACCGGTAATCCGTTTTTCAAGAACTTATGACAGAACCCCTCTGTTACCCTCCCTATTTCTTGTAGCATATGAAGCCCTTATAAGGTAGATTGCCAACATGAATACAAAGGGATTACTTGTAAATACTGTATATATGAAGGTGTGAGGTAATTTCACTTGGGTGGCGCAAAAAAATAAATAAAACAATAATATATATATAATAATCTAAACTAATTCTCATCCTGAGTTCTTCCTAAAGACTGGGAGTGTGGAGAGGTGTGTCCCCTTTTTATATCCTCAGGTTTCCTGTCCGGCAGATTGGATGTCCCTCCGGGGGTCATGTCATAGCTTCTTGAAAAACGGATTACAGGTAAGTAATCTATCTTTTCTGGATGTCAATACTTAAAAGCAGCTGAATCACTAGTCAACAATGAGTACTCTTAATTTTGGTACGAAGATTATGCAAATAATAATAAAAATTATTCTCGATTGGTTAACTTTTAAAAAATATAGAGTATCAAATATTTCATATTTCTCTCACAAAGACAACCTCTTTTGAAAAACATCCTGGCATGGGTCTCACTTCCCTAATCTACAGTGATTAGCTGTGAACGCTGGGGAACGACGCCTCTGGCTATACATTTCCCCTGCAGATGCCGTCCATTGAATGCATGGACACGCCAAGTCCGCCAGTGCTTGGCTAGCCCTGAGGAAGGGAACCCCTCTGAGGTCCATATGCCTTAATAAGGCATATGGAACGAGGCTGTCATCGTGAGACATCCCCTTTAAAGTTGAAACTTTATTACGGAAATGGATCGAGGCCATAAAGTCTTTAAATCATTTTATTAAAAGATTCACACCTATTAGCAATATGAAAATCAAAGATGGCATTTTTGATGGTCCCCAAATATATTTTTGGGGAAAAAATATGGCTCCAATTTTAGTTTAACCTAATTAATCACAAGAGATCTTTGATAAGAAAATTATACATGCATTGCAACAAAGTAGGATTTAACATTAAAAAGGGTCAAACATGAAAGTTTTCATAATCATTATTATACAGACTCTAGCATGTTGTTTATGAATAAAACAGTGACTATTAAAGAAGACCTCCAGCAGAAAGACAACTTTTCATCATAGCACTCCTGACTTGATTTCTTATTAAACTCCGAACTTCTTTTATATATATTTTACTTAATGCCCTGAAATCCAGCATCCTGTCCGATTCATATGAGACGCAATATTGTTTTGGTTTTTTTCAGATTTCACCGTGCTTTCTCTTCTCCTATGCTATGCTACTAATACCATGTTGCCTCAGAACACCAACACTTGAGCATATGGGTCCAGTACCATCCATGCCTTCTGACTATGCCTGGTAAGGACAGTGTTGTTATTCCTCCCTCAATATTCAATATTATATATATATTACATATTATAACTGCCCTATCTTCTACCTAATATAATAAGCGCTTTAATGTAGATAATGTGTTTTTTTTTTAAAAGAACGTTTATTTTTGACAAAGTTATGAGCATTTTAAGTGTTATGCAAGTTTGTTCTTAATGCCCAAGCGGGCGTTTTTTTACTCTTGACCAAGTGGGCATAGTAAAGAGAAGTGTATGACGCTGACCAATCAGTGTCATACACTTCTCTCCATTCATGTCCAGCTTAATCCACAGCACAGTGTGATCTTGCGAGATCACGCTGTGCTGTCACTTACTCCCATAGTTCCTTCACACAAGCGATGGAAGTATGACCAGACATCACCTCCAGGCTGGAAGCGATGTCCGGTCATTCTCCCGTCACTTGTGTGAAGGAACTAAGTGTAAGAGTAAGTGATAGCACAGCGAGATCTCGCGAGATCACACTGTGCTGTGGATTAAGCTGGACATGAGTGAAGAGAAGTGTATGAGGCTGATTGGTTAGCGTAATTTACTTCTCTTTACAACGCCCACTTGGGCATTAAGAACAAATTAGCATAACACTTAAAATGCTCATAACTTTGTCAAAAATAAAAGTTTTTTTTAAAATAAACAACACATTACTTATCTACATTAAAGTGCTTATTAGATTAGGTAGAAGATAGGGCAAGTATACAATCAGGGAGGCTGAGCTGTGATTTTCGTTATTATATCTGTCTATCAATAATGTGTTTTATCACCATTAGTAAGTTTTATAAGGTGTTTATGTTCCTCTTGTCTAAAGGAGTCCTGATGGATTCAGGTCTTAGCGCACGATACAGCTGCTCTGTATACAGAATACAAAGCAGCTGCGTCTCAAAAAGTAAAAATTATTTTTAATAAAAAGTATTTAGAAATTTGCACCAATCAGATTGACTGACATTTTTATTAAAAAAACGAAACAAAACAATTTTAAACGTGTACATAGCCTATAAAAAACTTCCGTTTTGAGCAGAATTTAAATTAAAAAGAAACAGAATGAGATTTTATGACAATGAAAAATATCAGAAACAGTTTTCTCCTGTGATAACAAAACAAAATAAAAAAAATATATAACTAATTCACAATATTATAACTTCTCAACAATGTAAAACTTAGCTCCCCCTCTCACAGAGTGGAGTTTCAGAGAAACACGCAGAGTGAAAAGATGCAACCCCCCTCCCCCATTCACTTATTACTATAAGGCCTTATTCACATGAGCGTGTTAGACGTCCATGGAGTGGCCGTTGAAACAGCAGCCGTACCACGGACCTATGTAATTCAATGTCGCCGTTCACACAGCCGTTGTTTCAACGGACCGTGTGAAGTGTCTGTGGGAAAATAGGACATGTCCTATCTTTTCACGCATCACGCATCCCTCCATAGACTCTCAACTATGGTGGATGCGTGACATCGCGTCCCGCAGTGCTAAGCACGGATGCAGCTCGAACGTGAAAAACTGCAGTTTTTTTCGTCCGAGATGCGCAGCGCTCATGTGAATCAGGCCTAATAATGTAGATAAATATGCAGGAGGTTTCCAAACATTTACAATCTGCAAACAAGGTAAGGGGAACTAGAGGTTGCTGGAAGGTGAGGAAGATGCCACTTTCTCTTGATAAGATATATTAACGTTTTATATATTCACTTATCTATTACTTGATTATGCAAGAAAATAAATTAACCATAGGTACACTTTGAAGGAATTTTCTGGGCAGAACTGATATACTGTGTTATGCCTAGTACTGGCCCTGAGGGGCAGTGCATAACACAGTGTTTCTTACATCATTCCTGTACTAGACCTAACATAGCATGTATTATTTTTGCCCGGAGTGTACCTTTAACTTTTATTTATACTAGGTTAAAAGTCTTTATTAGATTTGTGTTTGTGTAATTATTTAATTAAAATTATTTAATCCCTACCTAAACTACCTCTACCTGAACTATCTAAGGCTGGATCAAACAGCCAATGCACAGATTCTATTTGCTTATTCGCCTCCACATGTTTCATCAATGTACTGGAATTAACAAATTACTGTTTCTATATTTGATTTTTTAAAACATGAGTTTCAACAACAGTGTTTTTCAGTTTAAGTTTACTTTATAAAGTTTTAGTTAGCCAAATATTTTTTTTCCTATCCCAGAACTCATATTACCTGTAAACCCATGTAGTTTTATGTCCAAAACCCACAAAGTAAATGTAGGGTTTAAAATGTAAAAAATAGTAACTTGCACACAATGTAAACAAGCTAAAATTACAGTGTAATGGATTTCAACAGCAATGAATAGCCAGTTGCTCATTCTGTATTGACTTTTTACCTGTTATTATGAAATGTCATGCATGCCAGATTTTAATATAAAAATAATTTCCAGTGTCAAAGCTATATATATAAATATATTTGCCAAAAACCACACTGACAGAGTTAATTACAATTAGACTGGATTCACACAGTGTAGTTTTTGGTGAATTTTTTTTTCATGCCAAAGCCAGAAGTGGCTACAGAAAAGAGGACAAGTATAATTCCTACCTTAAAGAACCACTCCTGGCTTTGACTAAAATTTTATTTTTGACAAACCAATAATATTTAAACATAAATATGTTGTCAATAAATTATACTTTGTATAACAATGCCAATAAAGTAGTTAAATCATTTGTAAGGCTCCGGTCACCTTTGTGTCAGAGGCTCCAGTAGGAGACTCCGTTACAGATTCCATAATATTTTACGGTAAAAATAGTGCCGAAAGCAGTGCTGTTTTCCTGACAAAGCGATAGACACCTCTTGGAACCCGACGAGCCCCATTAAAAGTCAATGGGGTCTGTCAGGAGCCACTGGTCACCGTCATACGACAGATCCGTCACAGCATTGTGGCTTCCGTTAAAAACAGAAGCAACAAAGCAGATGTGAACAGAGCCTTAGAGGAATATAAATCAGAACGATCTTACCTTCAGAAAGAGGATCGAGTGTGTGTATCATTAGCTGGAAGATGCTATTCCTCATGAGACTATTATGTAGTGATGCTGAACTGCCACCTCGCTGTAATCTTGGTTTGGTCTGCTAAAATAGTAAAAAGAACATATAAAATAAGAACTTTGTTAATTAGCATCATTACATTCTGCTTCAACCGCAAAGCGTAGAAATGTCCTCAACTTGTTGCAGTATAACATTATGGGCAAGTTTTTGGAAGAGCCGACAAGAAGTCATGCTCTGTTGGATCTGGTAAGTCCTAATAATGCAGAGCTTGTTGTAAAAGTAACTGTTCATGAAAACCTTAGTAACAATGACCACAATATAATTTCATTTTACCTATACTGTAAAAAACAAAGGCTGCGAGGGCAAAAGCACTTCATTTTAAGAAGGCCCATTTTCCCAGGTTAAGGGCTGCAATTCAGGATATAGACTGGGAAGAACTAATGTCAAATAATGGTACAAATGAGAAATGGGAGATCTTAAAATCTACTTTGGATAATTATGGTGCAAAATGTATTCCACAACAAGTATAAAAGATTAAAATTAAACCCCACATGGCTTACACCAACTGTAAAAACGGTAAAAAAAAAAGAATAGATGTCAAAAAGACGGCATTTAAAAAATACAAATCTGAGTGTTCAGCTTCAGACTTTGAAAATTACAAAGAGCTTAATAAAATATGTAAAAAGATTATAAAATCAGCAAAACTACAAAATGAAAGCAGGTGACCAAAGACAGCAAAGCAAATCCCCCAAAAACAATTAAGTACAGTATATAAATGCAAAAAAGCCAAGGTCAAAACTAGTAGGACCCCTAAATAGTGGTAATGGGGAGTTGGTCACGGTGGATCAAGAGAAGGCAGAGTTACTAAATGGGTTCTTTAGCTCTGAATATACAACAGAAGAAAGAGCAGCTAATGTAGACGATGCCAGTGCTATTAATATATCAGTTGATGATATGGTCCAAGCTAAGTTAAATAAAATAAATTTACCCAAGCCCCTGGGAGCAGATGGGTTACACCCAAGAGTTCTTAAAGAGCTTAGTTCAGTTATTTCTGTCCCTCTCTTCATAATATTCAGAGATTCTCTAGTGACTGGTATAGTGCCAAGGGACTGGCGCAGGGCAAATGTGGTGCCTATTTTAAAAAAGGGCTTTAGGTCTTCCCCGGGCAATTATAAACCAGTAAGCTTAACATCAATCATAGGAAAAATGTTTGAGGGTCTCTTAAAGGCCTATATACAGGAGTATGTGGGAGAAAATAGTATTATAAGTGACAACCAACATGGATTTACTCAAGACAGAAGTTGTCAAACCAACCTGTTTTTATGAATAGACATCAAGTCCTGGCTGGTAGTGATGTCTATTCACTGTCAGGACACTTCAGTAACGTTAATGTGTGTGTATGTGACAGCACATAGTGATCTAGTAAGATCACTATGTGCTGTGTAAATGAATGAAGAGAAGTGTATGAAGCTGATTGGTCCCTGATTGGGCAGCGTCATACACTTCTCTCCACAATGCCCACTTGGTCAAAAAGTAAAACACGCCCAGTTGTCTATTAAGAGAGTCGTTAGCATAAAGCTAAAATAGGTCATAACTCTGTCAAAAATGATTGTTTTTTTAAATAAAAAAACACTGCTGTAATCTACATTACAGCGCCGATCACATTATGTAGAAGATAGGCCACTTATAATCTGGTGACAGAGCCTCTTTAAACTGGAAAACTGGATTGTTGAAATAAGCACGTGGAGAAATATCTCACATTTTAAACCTAGCGGTAGTATTATGGTAATGTAGTATTATAGTAATGTAGTATTATTATAGTAGTTCAAATAACTAATTGATTAACAATAATTTTGTATTGTATCAAATTTGAAAGTAAAGCGGCCCGTCAACTTCACATTTTTTCTATTTGTGGCCCACTTACCCGGCCGAGTTTGAGACCCCTGATATAGAGGATGGGATTAATAGCACTTTTTCTAACTTTGCAGATGACACCAAGCTATATAGTATTGTTCAGTCTATGGAAGATCTTCATGAATTACAAGCTGTCTTGAGTGTTTGGGCATCTACTTGGCAAATGAGGTTTAATGTGGATGAATGTAAAGTTATGCATCTGGGTATAAACAATCTGCATGCATCATATGTCTTAGAGGGAGCTATACTGGGGGAGTCACTTGTTGAGAAGAATCTGGGTGTACTTGTAGATGACTAAATAACTGCATGCAATGTCAATCAGCTGCTTCTAAGGCCAGCAGGATACTGTCATGTATTAAAAGAGGCATGGACTCGCGGGACAGGGATATAATATTACCACTTTACAAAGCCTTAGTGCTGCCTCATCTAGAATATGCAGTTTAGTTTTGGGCTCCAGTACATAGAAAAAATGCCCTGGAGTTGGAAAAAATACAAAGAAGCGCAACCAAATTAATAAGAGGCACGGAGAATCTAAGTTATGAGGAAAGATTAAAATAATTACACTTATTGAGCCTTGAAAAAAGACGACTAAGAGGCGACATGATTAAAGGGGTTGTCCACTACCAGATAACTGATGACCTATCCACCGAATAGGTCATCAGTATACGATCGGTGGGGGTTAGACACCCGGACCCCACACGGATCAGCTGCTTCGGCTGCCTGTGGGCTCTGGATGTCATTGCACTGTATGCAATGTACGGAGCCGGAAGCAGTTGGCTCCGTACATTGCATAGCGGCCGTGGTGCAGAACTGCAGCTCTGCTCCTATTCACATGAATAAGAGCAGAACTGTAGTACTGCAGCTCAGCCGCTATTCCGTGACCGGAGCCATCTGCATCCGGCATGGATGTCTGGTGCCCGGAGGCAGCCGTAGCAGCTGATCGGTGCGGGGTCTTGGTGTCCGACCCCCACCGATCATATATTGATGACCTATTAGGTGGATAAGTCATCTGTTTTCCGGTAGTGGACAACCCCTTTAAGTTGCATAAGCATATAAGTGGCCCGTACAAAAAATATGGTGAAAAACCGTTCCCTGTAAAATCCTCTCACAAGACAAGGGGGCACTCCTTCCATCTATAAAAAAAAAAAGGTTCAATCTCCAGAGGTGACAAGCGTCTTTACTGTGAGAACTGTGGATCTATGGAATAGTCTACCGCAGAAGCAGGTCACAACAGCAACAGTAGATGGCTTTAAAAAAAGGCTAAGATAATTTCTTAGAACAAAAAAAATATCAGCGCCTATGTCAATGCTTTGGTATAATTCTTAAACTAAAGGATTACTGCCTGTCAGTGAAAAACTAATAGGCAGTCTATTAGGACATGCCTCTGACATGGCCTAATAGGCATACAGTGGGGGACGGCCGGAGAGCCTTTGTTAGATCCCCGGATGCCATAGAAAAACTTTGGCTGAATGTGATTGCATTCGAGGGCCACCAATTGGTGACAGGGGGAGCCCCCTACCTCCGTAAACCACAAAAACACTGAAAAAGGCCATACTTACAAATGGACACAGCCAGGTCAGAAACGCTGATGAAGGCGAGTGAGCAGATGCTTTAAATAATAATAGCCACTCCCACTAGTCTTGAGCGGAGTGGTATGTGGTGCATGGGATGTGTAGTAAGGAATAATAAATGAATAGTGTATGTGCAAGTGTAATAATGTAAGTGAAATATAGGGGGCAGTAATGAGTAAAGTGCCTAAAAAATAATAAATAAATGAATAATGGGATGCAAGGACGCAAGCTCGCAATCCACGACAAGGATCCCCAGACTTGCGAGTCCCTAACTCCCTAACTGGAGCGAAAAGCTCCTGATGTACAGACAAAACAGATAAAAACAAGGACATTTATACAAAAACACCGAAAAAGGAAAAAGGCTTGCGTCCTTTTGGCCAAAATGATCACTAATACCCCAGGTATTTTTCATTATTACTTATATTTGCTTCCTTTGGACACAGCCGGGTCTTTGAAGCTGGGAGAGCATGGTGTGTTGTTGTTTGGCCTAGCAAGCAGGGTAGCCCGCTCTATGAATTATCAAGGCGTCACAAATAGGCTTCTTCCTGGCTACACACGTTGCGCCTCATGACTTACACACTATCCCTCCATGTTTCACACACTTGCATCCCATTATTCATTTATTTATTATTTTTTAGGCACTTTACTCATTACTGCCCCCTATATTTCACTTACATTATTACACTTGCACATACACTATTCATTTATTATTCCTTACTACACATCCCATGCACCACATACCACTCCCCTCAAGACTAGTGGGAGTGGCTATTATTATTTAAAGCATCTGCTCACTCGCCTTCATCAGCGTTTCTGACCTGGCTGTGTCCATTTGTAAGTATGGCCTTTTTCGGTGTTTTTGTATAAATGTCCTTGTTTTTATCTGTTTTCTCCGTAAACCACATAGATGCCACAGTCGCTACTGACCATGGCACCTAGGGGGTTAAACTTCCACGATCAGAAGAAACTCAGATCACGTCCAGTAGAGCAGGAGTCCGTCATCAGAAACCTGAGCACCTGCTCCTCCCGGCATGGGACACCGTGCCGGGCTTATTTCAATGTACCGCAAAAAGGCTTATGTATCGGAATAAAGCCCCTTAGTGACTGCTGTGAAAAGGCGTATTGGCAGAACCTAAGGGGTTAAAGGATATGTGGGTTTACTTGCATGCGAGACAACATACAGGCCACATTTTGATTTGTGCCTTAATCCTCAGCACACATAGTGTAATTGTTAATGTTAGATACTAACCTTATTAGGGGATGGTATAGTCTCAGTCCAAGTCTGCATAGAAAGAAAAAGTATGAATTTACTTTAGCACTATGCAAAGCAACATTGTTAAACATTTATAGAACAGCATTTTTGCACACTTTGAGGCACAACATAAAACAATATATTTAAATAAACTAATGAACTACCAAAAATAATCCATATTTCAGTAACATTATTGAACATACATGTACCTCCTCTTCAACAAACTATTTTAATACTTACATTAACCACGTCATATGAAATATGTTAAGAAGGAATAGTTAAAGGTTGTACACTCATTAAATATCATATTCATTGTATAGATAAAAATGTTTTCCATTTACATTTTTAAAAACGATCCAGTGAAGGGTTATGACATTTACTAACATAGATGGGCACCACATGGTGTTCAAAGTGTATCCAGCAGCATCAAGGAAGGCACAGGAAAGCAAACATTGAATATTATTTAAAAACAGCTATTAAAGGGGTTATCTGGGGATCAAAAATTGCTTGGGACCTATATTTTTATGTGAAATGAAGTCACTTACTAATGTACTTTCATTTTTACTTCTGTACTGAATCGTGCATTTAAAACCTGGTGAAATGCTTCCGGAAATCCTTTTGTTTGCCTAATATTAATGACGCGTGACTGAGGACTTGCTTCCTGTGCCGTTCGTGTCGGTGTGTAATGAACGCATGACCGCAAGGGGCTGGCATATTGCCTATCGCTGGAGTCATCTCATGCTCTGCCCGGGGACTCCAGTACTGCCTCTGACGTCACTGTCCATATATGGTCAGTGACTTCAGGGGTTATCTATCGCTGGACTCCCAGATCAGAACATCAGCTGGCGTTCTGCCAGGGACTCCAGCACTACTCCCAACGTCACTGCCTATATATGGACAGTGACATCAGGAGTTTCCTATAACTGAAGTCCCCAAGCAGAACATCAACTGGCGCTATGCCAGGGACTCCAGCACCACTACAGACATCACTGTTCATATATGGACAGTGACTTCAGGGTTTTTCTATCACTTGAGTCACTGAGCAGAACATCAGCTGGCACTCTGCCAGGGACTCCAGCACTACTCCCGACGTCACTGTCCATATATGGACAGTGACATCAGGAGTTTCCTATCACTGGAGTCCCCGAGCAGGGCATTCTCAGATGATTAATGGGGCTTGTATTGTTTTATGGCATTTCCTCTTCTTAGCCATATTTTTGCCTATCGTAGCGTAAATTCGGGTCTGTGTCACACGTATTCGACCCATATTCCACCAGTATTTACGGACCCGTGCCCGTAAATACGGGTCCAGTGTCACCAGTATTCCACCTGTATTTACGGACCCATTTTCTCTGCATTAATCGATAGCCCCTTCTTTCTATCAGTGCTGGAAAGAGAGAAGGGGCAGCCCTTTCGGGCAGAGTTTCCGCAGCGATTGAAAGTAAAAGAAGTTCATATGTACCGTTGTCTTGGTGACGTGTCTCTCTTTTGACATCCAGTTCGACTTCCCTGGATGACGCGGCAGTCCATGTGACCGCTGCAGCCTGAAGCGGTCACATGGGATGAAACGTCATCCCGGGAGGCCGGACTGGAGGAAGAAGTAGGTAAGTTAACTTTTAATACTATTAACTCCAGCGGTAGTCACCGTCCCGGGTGCTGAAAGAGTTACTGCCGATCAGTTAACTCTTTTAGCACCCTGGACAGCGTCTATCCCTTGACGTCGCCTAGCAACGCTCCTGTAATTACGGGTGCACACACGTAGCCACCCGTAATTACGGGAGCCCCATAGACTTCTATGGGCCTGCCTGTGCCGTTATTACGGTCTGAAATAGGACATGTTCTATATTTTTCAACGGCACGGGCACCTTCCCGTAAGCATATGGGAAGGTACCCGTGGCCAATAGAAGTCTATGGGTCCGTAAATACGGGCCGTAATTACGGCTCGTAATTACAGGCGTTTTTACGTTCCTGTGCATGAGGCCTCACTTGTACACAGGAGGAAGAAGCAGGTAAGTTAACTTTTAATACTATTAACTCCAGCAGTAGTCACTGTCCCGGGTGCTGAAAGAGTTACTGCCGATCAGTTAAAGAGGCTCTGTCACCAGATTTTGCAACCCCTATCTGCTATTGCAGCAGATAGGCGCTGCAATGTAGATTACAGTAACGTTTTTATTTTTAAAAAACGAGCATTTTTGGCCAAGTTATGACCATTTTTGTATTTATGCAAATGAGGCTTGCAAAAGTACAACTGGGCGTGTTGAAAAGTAAAAGTACAACTGGGCGTGTATTATGTGCGTACATCAGGGCGTTTTTACTTCTTTTACTAGCTGGGCGTTCTGACGAGAAGTATCATCCACTTCTCTTCAGAACGCCCAGCTTCTGGCAGTGCAGACAGCATGTTCTCAAGAGATCACGCTGTGACGTCACTCACAGGTCCTGCATCGTGTCGGACGAGCGAGGACACATCGGCACCAGAGGCTACAGATGATTCTGCAGCAGCATCGGCGTTTGCAGGTAAGTCGATGTAGCTACTTACCTGCAAACGCTGATGCTGCTGCAGAATCAACTGTAGCCTCTGGTGCCGATGTGTCCTCGCTCGTCTGACACGATGCAGGACCTGGGGAAGTGACGTCACAGCTTGATCTGCCAGAAGCTGGGCGTTCTGAAGAGAAGTGGATGATACTTCTCGTCAGAACGCCCAGCTAGTAAAATAAGTAAAAACGCCCCGATGTACACACATAATACACGCCCAGTTGTACTTTTACTTTTCAACACGCCCAGTTGTACTTTTGCAAGCCTCATTTGCATAAATACAAAAATGGTCATAACTTGGCCAAAAATGCTCGTTTTTTAAAAATAAAAACGTTACTGTAATCTACATTGCAGCGCCTATCTGCTGCAATAGCAGATAGGGGTAGCAAAATCTGGTGACAGAGCCTCTTTAACTCTTTCAGCACCCTGGACAGCGTCTATCCCTTGACGTGGCCTAGCAACGCTCCTGTAATTACGGGTGCACACACGTAGCCACCCGTAATTACGGGAGCCCCATAGACTTCTATGGGCCTGCCTGTGCCGTTATTACGGTCTGAAATAGGACATGTTCTATATTTTTCAACGGCACGGGCACCTTCCCGTAAACATATGGGAAGGTACCCGTGGCCAATAGAAGTCTATGTGTCCGTAAATACGGGCCGTAATTACAGGCGTTTTTACGTTCGTGTGCATGAGGCCTCACTTGTACACGGAATACAGGGGGTGCCAATCTTTGGAGGTGGCCCCACAGTTGTATAGGCTTTGATATTTTGTTTTGTTTATTTAACTCCTTTAGGGCACAGCCTGTTTTGGCCTTGTGGACACAGATGATTTTTTCAAATCTGACGTGTCGCTTTATGTGGTAATAACTTTGGAATGCTTTAACCTATCCAAGCGATTCTAAGATTGTTTTCTCATGACATATTGTACTTTATGTTAGTGAAAAAAATAAATATTCAATATTTATTTGTGAAAAACGTCAAATTTTAGAAAAAATTTGCAAAAATTAGCATTTTTCTAAATTTAAATGTATCTACTTGTAAAACAGATAGTAATACCACACAAAATAGTTACTTGTTAACATTTTCCATATGTCTACTTTATGTTTGCATCATTTTTCACGTCCTTTTATTTTTCTAGGACGTTACAAGGCTTAGAACTTTAGCAGCAATTTCTCATATTTTTAAGAAAATTTCAAAAGACTATTTTTTCAGGGACTAGTTCAGTTCTGAAGTGGTTTTGAGGGTCTTATATATTAGAAAATCCCCATAAATCCAGCCATTTTGAAAACTGCACCCCTCAAAGTATTTAAAACAGCATTCAGAAAGTATTTTAATCCTTTAGGGGTTTCACAGGAATTAAAGCAAAGTAGAGGTGAAATTTAAAAATTATTATTTTTTTTGCTGAAATTAATTTGTAATCCATTTTTTTCTGTAACACAGAAGGTTTTACCAGAGAAACGCAACTCAATATTTATTGCCCAGATTCTGCAGGTTTTAGAAATATCCAACATGTGGCCCTAGTGGGGTAATGGACTGAAGCACCGGCCTCAGAAGCAAAGGAGCACATAGAGGATTTTGGTGTCTCCTTTTTTTAGGAATATATTTTAGGCACCATGTCAGGTTTGAAGTGGTCTTGTGGTGCCTAAATAGTCGAAACCACCCAAAAGTGACCCCATTTATGAAACTACACCCCTCAAGGAATTTTTCTAGGGGTATAGTAAGAATTTTGAACCCACAGTTTTTTTGCAGAATTTAGTGGAATTAGTCTGTGAAGATGAAAATCACATTTTTTTTTAATAAAACATAGGAGAAAAAACACCCCAACATTTGTAAAGCAATTTCTCCCGATTACGGCAATACCCCATATGTGGTCATAAACTGCTGTTTGGACCCACAGCAGGGCTCAGAAGGGAAGGAGCGCCTTTTGGATTTTGGAGCGCAGATTTTGCTGGAATGGTTTTCGGTGCCAAAACAGTGGAAACCCCCAAAAGTGACATTATTTTGGTAACTACACCCTTCAAGGAATTTTTCTAGGGGTATAGTTAGCATTTTGACCCCACAGGTTTTTTGTAGAATTTAGTGGAATTAGGCCGTGAAAATTAATATCAATGTTTTTGTCCACTAAAATTTTGAATTTTTTAATTTTCAAAAGGGATAAAAGAGAAAATGCACCCCAACATCTATAAAGCCATTTCTCCCGAGTACGGCAATACCCCATATGTGGTCCTAAATTTTTTTTATTAGAAATTAATAAACCATTTCAGGACTGATCATTTTTGCGTTTTCATTTTTGTTTTTAACTCGACGCCTTCCAAGAGCCATAACTTTTTCATTTTTCCGTCAATAGAGTTTGTGAGGTCTTATTTTTTGCAGGAGGAGTTGTAGTTTCTATTGACACCATTTAATGTACCATATAATGTACTGAGAAACTGAACAAAAATGATTTGCAGGCTGAAATTGAAAAAAAACGATGATTTCTCCATTGTTTTTGGGGTTTTGTTTTTACGTGTTTCACCATATGGTAAAAATGAGAGGCATAACTTTTTAATTTTTTGGTCGATTGAGCGGGCTTATTTTTGGCGGGACGAGCTATAGCTTTTATTGGTACCATTTTATAGTACACACAACTTTTTGATCACTTTTTATTATTTATTTTTTTAGAGTTAACGTGACCATAAAACTGCGATTTTGGCGTTTTAAATTCTTTATGTCTTACGGCGTTCACCGTGCGCAATAAATTATGGTTTACTTTATTCTGCGGGTCGGTACGATTACGGCGATACCATATGTAAATGTTTTTTTTAATGTTTTGCAGCGTTTGCACAATAAAATCACTTTTCTATAAAATAATTTATTTTCTGTGTCACCATATTCTGAGAGCCATAACTTTTTTATTTTTTTGTCAAAAAAGCTTTGTAAGGGCTTGTAGTTGCAGTTTTTATTGATACTATTTTGGGGTACATGCGACTTTTTGATCACTTTTTATTCTATATCTTGGGAGGGCTGGTGATTAAAAAATAGCAATTCTGGCAGTTTTTCATTTATTTTGTTTGCGGTGTTCACCGTCTGGGAAAAATAACATTATAGTTTTATAGTTTGGGTTGTTACGAATGCGGTGATACCAAATATGTGCACTTATTTTTAACGTTTTAATTTTTTTCCTATTATAAAAGATTTATTATAGGAAAAAAACAACTTTTATTTTTACACTTTTATAAAACATTTATGAACTTTTTTTTACTTGTTTTTTTACTTTTCACATTCTTTTTTTACCCGCAGCTCTGATCACTGCTAGAATACATTACACTAGCTAGTAGTGTAACGTATTCCAACTGTCAGTGTAACTTCACAGTCAATCTGACAGCAAGCCTATAAGGACCAGCCAGAGGCATGTTCTTTCTTGCCGCGGTTCCACCTCTGATCACCCATTTAAATCAATGGGAGGCAGAGAAAGCGAAAAACACAGTGAAAAACGCGGAAAGAAAGTGCAGGCAGGTCAAAATCTGCCTCGCAGATTTTATCTGTAGTTTGCAGGAAAAAAAAGAGTCAAGTGGAAAATGAGTCAAAAATGTTTCCCTTCACTACCGTTGATTGGCATCCTTAAATCCCAAGGTCCGCTGGGTCTGATGTCTGCTACTGTCCCAGATTTTCAGTCAGATGACTGGAATGACATTTTAAAATCTTATCTTCATGTCTCTCCATCAGCAAATAATAAAATGATCCAGTTGTGTACAATACATGAGTCATATTTAACCCCTGTAAGGTTATTTAGAATGGGTAGACTACCATCTGCTGACTGTTTTTGATTTAGTACTCCGGGGGCTGACTTATGGCACATGATATGGGCCTGTAATCCCAAACGAGGCTTCTGGACAGAGATAATTTCCTTGTTATCCTCCGTGCTACTTATGCCCATACCTTTATGTCCTAATATTTGTTTAGTTGGTATGTGGGATGATGTGTTTTGTGGACAACACACCAAAATCTTTTTGAGAGAAACTTTATTCTTGGCGCGGAAAATAATAGCACAACACTGGATGAATGATCATCTCCCGACCCTTAGTCTTTGGGTGGGGTAAGTAAACTCTGTGATACCTTTTGAAATAATTGTCTATCAAAATCGTGGTTGTACAGCCAAATTTTCCAAGGTTTCGGATATGTGGAATAATTACCCTCTGGCAGTGTGTAGTTCTAATGACCCTTTAAATAATACAGTATAGGCGGGAGGAGAGATTCTAGATTTAGCGTGTTTCCTCTTAGAAATATAGCCATACTTACCATTTCTAGAGTATATGAACGTACAAGTCCTTTTATTTTTTTCCTTTTTTTTTGTTATGTTTTATTTTCTACTGTATATTAACCCCTTAGTGACCAGCCCATTTTAGGCCCTAATGACCAAGCTATTTTATTCGTTTTTCTATAGTCGCATTCAAAGAGCTATAACCTTTTTATTTTTTCGTCTACATAGCTGTATGAGGACTTGTTTTTTGCTGGATTAGTTGTGCTTTTTAATAGCACCATTTTTGGGTACATATAATTTTTATATTAACTTTTATTAACCTTTTTGGGGGGGATTATAAAAAAAAACTGAAATTCCGCCATTGTTCTATGAGTTTTTAAATTGACGCCGTTCACTGTGTGACGTAAATAAGATGTTACCTTTATTCTATGGGTCAGTACGATTACGGCGATACCACATATGTAGAGGTTTTTTTTATATTTTACGACTTTTGCACAATAAAAACACTTTTGAACTAAAATTATTTGTTTTTGCATCGTTGCTTTCCAAGAGCTGTAATTTTTTTATTTTTCCATCAATGTAGTGATTTTTTGGGCTTTTTTTTTGCGGGACGAGACATACTTTTGAATGGTACTGTTTTGGGGTGCATGGGACTTATTGATTCATTTTTATTATGACTTTTTTGGGGGGCAATGGAAAAAAATTGCAATTTCGCCATGGTTTTTTGCGTTTTTTTTTTACGGTGTTCACTTTGCGGTTTAAATTACATATTAACTTTATTAATGGAGTCATTACGGTTGCGGCGATACCACATATGATCGCAGCCATTTAACCCCTTCAATGCGGCTGTCAATGACGTCCGCCGCATTGAAGTGGTTTACAGAGGGAGGGAGCTCCCTCTGTAACCCCCGGGCCCCCCCGCGGTGGATCGTGGGTGGCGATTGTTGCTATGGCAACCAGGAAGCCGTTACTAGGCTTCCTGGTTGCACAGGGACGGTAGCCTATTAGGTCCTGCCCGAGGCAGGACCTAATACGCTAACTGTCAAATGAAAAATGACAGTTACGATGCACTGCACTACATAAGTATTGCAGTGCATCGTAGCGGGGATCAGAAGACCAGATCTTCAAGTCCCCAGGTCAGTGTAAAAGAAAAAGTGAAAAATGTAAAAAAAAAGTGGAAGAAAAATAAATAAATAAAAGTTAATAAATAATAAATAAATAATAAAAACAACACTTGCCCTGTTTCCCTGATCAACTCCTTTATTATTAAAAAAACATGAAAATATGAAAAAAAACTATACATAATAGGCATCGCCACGTTCGGAACGGCCTGATCTATAAAAATATCACATTATTTTTACCGCACGGTGAACACCGTAAAAAATTTTAATAAAAAACTATGACCGCATTTTATTTTTTGGTCATCTTGTCTCAAAAAAAATTTAATAAAAAGTGATCAAAAAGTTGCAAGTAACGCAAAATGGTACCAATAGAAACTACAGTTCGCCACGCATAAAACAATATCGCAGCGATATCAACGAAAAAATAAAAAAGTTACGGCTCTCAGAAAATGGCGACACTAAAACATGATTTTTTTTAGAAAAGAGTATTATTATTGTGGGAACGTAGTGAAACGTAAAAAAACGATATAAATTTGGTGTCGCTGTAATCGTATCGCCCCGCAGAATGAAGTTAACATGTTGTTTATACTGCACGGTGAACACTGTAAAAAAAAACAAAAAAGAAACGTGCTGGAATGGCTGTTTTTTGGTTTCCTCATCCCCCAAAAAATGTAAAAATTCGTGATAAAAAAAAAATCTCATGTACCCCAAAATGGAACCAATAAAAATTACAGCTCGTTCCACAAAAAAGGCGCCCCTCACACAAGCCCTAACGGAAAAATAACACGTTATGACTCTCAAAACGCAATGGTGCAAAATGATTCTAAATGACGGCCCAGACTAATTTTTAGGTCCAGTAGAATTTCACTAAATACCCCACATCGTCATTTGGGTGGACCTTGTAGATGCAGCGGTCATGAGGAAACTTTAGGGCCTTGTGCGGCTTATAGGGCTAGTGAAGAAGTCAAATATAAGGCAATAATGGAGCGCAGATATTCTGTATAATACCCAATAAACTCGGCCTGTGCATAAAGGATTGGTTCAAAGCGAACCACACCAATCCATGGATTCTTCATTCACCCCATTTATTACATCATCCTATTATGACCTGTTGCACTCCGCTTACATAAGCCCTGATGTACTCCGCCCAGCTTACATATACCCTGATGTACTCCGCCCAGCTTACATATACCCTGATGTACTCCGCCCAGCTTACATATACCCTGATGTACTCCGCCCAGCTTACATATACCCTGATGTACTCCTCACATATATCCTGATGTAATCCATACATATATCCTGATGTACTCCACACATATTACATATACCCTGATGTACTTCTCACAGCTTACATATAGCTCGATGTACCCGCACATATTACATATACCCTGATGTACTCCTCACATATTACATATATCCTGATGTACTCCTCACAGCTTACATATACCCTGATGTACTCCGCCCAGTTTACATATACCCTGATGTACTCCGCGCATATTACATATACCCTGATGTACTCCTCACATATTACATATACCCTGATGTACTCCTCACATATTACATATATCCTGATGTACTCCTCACATATTACATATACCCTGATGTACTCCGCCCAGCTTACATATACCCTGATGTACTCCGCCCAGCTTACATATACCCTGATGTACTCCGCGCATATTACATATACCGTGATGTACTCCTCACAGCTTATATATACCCTGATGTACTCCGCCCAGCTTACATATACCCTGATGTACTCCTCACATATTACATATACCCTGATGTACTCCTCACATATTACATATATCCTGATGTACTCCTCACATATTACATATACCCTGATGTACTCCTCACATATTACATATACCCTGATGTACTCCTCACATATTACATATACCCTGATGTACTCCGCACATATTACATATACCCTGATGTACTCCTCACATATTACATATATCCTGATGTACTCCGCACATATTACATAACCGTGATGTACTCCTCACAGCTTATATATACCCTGATGTACTCCACCCAGCTTACATATACCCTGATGTACTCCGCACAGCTTACATATACCCTGATGTACTCCGCACAGCTTACATATACCCTGATGTACTCCGCCCAGCTTACATATACCCTGATGTACTCCGCCCAGCTTACATATGCCCTGATGTACTCCGCCCAGCTTACATATACCCTGATGTACTCCACCCAGCTTACATATACCCTGATGTACTCCGCCCAGCTTACATATGCCCCCACATTATAAGCTGAAATACCACTAATACACCAAGCAAAATCTGCGCTTCAAAAGCCAAATGGTGGTCCAACTGAGCCTGGCAGTGTACCCAAACGGCAATTTATGACCACATATGGGGTATTACTGTATTCTGGAGAACCCGCTTAACAATTTATGGGATGTGTGTCTACGGTGGTGCAAGCTGGGCACAACACATTGGGCACTGAAATGGCATATTTGTGGAAAACAGCAATTTTCAATCTGCAACATCTATTGTTTACTCATTTTTGCAAAACACTTGTGCGGTCAAAATGCTCACTACACCCCTAGATCAATTCTTTGAGGGATCTAGTTTCCAAAATGGGGTAATTTTTTTTTTGGGGGGGGGTACCACTGTACTGGTACTATAGCTCAATGCAACATGGTGTCAAAAAACTAATCTTATAAAATCTCCACTCCAAATACTAAATGGCGCTCCTTCCCTTTAGAGCCTTGCTGTGTGTCCAAATAGCAGTTTATGACGACATGTTGGGTATTTCCGTACTCTGAAGATGTTGCTTTACAAATGTTACGGTGCTTTTTCTCCTTTATTTGTTGAGAAAATGAAAATGTTTTAACTAATGCTGCGTCTTATTGGAAAATAATGTAATTTTTCATTTTCAATAAAATATATGACACACCTGTGGGGTCAAAATGCTCACTACACCCCTAGATGAATTCCTCAATGGGTGTAGTTTGCCAAATGGAGTCACTTTTGGGGAGTTTCCACTGTACTGGTACCTTAGGAGCTTTACAAAAGCGACAAGGTGCAGAAAAACCAATCCGGCAAAATCTGCTCTCCAAAAGCCAAATGGCGCTCCTTCCCTTCTGAGCCCGGATGTGTATTCATACAGTACTTTATTACCACATATGGGGTATTTCCGTACTCTGGAGAAGTTGCTTTACAAATGTTATGGTGATTTTTCTCCTTTATTTGATGAGAAAATGAAACATTTTTACCTAAAGCTACGTCTTAGTGG
Organism: Rhinoderma darwinii; assembly: GCF_050947455.1. NCBI lineage: Eukaryota > Metazoa > Chordata > Amphibia > Anura > Rhinodermatidae > Rhinoderma > Rhinoderma darwinii. Next base: position 340,604,361 of record NC_134687.1, read on the forward strand.
AAATTTTTTTTTTCATGTTTACTGCCCAATTCTAATGAAATCTATGAAACACCTGGGGGGTCAAAATGCTCACTACACCCCTAGATTAATTCCTCTAGGGGTGTAGTTTCCCAAATGGAGTCACTTTTGGGGGGTTTCCACTGTACTGGTACCTTAGGAGCTTTACAAATGCGACATGGTGCCGAGAAATCAAACCAGCAAAATCTGTACTTCGAAAGCTAAATGGCGTGCCTTCCCTTCTGAGTCCTGCCGCTTCCCCAAACAGCCGTTCATGACCACATGTTGGGTATTTCTGTACTCTGGAGAAGTTGCTTTACAAATGTTGGGGTGCTTTTCATCATTTATTTGTTGAAAAAAAAAAAAAATTTTGAGGTAAAGCTACATCTTATTGGAAAATAATGTAATTTTTCATTTTCACTGCCCAATTCTAATGAAATCTATGAAACACCTGTGGGGTCAAAATGCTCACTACACCCCTAGATGAATTCCTCAAGGGGTGTAGTTTCCTAAATGGAGTCACTTTTGGGGGGTTTTCACTGTACTGGTACCTCAGGGGCTTTACAAATGCGACATGGTGCCGAGAAATGAATCCAGCAAAATCAGCGCTCCAAAAGCTAAATGGCATGCCTTCCCTTCTGAGTCCTGCCGCTTCCCCAAACAGCCGTTTATGACCACATGTTGGGTATTTCCGTACTCTGGAGAAGTTGCTTTACAAATTTTGGGGTGCTTTTCCTCATTTATTTGTTGAAAAAATTAAAAATTTTGAGGTAAAGCTACATGGTATTGGAAAATAATATCATTTTTCATTTTCACTGCCCAATTCTAATGAAATCTATGAAACACCTGTGAGGTCAAAATGCTCACTACACCCCTAGATGAATTCCTCAAGGAGTTTAGTTTCCAAAATGGGGTATTTTTTGGGGTGTTTCCTTTGTTTCGGCACCACAAGACCTCTTCTAACCTGACATGGTGCCTGAAATATAATCTAAGAAAAAGAAGGCCCTAAAAGGCTCTAGATGCTCCTTTGCTTCTGAGGCCGGTATTTCAGTCCAGTAGCGCACTAGGGCCACATGTGGGATATTTCTAAAAACTGCAGAATCAGGGCAATAAATATTCAGTTGTGCTTCTCCGGTAAAAACCTTCAGTATTACAGGAAAAATGGATTAAAATGGAATTTCTGCCAAAAAAAATGAAATTTGTAGATTTCCCCGCTGCATTGCTTTAATTCCTGTGAAATGCCTAAAGGGTTAAAAAAACTTTCTGAATGCTGTTTTGAATACTTTGAGGGGTGAAGTTTTTAAAGTGGGGTGATTTGTGGGGGTTTCTAATATATAAGGCCCTCAAAGCCACTTAACAACTGAACTGGTCCCTAAAAAAATGGGCTTTTGAAATTTTCTTGAAAATGTGAGAAATTGCTGCTAACTTATAAGCCTTGTAACGTCCTAGAAAAATAAAAGGATGTTCAAAAAACTATGCAAACATAAAGTAGACATGTGGTAAATGTTAGCTAGTAACTATTTTGTGTGGTATTATTATCTGTCTTACAAGCAGATACATTTGAATTTAGAAAATGCAAATTTTTTGCAAATTTTCTCAAAATTTTGGTGTTTTTCACACAAAAATATTGAATATATCGACCAAATTTTTTCACTAACTTAAAGTACAATATGTCACGAGAAAACAATCTCAGAATCGCTTGGATAGGTAAAAGCATTCCCGAGTTATTACCACATAAATTAACACAAGTCAGATTTAAAAAATGAGGCTCTGTCATTTGGTCCAAAAGTGTCTCAGTCCTGAAGGGGTTAATAAAACGAGTTTAAAAAAAAATATTTCCCTTTTCTTTGAGAAAATTCCTAATTATTACATTATGTATGCAAACATATAGCTGACAGCAGATACAGTATACACCATAAACTGTAATACATAACATAATTAGAATAAAGCAAAAATGGATATACTAAACCACTTAATTTATTAATGCTCCTACAAAATTGCAACGCGTGAATCTACTCTATCAGTTTCAAAGAAGCCAATATGGCCTTTTATTGTCACTTTGTCACATAATAGCTCAATTTTCAACTGTGGAACAACTTATACACGGCCACTTCATTATAATTTGCATGTGACTTTCAAGCAGAGCTGTCAGCTCCTTATGCTGCCCTGTCTGAGGGCAGCATAAAGTAGTGATAGACGCTGATTTCAGCGGTCCGTCACTTATTCGTTAATTTGCAATAGTTTGTGAGAACTTTCATCTTATCTTATCAAAGATACACTAATAAAATATTATATTTTGATATATTGCCTTGGGCTTTCTTTTCCTCAAGTGTTTGTTTTGGTTTTGCTAACTCTATATCTATGCAGGGGATTTAAAACTTTGTTTTAGAAGAGCGTCATTCCAGAAGGCCGGCCTGGATGACGTCAGAGGGCCGTCCCCCTGGGATGACGTTACATCCCATGTGACATGGGTTGCAGCGTCGTCCAGGGAGGCCGGCCCGGACTGCACTAGGTGGTGAGAGAGGGAGGGGGCTTCCGCTGTCACCCCATCTAGGTGGTATGAGAGAGGGAGGGGGCTTCCGCTGACACAATCGCAGGGCACCGATAGGTTGCCATGGCAGCCGGGGGTCCAAAAATAGTAAAACGTGGTTTACTTAGTATAGTATATGGTGTCATCACAATCATAACAACCTGTATAATAAAGTTAATGCAATATTTAGCGTACGGTGAACGCAAAACTACCATTGGAATTCCTTTTTTTTAATTCCTCGCCCTTAAAAAAAAGTTAATCAATAATTAATATAGACCCCAAAATGGTTCCATTAAAAAATATAAGTTGTCCCACAGAAAGAAAGCCTACATATGGCTAAATAAATTAAAAAAAATAAAAAGCTATTGTGCTTCGAATGCAACAACATAAATACAAATTGTTTTCCATGAAATGTGCTAATATTGTACAAAAGTAGTAAAGCATAAAAATAAAACGATACATATTTGGTGTCGCTGTAATCCTATCAACCGATAGAATAAAGGTAACATGTTTTTATGTTGAACAGTGAACGGTGTAATTTAAAAATAAGAAAAATTGGCGGAACTGCTGAATCCCCCCCAAGAAAGTTAATCATTAAATTATATGTACCCCAAAATGGTGCCATTAGAACATACAAGCAAAAGTCAAGCCCTTATAAGGCTACGAGGACAAAAAAAATGTAAAAAGTTATGGCTCTCGGAGGGCTGGGATAAAAAAAAACATAAAAACTGGCTGCTTCAGAAAGGCCAGAAGTGGCTGCGGCGGTAAGTTGTTAAAGTAGGGAATGTTTAAGACAGTATCAGTAGTGATATTCAGATACAGCAACATTACATTTTATATTATAAATACTCACAATCTTTTCTCCTGACATGAGGTAAAGATATTTACTTTTCATTGAAGTGGGCAAGAAGCGAATGTATTTATTTGACTCTGTATAAATGCAACTCCGTTATGTGTAGTGACTACAGAGGTCAGGACCCATGCACTGCACAGGTTTCCTAGGGGAGATCCCTTATGTGAAAAGCTCATGCCGGAGGATTTGACAGGCTCAAAAGGGCTTGTAAGAATAGCAATCCTTAAGCCCAATTAAGCTATTAAGATGCCCAAAAAAAGACTTATTTGTTTTCAGTATAGCTTATATATAACTATTCTTGGAGCTTGCTAATGATAGACTACAAAGTGTACTAAAATCATCGCTTACAATTATTTCGGCTTACAGGTGAAAAATACAAAATAAATATACTGTTTGCTGTAAATAATACACATTAAAAAGGTTAATCCTTGGTATAATACACATTTGGCAAACAATATGCCTATTAACCCCTTGCCGCCACAGCCAATTTTCAGATTTTTCCTCCCCACCTTCCAAAAGCCATAGCTTTTCTATATTTCCGTCGATATACGTAGTTGTATGAGGTCTTGTGTTTTGCGGGAGGAGTTGTTAATTTTCATGGCACCATTTATTATACCATATAATGTAGTGGGAACCTGGGAAAAATTCTATTTGGGGTGTGTGATGGATAGTTAATTTGCTTATATTCTCTGTATTAAAATACATTATGAATTATCAAGCAGGATGCCGAATTACGAAGATATGTATCCTCCATTTTCTAATGACCTTTCCTCTACGTAGTCCTGCTCGAGTCTCAAAGAAATGTGTTATCCAGTGGCGTAACTCCTGCGGGAGCAGCCATAGCGGCTGCTAAGGGGGCCACGGCTCGAGGGGGCCCGTGCCGCCAGCCGACACGCCCCCTCACATATACCCGGTGGCGCCGCTAGCAGCCGTTATGGCTGCTACAGCGGTAGCGCCACTACTACGGGGCCCACGCCGCCGAGCCTCTAACATGTATGGGCCAGACGACATGGGCCCTCTAATGCCCGTAGGCGTCGCTAGCACCGGAGGGGGCCCCGGTGCTAGCGGCAGCCACCCCGTCTTGCAGTAATTCTACCTGCGTCTATAGCACACAGGTACAAATACATGCATTAGTGCTGAATGTCCGGGCATGTGCCCGACTATTCAGCGCCTTACAATAACGCTGATTGGCGGGACAAAATGACTTGCAATGACATCATTGTGCCGCTTCCGTGCTTGAAAGGCGCTGATTGACAGGGCAAGTCATTCTACCCTGTCAATCAGCGGCTTTGAGCGACGCATCGTTCAGCTCCAGCAGACCTGCTCAGAAGAGAGCAGATCTGCATTGCCATCGGACGACGTGGGAAAGGGATCATGTGAGTATGAAAAGTTTTTTTTTTCTAATAAAACTGTGAGTGGCATTATCTACAGGGGGGTCTATATGTGGGGATGTGGGCCACTGTATACAGGGGGTCTATATGTGCGGCACTATCTACAGGGGGGTCTATATGTGGGGCACTATATACAGGGGGGTCTATATGTGGGGATGTGGGCCACTATATACAGGGGGGTTTATATGTGGGGATGTGGGCCACTATATACAGGGGGGATCTATATGTGGGCCACTATATACAGGGGGGGTCTATATGTGGGGATGTGGGCCACTATCTACAGGGGGTCCATATGTGGTGATGTGGGACACTATATACAGGGGGGTCTATATGTGGGGATGTGGGGAACTATCTGCAGGGGGGGTTTATGTGTGGGGCACTATATATGAGACACTATATACAGGAGTGGGCTATATGTAGAGCACTATCTATAGGGGAGCTATTTTTAGGGCACTTTCTATAGGGGCGGGCTATATGTGGGACACTATATACAGGGGAGGGTTGCCTGTGGGGCACTAGCTACAGGGGGGATATATGTGGGGCACTAGCTACATGGGGGCTATATGTAGGGCACTGTCTACAGGGGTGGGCTATATGTGGGACACTATATACAGGGGGAGCTATATGTGAGACACTATATACACGGGGAGCTATATGTGAGACACTATCTACAGAGGTGGGCTATACTTGGAGCACTATCTATAGGGGAAGCTATATGTAGGGCAGCACTATTGCCTTGCAGCTCTGGAGTGCATATGCGGGCACTATCTACAGAGGGCTGTATGTGGGACACCATCTACAGGGGCTTCTATGTAGGGCACTATCTACAGAGGCTCTATGGGGGTCACTATGTACAGGGGGCTATGGGGGCACTATCTACAGGGGGCACGGTGTGTGTGGGACACAGTGTATGGTACTATTATAATCAGGGACACAGTGTATGGCGCTATTATAGTTAGTGGTGCAGTGTATGGCGAATTATTATATCTAGAGGTGTTGAGAATTTTAACTTTGTTTATAGGTGCAGAAATGTTTTAAAAGTGAGAAGCTGAAGACATCTGAGCGGAAAACTGCAAAAATGGCCGGGAGAAATCCATCATAGGGAAAAGAAAAGATCTAGAATCTGAGACGTCGGTGAGTCACTTAATGTAAATGGTTATTCTGCCTGTAATCAGCCCTGTAGTCGCTGTATGATCTGCAGCGAGATGAAGTGTGGTATGATTTTTTTTGTGAAACAGCATCTCCCAGCATATCCCAGCATATCCTTACTATTGTTCGGGCCATGCTGGGAGCTGTAGTTTTACGCCGTACAAATCTATACGGCAGGGGTTGTACTATATTGAGCTGTATTTGTTCTGGTGTTGTATATATGTACTGAGCTTTGTTTTGGGGCTGTATATATGTAATGAGCTTGGTTCTGGGGATGTATTTATGTACTGAGCTTGGTTGTGGTGCTGTATATACGTACTGAGCTTGCTTCTGGGGATGTATATATGTACGGAGCTTGGTTCTGGTATTGTATATATGTACTAAGCTTGGTTCTAGTGCTGTATTTATGTACTGAGGTTTGTTCTGGTGCTGTATTTATTTACTGAGGTTTGTTCTGGTGCTGTATATATGTATGGGCTTGGTTCTAGTGCTGTATTTATGTACTTAGGTTGGTTCTGGTGCTGTATATATGTATGAACTTTGTTCTGGTGCTGTATATATGTCAGAGCTTGGTTCTAGTGCTGTATTTATGTACTGAGCTTGGTTCTGGTGCTGTATATATGTCAGAGCTTGGGTCTGGATCTGTAATTATATATGATATATTTCTAATAACAAAATTTCAGGGCAGATGGAATTGTTCACAATTCATTGTATATTTCATGGGAAACTGGTAGTTTTAACCCCCTTGAACCGTCACCATGCGGTAATACATGATCTGACAATATTTCCAAACATTCCCTTGTATGTTTTTTTCAGATGCAGCAAAATCTTTAAAATTCACTTTTAAAACGGCGCACACTATATGCTAATTACTCATTAAAGGGTCATGGGGCGGTGCCGCTATCCTGAAGATTCACATAGTCCTGCCTCCAAACCCACCCATGTTTGATTGACATCTCCCTGGCTGATACAACTTTCTCGGATGTGCCAATGCCTTGTGGCACTATACACAAGGGGGGGATGTGTGGCACTATACACAAGGGGGGGCTGTGTAGCACTATACACAAGGGGGAGCTGTGTGGCATTATACACATGGGGAAGTGTATGACACTATTTACAAGGGAGAGGGCTGTGGCTCTATCTACAGGGGGCTGAGTGTGGCGCAATCTACAGGGGTCTGTGTGTGGCACTATCTACTAAGGAGGGCTGCGTGGCACTATATACAAGGGAGGTGGGCTGTGTGGCACTATATATAGTGGGAGCTTTATGGCGATATCTACAGGGGGCCTGTATAGCACTATCCTCAAGGGGGAGGTGTGGGCACTATCTACAAATGGGGTGTGACTGTCTATAGGCGGGGCTATATAGCACTGTCTGCAGGTGGGCTGTATGACCAATATTTGAAAACAACATATATCTTCTATTCTATTGTTTGTAGGCCAGGATTTGCAGGTTTTAGAAAAATCATGTGACCTCAGTGGGAAGGTACTCTATGATGTATTTTCAGTCATACGTGTAAAATTTTATCATTGGTTGTTCGATGAAAGGTAACACCCTGATTAAAGGTACGCCATGAGGGTATATTAACTTATCTATCTGGATAATAAATTAGAATATTGATTGATTCCTTGGTTGAACTTGATGGACGTGTCTTTTTTCAACCGTACTAACTATGAGACAAAAGATTGCTATTGTCTTTATTGATCTCCCAGTGCACTGCTTATACTTCAATTACCATATTGGAATACCACCTGATAAAGCAGAGGGAACCCATTAGAGTGCCCATCCCAAGGCTGCTACCTGGAAAGGGGTTTCTTCGACAGGTGAAATAGGAAAAGCGATTCCTCAATATTTTGGGTGGTTTCTTTTTTACGACATTCACCGTGCAGTAAAAACTGCATTTTAACTTTATTCTGCGGCTCAATACGATTACGGCGATACCAAATTTATATAGTTTTTTTTATGTTCTACTACTTTTGCAAGGAAAAAACTGATTGTTAAAAATAAGTTTTGTCGCCATATTCCGAGAGCCATAACTTTTCTTTTTTTTACCGTCGATTGAGCGGAATGAGGGCTTATGTTTTGCGAGTTGAGCTGTAGTTTCTATTGGAACCATTTTGGAGTCTATGACACATTTTGATCACTTTTTGTTAAATTTTTTGTGGGAGATTAAGTAACCAAAAAACAGTTATTCTGGCGTTCTCATTTATTATTTTTTACGGCGTTCACCAGGCGGCCTAAATAATGATATATTGTAATAGCTCTGACTTTTACGGATTCAGCGATACCAGTTATGCTAATTTATTTTTTTACATTGTGCTTGGGGGAAAATGGGAAAAGGAGAGTTTTTTGAACATTTAGATTTTTTTATATATTAAAAAAAACTTAATTTTACTTTTTTACTAGTCCCCAGGGGACTAGAACCAGTGATTGTTGGATCTCTTGCATCATATACTGCAATACTAATGTATTGCAGTATATCGTTAAACTGACAGTCTCTTATAAAGCAGTTCCCTAGGCCGGAGGCAGGGCTTCATAGGAGTACAAAGATGGCAAATCTTCATCAGGTCCCCAGGCTGCCATGCCACCAAACGGGGGGCCGTTGCAACACTACAGGGGGTTTCCCCCCATTTCTAACCACTTAGATGCCGCGGTCGCTATTGATGTCGTAGTATCAATAAAAGGACCGAAATCTGTCCAATTGAAGCGACTTAAATCTGTAAGTACGTCTTTTCATTACTTTCAAGCCAGATTAAGGTGTTAAATCTGATTGTTGGAATGTATATATGATAGAAACGCAGTGAGGCTACTGGTTGCAGGTGAATGTGTAAAGGTTTATCCATGCCTACTTCCACAAACCCCTTTTGTATTCACAAATTCCGACAGACACAATCCAAAATTCACATCTCTAAGGCCCGATGCACACGGCCGTGCCCATAATCACGGCCCGCGATTGCGGGCAAGGCCGGCCGTCTGCATTTTCGGGCCGTGCTCCGATACAAAGTAAAATACGAAAAATAGGACATGCTCCATAATACCCGGCATAGTTCTACGGCACGGACACCCATCCGCAGCGATACGGAAAGGTGTCTGCGGCCAATAAAACTGAATGGGTCCGTAAAACTGCGGACCGTGTTACGGTCCGCGGTTTTACGGTCATGTGCATGGGGCCTAAGGGGATGTCTACGTGCTGCAGATTTCTTGCAGAAATTTCTGCAACAAATCTGCCACGTGTGAATATAACCTAAAGTGGTTAAAAATTTAGACTCTTCGATATTCAAGCCCTCCACAAATCAAATTGAGCACTGTAGGCAAAAGATATTTTAGAAAATCTAAATGATAATTTAACCCTGATCACAAGCTGCATTTCCTTGTCTGTATGTTTGCATAAACACAAGCAACTTCTCGTACCTCTTTTAAACCTGCGCTTTCATTAGCATCTCCTTGTCGGATGTTCATTGCTACTCCTTCATGCTCTTGTGAAGTTCTTGACTCTTCTTGTTGCACAAGGATGTTCGGTTGCTCTCTATGCTCCTGTGGAAGATAATGAAGTTTTATGTATCAAATATAATATGACTATGATAATGCACCTAATGCACTTTTAATGTTATACACTAGTGGTGACCCCAAAAATGTAAAGCATAAGCATACTATATGAGCCTGAATATCTAGGGTGAAATATTCGTTCTTCCTATGAAACTGATGACACTGATGTAACCAGAGGCTTCCAAATACTGCAGGGTCATGAAATAATAATATGATGTATATGGTTTACATATTCCTGATATAATGCTACTGAAAAAGTATCAGCGATTGCACTGTTCCTCGCCGTTTAGCCCCTCAAATGCTGCAGTCAATTGCGACCACAGCATCTGAAGCGTTGAAAAGAGGGGGCAGCCACCTCTGACAGCTCATCGGCGCCCCCACAACGCAATCAGCGGGTGCCGATGGTTGTCATGGCAACCCAGGGGCCTAATGAAGACCCCCATGGCTGCCTTCACTCTGCCTCTGTTAAGCCCTGCCTCTGACCATCAGCTGCGCATTAACCCCTTCGCGCACCACAACTTAATAGCATGTCGTGGTGTGGGGGGTGTCAGCTGTGTATTACAGCTGACACCCGAGACTAACGGACAGGAATAGTGATCGCGCTGTTACAGGAGCCTGTAAGAATAACAATATACTGTAATACATTCGTATCGCAGTGTATTGCACCAGCGATCTAACGATTAAGTTTAATAAAGTTATTAGTTGTGAAAAAAAATATTAAAAGTAAAATAAAAACCTTTTCCCTTTTTCCCTCTAAAGTAATGTAAAAAATAAACAAAATTGGTATCTCTGCGTCCGTAAAAGTCAGAAATATTACAATATTACAACCATTATTTAACACGCACAGTAAAAAACTAAAAATCTAAAACCGCAAAATCGTAGTTTTTTTGGTCACCTTAGTTTTTTTTATAAAAAGTGATCAAAAAGTTGTATATACTATACCAAAAAATGGTATCAATAAAAACTACAGTCCCGCAAAAAATAAGCCCCCACACCGCTCAATCGACAAAAAAATAGAAAAGTTATGGCTCTCAGAATGTGGTAAAACAAAATAATTATTTTCTTTTTAAACCTATTTAAATGTGGTATTGCCGTAATCGTATTTAGCCGCAGAATAAAGTAAATTTGTCGTTTTTACCGCACGGTGAAAGCCATAAATACGAAAACCAAAAACAATGGCAGTTTTTTCCAATTTCAGCCCGCAAATATTTTTTTTCCGTTTCCCAGTACATTATATGGTACTTTAAATGGCACCATTAGAAACTACAACTCCTCCCACGAAAAAATAAGCTCTCACACCTCTCACACCTAAGGGTATGTGCACACGATAACGCCAAATACGTCTGAAATTACGGAGCTATTTTCAGGAGAAAACAGCTCCTGAATTTCAGACGTAATTGCATGTACTCGCATTTTGCGGGGCGTCTTTTACGGACGTAATTTGGAGCTGTTCTTCATTGGAGTCAATGAAAAACGGCTCCAATTACGTCCCAAGAAGTGTCCTGCACTTCTTTTGACGAGGCTGTATTTTTACGCGCCGTCTTTTGACAGTGACGCGTAAAATGACAGGTCGTCGGCACAGTACCTCGGCAAAGCCATTGAAAGTAATGGGCAGATGTTTGCTGACGTATTGGAGACGTTTTTTCAGACGTAATTTGAGGCGTAAAACGCCTCCATTATGTCTGAAAATAGGTTGTGTGAACCCAGCCTTAGGGTATGTTCACACGAGGGCGTCCGTAATGGCTGAAATTACGGGGATGTTTCAGCCTGAAAACATCCCCGTAATTTCAGCCGTCACGGCATGTGCAGGCGCTTGAACGCCGCGTCAATTACGGACGTAATTGGCGCTGCTATTCATCCAATTACGGCCAAAGAAGTGACAGGTCACTTCTTTGACGCGGGCGTCTATTTACGCGCCGTCATTTGACAGCGGCGCGTATATTACGCCTCGTGTGAACAGACAAACGTCTGCCCATTGCTTTCAATGGGTTTGTCAGCGCTATTGAGGCGCTATTTTCGGACGTAATTCGGGGCAAAAACGCCCTAATTACGTCCGTAAATAGGCCGTGTGAACATACCCTTACTGTCGTGTGTCTATGTTGTGATTAGTTTGCATCTGTTTGTTTCTGTCTGTTGGTGATAAGAAAAGGCATTTTTTATTGCATGTTTGTTGTAGAAATTTCTGTCACTCCTTGTATTCCTAAATAGGATTTGTAAAAATCCATGTACATGCTGCAGAAACATCCTAAGGACTCCTTTAGGCCTTATTCACACGAACATGTCCGTTTTGCGCGTGTAAAAAACGCAGCGTTTTCTTGCATTGCAGTTCCATGTGACATCCATGTACGGTGCGCGGCTGCGTTTTTTAATGTAGATTTGATGTTGATTTTGAATGCATTTTTTTTTAAGCCAAAATCAGAATTTCATCCAAGAGAGGAGACAGTTTAAGGCCTTACCTTATATATTTCTTCTATTTAGGTGTTCCGTTCCTGGTTTTGGCTTAAATCATACATGCAAAATCTGCATCAATTATGCACTATGTGAACAATGCCTTAGAATTCTGGAGCATTTTGCTTATGAAATCCCTACCAATGTTTACCTGGCACATGTGACCTTCTTCTACCGTCTACCGATTTAAGCTTGTAAAATGAGTAAATCATATTTGCTGGATCTGACTCAATGGATCTGATTTGCTGGATCTGACCCATCTGTCTATAGGCTCAGGCCCATAGACCAGTTTTTATAGGATTCCATATGTTCGGATATTTACTGATCATAGTCTGAAAGGTATAGTGGTCACCAGATTACTGAATCTTGGTGAAAGTAAGCTGACCAAAGAGATTACACTTTTATCACAGAAATGAAGAAATCCCACAAACAAAAGGAGGTATCCAAAACACGCCTGGACAGATTTACCAATGTATTTATGCCAGTTGCGGTTAGCAGGGCGTTAACGCTGTACGGCGAGAAATACTGATGAAAGTCTACAGACAGACAAATATGACAAACCGCTAAAATCAGCGTGCCTTAACGCTAAACCCCATTGGGTAGAGTGACTAAGCTAATTGCACTCAAATTCTGTGTCAATTATTATGTGTTTATAACAGTGTTTAGAAAAAAGGGGTGTGGCTTAGAAAAAAGGGGGGTGCCAAAATTTTGGTGCAAAATATTGGTCTAAAGTAAGCCAACCAAGAGGTGGTTTAAGAAAGAGAAAAAGTGGCTAAAATGTCTAGCAAGATGCGCCAAATTTATGATACAGCATGTCCCACTGTGATAAATTTGGTGCATCTTCTGCCTGTCTGGTCTGGTTTCAAGCTAAGCTAAGAAAAATAATATCAAATCTTCCTCTTATTGGCTTTAATCTCATTTGATCTTATTTTTTCACGCAGAGTTAGGCTATGTTCACATACGGAGATGTTTTCAAGGGAGAGCAGCCTCTGATTTTCAGCCGTTTTTTAAGCATTTTTTGCAGCGTTTTTTTATGGTCATTTTTGGAGCTGTTTTTCTAATGAGTCAAACGGCTCCAAAAATGGCTCAAGTAGTGACATGCACTTCTTTTTATGAGGCATTTTTTTTACGCGGCCGTTTTTAGAAACGGCCGCGTAAAAACGCCCCGTGGGAACAGAGTGCCATTTTTCCCTTTGAAATCAATGGGCAGATGTTTGGAGGCGTTCTGCCCCTGCATTTTTAGCCGTTTTTCGGGACATTAGCCCGTGTGAACATACCCATAAGTGGCTCTAGATTTGTCTGTCAGTCACTTATTTCTCCCTTCCTACTGAAACAACATGCGCTGTTTCTGTAACTTCCATAAAGTCGCATGGGTGAGGCAGAAGGGGGGACCCCTGTTCTAGTGATCTTGTGGATATGTGATGAATGTGTTTGGTGGGAAAACACCTTTAAAAAAATATTTTCCAAAAGTAGCAAATATAGAACATGTAATGTCCCAACGGTCTGTAATATTTTCCACTGTGGTCAATAATTACACAAATAACCACAGCCGGAATAAAATGGTGAGAACAAGGTCTTCATTTTGACACTGCTGTGCAAGCAACATACTGTAATGACTGAACGTGTTCACACATGCAGTCGTACCTTACAAATGTAAGTAGGTCTGCTGATTTGGTAGGAAACATCAAGTATCTACTTGTCACCTCTGTAAATAGCTCGGAAAAGCTTTCGCAAGCTTTAAATGGAGATCTGCAGGTTTAGCATTTTCTCACATGTCCTTAAGGCCTTATTCACACGAACGTGTCTGTTTGCGCGCGTAAAAAACGCAGCGTTTTCCTTGCATTGCAGTTCCGTGCGACATCCATGTAAGGTGCGCGTCTGCGTTTTTTACGTGCGTATGTCATCCGTATGTCACGCGTTTTTTACGTCAGCAAATTAAACTGAGGGTGTTTTTCTTTTTCTCATCATTTCTTTAGCAACTGTTGCGTGAATCCCGCACAACACGGATGACGTCCGTGTGCTGTACGTGATTTTCACGCACCCATTGATTTCAATGGGTGCGTGATGTGCAAAAAACGCAGAAGTATAGGACATGCAGTGAGTTTCCCGCAGCGGACACACGCAGCATGAAAAACACTGAATGTCTGAATGGCCCCATTGAATTGCATAGGTCCATGTGACATTCGTTGTTTTAGCGCGCGTAACGCGGATGTGAAATACGCTCATGTGAATAAGGACTAAGCCATTTCGGAAGATTACAATATGGAAGTTGCTAGGACCCCCATGTAATACGTTCCATGTAATTCCATGTAATACGTTCTCGACCTTTGATCATTTATTTAGAAAGGCAGGTGACAGGGGATTCCCTCGACAAGGGTTTAGTTAAATGCGGCTCATTGGCTTGGTGTAATTCAGTTGTTGATTGGTGTTAGATATTATGCTGGGACTTCCTGCTTAACCCTTTCCCGTCGCTAATATGCCTATTTACGTCGGGAAAGGGGATTTTAAAAATGGCACCCGCTCAGGAGCAGAGCGGGTGCCATAGCCGCCGGGTCCCTGCTGTGTTGCACAGCAGGGACCCAGCGACAATGCTTGCGATCAGAAAAATTACAGTGTTAAGAAGGACACACCACTCAGACAGGTAGAGCTGTTATTGGGCTTGTTGACCTCATTAGTATGTTGTTGTCTCCAGAGTGCATGAAGAGGAAACACTACATTTGTATTTTACAGTTTAAAATTTGTTATTTGTTTCGATTTTTGAATTATACTTTTTTGAGAAAGAAAGAAAGAAAGATAAATTTTAGAAAAGAAAACTGTTTAGGGGGTATTTTTAGGGTATGTTTTTTTCTTGACCAAGTTCTAATTTTTTTACGTAAATGCAAAGGTCCATAACACTTTTCTAGTGTCCACATTTCTAAGGTCCAGATAATCCCACTGCATTTAGACTTTAGAACCACAAGGAAACCCATAGGATCATGTCTGCAAAAATACATGTACTTCTACAAACAAGCATTGTTGCACTGGGGTTTCTTGTGCCCACCAGAGATGATCTTGAAGCCCCCCTTCCATCAATATAGAACATGTACACATCCACATTTAATTGCATTGTATTCCTTGTTGTTAATTGACTCCAAAGGCCCCTCCAAATGGGGTTGTGTTCTGATGGATCATTAGGGACCATTATTGTGTCAGAGCCAGGGCCGACCAGGAGAACCCGTGGGCTAGTCCAACCCTGCAAACAAGCAATAGAGCTGCAATTTTGCATGTTCATAATTCTGGTATAATTCAGGGCACATAATTCCAGCAACACATATGATGGTATGGCCATACTATACTGCAGCTGAAAAAAAGAAGCATAACAGCATGCACACAGCTTTCATCCCCAAACTAAGACCCCTGGTATCATACTGTTAATATTTCCCACAGAGTTCTGTCCTAACTTATAAAGGTTGTTCCGCTCTAAGTTTAGTACAATAAATCAAAGACTAGTAAGGATTGCTGTGCTATTATATATCATTTGTTCCTGCTCTGAGATTCCTGTGCTGTTAAGATTTTTTCCTTCTGGATAAAATCGCTTTAGTGGCCAAGATTCACTGCAAGGTATTAAGCTTTGTCACACTTTTACTAAAATCTGACTCTTTTGTAAGCTAAAGCTCACATCCCATTAATGAGGCTTAGATCTTGTCTCCAGTTTTGTAAAATACCGTAAATATCTTGCATCTAAAAATAAATTGGTATAAAAAACGTTGAGACAGACAATTAAATATTTCTTGTAAACTAAGATTGGAATTAAATGGTTTTACCAAAATGTTTTGAAATTGACACCAGAGCACATTGGGGAACCCTTGAGACTCCTATGCACTGGAGAGGTTAATCTAAAACATACACATAAGATTGCTGTCAGGGAATTTGCAGACAGTTACCTTCCCGACCTAGCACCAAACATGCATGATCAGATCATCTCTGACAGTGGTTTAACTCCCGGGAGAAAAAAGGATTGGGCATGTTGAAATTCAACACAACATATGCCAGCAGGAAACAATCAGGATTTCCCCATGAACATTAGACCAAGGGATGCGAGAAAGGGAAGGGATGTGAGAAACTATAGAACTTTGTGTTCTCCAGAGGAAGGTTTAAAAAAAATAAAAATTAACATATAAATAAATATAAAAATTACCCATCCATTAACCAATCTTTCGGAAAAGGAAAAATTCCCTCCTGATCCCAAATGACAATCCAACTGGATCAATATTCAAACAAGAATTCTATGCATTGACATAGGTGCTGACATTAAGAAAACGGGGTAAGGAAAAGGGGGCGATGAGTATGTGGCCAGGGGAATGTCAGCTTGCAAATCCTGCAAGACTCTCAAGTAAGGCTTAAGAACAGTGCTGTTGTCAAATCTTTTATATAGGCAAAGCAAGCGGTTCAGAGTCTATGCAGTACTCTTATTAGTCTACACATAGAGAAGTAATATCCTGAATGTTGTGGAGACTCACAAACAACATCTTTTACAAAGGTGTAGCCATTGTAAATAATGTCCTGCCCTAGAGACCAGTTTGCAACAAAAGCTTAACCCCTTGAGTACCCAGCTCATTTTGGCCTTGAGGACCAGACCCATTTTTTCAAATCTGACATGTATCACTTCATGTGGTAATAACTCCGGAATGCTTTTACCTATCCAATTGATTCTGAGATTGTTTTCTCGTGACATATTGTACTTTAGTTTAGTGCAAAAATTTGGTCGATAAATTCATTGCTTATTTGTGAAAAACACCAACATTTAGCGAAAATATGAAGAAATTATGATTTTTCCAATTTTAAATGCATCTACTTGTAAAACAGATGGTAATACCACACAAAATAGTTACCAATTAACATCTCCCATATGTCTACTTTATGTTTGCATCGTTTTTTGAACATCCTTTTATTTTTCTATGACCTCACAAGGCTTAGAACTTTAGCAGCAATTTCTCATATTTTTAAGAAAATTTCAAAAAGCGATTTTTTCAGGGACGAGTTCAGTTCTGAAGTGGTTTTGAGTGCCCTATATATTAGAAACCCCCATAAAACATCCCATTTTGAAAACTGCACCCCTCAAAGTATCCAAAACAGCATTCAGAAAGTGTTTCAACCCTTTAGGCGTTTTACAAGAATTGAAGGAAAGTAGAGCTGAAATTTTCAAATTTCATTTTTTTTTACAAAATTCATATGTAATACATTTTCTTCTGTACCACAGAAGGTTTTACCTGAGAAACGCAACTCAATATGTATTGCCCAGATTCTGCAGTTTTTAGAAATATCCCACATGTGGCCCTTGTGCGCTAATGGACTGAAACACAGGCCTCAGAAGCAAAGGAGCACCTCTTGGATTTTGGGGCCTCCTTTTTTCAGAATATATTTTAGGCACCATGTCAGGTTTGAAGAGGTCTTGTGGTGCCAAAACAGTGGAAACCCCCAAAAGTGACCCCCATTTTTTAAACTACACCCCTCAGGGAATTTATCTAGGGGTATAGTTAGCATTTTGACCCCACAGGTATTTTGCTATATTTTCTGGAGTTAGTCTGTGAAAATGAAAATCTCTAATTTTTGCAAGAAATAAAGGAGAGAAAGCACCCCAACATGTGTAAAGCAATTTCTCGCGATTACGGAAATACCCCATATGTGGTAATAAACTGCTGTTTGGACCCACAGCAGGGCTCAGAAGGGAAGGACCCCATTTGGATTTTGGAGCTCTGATTTTACTGGAATGGTTTTCAGTGCCGTGTCACGTTTGCAACGCCCTGGAGGGACCTAAACAGTGGAATCCCCCCAAAAGTGACCCCATTTTGGAAACTTTACCCCTCAAGGAATTTTTCTAGTGGTATAGTTATCATTTTGACCCCACAGGTTTTTTGCTGAATTTATTGGAATTAGTCTGTGAAGATGAAAAGAGACTTTTTTTTGGAAAAAACACAGAATTTTCTAATTTTTATAAGGAATAAAGGAGAAAAAGCACCTCAACATTTGTAAAGCAATTTCTCCTGATTACGGAAATACCCCATTATGTGGTAATAAACTGCTGTTTGGACCCATGGCAGGGCTCAGAAGGGACGGAGCACCATTTGGATTTTGCAGCTCAGATTTAGCTGAATTGGTTTCTGGGGGCCATGTCGCATTTGCAGAGTCCCTGAAGTACCAGTACAGTAGAAATTCCCCAGATGTGATCCCAATTTGGAGACTATACCCCTGAAAGAATTAAATTAGAGGTGTAGTGAGCATTTTGAGCCCTCAGGTGTTTTATAGATTTTATTAGAATTGGTCCGTGAAAATGAAAATTTTTTTTTTTCCAATAACCTGTAGCTTTAGCTCAGAATTTTTCATTTCCACAAGGAATACAGGAGAAAAGACACCCCAAAATGTGTTACACAATTTCTCCTGATTACGGAAATACCCCATATGTGGTTGTAAACGGCTATTTGGACATACGGCAAGGGTCTAAACGGAAAAAGTGCAATTTCGTTTTTGGAGTGGAGATTTTACAAAATTTGTTTTTGACGCCATGTTGCATTGCGCTGAGGTACGAGTACAGTGAAAACTCCCGAGAAGTGACCCCATTTAGGAAACTACACCCCTCAAGGAATTCATCTAGAAGTGTAGTGAGCATTTTGACCCCCAAAGGTTTTGCAGAAATTAGTGCACAGTGGATGTTGCAGAGTGAAAATTGACATTTTCCACATATATGCTATTTCAGTGCCCAATGCGTTGGGCCCAGCTTGTACCACTGGAGACATACGCCCCATAAATTGTTAAGCGGTTCTCCAGAGTACGGTAATACCCCATATGTGGTCATAAACCGCTGTTTGGGCACACTGCCAGGCCCAGAAGGAGCGCCATTTGGCTTTTGGAGCGCAGATTTTGCTTGGTAGTAGTTTTGTTTAGTGTTTTACTGGTGTTTCAGTTTATAATGTGGGGGCATATGTAATCTGTGCGGAGTACATACATTTTTTGCGTGACACACTGTCGTTTTTATTGGTACCATGTTTGGCTACGCGCGACTTTTTGATCACTTTTTATTCCATTTTTTTGGAAACAACGTGACCAAAAAAGGAAATTCTGCCATTGTTTTTTATGGTATTTTTTTTACGGTGTTCACCGTGCGGGATAAATAATATGATATTTTTTTAGGTCAGGCCGATACGAACGCGGCGATACCTATTATGTCTAGTTTTTGTCTTTTTTTTCATTTTTTTTCTAATTATAAAGGGCTTGATCAGGGAAACAAGGCGATTATTGTTTTTATTACTTAAAACTTGTATTTATTTATTTATCTAAAACTTTTTTTTTACTTTTTTTTCACTTTTTATTTTACACATACTAGGGGACTGGAAGATCTGATCTTCTGATCCTCTGCACAATACACTGCACTACTTCTGTATGTACTGATGTAGTGCAGTGTATTGTAACTGTCACTTTACAACTGACAGTTGAGCCTATTACGTCCTGCCTTGGGCAGGACCTAATAGGCTCCTGTACCTGGCAACCAGGAAGCCGTTGCTAGGCTTCCTGGTTGCCATTGCAACCATCAGAACCCCGCGATTTTTCGCGGGGGGGGGGGGGGCAATGGGGTGCAGAGGGAGCCCCCTCCCTCTGTATCAATCACTTAAATGCCGCTGTCGCTATTGACAGCGGCATTTAAGGGGTTAAACTACGGCGATCGGAGAGGACAGTGATCGCTGTAGTTGCAGTGGGATGTCGGCTGTATATTACAGCCGACATCCGATGAAGATGGAGCGAGCACAGCTCCTGTGCCCGCTTCATCCTCAGGGCGTTACTATACGCCCATTTTCGGGAAGGGGTTAATAAAAATAGTGGTTTTTTTTTTTACACCGCTTTCTCTGATCTCCTCACGTATCTCACAGAAGTGAGGAGATCAGAGAAAGTGACAGGAGCTTTCTCCTGCAGACGACGTCACAGACGGCTGTGATTGGTCAGTCTTCAGAGACTGACCAATCACAGCAATCGCCGGCATTGGGGACTGCTAATTGGTCCCCAGGCCGGTAGCAGAGACGGTTAGCTGTCAATGACAGCTGCCGCCGCTGTTCTGTCACTATGTGATTTCACATAGTGACAGTTTATTCCTGCGCCGTTATAGTACGTCGAAGGTACGCTGGAATAAGCGGCCAGCGACGTACTATTACGTCGAAGGTACGCAAGGGGTTAAGCTAGCCATGTAGAGGGTGGGGAAAGAGGGAGGAGGGTGTGCAGATTTGACCCCCCTCCCCCCAGTGTAAGTACAAAGTTTTGGACAAACTCAAACTTGGACGACAATGGGTTCCAATGTATCTGCAAGTGCGGATACCCAATTTATCGGAGTCAATAATGGTAGTGACCCAAAGTGGAGGATGATGCCAATGTGCTCTTGCAATGAGTACAAAACAAAAAAAAATATTTTTGTTGACAATGTATTAATTGGATAATTTTTAAAAAGCTGTCAGAAAGGCAATGCAGTTGGTTCCATCAAAGTATAAATCATGTAGCAGCATGAATGAGGCTATAAATACAAAGATTTTAGGGAATACACGCATCTGTACTCATTTTATTTATTTAATGTAAATTGTGAAAACAGGCCTAGTCATTTGGGATTATTTGGGTATTCCCAAAATTTTTAAAGAGTTTCACAAACTTCTATTTTAACGTTAACTATTTTAGGATCGTGGTCCTTACATACTGTACATTAACACATTGTGCCATTTGGTCATTATCATATGCAGTACTTCTACTAGTAAAGTTATTTTCTGATTATTGTTACTTTTATATAATATTTTCATCCAGATATGGTACGAAGATTACATAAAGACAAACACTTTTCCCTATAGCAGGAACAATATAGAAATCAGACTGGTGGTTAATGTTCCAATTTTACATAGTGTTATTATTATATATACAAAGGAATATATGGATATGATATTGTTGTCCAAAGAAACTTAAATTACATTGAGATGCTGTAGTAAGACTTAAACGGGTAGTTCATGCTCGAACACCCTCCATTGTAGCCGAATGAAAAAAAATCTGCAAAGAGTGAATTCCTCCGCAGCCATGTAAAAGACTCATCACTGTTCTTACTGCCAAGGGTGGCACAACCAGTTACTAGGTTTAGGAAGAGAATTACTATTTTACATGGGTGATATAGGTTTTGAATAAATCTTCATCCTCAATAACATTTCAATGGGGCCATGCACACTTCCGTTGTTTTAATGGAACCGTGTGGCCATTCCGTCAAAAGTAGGGCAGGTTCTACTCCTGCCCGTTTTTGACGGAACAGTCTCGGCCTTCTCATTGAATTTGGTCCCTGAATCAACGGGCTGAACACGGAAGCCATCCGTGTGCAGCCCGTGTGTGACGGGATCGTGAGTATCGGCCGTTCAACGGGCGACGGAAGTGTGCATGACGCCTAAGGCAACATAAAAAGTAAATGATTATTTATAAAAAGTATTTTATTGTGCAAACGCCATAAAACATAACAAAATCTATAAACATATGGTATCGCCGTAATCGTATCGGCCCACAAGATAAAGTGAATGTCATTTATAGCGCACTGTGAACGCTGTAAAAGAAAGGGATAAAAAACAATAGTAGAATTGCTGTTTCTTAGTCACCACGCCTCTTAAAAATAGAATAAAAACTGATCTAAAAGTCGCATGCACCCCATGAAAACTACAATGAATTCCTCAAGGGGTCTAGTTTCCAAAAGGGGGTCATTTTTAAGGGTTTCCCCTGTACTGGTACCTCAGAAGCTCTGCAAATGCGACATGGCACCCAGAAACAAATCCAGCAAAATCTACATGGAGCCCTGCTGTTTGTCCAACCAGCAATTTATACCCACATATGGGGTATTACCGTAATCGGGAGAAATTCCTTTACAAATGTTGTGGTGCTTTTCCTCATTTATTCCTTGTCAAAATTAAAAATTCGTACCTTTTATCAGAAAAATGTGATTTTCAATTGCACACCCTAATTCCACAAATTGCAGCAAAAAAACCTGTGGGATCTAAATGCCCACTATACCCCTTCGATAAGTTCCTTGAGGGGAGTAGTTTGCAAGATAGGGTCCATTTTGGGGGGTTTCCACTGTTTTGGCACCACAAGACCTCTTCAAACCGGACATGGTGCGTAATAAAAAGGAGGCCTCAAAATCCCCTAGTTGCTCCTTTGCTTCGGAGGCCGGTGCTTCAGTCCTTTACCAAACTAGGGCCACATGTGGGATATTTCTAAAAACTGCAGAATCTGGGCAATACGTATTGAATTGCCTTTCTCTGGTAAAACCTTCAGTTTTACAGAAAAAATTTAATAAAAAGGATTTTCTGACAAAAAAATTAAATTTGTACATTTCACCTCTACTTTGCTTTCAATTCCTGTGAAACACCTAAACTTTCTAAATGCTGTTTTGAATACTTTGAGGGGTCTAGTTTCTATGGGGTGTTTATGGGGGTTTCTAATATATAGGCCCCTCAAAGCCACTTCAGAACTGAACTGGTACCTAAAAAAAAGAGGCTTTTGACATTTTATTCAAAATATGAGAAATTGCTGCTTATATTCTAAGCCGTGTAACGTCCTAGAAAAAAAACCAGAATGTTAAAAAAAACTATGCCAACATATAGTAGACATATGGGAAATGTGAACTAGTAACTATTTTGGGTGGTGTAACCCTCTGTCTTACAAGCAGATGCATTTAAATTCTCAAAAATGCTATTTTTTGCAAATTTTCTCAGAATTTTTCTATTTTTCACAAATAAACACTGAATATATCGACCAAATTTTACCACTAACATAAAGTCCAATGTCTCAAGAGAAAACAATCTCAGAATCGCTTGGATAAGTAAAAGCATTCCGAAGTTATTACCACATAAAGTGAAATATGTCAGATTTGAAAAATGGGCTCTGAGCCTTAAAAAAGAAAAAGCAAAAAATGGATCAGTCCGGAAAGGGTTAATTATTTTATAATGAAAACACATTTCCATGTGGTCATAAAACTATTTATGACCACATGTGGGGTACTGCCGTACTCGGGAGAAATTGCTTTACAAATGTTGGGGTGCTTTTTCCTCCTTTATCTTTTTGTCAAAATGAAAAAATGCAACATTTTATTGGAAATAACGTTGATATTCATTTTCACGGCCTAATTCTAATAAATTCTGGAAAAAACCTGTGGGGGTCTAAATGCTCACTATACCCCTAGATAGATTCCACTGTTTTGGCCTCTTAGGGGCTTTGCAAATGCGACATGGCACCCGAAAACCATTCCAGCTAAATTTGAACTCCAAAAGCCAAATAGTGCTCGTTCCCTTCAAAGCCCCGCTGTGGGTCCAATCAGCAGTTTATTACCACATATGGCGTATTTCCGTAATCGGGAGTAATTGTTTTACAAATGTTGGGGTGCTTTTTCTCCTTTATTCCTTGTAAAAATTTAAAATGCCTACGTTTTTTCAGAAAAAAAGTAGATTTTCACCTTTACAGACTAATTCCAATAAATTCAGCAAAACAACTGTGGGGTCAAAATGCTAACTATACCCCTAAACAAATTCCTTGAGCGGTGTAATTTCCAAAATGGGGTCACTTTTGGGCGGTTTCCACTGTTTTGGTCCCTCCAGTGCATTGCAAACGCGACATGGAACTGAAAACTATTCCAGCAAAATCAGAAATCCAAATGGTGCTCCTTCCCTTCTTAGCCCTGCTGTGGGTCCAAACAGCACTTTATTACCACATATGGGGTAATGCTGTAATCTGGGGAAATTGCTTTACAAATGATGGGGTGTTTTTTCTCCTTTATTTCTTGCAAAAATTTACAATTCCTACGTGTTTTTCAGAAAAAAGTAGATTTTCATCTTCACATACTAATTCAAATAAATTTAGCAAAAAAACTGAGTTCCAAATGCTAACTATACCTCTCGATAAATTTCTTGAGGGGGTAGTTTCCAAAATGGGGTCACTTTTGGGGGGTCTTTACTGTTTTGGCACCACAAGACCTCTTCAAACCTGACGTGGTGCCTAAAATATATTCTAAAAAAGGAGGCCCAAAATGCACTAGGTGCTCCTTTGCTTCTGAGGTCTGTGTTTCAGTACAGTAGCACACTAGGGCCACATGTGGGATATTTCTAAAAACTGCAGAATCTGGGCAATAAATATTGAGTTGCATTTCTTGGATAAAACCTTCTGTGGTACAAAAAAGTGAATTTTGGGAAAAAAAATAATTTGCAATTTCACCTCTACATTGCTTTAATTCCTGTGAAACGCCTAAAGGGTTCAAACACTTTCTGAATGCTGTTTTGAATACTTTGAGGGGTGCAGTTTTCAAAATGGGGTGATTTACGTGGACTTTATAATATATAAGGCCCTCAAAGCCACTTCAGATCTGAACTGGTCCCTGAAAATATAGCCTTTTTAAATTTTCTTTATAATATGAGAAATTGATGCTAAAGTTCTAAGCATTGTAACGTACTAGAAAAATAAAAGGATTTTCAAAAACCGATGCAAACATAAAGTAGACATATGGGAAATGTTAAATGTTTTACAAGCAGATATATTAAAATTTAGAAAAATGCAAATTTTCTCTAAATCTTTGTGTTTTTCACAAATAAATATTGAATTTATCGACCAAATTTTTTTCACTTACATAAAGTTTAATATGTCACGAGAAAACAATCTCAGAATCACTTGAATAGGTAATAGCATTCCAAAGTTATTTCCACATAAAGTAACACATGTCAGATTTGAAAAAATCGGCTTCGTCCTGAAGACCAAAAAAGGCTCAGTCCTGAAGGAGTTAAATCTGCATTTTGTGTTTACTCGTGTTGTCTTTATGTTTTATTAAAGTTAGTTAAATCGGACGAGGGATCGATACGTATTCACAGCACTGTAATACACACATATATATATATATATATATATACATACACTCAACATTGAAATTGTGACACCTAGAACGACAAGCCGTAAGGTTATGGAAATCCAGGAAGTAGCAGGTGTCACTAAGATCTGCAAATTATCAAATTTTCAAGCACCTACTTAGCTCCAATCTGTGACATGTAGGAGGGGCATAAAAGCCAGATTGAAACCAACGTTTTATAGCCGCATGAAACCTCAAAAATCAGATCAGGTGGTGTGGGATGTTTGTGCGACGCCTCCTGTTTGTCGACATGCCATTTATCGCCATTTGTCGCAAACTGAAAGGGACAGAATCCTTGAGTTGGTCGTGGAACCAGTGGTACGGCCATTTCTTCAAAGTGTCCCAGAAGCCGTTTTTCAACAGGACAACACTAGGCCGCATGTTGCGCGTGCTACTGTGAGAAGCCTGAGTGGCCTAAATGGGCTACCATGGTCTGAAGCGTCTCCGGACTTGTCTCCCACCGAGAACATTTGGGACGTCATTGGTCGGCAATTGCAAAGAGAGTTGCCAGCGGCCAATTTTGATGATTAGCATATCCAAGTGCATTCAGCGGGGCATAACATTCTCAGACAACCATTAATAACCTCATTGACAGCATGCCAAGGCATCTAAGTGTGTGTGTTTCCCCGCTTGGCGCTCATACTCGATACTGAATAAATCAAGGTGTTTGGAATATTTTGTTTCCATTTTTTTATCATTTGCATATCATTAACATGTCTATCGATCCTGTGATTTCCACAATTCCAAAACTTTTCCTTCTTGGTGTTGCATACCTTTTAATGTCACAATACGTTATAAAGATTTATAACTTCCTGCCATTTATCTATTGCTAAATATTTGACCATTCAAAACCCCCAATCAATATTGCAGTTAAATAATATAGAAAAATGCTTTGCTGACCTTGACCTCAACTTGATTGGTGGAATAGATGGCATTGATCAATTCCTCTCTGCACATTACAAATTGTCTAATTCACTGTAGTGTAATTACAGCCACAAACATTACTTATTATTCATTTCCTTTCCGCAGGCTCCACCAAATACTAATGTAAAAAAAAAAGCAAAATCTTGCATGTGTTACATAATAAACATATTATCATGTATTAGAATATTGTGCATTGGCCCTTGTTAGAAAAATGAACTAATCTTCTATATCCACATTTTGAAGGAACACTTAAGAACATCTATTATAGTAGCATCCATTATCATAAAAAAAAATCCTAAGGTAAACGTTCCCTCTGTAAAATAGAAATCCTGTTTTGCAAGTAATGTATCTGAGGTTCTGTTGTGTCTGTGAATAAAAGGCAAAAAAAGACAACGTTTAAAGGGCCAGTACGCGCACAGTTGCAGAACACTGCAATTAGCCCAGAATGCTTCCGGACTATAAAAGGAGTTCTGCCCTCTCGATCCTTGTCTGAGCGTTGTTGTGTTACCTTAAGTTTGTCTTTGCAAATGGTTTCCTAGTGTTTTCCAGTTCCCAGTGTTACCCGTTCCTGCTGCCTGTACCCTGTATCCCGTGCTACCGTGCCTTCAAGAGTTGGAGTCGTGTTGTGCCCTCTGCTGCATCTATTGTGTCGCACCCCGCTGGGTGTCTGTCTACTGTCGGAGCCTCATCTTAGCCTGAATCTACCGCTACTGTCTACATTGCCTCAGGTGCCCTTTCTGAACTATAGACATTGCATTTTACCTGTTTGGCCAGCTGCTATCCCGATACGTGGTACAGCCCAGTGGGTCGCTGTGTGGACAGTGTTGGGGGCACTATCTACAGGGGACTACAGGGGACGCTACAGGGGGCCTATCTACAGTGGGCCCTATCTA
Organism: Rhinoderma darwinii; assembly: GCF_050947455.1. Taxonomy (NCBI): domain Eukaryota; kingdom Metazoa; phylum Chordata; class Amphibia; order Anura; family Rhinodermatidae; genus Rhinoderma; species Rhinoderma darwinii. The sequence goes on from NC_134687.1 coordinate 340,631,017, forward strand.
CAGGGGATGCTACAGGGGGCCCTATCTACAGGGAACTATATAGGGGGCCTATCTACAGGTGGACTATATACAGGGCCCTATCTACAGGGGACTATTCAGGGGGCCCTATCTACAGGGGACAATATAGGGGGTCCTCTATACAGGGGACTTTATAGAAGGCCATATCTCCCAGATACGCTACAAGGGGCAATATCTACAGGGGACTGTATAGGCGGCAATATCTACAGGGGCCCTAACTACAGGTGATGCTACGTGGGGCACTATCTACAGGGGACTCTATATGCTTCCCTATCTACAGGGGACGCCACAGAGGGCACTATCGCGGCCCCTTATAGAGTCCCCTGTAGATAGTGCCCCCTGTAGATAGCTACAGGGGCACTATTTACTGGGGACTCTATAGGAGGCCCTATCTACAGGGACCCTATCTACAGGGGACTCTACAGGGGGCCCTATCTACAGGGGGAACTCTCTACGGGGGACTCTACAGGGTGCACTATCTACAGAAGGTACTATTTACAGCCTGTAGACTACAGGGGGCACGATCTACAGGGGGCACTATAGGGACCATTATCTATAGGGGCCACTATCTACAGGGGCCACTATCGATGAGGGGCACGATCTACAGGGGGCACTGTGAGTGTGGTGCATTACTTTACAGTGTTTGATACAATTTTATTCATGGCCACAATGTATGGTACTGTTATATTCAGGGGCATAGTGTATGGTACTATTATATTCAGGGGCACAGTGTGTAGCACTATTATACTCAAGGGCACAGTGTATGATACTATCATATTCAGGGGCATAGAGTGTGTTTATGTACTGATTTATGTACAGAGCTTGGTTCTAGTGCTGTATTTATGTACTAAGCGTTGTTCCGGTGTTGTATATATGTACTGAGCTCTGTTCTGGTGTTGTATTTATGTATAGAGCTTGGTTCTGGTGTTTTATATATGTACTAAACTTGGTTGTGGTGTTGTATTTATCTACTGAGCTTGGTTCTGGCATTGTATATATGTACCGAGCTTGGTTCTGGTGCTGTATTTATGTACTGAACTTGGTTCTGGTGTTGTATATATGTACTGAGCTTGGTTCTAGCATTGTATTTATGTACTGAGCTTGGTTTTGGTGTCATATTTATGTACTGAGCTTGGTTCTGGTGTTGTATTTATCTACTGAGCTTGGTACGGGCACCATATCTGTGCATTAGCAGGGAGATTTGTCGTGGCTTACTGCGCACGCGGCACTGTCCTCCACCCATCTCACAGTGCACAGCCTAACTAAATGGGCTGAGCATGCTTAGGATATTGAATGTGCACATATAGGTCTATACGTAATAGGTGAGTTTAATATAATGAGTGTGTATAGGTTGGCATGTACACTTATGAAATTATATACATAGTGTTAAAATCCAGTTAAACATTAGTCCACTTTAATATAGGATGTATTTGGAATATTGTAATTGATTTATTTAATTATTAAAATCATTTTCCATGGTGCGATACACCACAATATGTCTTTGTCTACAAAACAGAGAACCTGTTGTTAAAAATTTGAATCCCACCCCTGAGCAAATGTAGCAATAGACTTCTGCTAGGCAGGTAGAGCACACAGTGATTGTCAGATGATGAAACCTCTGTGTACCCCTACACTCCTGCATTGAGCCGTTATCAGAGATTGATGCAGGAACAGGAAACTACATGCAGCAGCTGAGAATCGGCTTCTGACAGCATAGGGCGGATGACAAGAATATATGGGAAGTGACTATAAAGGTAAAGGAGGTGGTGGTGGTGAAGGTTTGCTATGACTACTGGTGGAAAGGAGGAAGAGTCCCTGCTGTGACTACTGGTAAATGGGACACTGCTGTTACTATACGGAGAAGGGAGTGGATTTCTGTGACTTCAGGTGGAAAGAGGGGGCACTCCTGTAACCATAGGAGGAGGAAGGGGAGCCTGCTGTGACAACTGGGGTAAAGAGGAGGAATATGCTGTATAGACAAAGGTAAGAGAAGAGCATAGTGTGACTATTAGCAGAAAAGTGGGGCTTTCTGTAACCACTAGTGAACCACTAAGAGGTGGGCGTCCCTGCTGGGACCACAGGGTGAGAAGGTGGAGGCATTACAGTAGCTGCAGATTTTAAATGGGAAGCAGCACTGCTGTCCCCAATACTGGGGATAAGAAGCGTCATGCAATTTCTGCTTAATGGAGGGGGGGACACTGCTGTGACTACTGTAAGAAAGTTGGGGAGGCTGTGTTGTGATTTCCGAGGGCAGCAGTTCTCTTATGGCCTTTAGGAGAAGGTGGGAAGAACATGCTGTGAATACTGGAGAGTTCTCTGTGATGTGACTACAATTAAGGGGACTTAAGAACGTGTAAGGACTGGATCACGAATCTCGACAATGCACTGCACTCCTTTTTTTTTACGAACTCTTAAAATTATTCAGATTGGGTAATATTTCTCTTATGCTCATCTGAGATTTTTTAATCCAAAAATTAAATGTGCACCAATCATTCTTCAGCCAGATTGTGTTAACCCATCCCTAGAGTGTGTCACTGCTGGCTTCTAACTGTTGGATCTGGCCTCTTAATTTTTCAAAGCCTGATATAAAGAATTTACAGTAGCATAGAACTAAAACAACCTCTTCACCCAAATATCTCTTCTAGTATGTACAGAACTTAATTTGTTAAATCAGCAGTTTATGATCCCAAGCTATTTTCCCTACTGTAATTCTAGGAAGGAAAATGCAGTCTTATTCAGCCACTTTAAAGTGTGGCGCACTTTGTTTCATTTTAGGCAATGTCCCTTTCTCGTTAAAGAAGCACTCCCACAAAATGTTTTATTCTCTGGCCCGTTGGAAAGGCACATTATGTAAATTGTGGTGAAAGTAATCTTCTTACTGTTGGTTGTATTTTTGAGTTACCCACTCCCTTCTGGTCCTCAGCTGTGTCATGTGACCAGCAATAGGACTATCCAACTGCCACAACGTCTCATGTGTGGACAGTGTGAAGGATGGTTTATTTGCTTATATTCTCTGTATTAAATGATATTATGAATTATCAAGCAGGATGCCGAATTACTAAAATATGTATTCTCCATTTTGTAATGACCTTTTCTCTATATAATAGACTCAAAGAAATATCTTATCTTCACGTGTTCATAATATGGCTTTCATACTCCATTGTAACGGGTAGGCTGAACGCCCAGACATAAAGTGCAACTATTTCTCATTATTCCACCATGAGAACAAACCACTGACAACTGCCCATTATATGCTTGTCTCCAGGTGTTACCTGATGTCAGCATTTAATGAAGAATTAGAATTATGTATTTGAAATAATCTTATGGTCTGCTATTGGCTGAATAAGAGTTATTGTCACATTGCCTCTGATTGGTTAACCTCAAGTCTACACCCCATTTGAATGATATTATTATAATTGAGTTTGGCAATAAACCTCCAGAGGAGTATTTTGAGCATACCAGCAGTGTCTGTGAGTTATTTCTCCTCTCTCTCTATATATCGGTATGATATCTACTGATTAAGATGCTGGATAAAGTGCCTGACGTGAGTGTCTGTTGGAACACTCGTCTAAATTTCAGTCTAATATATTTTGAGCCATTGACTTCCACGACAACAGGAAGTCAGTTTCTCGATTCATTACTATCACAGCCTCAATGTGAGTCTTAGGCCCCATGCACATGACCATAAAAATTCTTCGTAATTGCAGACCATAATACGGTCTGCAATTACGGACCCATTCAGTTCTATTGGCCGCGGACACCTTTCCGTATTGCTACGAATGGGTGTCCGTGCCGTAGAAATGTTCCCGAAAATGATGGAACATGTTCGTTCTTTTGCATTATACGTGCCGTGCTCCCATACTTTGTATGGGAGCACGGCCGAGAATGCAGGCGGCCGTCGGCCCACAATCACAGGTCACTATTATGGGCACGGCCGTGAGCATGGGGCCTAACAGGAATGATTAGAGAAACCGACTTCCTGTCCACACATGAGACGATGTGGCAGTTGGAGAGTCTTTTTGAGAATACAGAGCAGCTGTATCTCGAAAAGTAAAACGATTTTTAATAAAGAATAAATAAAAAGTTACAACAAACCCACTGACTGACCCGTATATATATATATATATATATATATATATATACATATATATATATATATACAGTCAAGGAAATAAGTATTTGATCCCTTGCTGATTTTGTAAGTTTGCCCACTGTCAAAGACATGAACAGTCTAGAATTTTTAGGCTAGGTTAATTTTACCGGTGAGAGATAGATTATATTTAAAAAAAAAACTGAAAATCACATAGTCAAAATTCTATATATTTATTGGCATTGTGCACAGAGAAATAATTATTTGATCCCTTTGGCAAACAAGACTTAATTCTTGGTGGCAAAACCCTTGTTGGCAAGCACTGCAGTCAGACGTTTTTTGTAGTTGATGTTGAGGTTTGCACACATGTTAGATGGAATTTTGGCCCACTCCTCTTTGCAGATCATCTGTAAACAATTACGATTTCGAGGCTGTCGCTTGGCAACTCGGATCTTTAGCTCCCTCCATAAGTTTTCGATGGGATTAAGGTCTGGAGACTGGCTAGGCCACTCCATAACCTTAATGTGCTTCTTTTTGAGCCACTCCTTTGTTGCCTTGGCTGTATGTTTCGGGTCATTGTCGTGCTGGAAGGCCCAGCCACCATCCATTTTTAATGTCCTGGTGGAGGGAAGGAGGTTGTCACTCAGGATTTGACGGTACATGGCTCCATCCATTCTCCCATTGATGCGGTGAAGTAGTCCTGTGCCCTTAGCAGAGAAACACCCCCAAAACATAATGTTTCCACCTCCATGCTTGACAGTGGGGACGGTGTTCTTTGAGTCATAGGCAGCATTTCTCTTCCTCCAAACACGGCGAGTTGAGTTAATGCCAAAGAGCTCAATTTTAGTCTCATCTGACCACAGCACCTTCTCCCAATCACTCTCAGAATCATCCAGATGTTCATTTGCAAACTTCAGACGGGCCTGTACATGTGCCTTCTTGAGCAGGGGGACCTTGCGGGCACTGTAGGATTTTAATCCATTACGGCGTAATGTGTTACCAATAGTTTTCTTGGTGACTGTGGTCCCAGCTGCCTTGAGATCATTGACAAGTTCCCCCCGTGTAGTTTTCGGCTGAGCTTTCACCTTCCTCAAGATCAAGGATACCCCACGAGGTGAGATTTTGCATGGAGCCCCAGATCGATGTCGATTGACAGTCATTTTGTATGTCTTCCATTTTCTTACTATTGCACCAACAGTTGTCTCCTTCTCACCCAGCGTCTTACTTATGGTTTTGTAGCCCATTCCAGCCTTGTGCAGGTCTATGATTTTGTCCCTGACATCCTTAGAAAGCTCTTTGGTCTTGCCCATGTTGTAGAGGTTAGAGTCAGACTGATTCATTGAGTCTGTGGACAGGAGTCTTTTATACAGGTGACCATGTAAGACAGCTGTCTTTAATGCAGGCACCAAGTTGATTTGGAGCGTGTAACTGGTCTGGAGGAGGCTGAACTCTTAATGGTTGGTAGGGGATCAAATACTTATTTCTCTGTGCACAATGCAAATAAATATATATAATTTTGACTATGTGATTTTCTGTATTTTTTTTTTTATATAATCTATATCTCACTGGTAAAATTAACCTAGCCCAAAAATTCTAGACTGTTCATGTCTTTGACAGTGGGCAAACTTACAAAATCAGCAAGGGATCAAATACTTATTACCTTCACTGTATGTATATATATATATATATATATATATATATATATATATCCCAAAAGTAAATCCAGCAGCACTCCGATGTTCAAAAGTGAAAAAAAGTAGTTTATTATGCCAGCATGGCAGGTACAATGCAACGTTTCCGTCCCACCTTGGGACCTTTTTCAAGCATAGTGATACATGCACATTCAGTGATATATATATAGTGTGTATCCAATTTACATAATCAAACTCATTAACATAATGTGGCTAGCAAAAACAGCTCAATATAACGTGAAAAAATATTAGAAAGAGTATCCAAATGAAATACATCGATACATGGTCCTGCAGTCCCATGATAATCTATAAAAAAATAATTATTGTTAAAAATTGTATCAACAAATAAACCGATGATCCGACGCATGCGTATTGAAGTTAGACAGACGTGACCCGGATTGACAGGTCTCATACGTCACATAGCAACGTGATGAATTTCTCTGATTGGCCAGTGGTCGTGCAGTCTCAAACGTCTACCCAGCTGCTGAATATTGGAAATCTATGCAATTGTATCATTTTTGTTGCTTAATTTTTGTATGTTATATGTTGTTTTTAAACCTTGTTCACGAACTCACAGCATGTATCGATGTATTTCATTTGGATACTCTTTCTAATATTTTTTCACGTTATATTGAGCTGTTTTTGCTAGCCACATTATGTTAATGAGTTTGATTATGTAAATTGGATACACACTATATATATATCACTGAATGTGCATGTATCACTATGCTTGAAAAAGGTCCCAAGGTGGGACGGTAACGTTGCATTGTACCTGCCATGCTGGCATAATAAACCACTTTTTTTCACTTTTGAACATCGGAGTGCTGCTGGATTTACTTTTGGGATATATATATATTTATTTTTAATATTTTATTATTACTGGATAACTTCTGTTTGGAACCAGAGTGCTGCTGTTTCTCTTTGCTGGTGTATATATATATATATATATATATATATATATATATATATATACCGTATATAAAAAATGTCCCTCAAAGGTTTACAGTAAATATGATGATGATGATAAGATAATACAAATGCAAGGCGGGGTGGCATTCTTATGAATAGGCACATCTTGCATAATGCTCTCAAATCAAATAAATTATACATTTAGATAACATAAGGATGGTTCTTTCAATATTACCTAATCTTTTGTGTTTTATAACAAAATGTTGTAGAACAAAGTGCTGGGCATATAACTCAAATGTAACATGGCCTTATCTTTGTCTTTCCTTTCTCCTTCCAGAAACCAACTATAGTAGCTACATGCTAGTTGAAAGAAGTGTTTGATTTTGTCCAGATGAAAAATAGCAATGTTGGACTATCCTACCTTGCCAGGTAAGAAATAAGTGAAAGCATAAGTTAGAATGAAACAGGATGTGACCTTGGCATCTCCTTCTTTTGGAACAATTCATTTTAAAAGCTTTCTTTTAGGAACAGTGGCAGTAAATTTTGATATTTTTTTAGTAACAGAAGTTCTATTACAGGGAAATTTCCAAACAATATCTTATTGAGGCAAAGTAAGCCGTACTACTCAAGTTTGTATTAAAACATCAGTTCAGGATTTGTGAGAAAATGTATCATTATTTGGGTTGCCAAGTCATTTACAAATAATTGAAAGTTATGCAATTTTTTTGTTATACTTTGTTTCAGTTTCTCACCATTTTCAAGATGTCTGCTTGCTGTCATTGAGACTAAATGTGTTTTGTTTACGTTAATAGGCTAGAAACTCATACACGGCCAAATAATATTTGTCACAATAGTCTAGGCAATCCACTGTTAGGCCATGTTCAAACGTGGTTGAATTTTTCCGCTTCAAATGTTGGTGCAGATTCGGGGCAATTACGCAACGAATCTGCACCAACATTTGCATATTTGACAGGCAATTCAGACGTTGCAGATATCACAGCGGTCTTGCCACAGATTTCAGTTTTTGCATAACAAAGGCTGAAATCCGCAGTGAAATTCCGCTTCTTCTCTGCAACGTCATGAGCATGCTGCGGAAGGAAAATTCTGCACCGCAGCCTAAATTCCACACAGTTATTTTCTGCAACGTCTGAACTAAGTTTCCTAAAAATGTATAGAAACAAACGTAATAAACGGCTGCTGCAGAATTCCACTGCGGATTGTCCGCAGCGGAATTCAACAGCAATTTCGCCACATCTGAATGTGCCCTCAGTTTAACACACCAGCAGCAAACATATTTCTCCTTATTCAAAGGTTTAATATAAGGGCATGCCCAGACGTGGCGGAGTTCTTCCGCCACTGTCCGCATCAATGCCGCACAGAATCTGCGTTGCAGATTCTGTTGCGGCTTTGCCTAAAATGGGCATTAAATTGATGCGGACTAGCCGTTGCGTATTGAGGGGAAGAGGGTTTCCCTTCTCTCTATCAGTGCAGTATAGAGAGAAGGGACAGCCCTTTCCCTAGTAAAAGTAAAAAGAAATTCATACTTACCCGGCCGTTGTCTTGGTGACGCGTCCCTCTTTCGCCATCCAGCCCGACCTCCCTGGATGACGCGGCAGTCCATGTGACCGCTGCAGCCTGTGATTGGCTGCAGCCGTCACTTGGACTGAAACGTCATCCTCGGAGGCCGGACTGGAGGAAGAAGCAGGGAGTTCTCGGTAAGTAGGAACTTCTATTTTTTTACAGGTTGATGTATCTTGTGATCGGAAGTCACTGTCCAGGGTGCTGAAACAGTTACTGCCGATCGCTTAACTCTTTCAGCACCCTGGACAGTGACTATTTACTGATGTCGCCTAGCAACGCTCCCGTAATTACGGGTGCACACACGTAGTCACCCGTAATTATGGGTGCACACACGTAGTCACCCGTAATTACGGGAGCCCCATTGACTTCCTCAGTCTGGCTGTAGACCTAGAAATACATACGTCCAACCAGAATGAAGAAATGTCATGTTAGTAAAACCAATACGCTCCGCAGCACACATAACATCTACATAACATCTGCGGACTTTATTGCGGAATTTTGACTCTCCATTGAAGTCAATGGAGAAATTCCGCAATGAGTCCGCAACAAGTCCGCTACACGTTCGCAACAACCATTGTATGCTGCGGACACCAAATTCCGCGCCGCAGCCTATGCTACGCAGCGGAATTGTCCGCAACGTGTAAACGAACACAACTAAAAAGCTGTGGAAGGCAATGGAGAAACGTGTACGCTGCGGATTTCCGCTGCGTACTGTCCGCAGCGGAATTCCAGAGCAATTCTGCTACGTGTGGTCATGCCCTAATGAGTATAATGTATAATTTCATGTAAATGTTATAAGACTAAATAAATATATATATATAAATATATATATACAGCAGATATAAAAAAATGGCGACAGCACCCTGCAACACTAATGCCACCTAAACCACTAAATATAAATAGATATGCACTAAAGCTAAATCTACCTACAAATAGGGAGGTTCTTAGTGCACATTTTGATCAAAAAGTGTTAGCCCACCTGCCACGACAAGGCGACCTCTGTAAGGTGGGAACCTACGCTGCACATACACCCAGAACTGGGACTAAGCCTACATATATACCTGGGGATGGTAGGATCCAGCATTGAACTGATTAAAATCACCCAGGGCAGAGTGGGAGGAGTGCAAGAACAACAAGTGGAGGCAGTCACTAACCCCACATATATGGATACCATAAACACAACAAAAATTGAACAGCACATTCCAACTAAATGATACAAAATACGCAGGTGCAAGAACACCTATGACTGCAGATATACAGCAGATATAAAAAAATGGCGACAGCACCCTGCAACACTAATGCCACCTAAACCACTATATATATATATATATATATATATATATATATATATGTATGCATGTACAGTAGTGTTAAAAAAAATAGCAGTCAAACACCATTAACCTGATAAATCAATGTTTTTGGAAGATATTATATTTCTACAGCGCAAATAATTTACTTTTAAGTGTAGTAAAAAAAAAAACAGAGCCAACAATTAGGACATGCATGCTGCACATTCTGAGTAATTGCATTATTGATTGTAAGGGGCTTGTTCAAAATAATGGCAGTGTGGAGTTAAATTGGTGAAGTCATTCATTCTGTGGAATAACAGGTGACAATTTTGGCCCTTAGTTAAGGTAGGAGGGAGGCAAATGTTGCACATGTTGGTTATAGTGTATTTCTTTCTGAAATACTGTGGAAAATGGATCGTTCCAGACATTGTTCTTAAGAAAAACGTACTTTAAATAAAAAGTTGATTGGAGAGGGAAAAACATATAGAGAAGTGCAGCAAATTATAGGCTGCTCAGCTAAAATGCCTTGAAGTGGCAACCAAAATCTAAAAGACACGGAAGGAAGAGGAGATCTACTGTTCGAATGGATCGAAGAATAGCCAAAATGGCAAAGGCTCAGCCAGTGGTCACCTCCAGAAAGATGAAAGAAGATGTGAAGTTACCAGTGAGTATTGCTACAATCAGAAGACGATTAAGTGAAGCCAAGTTACCAGCAAGAACTCCCCGCAAAGTCCCGTTGTTGAAGAAAAGACATGTCTTAAATAGGTTAAAATATGCCAACGAACACATTGACTGGCCGAAAGTGAAGTGGTGCAACATTTTGTGGACTAATGAAAGCAAAATTCTTCTTTTTGGGTCTAGTGGCTGCAAACAAACATGTCAGACAATCCCGAGCACTGAATTCAAGCCGCAATACACTCAAGACAGTAAAGCATGCTGGTGCAAAAATCATGATATGGGGATGTTTTCCGCATACCATGGTGTTGGGCCTATTTATCACATACAAGGGGTCATGGATCAGTTTGAATATATCAAAATACTTGAGGGGATCATGCTGCCCTATTCCAAAGAAGAAATGCCCTTGAAATGGGTGTTTCAACACGACAATGACCCAAAACACACCAGTAAGCGAACAACATCTTGGTTACAGACAAACAGGATTGAGGGAGCCGAATCCCCTGACCTCAATCGCATAGAGAACTTGTGGGGTGACATCAAAAATCCGGTTTATGAGGCAAAACCCCAAAAAATGCAGAACTGTGAATGTTTTCCAATTGTCCGGTACTTGAATACTTGTTCCGAGGTGCCAGAAGTTGGTCAACTCCATGCAGCACAGATGTCAAGCAGTTCTCAGAGACAACGGTTATGCCACTAAATATTAGATCAGTAAAGTGAAATCTGAAACATTTTTTTGGAGTTTGAGTTCATTTTTGAGTTTTTAACCCCTTCCCGCCATTTCACGTACAGTTACATCATGGGAGATGGCCTTTTCCCGCATCTCCACGTAACTGTACGTGAAGGAGATGAAGCTGGCTCAGGAGCTGAGCCAGCGACATCACCGCCGGGTGACAGCTGTATGTTACAGCTGGCACCCTGAGGTATCGGCCAGGACCGGAGCTAGCCTCCGATCCGACCGATTAACCCCTCACATGCTGCGTTCAATAAAGATCGCAGCATGTGAGGAGTTTATATCCACCGGCGCCCCAGCAACGTGATCGCTGGCTTGCCGGTGGCTGAAAAGGCGATCGGAGGGCTAATACTTACCTCCCGGTCCGCCAGTAACGGAATCCTCCTATGCCCCGTCTTCGGCGGGGCCCAGGAGGCTTCCGGTACCATCGGCAAGATGGTGCCGGCTCAGCTTCCGGCTCAGAAGCTGAGCCGGCGTCATCAGCAGTGGGTGTCCGCTGTATGTTACAGTGGACACCCCGATCTATCGGCAGAAACCGGAGAAAGCTCCGATTCCTGCCATTAACCCCTTCAATACAGCGATTCAATGCAATCGCTGCATCAAAGTGGTTTGTATGCAATCGGCAGCCTTGCCATGCGATGGCAAGGCTGGCGATTGCTACTATGGCAACAAGATGCCTAACAATGGCTTCCTATCTGCCATTACGTTAGCTGATTAGGCCCCGCCCGGAGGCGGAGCCTGATCGGCTTGCTGTCAGTGAACAACTGACAGTTCTAATACATTGCACTACATAGGTAGTGCAATGTATTAGAACATCAAAAAAACAGTTGGACCTTCAAGTCCCCTAGTGGGACTAAAGAAAAGTGTAAAAAAAGTGTACAAAAAGTAAAAATAAAAGTTGTAAAAAATACAATAAAAGTTTCAAATAATAACACAAAACACAATCGCCCCTTTTCCCTTATCAAGTCATTTATTATTGAAAAATAATAATAAAGCCATACATATTTGGTATCGCTGCGACCGTAACGACCTTAACTATAAAAATATTATGTTATTTATTCCATACAGTGAACGCCGTAAAAAAAATAACTAAAAACTACTGACATAATTGCTATTTTTTGGTCACTTTGTCTTCCAAAAATTGAAATAAAAAGTGATCAAAAAGTCGCATGTACCTAAAAATGGTACCTATAAAAACTATAACTCGTCTCGCTAAAAACAAGCCCTCATACAACTCCGTCAACGAAAAATTTAAACCCGTTATGGCTCTCACAACTTGGCGACAGAAAAAATCCTTTCGCTTTACAAAAGTTATTTTATTGTGCAAAAAGTTGTAAAACATAAAAAGTGCTATAAATTAGGTATCACCAGAATCGGACTGACCTGCAGAATAAAGGTAACATGTAATTAATAACGCATGGTGAAAGCTGTATAAAAAGAACTAAAAAAATATGCCAGAATTGCTGTTTTTTGGTCACCTTGCCTCCCAAAAAAAAAGGATAACAAGTGATCAAAAAGTCGCATGTACCCCAAAATGGTACCAATAAAAACTACAGCTCGTCACACAAAAAAAAACAGCCCTCATACCACTACGTCTATGAAAAAATAAAATTAGTCAAGGCACCAATAAGCCAGGAAATAAAAATATGCATTTGTGCCGGCCCGAGGGGAACGTTTCTTCTGTTTCAAGTGGCGAATTATCAAGGTCCCTAAAATTAGGGAACCAGGAAGGGGAGGGCCCAAACTTATATGTTGGAAGTGAGGGCGTCCGTATTATACCAGGACAACACTTTCCCAGCAATATTCCCAAAACTTCAAAGGTGCGGAGTGCGGACCAAAAGGGGAATAATTAAAGACCATTTATTAGTGCGACACCGGCCTGTGCAGAAAGGATTGTGTCACAGCATAACACACATCTATGGATTATTTTATTGTTTTTTTTTACCCCACTATACCAGCTGACTATGCCCCTTATATACTCCGCCCGCCTTACATGTATCCCCACATTATAAACGGAAACACCAGTAAGACTCCAAACAAAACTACTACAATCAAAATCCACACTCCAAAAGCCAAATGGCGCTACCTCCCTTCTGAACCCTACAGTGTGCCCAAACAGCAGTTTACTTCCACATATATGGCATCGCCATACCCGGGAGAACCCTTTTAACAATTTTTGGGGTGTGTGTGTCTCCAGTGGCACAAGCTGGGCGCCACATATTGGCATATCTATTGAAAAACCATTTTCACTCTGCAACATCGCGTGCACACCAATTTCTGCCAATCACCTGTGGTGTTAATATGCTCACTACATCCCTAGGTGAATACCTTGAGGGGTGTTGTTTCCAAAATGGGGTCACTTCTGGGGGGGATCCACTGTTTTGGTCCCACAGGGACTTTGCAAATGCGACATAGCGACCAGAAACCAATCCAGCAAAATCTGTACTCCAAAAGCCAAATGGCGCTCCTTCCCTTCTGAGCCCTACTCTGTGCCTAAACAGCAGTTTATGAACACATATGTGGTATTGCCGTACACAGGAGAAGTTGCTTTACAAGGGTTGGGGTGCTTTTTTTCATTTATTTGTTGAGAATATGAAACATTTTCAGCTAAAACTACGTCTTATTGAAGAAAAAGGATTTTTTTTATTTTCACTGCCCAATTCTAATAAAATCTATGATACACCTGTGGGGTAAAAATACTCACTACACCCCTAGATGAATTCCTCAAGGGGTGTAGTTTCGTGAATCGAGTCACTTTTGGGGAGTTTCCCCTGTACTGGTACCTTAGGAGCTTTGCAAAAGTGACATGGTGTCAAGAAACCAATCCAGCAAAATCTGTGCTCCAAAAGCCAAACGGCACTCCTTCTCTTCTGATCCTTGCCGTATGCCCAAACAGCAGTTTATGACCACAAATGGGGTATTGCCGTACTCCAGAGAAGTTGCTTTACAAATGTTTGGGTTCTTTTATTCCTTTATTTGTTGAGAAAATGAAAAATGTTGAGCTAAAGCTACGTCTTATTGGAAAAAAAGGATTTTTTTTATCTTCACTGCCCAATTCTAATAAAATCTATGAAACCCCTGTGGGTTCAAAATGCTCACTACACCCCTAGATGGATTCTTCAAGGGGTGTAGTTTCCTAAATGGAGTCACTATTTTGGTGTTTTCACTGTTTTGGTCCCTTAGGGGCTTTTGCAAATGCGACGGGGTCTCCGCAAACCATTCCTGCTAAATTTGAGCTTCAAAAGCCAAATGGCGCTCTTTCCCTTCTAAGCTTCGCCGTGTGTCCAAACTTGTTTTACTCGGGAGAATTTGCTTTACAAAAGTAGTGGTGCATTTTCTCCTTTTAGTCCTTGTGGAAATTTGAAAAAATTAGCTAAACCTACATTTTCTTTGAAAGAATGTAGATTTTCATTTTCACGGCCTACTTCCAATAATTTCTGCAAAAAACCTGCGGTGTCAAAATGCTCACTATACCCCTAGATAATTTCCTCAAGGGGTATAGTTTCCAAAATGGGGTTACTTTTGGGGGATTTCCACTGTTTTGGTGCCGCAAGAGCCTTTCAAACCCGACATGGAGCCTAAAATATTTTCTAATAAAAAGGAGTTCCCAAAATCCTCTAGGTGCTCCTTTGTTTCTGAGGCCTGTGCTTCAGTCAATAAGCACACTAGGGCCACATGTGGGGTATTTCTAAAATCTGCAGAATCTGGGCAATAGATATTGAGTTGCATTTCTCTGGTAAAACTTTCTGTGTTACAAAAAAAAAATAGATGAAAAATGAATTTCTGCAACAAAAAAAAAGAAATTTGAACATTTCACATCTACTTTGCCTTAATTCCTGTGAAACATCTAAAGGGTTAAGAAACTTTCTAAATGCTGTTTTGAATACTTTGAGGGGTAAAGTTTTTAAAATGGGGTGACTTATCGAGGGTTTCTAATATATAAGGCCCTAAAATCCACTTCACAACTGAACTGGCCCCTGTAAAAATAGCCTTTTGAAATTTTCTTGAAAATGTGAGAAATTGCTGCTAAAGTTCTAAGCCTTGTGATGTCATAGCAAAATAAAAGGATGTTCAAAAAACGATGCAAATCTAAAGTAGACATATGGGTGATGTTAATTAGCAACAATTTTGTGTGGTATTACTATCTGTCTTACAAGCAGATACATATAAATTTAGAAAAATGCTAATTTTTGCAATTTTTCGCTAAATTTTGGTGTTTTTCACAATTAAATACTTAATGTATTGAGCAAATTTTGCCAGTAACATAAAGTCCAATGTGTCACGAGAAAACAATCTCAGAATCGCTTGGATAGGTAAAAGCATTCCGAAGTTATTACCACATAAAGTGAAACATGTCAGATTTGAAAAAATTGGCTGTGTCCTGAAGGCCAAAACAGGCTGTGTCTTGAAGGGGTTAAAGAAAAATGCTGAGCCTGCTATTTTTTTAAACAGCCTAATGTTCCTTTTTCTTTACTTGCTGTAAAGGATTAATACAAACTGGATAAATGTTGTTATTGTTTTGATTTGGAACGATTTTGCACTTTATTTGCTTTTTTAACCCCTTCCCGCCGCAGCTCTTTTTCAGATTTTCATTTTCGTTTTTTCCTCCCTACATTCCAAAGGCCATAACTTTTTTATTTTTCCATCGATATAGTCCTATGAGGGCTTGATTTTTGCGGGACGAGTTGTAGTTTTTCGTAGCACCATTTATTGTGCCATATAATGTACTAGGAAACAGGAAAAAAATTATTTGTGGGGTAGAAAATGAAAAAAACAGCGATTCCTCCATTGTTATTTGCACGTCATTTTTACGGAATTCACTGTGCAATTAAAACAACATATTAACTTTATTCTGTGGGTCAATATGATTATGGTGATACAAAATATATATATTTTTTCTATATTTTACTACTTTTAAAAGGAAAACCCTAAATGTAAAAAGAGGGCCATAACTTTTTATTTTTCCGTCGATTAAGTGGTATGAGGGCTTATTTTTTGCGGGATAAGCTGTAGTTTTTAATGATACCATTTAGTGGTACATGCAACGTTTTGATCACATTTTATTAAATTTTTTTTGTGGGAGATGAGGTGACCAAAAAATAGAGATTCTGGAGTTTACAATTGTTTTTTTCTTACGGCGTTCACCATGCTGGTTAAATAATGATATATTGTAATAGTTCAGACTTTTACGGACGCGAAGATACCAATTATGTTTATTTATTATCTTTTTTACTATGCTCTAGGGGGAAAATGGGAAAGTTTTTTTTTTTAAACTTTTAATTGAAAAGTTTTTTTTACAATTAAAAAAATGTTATTTTACAAATTTGTACTTTTTTTTATTAGTCCCCCTAGGGGACTTCAACCAGCGATCGTTAGATCGCTTGCACAATATACTGCAATAATGTATTGCAGTATATCGTGATTCTGACAGGCTTCTTCTAAGCCCTGCCAGTGGCAGCACTTAATAGGAGCACAAAAATGGCGGACCTGGGAGCCTTCATTAGGCCCTCAGGCAGCCATAGCAACCTTCGCCACCCCGCGATTGCATTGCGGGGGGCGCGATGAGCTGTTAGAGTGGGTCGCCCCCCTCTTTCTAACGATTTAAATGCTGTGGTCGCTATTGACCGCAGCATTTAACTAGTTAAACGAGCGGGATCGCGCTCGACCGCGATCCTGCTCGTTACTCTGAAGTGTCGGCTGTAACATACAGCCGACACTGGCATCGTATGGAGCGGGTTCACTCCGGGAGCCCGTTCCATACTTCCCCTACCCGACTTTGGCATATGGATACGTCAAATGTCGGGAAGGGGTTAAAGTCACTGCAAATTTTTTAAACACTACTGTATATATGATACATATACAAGTATGTGTACCCCCTTCTAATTATTGAATTCAGGTTTATCAGACTCACTCATCGCAAACAGGTACATAATATCGAGCACACAGCCATGTAATCTCCATAGACAAACATTGCTAGTAGTATGGGTCGTACAAAAAGCTTAGGCCTCATGCACACGAATGTATTTTTGTCCTCCCGTAAATACTGGCGTAAATATGGGTCCTTGGTCACACGTATTCGACCCGCATTGCACCAGTATTTACGGACCCGTGCCCGTAAATACGGGTCCGGTGTCACCAGTATTCCACCCATATTTACGGGCACGTTTTCAATGCAAAATTGCACTGCACTATTCGGCAGCCCTTCTCTCTATCACTGCAGGATAGAGAGAAGGGACAACCCTTTCCATAGTAAAAGTAAAAGAAATTCATACTTACCCGGCCGTTGTCTTAGTGACGCGTCCCTCTTTCGACATCCAGCCCGACCTCCCTGGATGACGCGGCAGTCCATGTGACCGCTGCAGTCTGTGATTGGCTGCAGTGGTCACATGGGCTGTAACGTCATCCCAGGAGGCCGGACTGGAGGAAGAAGCAGGGAGTTCTGGGTAAGTATGCACGTCTTTTTTTTTTTTTACACGTTAATCTATATTGTGATCGGTAGCCACTGTCCGGGGTGCTGAAAGAGTTACTGCCGATCGTTTAACTCTTTCGGCACCCTGGACAGTGACTATCCACTGACGTCGCCTAGCAACGCTCCCGTAATTACGGGTGGACACACGTAGTCACCCGTAATTACGGGAGCCCCATAGACTCCTATGGGCCTGCCTGTGCCGTAATTACGGCCTAAAATAGGACATGTTCTATATTTTTCAACGGCCCGGGCACCTTCCCGTAAGCATACTGGGAGGTAACCGTGGCCAATAGAAGTCTATGGGCCCGTAATTACGGGCCATAATTACGGCTCGTGATTACGGGCGTTTTTACGTTCGTGTGCATGGGGCCTTAGTAATAACTTTATACTATCATAGGATGCCTTTCCGACAAGTCAGTTCTTGAAGTTTCTTAACTGCTAGATCTACGCAATTCAACTATGAGGGTATGTTCACACGCAAACGTAAAATACGTCTGAAATTACGGAGCTGTTTTCAGGCGAAAGCAGCTCCTGAATTTCAGACGTAATTGCTTGTACTCGCATTTTTCGCAGCGTCGATTACGGACGTAATTGGAGCTGTTTTTCAATGGAGTCAATGAAAAACGGGTCCAATTACGTCCCAAGAAGTGACATGCGCTTCTTTAAGGTGGCCGTCTTTTTACACGCCGTCTTTTGACAGCGGCGTGTAAAAAAAAAAAGGCTATCTGCACAGAACAACGTAAGATCCATTGAATTCAATGGGGAGATGTTTGCCGAAGGTTTGGAGCCGTTTTTTCAGTCGTAATTCCAGGCGAAAAACACCTGAATTACGTCCGTAAATAGGGCGTGTGAACATACCCTAAGTACTGTGAGCTGGTTTTCATTGGAGTCAATGAAAAACGGCTCCAATTACGTCCCAAGAAGTGACATGCACTTCTTTGAGGCGGGTGTCTTTTTACGCGATGTCTTTTGACAGCGGTGCGTAAAAAAAAAAGCCTGCCCGTTTTTTCGGCCGTAATTCGAAGCGTAAAACGCCTGAATTATGTCCGGAAACAGAGTGTGTGAACATACCCTTATTGTGAAGTAAGGGTAAGTTCACACGCAGTGAGCAAAAACGTCTGAAAATACGGAGCTGTTTTCAGGCGAAAACAGCTCTTGATTTTCAGACGTTTTTTAAACAACTCGCGTTTGTCGCGGCGTTTTTTACAGCCGTTTTTAGAGCTGTTTTTCAATGGAGTCAATGAAAAACGCCTCCAAAAACGTCCCAAGAAGTGTCCTGCACTTCTTTTGACGAGCCGTCATTTTACGCACCGTATTTTGACAGCGACGTTTAAAATAAAGGCTCGTGGGAACAGAACATCGTAATTCCCATTGAAAGCAATGGGCAGATGTTTGTAGGCGTATTAGGGGCGTTTTTTCAGGCGTAATTCGAGGCGTAAAACGCCCGAATTACGTCTGAAAACAGTGCCTGTGAACATACCCTTAAAGCGATTAGAAGTAACAACAGCTCAGCTATGAAGCGGTACACCATACCAAGTCACAGAGCATAACTGCCGAGTGCTGAATCATTTAAAATAAAAATCTTCTGTTCCATCACTCACTGCCTCTGGAAGTAACATCCGCACAGAGGTTTCCATGGTTGAGCAGCTGCGCACAGGATCACCATGCATGGATGATTTCTTGTTCTGCTATGCTAGACTCTGGGGCTGGTGGAAATTTCATAGACACGGTGGAATTTATTAAGACTGGCATTTAATATAAGAAAGTTGGAGTAAGATGCAACACATTTTTAACCCCTTCCCGCACCTTGGCGTACATGAACGCCCAGGTGAGCAGTAGCTTTGCGCACCTGGGCGTGCAGTTACGTCCGCGCTTTAGCAGTTAACCGCCTCGCGGCGCTACACCGCAGCGGCGGTTAACTGTGCAGGGTGTCTGCCCTGCTCTTCCCGTTGCCGATCAGCGGCCTGTCGTCGCTGAAATCGGCAGTTAACCCCTTCGATGCGGTGGTCGATTGCGATCACCACATTGAAGAGGTTTAGAGCAGATCGGCAGCCCCCCACATGCATTTGTGGGGGCTGGCGATCCTTATAACGGCAACCAGAGGCCAGACAATGGCCTCCGGGCTGCCTTGTACGGAAGCCTCGGAGGAGCAGCCTCCGGCCGTCACAATGAAAGTTAGAACACATTACACTACGTAGGTAGTGTAATGTATTCCAGCAGCGATCAGAGCTGCAAGTCTAAGTGTCCCCTAGTGGGACAAGTAAAAAAAAGTAAAAAAAAGATAATAAAAATGTTTTTAAAAAGTGTAAAAATAAAAGTTATAAGTGAAATAAACAAAGAATGCTTTTTTCCCTATAGTAAGACTTTTATTATAGGAAAAAAATGAACACGTTAAAAAAAGTACACATATTTGGTATCACCGCGTTCGTAACGACCCCAACTATAAAACCGTAATATTATTTTTCCCGCACGGTGAACACCGCAAAAAAAAATAAACCAAAAACAATGCCAGAATCACAATTTTTGGGTCACCACCCCTCTCAAAATATACAATAAAAAGTGATCAAAAAGGTGCATGTACGCCAAAATGGTACCAATTCAAATTACAACCCGTCCCGCAAAAAAACAAGCCCTTACACAGCGTTTTTGACTGAAAAATAAAAAAGTTATGGCTCTCAGAATATGGTGACACAGAAAATAAATTATTTTATAAATAAGTGATTTTATTGCACAAACGCTGCAAAACATAAAAAAACTATATACATATGGTATCGCCGTAATCGTACCGACCCGCAGAATAAAGTAAAATTGTCATTTATAGCCCAGGGTGAAC
Organism: Rhinoderma darwinii; assembly: GCF_050947455.1. Taxonomy (NCBI): domain Eukaryota; kingdom Metazoa; phylum Chordata; class Amphibia; order Anura; family Rhinodermatidae; genus Rhinoderma; species Rhinoderma darwinii. Next base: position 340,651,305 of record NC_134687.1, read on the forward strand.
GCCATAAAAAACAATAAAAAACATTGTCAGAATTGATGGTTTTTGGTCACCTTGCTTGCCAAAAAATGGAATAAAAAGTGATCAAAAAAATTTCTGGTACCCCAAAATGGTACCAATGAAAACTATACATTGTCCCGCAAAGAATAAGCCCTCACACAGCTCCGGTGGAGAAAAAAATAAAAAAGTTCTGGCTCTAAGAATATGTCGATGCAAAATGTGCAGTGTTCCAAAAGCGGATAAGATTGGGCGCCATTTATCAGTGCGAGACCGGCCACACATCTGCGGATTATTATTTATTTACCCCATTATTATACCCTCTTATTATGCCCTGATGTTCTCCGCGCAGATTACATATGCCACCACATTATAACCTGAAATACCAGTAAAACGACAAACAGAACTAACAAGCTAGATCTGCGCGCCAAATGCCGCTGCCTCCCTTCTGAGCCCTACAGCGTGCCCAAACAGCAGTCTACGTCTACTGATATGGCATTGCCATACCCGGGAGAACCTGGTTAATATTTTATGAGGTATTTGTCTTCAGCGGCACAAACTGGACATAACATGTAGTACACTAAAATGGCATATCAGTGGAAAATTTTAATTTTCACTCTGCACCAGCCGCTGCACATTAACCCCTTTGCGCACCACGACATAGCATGTCATAGTGTGGGGGGTGATGTATGGAGCGTCTCACGTGAAAAATAAAGAACTTAAAACGGCAAAATCGCTGTTTTTTGGTCACCTTGGCTCTACCAAAAATTGTAATAAAAAGTGCTCAAAAAGTTGTATGTACCAAAAAATGGTACCAATAAAAACGACCGCTCGTCCCTCAATAAATAAGCCCTCACACCACTCTATTGATGGAAAAATAAAAAAAAGTTATAGCTCTTGGAAAGTGGGGAGGGAAAAACAAAAAGGAAAATAAAAAAATGGTTCAGTCCGGAAAGGGTTAATTACTTCCTAATGAAAAACCATTTATGACCAAATGTAGCCGTACTCGGGAGAAATTGCTTTACAAATGTTGGCCGGCTTTTTTCTCCTTTATCCTTTGTGAAATTGAAAAAATTCAACATTTTAGTGGAAGAAATGTTGATATTGATATTAATTTTCACGGCCTAATTCTAATAAATCCTGCAAAAGACTTGTAGGGTCTAGATGCTCACTATACCCCTAGATAGATTCTTTATGTGGTGTAATTTCCCAAATGGGGTCACTTTTGGGGGGTTTCCACTGTTTTGGCCTCTCAGGGGCTTTGCAAATGTGACATGGCACCCAAAAACCATTTCAGCTAAATTTGAGCTCCAAAAGCCAAATAGCGCTCCTTCCCTTCTAAGCCATGCTGTGGGTCCAAACAGCATATGGCATATTTCCGTAATCGGGAGAAATTGTTTTACAAATGTTGGGGTGCTTTTTCTCCTTTATTCCTTGTAAAAATTAAAAATGGCTACCTTTTTTCAGAAAAAAAAGTAGATTTTTACCTTTACAGAATAATTCCAGTGAATTCAGCAAAATAACTGTGGGGTCAAAATGCTAACTTTACCCCTAGAAAAATTCCTTGATGAGTGTAGTTTCCAAAATGGGGTCAGTTTTCGGGGGTTTCCACTATTTTGTTCCCTCCAGTACATTGCAAACGCGACACGACACTGAAAACTGTTCCAGCAAAATCAGAATTTAAAAATCCAAATGGTGCTCCGTCTCTTCTGAGTCCTGCTGTGGGTCCAAACAGCAGTTTATTACCACATATGGGGTATTGCTATAATCGGGAGAAATTGCTTTACATATGTTGGGGTGTTTTTTCTCTTTTATTCCTTGAAAAAAATTAAAAAAGTTTTTTCAGAAAAAAAAAGTAGATTTTCATCTTCACATACTAATTAAAATAAATTTAGCAAAAAAAACTCTGGGTTCAAAATGCTAACTATACCCCTAGATAAATTCCCTGAGGGGTATAGTTTCCAAAATGAAGTCTTTTTTGGGGTCTTTATTGTTTTGGCCCCACAAGACCTCTTCAAACCTGACATGGTACCTAAAATATATTCTAAAAAAAAAAGGAGGCCCCAAAATCCACAAGGTGATTCTGAGGCCTGTATTTCAGTAAATTAGCGCACTAGGGTCACATGTGGAATATTTCTAAAAAATGCAGAATCTGGGCAATAAATAATGAGTTACATTTCTCCGGTAAAACTTTCTATGGCATAGAAAAAAATGTATTACAAATTAATTTTGGCAAAAAAAAATTACATTTGTAAATTTCACCTCTACTTTGCTTTAATTCCTGTGAAAAGCCTAAAGGGTTAAAACACTTTCTGAATGCTGTTTTGAATACTTTGAGGGATGCAGTTTTCAAAATGGGGTGATTTATGGGGACTTTCTAATATATAAGGCCCTCAAAGCCACTTCAAACCTGAACTGGTCCCTAAAAAAATAGGCTTTTGAAATTTTCTTGAAAATATGAGAAATCACTGCTAAAGTCTTGAGACGTCCTAGAAAAATAAAAGAATGTTCAAAAAACGATGCAAACATAAAGTAGACATATGGGAAATGTAAAGTAGTAACTATTTTGTGTGGTATTACTATCTGTTTTACAAGTAGATACATTTACATTTAGAAAAATGCTAATTTTTGCAAATTTTCAACAAATCTTGGTGTTTTTTTACAAATAAATATTGAATTTATCGAGCAAATTTTTTCACTAACATAAAGTACAATATGTCACGAGAAAACAATCTCAGAATCACTTGGATAGGTAAAAGTATTCCCAAGTTATTACCACATAAAGTGACACATGTCAGAATTGAAAAATCGTCTTCGTCCTGAAGGCCAAAACAGGCTCAGTCCTGAAGGGGTTAAGAGGCGAACGCCTCTTAATAAAGGCGTTGTATCTTTTGTCGGCCATGCGCCATCCACTTCCCCCCCTTCCCATCAGTAATAATAATTAAAAAAAGTATACTTACCTCACCGTTCCTCTTCCCCCTCCGGGCCCCCTCAGGCTGATGCGGCTCATACAAGGTCCTGACGTCGAGCAGCGTCAGGGTCTTATAGGTGACGCAGCACTCAACGTCATTAGTGCTGCGTTAGATACAACGTCCTGATGCTGCCCATCGTCAATATGTTGTATAAGCCACGTCATGCTGAGGGAGACTGATGGGACCCAGAGGGGAGAAGAGGAGTGGTCAGGTGAGCATTTATTCTTTTTTTTATTCAATTGTCCAATGGGTGGGGATTAGTCTAATCGGGGGCCCCGCACAGGTCTCTACCTTGCTACGCTCCACAGAGTGAAATCTACACCAGCTAGGAGCTGGCGTAGATTTTCACTATAATTTACGCCAGTCTTTTGGCTGAATTATGATAAATTTGTCAGGCCACTATGGCACAGCCTCCTTTTAAAAATCCATGCCTTTTCGACAAAAGTAGCGAGGGCAGCGTTAAAAGGCCAAAAAACATTTGGGCCCTATTGCGACTGTTCTACGTCAGAAAATTGGCATAGAAACGTTGATAAATTCCCCCCTACAGACTATGCTCTTGATAATAATATTACATTGTTGACAAAGTCAGTACCCGTAGAAATTGAAACAGTTGATGGGTCACCCCTATCATCAAGTCCTGGTACTCATGAGACTATGCAGCTTTAAATCTCAAGAAGTTATTTATTTTCAACTGATTGCTTCTCCAAAGTTATTTTGGAAAATACTTACAATCCATCCATCAATTAGGAAACACGTATACATTTTCCCCCTGAATATTGTCAGCTAAATTGTCCCCCTAAAACGACTTCTTCACTACCTGAGAGCACATCAATCTCTGAAGTTAAAGACTAATAACCGCCACAATACGAAGAAATTCAGGATGTCTGTGATAAAAAGAATGATGACACGCTACCTCCACACCACTCATATGATTATACAATAGGACTCTTACCCGGAGCTAAGATACCCTTTGGTTGTATCTACTCTCTTGCTCTCCCGGAACGTCTTAGGCTGGGTTCACACGAGCACATTAACGTCCGTAATGGACGGACGTATTTCGGCCGGAAGTCCCGGACCGAACTCAGTGCAGGGAGCCGGGCTCCTAGCATCGTAGTTATGTACGACGCTAGGAGTCCCTGCCTCTCCGTGGAACTACTGTCCCGTACTGAAAACATGATTACAGTATGGGACAGTTGTCCTGCAGAGAGGCAGGGACTCCTAGCGTCGTACATAACTATGATGCTAGGAGCCCGGCTCCCTGGACTTAGTTCGGTCCGGGACTTCCGGCCGAAATACGTCCGTCCATTATGGACATTAATGTGCTCGTGTGAACCCAGCCTTACAGGAATATTTGGATGAGAATTTTAAAAAAGTCTTTATTCGGCCATCTACATCTCCTGCTGCACCTTTGTTCTTTGCTGAAAATAAGTTTTCTACCTTACTTCGTTGCATTGACTATAGGGAGCTTAATAACGTCACAGTAAAAAACAATATCCTCTCCCTTTTATTCCAGAATTACTCAAAAGGCTTTGTACAGCTAAAATATTTACTAGGCTTGATCTAAAGAGCATATAACCTTGATCGAATTCGTCCTCGGGAAGAATGGAAGACTGCCTCCAAGACAAGGTATGTGTAACGTCTATGGCCGCGGTCCATCGTTCTAACTTACCCCTCAACGACCGCGGCCATGGACATCCTGCTGCTGTCCTGCATCGTCCCACTGTGAGGCGCCGGCACTCACTTCCGGGTATAGAGACTGTCTCCCGTGAAAATTATCATCATTAACTCACATGATTTCCTGGACTATAAGAAGGCCACCGCCCTTCTGATCCTCGCCTGAGCGTTGTTGTTGTTTCCCAAAGTTTGTCTCGCAAATGGTCTTCCAAGTGTCTTCCAGTTCCCAGTGTTTCCCATACCTGTATCCTGCATCCCGTGCTATCCAGTACTATCCTGGTCTACTGCCGTGCTGAGCTGTTGTCATGTTGTGCTGCATTCCACGCCTGTTCTGCTACTCCACGCCTGACGTCTACCTGCCGCCTGGTCCCAGCCGAGCCTGCCTTGCTACTGTCTACATTGCCTCATGTAGCCTTTCTGGACTATAGACTCTGTACCATACCTGTTTGGCCAGCTGCCATCCCGCTACGCGGTACCCCGCATCATGACAGTACGCTCAGGCCATGGACCCCACTGGTCAATTTAAGGGCATGTCACCCTCCCAAGCCATGCAGGCGGACCTGCAGGATCTCCGAACAAGACAGGATCAACTTCTTGTGGCAGTGGACTCCATGGCGCAGCAGCTAGGGGCGCTAGCTACTTCCCTTCCTGCCTCTATGCAAGCTCCTCCGACCGACCCTCCTGCTACACCTCCTGGCGGTTCCGTTTCGGATCATCGGATCTCGCTGCCATTACCTTCTCGATTCCATGGAGACGCAAGTACGTGCAGGGGATTTCTGAACCAATGCTATATCCATTTTACCCTGCACACCTGAGCGTTTCCGTTGGACGGAACCAAGATCGCCTTCATCGTGTCTCTACATGCTGGCAAGACCCTAGCATGGGCGAACCCAATCTGGGAACGTCAGGGACCGAGACTCAAGACTTCCAGGGGTTTGTGCGGTTGTTCCGTACTGTTTTGAGCAGCAAGGACGAGTCTCGTCGGCAGCCACTGCTATCTTTAACCTTCGCCAAGAGGACACCTCCGTGGGCGAATACACCATCCAGTTCCGGACCCTGGCAGGAGAGCTGTCCTGGAACAATGAGGCCTTGGTAGCATCCTTCTGGCATGGTCTATCGCCCGAAATCAAGGACGAACTTGCTGCCCGAGATCTACCACCTGCCTTGGGTGACCTGATTTTGCTGGATACTCGGGTGGATATAAGGCTCAGGGAGAGATCTCATGAGGTTCGACAGGAGAGACGGCTTCCTAGATTGGCGCCCAACTTCCAGCAACCCCTCTTGCCGTGCTCTACCGCCTTGCCCGAGGTTCCGATGCAGGTGAGTCGCCTAAAATTGTCTGTGGAAGAGAAACAAGGGCACCTCTGGACTCTGTCTATATTGCGGCCTTGCTGGACATGTCATGCGTTTATGTCCACAAAAGCCAAAAAACCCCAACGCTTAGGTTTAGTTGGAGAGACAACCCTGGGCGCTACTGCATTTAATCGTGAACTCTCCTGCAAACTGTTTATTCCTGTGACCATCATTGCTGGCGAGAAGCCCCATCCGGTCTCTGCCTACCTGGACTCTGGCTCTGCAGCTAATTTCATCTGTCAAGACCTTGTGGATCTTCTCCAGTTGCCCACTGTCCTGCTGGGAGGCCGTTGATTGTTGCCTCGGTAGATGGACTGCCATTGCCTGACCCAGTTTTGTCTGTGACCAAGCCATTGAGACTTCAAGTGGGAGCTCTTCACACTGAGCTCATCTCCCGGTTTGTCCTGCCCAAGGCTGCTGGGTTTGCCTTGGCTCCGTTTGCACGCCCCAGTCCTGGTTGGAACTCTGGAGAGGTTATCCAGTGGGGTCCCAAGTGTCTCGACCGCTGTCTGGGTCATATCCATCCACCGCAGTCTTCTCCGCATCAGTTATTGGCAGGGTTGCCTTCTTGTTTCTCTATGTTCTCTGATGTCTTCAATAAGAAGGAAGCAGAGACCTTGCCGCGACATCGAGCATATTATTGTCCAATCGACTTGGTTCCTGATTCATTGCCTCCTTGCTATAGAGTATACCCTCTCTCCCTGCCAGAGACTCAGTCTATGTCGACCTACATTAAGGAGAATCTGGAGAGGGGCTTCATTCGTAAATCCTCATCCCCGGCCGGAGCTGGGTTTTTCTTTGTCAAAAAGAAGGATGGATCCCTGCGACCCTGCATTGACTATTGAGGTCTCAATCGGATCACGGTGAAGAACAGGTACCCATTGCCTTTGTTTTCGGAAATGTTTGATCGCATACAGGGGGCAAACATTTTTTCTAAACTGGACTTGGGGGGGCCTACAACCTGATTCGTATTAGTCAAAGTGACGAGTGGAAGACCGCATTTAATACACGTGATGAGCACTATGAATACCTAGTTATGCCCTTCGGCCTGTGTAACGCCCCCGCGGTGTTTCAAGAATTTGTCAATGACATTTTTCGTGATCTCCTCTATATCTGTGTTGTGGTGTATCTCGATGACATTTTGATTTTTGTCCCCAGATCCAGTAACTCATCAGAGTCATGTCCGCCAGGTGTTGCTTCGTTTAAGGGAGAATCATCTTTATGCCAAGCTGGAGAACTGCATGTTTGTAAAAAGATCTCTTCCCTTCCTGGGCTATATCATCTCCGATCAGGGCCTCAAGATGGACCCTGAGAAGGTAAAGACTGTCCTGTAGTGGCCACGCCCCCAAGGATTAAAGGCCATACAACGCTTCCTGGGATTCACCAACTTCTACCGGCTGTTCATCCCCAACTTCTCGTCATTGACAGCCCCCATCTCTTCCCTCGCAAAAAAGGGTATGAATGCCAAGGTGTGGACTCCGGAGAAAGAAGCTGCATTTCAGACCTTAAAAAAAGCCTTCACGTCAACCTCTATTCTTCATCACCCTGATGTATCCCTACAGTTTTCAATAGAGGTAGACGCTTCCTCTGTTGGTGCGGGTGCACTGTTGTTCCAGAGAGGTTCTAAAGGCAAGACTGTGGTATGTGACTACTATTCCAAACAGTTTTCTTCCGCAGAGCGCAACTACTCGATTGGGGATCGGGAGTTATTGGCCATCAAGCTGGCCCTGCAGGAGTGGAGAGACCTACTGGAATGCGCAGTCCATCCTATCGTGGTCTTCACAGATCACAATAATCTGACCTATCTACAGACGGCTCAACGGTTGAATACTCGTCAAGCCAGGTGGTCGTTGTTCTTTGCTCGGTTCCGGTTCGAACTCCACTACCGACCTACCGACAAGAATGTGAGGGCCGATGCCTTGTCTAGGTTATTTGAGACAGAGGACACTGTGGAGTCTCCACAGAATATTATTGATCCTTCTTGTATCTTCTCTGTGAACCCTCTGCAGGTTAGAGACATTCCTCCAGGAAGAACTTTTGTACGTCTGGCAGACAGAGGAGGAATCTGTCGCTGGGGTCACAGTTCCAAGCTGGCAGGTCACGCGGGTACTCGTAAGACCCAAGACCTACTCGCCCATCAGTTCTGGTGGCCCACGCTGCCCAAAGACGTCATGGACTTTGTCTCCTTATGTACGGTATGCGCGGCAATAAAATTGCCCACTCCAGACCAGCTGGTCTGCTCCGACCACTGCCTGTGCCCGTTGCTCCCTGGCAGCATGTAGCAATGGACTTTGTCACGGATCTCCCTCTCTCTACGGGTTGCAGTGTGATCTGGGTGGTGGTGGATCGATTCTCTAAAATGGCTAATTTTGTTCCTCTGACTGGCCTGCCTTCTTCTGCTCGACTTGCTGACCTCTTCATACAACACAAATTCCGTCTGCACGGCTTGCCTCTGCATATTGTCTCGGATCGATGGGTCCGGTTCACCTTGAAGTTTTGGAGAGCATTCTGCGGCCTCCTCAGTGTAAAGTTGGAATTCTCTTCGGCCTATCATCCCCAGTCCAATGGCCAAGTCGAGAGGATTAACCAAATTATGGAGAACTATCTACATCACTTTGTTTCCAGACGACATGATGACTGGGTGCAGCTGCTCCCGTGGGCAGAATTCTCCTATAATAACCATACTAGTGACTCGTGAGTCCACCACCTCCAGCCCGTTCTTCATAGTCTACTACCAACATCCTCGAATACCTCTTCCTGTCTCTACTATGTCCCAGGGGCCTGCAGCTGACTCGACCTTCAGGGACTTTCTGCAAATATGGCAACCGACCCGATCTTTTATTCTGCTGCCAGTTAACCGCATGAAGAAAAAAGCAGATACTAGAAGACTCCGTTTCTTCCAGGTACGAAGGTCTGGTTGTACTCAAGAATATCCGGCTGAGGGTGCCGCCCTGCAAATTTTCTACCAGGTTCCTCGGACCCTTCGAGATCCTGCTACAACTTAACCCGGTGTCTTACAAACTGCAGCTGCCTCCTACCCTCAAGATCCCTAACTCCTTCCATGTCTCCTTGCTGAAGTCCGTGATCCTGAACTGCTACTCTAGGACTCCTAGTTCTGCAGTGGCTCCTGGCGGTTCGTCAGGGACTTTCGAGGTAAGGGAGATTCTAGCCACCAAGAAGGTGGGAGGAAGGACGTTTTATTTGGTGGATTGGAGGGGATTTGGTCCAGAAGAGAGGTCTTGGGAGCCAGAGGAGAACATCGATGCCCCTGTCCTCATGAGGAAGTTTCTCTCCCGCTCTGGCCCCAAGAAGAGGGGGCGTAAGAGGGGGGATACTGTAACGTCTATGGCCACGGTCCGTCGTTCTAACTTACCCCTCGACGACCACGGCCATGGACATCCTGCTGCTGTGCTGCGTCATCCCCCTATGAGGCGCCGGCACTCACTTCCGGGTATCGAGACTGTCTTCCGGAGGGTGCGCGCGCACGCTCGTGCCCGATCTTAGAGGGCCAGCATGCACACATGAAAATCATCATCATTAACTCACATGATTTTCTGGACTATAAGAAGGCCACCGCCCTTCTGATCCTCGCCTGAGCTTTGTTGTTGTTTCCCAAAGTTTGTCTTGCAAATGGTCTCCTAAGTGTCTTCCAGTTCCCAGTGTTTCCCGTACCTGTATCCTGCATCCCGTGCTATCCAGTACTATCCTGGTCTACTACCGTGCTGAGCTGTTGTCGTGTTGTGCTGCATTCCACGCCTGTTCTGCTACTCCATGCCTGACGTCTACCTGCCGCCTGGTCCCAGCCGAGCCTGCCTTGCTACTGTCTACATTGCCTCAGGTACCCTTTCTGGACTATAGACTCTGTGCCATACCTGTTTGGCCAGCTGCCATCCCGCTACGCGGAAGGCCCAGTGGGTCCACACCCCGCATCGTGACAGTATGGACACTTTATCTTGTAATGTCTTTTAGACTGTAATGTTTTTAACATTTTATCAATGATGTTTTCAGAGACTTATTGGATCGATTTGTAATAGCCAATAATTTTTTTCAGACAATCTTGAGCATCACAAATATGTTTTATACATTATGCACATGGGTAAAGCGAACAAGGCTTTTACATTAAACTTGAGAAATGTGAGTTTGTATAGACTACAATTCAATTTCTTAGAGGCATAATTTCTCCAGAATGTCTAAGTATAGAACCTAGAAAATCAAGCTGTTGTTGAATGGCCAAACCCAAACCATGAAAAAGAAAGTCAGAGATTTATTGGTTTTGATAACTTTTACAGAAAGCTCCTTTAAGACTTATCAAAGATCATAGCACCAATCCCTCAACTCACAAAGAAGAATGTTCGCTTTACTTGGACACCGTAGGCCCAGGATGCTTTCATTAAATTAGAGACTCTCTTTAACCGCTTCCCGACTAGATGTGTATTTATGGCCAGCGGTCAGGGTCCTTAAAACCTGCGCCATAGACTATTTAAGGCGCGGGTTTTAGCTTGCTACCCAAGCGATCAGTGACTGCAACTGCTTTCGCTGCTTATATCATGTCTGATGTCTTCTACACTGCGCTCAATGAACGCTGTGTATATGAGTAGAGGCAGCGGCAGCGCCACTGTCTCTATTGGTCCCGGTGATCATGTAACTGGTCACATGATCGCCGGGATGTCGTTAGTGGCAGGCTGCTGCTGAGTCTTACTAGACCCAGCACAGCCCTATTAATGACAGTAGTCACTATAAGAGGGCTGATTTCCCCTGTAACTGGGGCTGCTGTACCGTGGAAAACATGGTGTAAAACAAGAAAAAAAAAAGTATTTTCTGACCTTTGAGGGACAGACCATAGTAATAAAAAAATACAAGTAAAGTAAAGTGCAAAAATAAATGAATAATAATACACATAAAATACCCACCCCCAAAAAAATGTTCCCCCAGCCAATCATTGTCATAACACTAGCCCTGAGCCAATTACCCTAAAAAAGACCCTAAAATGTAATATATAAAAATTTACCGTGGACAATGATGATCACAAATAAAAGGTCTATTTTAGGGTAAGACTACTTTATTACCAAAAAGAAATAGCTAAAATGTAAAAAAGCTTATTTTTTTACTATTATTTTCAAACTTTAAGCCTAAAAATTCGAAAATAGCAAAAAGGATGTGTATAAAAATTATTAAAAAAGAAACCTGCATTGTCTACGGAAAAAACATCGCAAAAATCAGGTCGCTATCCCAACTAGCAAAAAAAGTTAGAGCCGTTTAACCAGTGCTAAAAAGGGCTAAACGGTGTCTGGTCCTGAAGGATCAAAGTAGCCCAGTCCTGAACCAGTTAACCCCTACCCACACCACGATGTAATAGCACGTCATGGTGCAGGGGGTGATGTTTGGAGCGGGCTCACCCGCTGAGCCCTCTCTGTACGCAGCGGGTGTCAGATGTGTTTTACAGCTGACACACGGGACTAACGCCACTAACAGCGATCACGCTGTTCCTGGCCATTTAACCCCTTAGATGCTGCAATGAATCCTGATTGCAGCATCTAAGACATTAGAAAGTGGGGGGTGTCCCCCTCCGACAGCTCATCGGCGCCCCCACAACACGATCAGGATGTGCCAATGTTTGTCATTTTTGGTCACTTCATATCCCACAAAAAATGGAATAAAAAGTGATCAAAAAGTCTCATGGTACCAATAGAAACTACAGCTTGCCCCGCAAAAAATAAGCGCTTATACCGCTCAGTCAACAGAAAAATAAAAAAGTTATGGCTCTCAGAATGTGGCGACAAAACACAAATTTAATTTTTAACAATTAGTTTCTTCCTAGTAAAATTAGTAAAACTTAAAAAAAATGATATAAATTTGGTATTGCCGTAAATCATATTGACGGGTAGAATAAAGTTAACATGCCATTTTTACCATACAGTGAAAGGCGTAAAAACTAAACCCCTCAAAAGATTGAGGAATCACATGTTCCACCCCACATAGAATTTACATTATATGGTACAATAAATGGTGACGTGAAAAACACCATCTCGTCCTGTAAAAAACAAGCCTCTATATGGTTTTATCAACGGAAAAATAAAAATGTTATGGCTTTTTAATGGTTGAGAGGAAAAAATTCAAACGAAAATAAAAAAAAATGGATGTGACGGGAAAGGGTTAATTCATCCAAATCCAGAGTTACCTTTTACTGTCAAGGTTGATGCTTCTGATTCTGCTGTAGGGGCAGTCCTGTCTCAGCAGTCAGGAGACAAGTTTTTGTTGCACCCTTGCACTTATTCTTCTCGTCAAATGCCCTTATCTGAAAAGAACTATGATATCGGAAATAAAGAACTGCTAGCGATAAAAAATAAAAATAAAAATCTGAGTGGAGACATCTTTTGGAGGGAACTGCAAATCCCGTAACTGTAGTTACTGATCATAGAAATTTGGAATTCATCCCTGGTGCCAAAAGATTATCCTCCAGACAAGCAAAATTACGTTTATTTTATGATTACATATTGACCTGGATCCAAAAATTTTTAACTCTGTTTCTATCCACACAGAAAGACTAGTGTGACAGCCCAATTTTATTTTTTAAAAAAACTTTGTATGGGCTACTTATTCCAAAGAGTTTCTAACTTAAGGAATGATATGAAAATTACTCATTTCTCAGTCATCCTCTAAGGAATGTCAATCTCTTCTTCAACGGTGGATTCTGGATGTGACTTCATTATTTTTTTTTACCAGAAATAGCACAACCTGATGTTCTAAAATTAGTTTACAAATCTAATTTCACTGGACATTTAGGCATAAGACCTTATTCACACAATGAAGATTGAATGAAGATTTTGCATGCTTTTTTAAGCCAAAACCAGAATTGGATCCAGAGGAGACACTTTTAGGCCTTTCTTTATACATTTCTTTCTGTTTAGGTTACGTTCCTTGATTTGACTTAAGAAAAAGCATGAAAAATCTGTATCAAATCTACACTGTGAATAAGGCCTTAAAAAGACGTAAGAACTTTAATCCCATTTCTCTTTATGGTCAAGCTTAGGAAATAATATAAAAAAATATGTTTCTTCATGTGTGGTTTGTGCTCAAAATAAAACTCCATGCTCTTCCCCTTTAAAAATGTTTTTACAGCCCCCGTCCCCCCCACTCCATCTCGCCCTTGGGGCTCAGATTATATGGATTTTGCGGTTGACCTTTCTCCTACCAAAGGAATGAACACCGTCCTGGTTGTCATAGACTCACAAAGATTACCTATTTTATCCCAATCGAGGGAATACCCTCCGCAAAACAAACTGCTGAACCGATGATTCGGTATTCAAAGTATTAAAATGTCATGCAATTCAGAAAATGTGTTCTCTGATCGAGGGGTACAATTCACTTCCAACAGTTCATTCTGGAAAAGTTTTGCTCTGTTCTTGGTATAAGAGTAAATTTGTCTTCTGCCTTTCAACCCCAAACATATGGACAAACTGAAAGAAATGATCAAACGCTTGAACAGTATCCTCGATGCTTTATTATTTATCTTCAAGGTGACTGGTTGCATTACTTACCCACAGCTGAGTTTGCATATAATAACTCCAAGAATAATTCAACATTACAAAGTCCTTTCTATTCTAATACAGGTCTTCATCCAGTCTTCATTCCTAATTTACCAATTTCTACCTCTCTTCCAGAAGTGACTGAACGCTTGACGACATTACAAAGGGTTCAAGAAAAGATTGTTGAGAGTTTGCACAGCACCCAAAAACAATTTAAACAGGCTGCTGATAAACACAAGGAAGGGAACTCCTCCTTTTTATGTAGTGTGGCTTTCCACAAAACGCTAAAAATATATTCTCCAAAATTGGCCTAGAAATATATTGGGCCATTTCAAATTTCTTCCCAAATGAATGAAGTCACTTTTCGTTTAAAACTTCCTGAGAATATCAAGGTGCTTTCTTTAAGCCATTTCAGGTAAATCCTTTTCTGGGCCGCAATTCATCACCAGTGAATGTGCAAGGTGAAGATTAATATGTTGTTGAGAAGATCTTGGACAACAGAGTCTATCAGAAAAAGCTGTATATGAATATGTATATGTATAAGTATATGATCCAGTGGAAAGTATATGGCTCTAATGACAATTCTTGGAAACTAGAAGACCATGTTCATGCTCCCACGTTTACAAAATAATTGAATCAGATATATCCAAAGAAGCCAGCCCCTAGGGCCTCTAGAGCAGTGGTTCCCAAACTTACTGAGGCCCACTTTTAGCCGAGACTTTTGACCGAGACTACCGTACTTAGCCCTGTCGTATGTCTACATCATTCGTAGTTAGATGCCGGTACTTAGCTCCATTAGAAAAATAAGTCCCTGCAACATTGAAAACAACAACAATTGTGCGGGCAGAGCATGGTATTCTGCTACTGTGCATTGCTGAAGCCCGACTATGGCTTCTGATGGTGGGTCATGTGACCCAACCCGTCCATCAGTGGCCATTCAAGGTGTAACTAGCGGTTTAGCACAGCGGGATGAAACACCTCTGAGTGGGCCACAACCCACTGGGCCCCCCACACAGTATAATGACCCCTTAATTGCCCCCACACAGTATAATGCCCTTATAGCTGCCCCCACACAGTATAATGACCCTATAGCTGCACCATTACAGTATAATGCCCTTATAGCTGCCCCACACAATATAATGCCCCCATAGCTGCCCCACATGGTATAAAACAGCTATAGCTGCCCCACACAGTATAATGCCCCCATAGCTGCCCCACACAGCATAATACCCCTATAGCTGCCCCAACACATAAAAATGCCCCATCACTATATCGCGTCTGTTTGCGCTTAGCCGCACACGGCATAGTGAATGCTGGAGCAAGGAGCCGTCAGCTCCTTGCTCCACCATTAAATTCAACTGTATCTGTGTCCTGAGGATGCAGATACAGTTGAAACCGGGACATCAGTGAGTGGCTCGGGACCCCCCCGGAGGTCTTCACACGACCCTCCAGGGGGTCGCGACCCACAGTTTGGGAAACACTGCTCTAGAGGACATCCTAAAAGAAGGGATGTACTGTTAGGATTTCAACTCACAGACTCCTGTGTCCCAGGCAGTTGCTCTTCTTATTGAGCTATTAATGGTGCTGCTGGAATGCTTCAATGATGAAGGGCAGCACGGTGGCTCAGTGGTTAGCACAAAGACAACATCTGCATAGAGTTTGTATGTTCTCCCTGTGTTTGCGTGGATTTCCTCCGGTACACCGGTTTCCTCCCACACCCCAAAAACATACCGATAGGGAATTTAGATTGTGAGCCCCAATGGGGACAGTAAAAGAGGACCTCTGTACAGCGCTGCATAATAAGTAACTGAAATAAATAAATAATGATCAATCTAATGTCTAGCTTCTCTTGATTATTGCCTCTTGATTTCCTTGATTTACTTATTAGTCTTAGCTTTTTGGCTCCTATATAATTAACTTCCTTCCTGTAGTCTAGTTCCTTGCTGCCTCTCTACAACCTTTTGCCGCTAATCTGTGTACTGAACCTGGACTTGACTACTCTTGCTATTAGAACTCTCCTGCCTGATCGTTTCAGCCACTGGACTTCGAATTTGCTACAGTCCTTGCGATATTGAGTGTGTCGTGATCTATACCCTTTGGCTATAAAGTATCTGTTCATTTGCTGTTGTTGGGTTTAAAAAAAAAAAAAAAAAAAAAAAAAAGCTGGACCTTGTTGACGACGGATGCATTTTCTAACTCATCTAGATGAGTCTAGGGCAGGGGTCTCAAACTCGGCCGGATAAGTGGGCCACATATAGAAAAAATGTGAAGTTGACGGGCCGCATTATTTTTAAATTTGATACAATACAAAATTATTGTTAATCAAGTAGTTATTTGAACTACTATAACACTATATTACTATAATACTAATACTACATTACTATAATAATACCGCTAGGTTTAAAATTTGAGAGAATTCTCCACGTGCTTATTTCAACAATCCAGTTTTCCAGTTTAAGTGTCGCTAAATGCAGTCCGGCGGCTCAGTTGGCAGCGTTTGGCAGACACACATGTCCTTTTTAGATAGTGCCCCAGTGCCCTCTGTAGATAATGCCACAGTGCCCTCTGTAGATAATGCCACAGTGCCCTCTGTAGATAATGCCACAGTGCCCTCTGTAGATAATGCCACAGTGCCCTCTGTAGATAATGCCACAGTGCCCTCTGTAGATAATGCCACAGTGCCCTCTGTAGATAATGCCACAGTGCCCTCTGTAGATAATGCAACACACCCCTAGATACTTTCACACACCCACTTGTAGATGCTGCCACAGTGCCCTTTGTAGATATGCTGCCACAGTGCCCTCTGTAGCTATGCTGCCACAGAGCCCTCTGTAGCTATGCTGCCACAGTGCCCTCTGTAGCTATGCTGCCACAGTGCCCTCTGTAGCTATGCTGCCACAGTGCCCTCTGTAGCTATGCTGCCACAGTGCCCTCTGTAGCTATGCTGCCACAGTGCCCTCTGTAGCTATGCTGCCACAGTGCCCTCTGTAGATATGCTGCCACAGTGCCCTCTGTAGATATGCTGCCACACACACCCCAAGTAAATAGCTACATTGACGCTCCCTCTAGCAGTGGAATCCCCAGCCAGAGCGTTGCCGACGCTTTGGCTGGGGATTCCTCTGCTGTTGGAGCCCCTGACGTCACTGTCCATACACTGTGATGTCAGGGAATGTGATATCAGGGGCAACCCCAAAGCTGGAGTCCCGGGCAGAGCGCTAGTTTGTTCTTCTTGGGACTCCAGCTGTGCTCCTGACATCACTGGGACTCCTGGTCTGGGGAAGCCCCTGACATCACTGTCGATGTATGGACAGCGATGTCAGGGAATTCCACAGAGTCCCGGAGCAGAGCCTATACTAGTGCTCTGCAGGGGACTCCAGCTCTGGGGAAGCCCCAGACACCGCTGTCAAGATGAGGACAGCGATGTCAGGGGATTCCCCAGAGTCCTGGAGCAGAGCCTATACTAGCGCTCTGCACGGGACTCAGGCTCTGGGGTAGCCCCAGACATCGCTGTCAAGATGAGGACAGCGATGTCAGGGGATTCCCCAGAGTCCCGGAGCAGAGCCTATACTAGCGCTCTGCACGGGACTCAGGCTCTGGGGAAGCCCCAGATATTGCTGTCAAGATGAGGACAGCGATGTCAGGGTATTCCCCAGAGTCCCGGAGCAGAGCCTGTACTAGCGCTCTGCTCGGGACTCCGCTCTGTGGAAGACCCTGACACACTGTCCATATATGGACAGCGATGTCAGGGAATTCCACAGAGTGCCGAAGCAGAGCCGATACTAGCACTCTGCACGGGACTCCAGCTCTGGGGAAGCCCTAGACATCGCTGTCCATATGTGGACAGCGATGACAGGGAATTCCAGAGTCCCGGAGCAGAGCCTGTACTAGCGGCTCTGTGTCCCGCGGGCCGCAGATGACTGCCCCAGGGGCCGCATGCGGCCCGCGGGCCGCGTGCTTGAGACCCCTGGTCTAGGGTATTATTGGATACTTTTTCCAGTGCAAAGTGTCTCAGGTTACTCAGCTAAGAGGTTCGACCTGACAGCCTAGAGATTTGTAGGCCCTTACTACAATTTAGAGGGCTTTCTGATGCAGTCATGAAGACTTTGTCACAATCCAGATCTTAATTGACAAATAAGGTCTGTGTGAGAATCAAATAGATTTTCTTAGCCTGGTGCTCGACTAAGAGTGTGGATGAATCCAAACCAACTCAATAACATTCTAGATTTTTTACAGGACGGTGTTAAGAAAGGTCTAAACTCGATTACCATAAGGGTTCAGGTGGCCGCCCTGTCTGCCTTCCTAGGAGCCTTTAATAAAAAAGATTTCTGAAGGGTTTTGCAAAAGTAAGATTTACTATCCTCAAACCTTTAGTGAATTGGGACTTGCCATTCTACTTGTTGCACATTCAGTCCCTGCAGAACGTTAACCATAAATATATGTCTTTTAATGTTACCTTTTTATTGACTATCACCTCCATTAAAAGAAAAAGTGAGCTTCAGGCTTTGTCCACTAAGGAGCCATAGATCATGTTTTTGGGTCCTTTTTCGGTTTCTGCCAACCTCCACTCCGAAGGTCCCTTCCATTCAGAATTCTAGCCAGGTTATCTACCTTCCGGTCTTTTGTTCTGAATTTTCCGCGAAGAAAGAATGCAAAGAATCCAATCTTTAGACATTTTTGCTGCTTAAGGGCTCATTCAGACGACCGTCTATGTAGTCCTTTTGACGGCCATTAAAACGGACTCATGTACTTCACACGACCGTTGTTTCAATGGAGCGTGTGAAGGGTCTGTGAAAAAATAGGACATGTCCTATTTTTTTGCACTTCACGTATCTCTCCATAGACTCTAGTCCACGGGGGATGCGTGATAACGCGTCCCGCACGGGTGCACCTCGGACATGAAAAAATTTTGTTTTTCACATCCGAGGTTGGCTACGTTTGTCTGAATGTAGCCTTAAAATGTATTTGTCCAGGAGTGGCCCAATTAGGAAGATAGTGAATCTCCTAATCCTTTATTCAGATAAAAACAAATAGTTTAAGGCATCCAAAATTACTCTTGGGAGACAGATTAAGACAGCAATTAGACTTTCCGAAATGTCTCAGGGATGTGAGCTACCTGAATTTGTCAAGGCCCATTAATCTAGAGCAGTTTTTACCACCTAGGCCAATAAAAGTTTGATCCCTCTTAAATCTAAAATATGTAATGCAGCCTCTTGAAAATTGCATCATACTTTTATCAACCACTATTGGTTAAATGCTCGATTTTCACGAAGGAAAGCATTCGGCGGTCTATTCTGGGTCCCTTTATTTAGGAGGACCCTGCCTATGGCTTTACCTTTGATAAATCTCCATTATTGTGCTGCTGGTAGGATGTAATGACAGTATTGATTTCTAATGTTAATCTGTTATCATTTAGTCCTAAGAGCAGCACAAGCTTCAATCCATAGGTAGTCAGATTTCTTTATAATAAATACACTGTAGGAGGAGCTAGAAAGCATTTCATTAGGTCGGGGGAGACAATTATTAGTCTTAATTACTTAATTTAAATATTGCATCTGTCCTAACAGTACACAGAAGCAGAAATAACAAATTATTATGCTGCTGTTAGGACTATAGGACATAGGACTGAGGGAAAACAGATCAACATGGGATTTTATGCAGATATATACTTTTGACCTGCAGGACAGAGCCTCATTTTTCAAATCTGACATGTTTCACTTTATGTGGTAATAACTTCAGAATGCTTTTATTTATTCTGAGAGTGTTTTCTCGTGACACATTAGACTTTATGTTACTGGCAAAATCTGGTTAACTTTATTCTGCGGGTCAGTACGATTTCGGCGATACCTAATTTATACCAGTTTTTTATGTTTTACAACTTTTTGAACAATAAAATTACTTTTGTAAAGAGAATGTATTTTTTCTGTTGCTATGTTGTGAGAGCCATAACTTTTTAATTTTTCCATCGACGGAGCTGTATGAGGGCTTGTTTTTTGAAAGACGAGTTATAGTTTTATATGTACCATTTTTGGATACATGCGACTTTTTGATCACTTTTTATTTCAATTTTTGGAAGACAAAGTAACCAAAAAAACAGCAATTATGGCAGTATTTTTTAGTTTTCTTTTTATGGCGTTCACTGCGCAGGATAAATAACATAATATTTTTATAGTTCAGGTCGTTACGGTTGCAGCGATACCAAATATGTATGGTTTTATTCTTTTTTTCAATAATAAATGACTTCATAAGCGAAAAAGGGCGATTGTGTTTTATTTTATTACTTTAAACTTTTAGGATGGGTTCACACGACCTATTTTCAGACGTAATGGAGGCGTTTTACGCCTCGAATTACGTCTGAAAAAACGGCTCCAATACGTCGGCAAACATCTGGCCATTACTTTCAATGGGCTTTACGATGTACTGTGCCGACGACCTGTCATTTTACGCGTCACTGTCAAAAGACGGCGCGTAAAATTACAGCCTCGTCAAAAGAAGTGCAGGACACTTCTTGGGACGTAATTGGAGCCGTTTTTCATTGACTCCAATGAAGAACAGCTCCAAATTACGGCCGTAAAAGACGCCCCGCAAAATCGTGTGCACATACCCTTATTGTACATTTTATAACTTTTATTTAAACTTTTTTTACACATTTTTTTTACACTTTTCTTTAGTCCCACTAGGGGAATTGAAGCTCCAACTGTTTGTTTGATGTTCTAATACATTGCACTACCTACACTACCGTTCAAAAGTTTGGGGTCACCCAGACAATTTTGTGTTTTCCATGAAAACTCACACTTATGTTTATCAAATGAGTTGCAAAATGACTAGAAAATATAGTCAAGACATTGACAAGGTTAGAAATAATGATTTTTATTTGAAATAATAATTTTCTCCTTCAAACTTTGCTTTCGTCAAAGAATGCTCCATTTGCAGCAATTACAGCATTGCAGACCTTTGGCATTCTAGCTGTTAATTTGCTGAGGTAATCGGGAGAAATTTCACCCCATGCTTCCAGAAGCCCCTCCCACAAGTTGGATTGGCTTGATGGGCACTTCTTGCATACCATACGGTCAAGCTGCTCCCACAACAGCTCTATGGAGTTCATATCTGGTGACTGCGCTGGCCACTCCATTACAGATAGAATACCAGCTGCCTGCTTCTTCCCAAAATAGTTCTTGCATAATTTGGAGGTGTGCTTTGGGTCATTGTCCTGATGTAGGATGAAATTGGCACCAATCAAGCGCTGTCCACAGGGTATGGCATGGCGTTGCAAAATTGAGTGATAGCCTTCCTTATTCAAAATCCCTTTTACCTTGTACAAATCTCCCACTTTACCAACACCAAAGCAACCCCAGACCATCACATTACCTCCACCATGCTTGACAGATGGCGTCAGGCACTCTTCCAGCATCATTTCAGTTGTTCTGCGTCTCACAAATGTTCTTCTGTGTGATCCAAACACCTCAAACTTCGATTCGTCTGTCCATAACACTATTTTCCAATCTTCCTCTGTCCAATGTCTGTGTGCTTTTGCCCATATTAATCTTTTCCTTTTATTAGCCAGTCTCAGATATGGCTTTTTCTTTGCTACTCTGCCCTGAAGGCCAGCATCCCGGAGTCGCCTCTTCACTGTAGATGTTGACACTGGCGTTTTGCGGGTACTATTTAATGAAGCTGCCAGTTGAGGACCTGTGAGGCGTCTATTTCTCAAACTAGAGACTCTAATGTACTTGTCTTGTTGCTCAGTTGTGCAGCGTGGCCTCCCACTTCTCTTTCTAGCCTGTTTGTGCTGTCCTCTTTAGGGAGTAGTACACACCGTTGTAGGAAATCTTCAGTTTCTTGGCAATTTCTCGCATGGAATAGCCTTCATTTCTAAGAACAAGAATAGACTGTCGAGTTTCACATGAAAGCTCTCTTTTTTCTAGCCATTTTGAGAGTTTAATCGAACCCACAAATGTAATGCTCCAGATTCTCAACTAGCTCAAAGGAAGGTCAGTTTTATAGCTCCTCTAAACAGCAAAACTGTTTACAGCGGTGCTAACATAATTGCACAAGGATTTTCAAGTGTTTTCTAATCATCCATTAGCCTTCTAACACAGTTAGCAAACACAATGTACCATTAGAACACTGGAGTGATGGTTGCTGGAAATGGGCCTCTATACACCTATGTAGATATTGCATTAAAAACCAGACGTTTGCAGCTAGAATAGTCATTTAGCACATTAACAATGTATGGAGTGTATTTCTGATTAATTTAATGTTATCTTCATTGAAATAAAGTGTCCTTTTCATGCAAAAATAAGGAAATTTCTGAGTGACCCTAAAGTTTTGAACGGTAGTGTATGTAGTGTATGTAGTGCAATGTATAAGAACTGTCAGTTGTTCACTGACAGCAAGCCAATCAAGCTCCGCCTCCGGACGGGGCGTTATCGGCTTCCGTAATGGCAGACAGGAGGCCATTTTTAGGCCTCCTGTTGCTATAGTAGCATTCCCCAGCCTTGCCATCGCATTTGCCATTGCCATTGCCACATTGGATTGCTGCATCGAAGGGGTTAATGGCAGGAATCGGAGCTAGCTCTGGTTCCTGCCGATACAGCGGGGTGTTCGCTGTAACATACAGCAGACACCCACTGCTGATGACGCCGGCTCAGCTCCTAAGCCGGAAGCTGAGTCAGCTCCATCTTGCCGATGGTACCGGAAGCCTTTTAGGCCCCGCCGCCGCCGCAAGTATTAGGCATCCGGTTGCCATTGCAGTCGCCGGCAACCCAACAATCACGTTGCTGGGATGTCAGTGGCTAAAAACTCCTCACATGCTGCGATCTCTATTGAACGAAGCATCTGAGGGGTTAATCGGCCGGATCGGAGGCTAGCTCTGGTCCTGGCCGTTACATCAGGGTGCCAGCTGTAACATACAGCTGGCACCCGGCGGTGATGGTGCTGGCTCAGCACCTTTGTGGGAAGGGGTTAAAGAAAGGAAAATCTCCATTGGTCACTGAAATAACTTGAAACGGACAAAATAAATAATACATTTTATCGTGTTTTTCGGACTATAAGACACACCCAAGTTTTAGACAACAGAAAATAGGAAAAATTGTCATACAAAGTAAAAAAAAGAATTTGTTCTGTTTCACCACATTCTGAGAGCCATTTTTTTGGTACATACAGTTTTTTTTATCACTTTTTCTATTTCATTCTTTTTTTTTCATTTTTTTTACATTGTGCTTGGGGAAAAATGGGAAAAGGTTTTTTTAAGAAACTTTTAATATTTTTTTACACTCCTGGAAATGTATTTAACTTAATTTTTTTACACATTTTATTAGTTCCCTTAGGGGACTTGAACCAGTGATCATTAGATCGCTGGTAAAATACACTGCAATACATAGATGAGTTACGGAAACAGCGTAACTCGCTGAGCTACGCTGTTTTTGTAACTCCCATAGTAGTGAATGGCAGTTATAGAAGCAGTGTAGCATGCTACACTGTTTCTGTAACTACTATTCAGTTCTTTGGGAATTACGAAAACAGCTTAGCTCAGCAAGTTACGCTGTTTCCGTAACTCGACCATGTACGCTGTTTTCTAAGCTACTGAGTTCCGGAAACAGTGTAGCTCGCGGTGCTACGCTTTTAACGTAACTCCCATTTACTTGTATGGGAGTTACAGAAACAGCATAGCTCAGGGAGCACTCGGCTGTTTCCATAACTCCCGACCACCTAACCAAGAAGTGGCCGAGAGACAGCGGAGCGAGTAAGATGGAACGGGTTTAGGGGGCTCCGTTCTAGAGATAGGTGCGGGTCCCAGAGGTGGGACCTGCATCTATCTGACATTTAAGGGAAGACCCCTATAAATGGCACGGTCGCCATTGACCGCGGCATTTAACTAGTTAAACGGACAGGAACAGCGCCATCGCTGTTCCTGGCCATCAGAGCAGCGTGTCAGGTGTAAAACACAGTGGACACCTGCAGTGTATGGAGCGGGCTCAGTGCGTGAGCCCGCTCCAAATATCATCCCCTCCCTGCTCTGTGATGTGCCGGCATATCATGGGTCGGGAAGGGGTTAAGTAAGAAGCGATCAGGGGGACCAGCGCTGCCGGGTCCCTTGACTGCCGACTATAAGACGCAGGGACTTTTTCGCAAGATTTATTCTTGTTAAAAACTGCGTCTTATAGTCCGAAAAATACGGTAATTTACTAAAAATCAACTAATGTAAATCAGACATTGCTTTTAAATTGTGGTTCAACAGAAAAATTTTACAAAAAAAATGTATGATACTGGCCTGGACAAAAATGATGGTACCCTTAACTTAATATTTTGTTGCACAACCTTTTGAGACAAACACTGCAAACTATTTCTGTAAGGGTATGTGCACACGATAGCAGGCTTTTACGGCTGAAAAGACAGACTGTTTTCAGGAGAAAACAGCTGCCTCGTTTCAGCCGTAATTGCTCCTCCTCGCATTTTGCGAGGCTTCTCTGACAGCCGTAAATCTTGAGCTGCTCTTCATTGAGTTCAATGAAGAACGGCTCAAATTACGTCTGAAAGAAGTGTCCTGCACTTCTTTTGACGAGGCTGTATTTTTACGCGTCGTCGTTTGACTGTATGGCTTGTCAATATGAATTTTGGCAAATTCCAGTCTCGCGTTTTTATGATTTGCTGGACAAAAATTGTTGTAACCCTTAGAAAATGAAGCATACAAAGAAACGAACATTGTACCTACTGTGAAACATGGAGGAGGCTCAGTTATGTTTTAGGTGTGTTTGCTGTATCTGGCACAGGGTGTTTTGAATCTGTGCAGGGTAAAATGAAATCTCAAGACCATCAAGGGATTCTGGAGGGAAATGTGCTGCCCAGTGTCAGAAAGCTTGGTCTCAGTCGCAGGTTATGGGTCCTCCAACACAATAATGACCCAAAACACACAGCTGAAAACATCCAAGAATGGCTAAGAGCAAAGCATTGGACTATTCTGAAGTGGCCTTTTATGAGCCCTGATCTAAATCCTATTGAACATCTGTGGAAGGAGTTGAAACATGCAGTCTGGAGAAGACACCCTTCAAACCTGAGCAGTTTGCTAATGAGGAGGGGGCCAAAATACCTGTGGACAGGTGCAGAAGTCTAATTGAGAATGATAGAAATAGTTTGTTTGCAGTGATTGTCTCAAAAGGTTGTGCAACAAAATATTAAGTTAAAGGTATCATCATTTTTGTTCAGGCCAGCCTCATTAGTTTAAAAAAAAAAAAAATCTGTTGAACTACAATTCAAAAGCAGTGTCTGGTTCACATTAGTTGATTTTCAGTAAATTAAAATGTATTATTACTTTTGTCAGTTTCAAGTTACTTCAGTGACCATTGATTTTTCTTTCTTTAACAGAAGGGTAGCAACAATTTTGTCCACAGCTGTGTATATATATATATATATATATATATAGCCTTTAGATTCACTAAAAGGAAACAGAGATATTGAACATGGAAAGGAAGTCAAACATAAGTAATATTAGAAAGTGTAACGTCCTTGCCTGCAGTGACCACTAGGGTGCGCGTACGAACCCAGTCCCGGCCTCAAAGGGCCAGCGCGCACACATGTTTAGAATTGTCTAATCACCCTGGACTATAAGAAGGGCCCTGCCCTTTCACTCATTGCCTGAGCGTTGTTGTGTTTTCCCGTGTCAGTCTAGCAAATAGTCTCTTAGTGTTTTCCTGTTCCCAGTGTTCCTGTTCCTGCTACCTGTGTCCTGTATCCTGTGCTACCTTGTTCCTGGGCCTTAAAAGAGTTGGAGTCGTGTTGTGTTACATCACGCCTGGTGTCTGCTGCCAAGGTCCCATCTGAGCCTAGCCATCACTACTGTCTGTACTACCACAGGACCCTTGCTCGGACTATAGACTTTACTTGGTACACTGTTTGGCCAGCTGCTATGCCGCTACGGCGGTACGACCCAGTGGGTCCACATACCCACAGATCGTGACAGAAAGCCTTTCATTACACATTATTTAAAGAGGACCTGTCAGCTCTTCCGACATGTCTGTTTTAGTAAATACTTGCATACCCCATGTAATAACAATGCTTAAGAAACTTTTCTTAGAACTCTAGAACCAATAAATACACAGGACATATTGGTGTATATGAAAAGTACAAAACTTGGTTTATTTTGAAATACATCAATAAAAAAAAAAAAAAAAAAAAAATATATATATATATATATATATATATAATAAAAGATAAAAAAGGAGAAATGAATAAACCCTAATGGGGGTATTAGAGTTGAGATGATATACAGAGTACTAGCAACGTATATATGTATTGGGGAACAGATAACTTTTTCTAAAGTATACATGTGCTCACAACCCCTGCTGATATTGAGTAAACATGCATAGCTTAGTACAAATATCCATCAGAATAGAGATAATGTAGCAACATCATAAGATAAAAATGTATAACCACCTGGCCCCAACATAAGTTTTGCCCAAAGCTTTGTCCGTGGGATGTCATGATGGAGGATCACATGTTATTTATATAGATCTCAACCAGTCACAGGGGACCGTTAGTGTATGTTCACACGACCAAGTTTCAGACGTAATTCAGGCGTTTTACGCCCCCAATTACGTCTGAAAAAACGGCTCCATTACGTCGACAAACATCTGCCCATTACTTTCAATGAGTTTTGACAATGTACTGTGCCGACGACCTGTCATTTTACGCGTCGCTGTCAAAAGACGGCGCGTAAAAAAGACGGCTCATAAAAAGAAGTGCAGGGCACTTCTTGGGACGTAATTGGAGCCGCTTTTCATTTACTCCATTGAAAAACAGCTCCAATTACGTCCGTAATGGACGCCGCAAAAAACGCGAGTACGAGCAATTACGTCTGAAATTCAGGAGCTGTTTTCGCCTGAAAACAGCTCCGTAATTTCAAACGTATTTTACGTTTGCGGGTGAACATACCCTTACACCTGAATTACGTACGATTACCTGGTCATGCAATGTGTGCTCATTTAAGTAGGACTATGATTGAGAATGGCCTCCATAAAGTGAAAACAAATGATGGCATCGTGACTTCAAGACGCGTCACAAAAGGAGAGGCACCGTCTACGCGTCATGACATGACGAGGCGAGTGTCGAACCCCCATGACATGTCAAACACGTCACGGGGTAGGAGGGGCAGTCAACACTGTAATATTGAATGGAAAATGATACGTGAGCGAACACTGCATAGCAGGCGCCTATGGTGCAGGACCTAACACATACTATTTATATATCAGAAAAGAATCATAACCACCAGCATATAAAAAGCAGAAAAAATATAATATAGAATATATATAATGTGCAAAGTAAGACATAATATATTATAGTGGTAAAAAATAGAACTCTACATAGTGCTATCCCTCTTTTATTGACCCTAGAAATGTATTAATAAATTGATAACTGGGTAGTTACCTTTCTACTTGTCAATAAATTGTTTCCCTACAAAGCCTAACATTGATTGGATAGTGTCAGAGTGTGAAGAGAAACATTTTTATTGACAAACGGAATGGCAATGTCCAGTTGTCAATTTACTCTATAAATGGTGAGGGCAGTGGCGTAGCTATAGGGGTCGCAGCGGTCGTAATTGTGACCGGGCCCCAAAGCCAGGGGGCCCGTGGCCCCCCGCACCACATCAATAAAAAGTTACTATGGCAACTCGGGCCTGCGGGCCCCTGTTACTATAGTAACTGACAGTACTTCCTGGTTCTGGAGCGCAGCGGAGGTCCTGACGTACAGCGCTGTGCGCAGCGCATGACGTCACAACGCTATGCGCCGCGCACAACATCGTGATCCTGGATAGAGTCAGGACAGAACTTCCGCTGCCGCTGAAGAGGAGGGTAAGATTAATATCCTTGTCTGCTGAAGCTGATTGGCGGGGTCCGACCCGCGGGAGCCGGCCAATCAGCTGTTTTGAAGGGGCTGCAGCATTCGTATGAGAGCTGCTTCCCCTTCATTCCGGTCACTTCATGCCGGTCACTTCATTCTGGTCACACTGTGAATCCATGTCGACGATTCACAGTGTGAACGAGTAAGGGAAATGAAGGGGAAGCAGCTCTCGTATGAGTGCTGAGGCCCCTTCAAAACAGCTTATTGGCCGGCTCCCGGGAGTCAGACCCCGACACATCAGCTATTGATGGCCT
Organism: Rhinoderma darwinii; assembly: GCF_050947455.1. NCBI lineage: Eukaryota > Metazoa > Chordata > Amphibia > Anura > Rhinodermatidae > Rhinoderma > Rhinoderma darwinii. Next base: position 340,678,971 of record NC_134687.1, read on the forward strand.
ATCCTGAGGATAGGCCATCAATGTTTAGGGACTGGACAAACTCTTTAAGCAATCTTAGAGGGCCCATGAGACAGGATCACATATTGTGTGATGCTGTCTGCTGGGCCCTGTATCTAAGCCAATCACATGGTAGGCTTAGATACATGGCCCATGTGTGATCCTGTCTGATGGGCCCTATATTTAAGCCTACCACACGGTAGGTGTAGATACAGGGCCCCAGCACACAGTAATCTTATACTGTATAAGATTACTGTCTGCTGGACCCTGTATCTAAGCCTACCTTGTGGTAGGATACAGGGTCCCAGAGATATTATCACACATTAGCCCTGTATCTAAGCCTAACACATGTGTTACTAATCGTTTTTTGTGTGTTTTCTTACAGGTTCGGTCGCTGGACTACGTCGGATTCCAGGACTACTTCGATGACTGCTTTCTTATTATCAATAAAATGGTTAATGAGGGTTGTGTGTTTTTTTTTTTTATTTCAATTAAATATTTTTTCTATGTCTTTGTGTTTTTTTTAAACTATATTACTACCACCTTAGTAATGGCTGCCGGCTGATTGACAGCAACCATTGCTAAGGTGGAGCTTAGTGTTAGCCGATGCAGAGGCGAACACTAACCGCCTTTATTAGCCCACCACCAGGGTTGCTGGGAAGAGCCGGGTACGATCCAGTACTTGACCATCTGTAGTGATGGTTGGGCAATGGGGCGGCCGCAGGCTGGTACTATCAGGCTGGGAAAGGCCAGAAACAGCAGCCCTTCCCATCCTGGTAATGCTGCCTGCTGCTGCTTTATTGTATCTGGCTGGTTATGAAAAATCGAGGGGACCCCACGTCATTTAAAAAAAAAATTAATAAAAAATAATTGGAAAGAACGATGTGGGGTCCCCCCCAATTTTCATAACCAGCCAGATACAACACAGTAGCAGCAGGCAGCATTACCAGATTGGGAAGGGCCACTGTTTTTGGTCTTCCGCAGCCTAATAATACCAGCCTGCAGCCGCCCCGGTGCCTGACCGTCACTACAGATGGTCGGGTACTGGTTCGTATCCGGCTCTTCCCAACACCCTTGGTGGCGGTGGGTACCGGGGTAATAATGGGGGTTAGTGTTAGCCTCTGCACCTGCTAACATTAAGCCTCGCCTTAGAAATGGACGCTGTCAATCAGCCAGCCGCCATTACTACGGCGGTAATATTAAAGTTTAAAAAAGTACAAGCACATAGAAAAAATATTTTATTGAAATAATAAAACACAACCCCCATTAACCATTTTATTGAGAATAAAAAAAAACGCTGTTATTGAAGTAGTCCTCGAATCCGAAGTAGTCCAACAACCGAACTTGTAAAAAAACACAAACACACAAAAATAATTAGTTACACATAAAGAAGCAAAACAATTATTATTCTTACCTTTCCTAGGTCTAGCCGCAATGTCAGCGAGCTGAGCCCTATATCTAATCCAATCATGTGTGATACTGTCTGCTGAGCCACTGTATCTAATCCTATCATTTGTGATACTGTCTGCTGAGCTGTGTATCTAATCCTATAATGTGTGATACTGTCTGCTGAGCTACTGTATCTATTCCCATCATGTGTGATACTGTCTGCTGGGCCCTATCTCTAATCCTATCATGTGTGATACTGTCTGCTGGGCCCTATATCTAATCCTATCATGTGTGATACTGTCTGCTGAGCCACTGTATCTAATTCTATCATGTGTGATACTGTCTGCTGAGCCACTGTATCTAATCCTATCATGTGTGATACTGTCTGCTGAGCTACTGTATCTAATCCTATCATGTGTGATACTGTCTGCTGAGCCAATGTATCTAATCCTATTCATATTTGATATGGTTGTAGTGCTATAGATATGCTATGGTGTAAACATCGATATTTGAAAAACACTATATCCCTAAAAAGATCGCAATCAGTGATAAGATATGCTATGGTGTCTCCTATACACACACACACACACACACACACACGCACACACACACACACACACACACACACACACACACGTTTTTGTGGGCGGACACATATGTTTTGGGGCTATTTAAGAACTTTTGCATTGGGGCCCATGAGCCTTAGTTACGCCCCTGGGTGAGGGCACAGCGGTTGGGTATTCCCTAACAACTGTGTGTGTCAATAATGACACAGAGTGTAATTTACTGGAATATATGCATATGCCAGTACATTATTAGTTAACAATAATCAATAGCATTAATCATCTAATTGTATGAGGAAATGAGTTGTAAAATCAGGGTAAGGTGGTGGATTTTGTATATTTAGATTTTTCAAAGACATTTCGTACTGTTCCACATAAGGTTGTTCCATAAAATGAGAATGCTGGGACTATGGGAAAATGTGTTATAATTTTGTCAATAAAGGATAGAAAACTGGTTGTGGTTATTAACAGCTGTGTCACAGTTACTAGTAGGGTTCCACAGGGATTAGTATTGGTCCACTTTTTTTATTTTTTAAATGTTATAAATGACCTTCTAGATGGCTTACAAAATTTCAATATTTTCAGATGATACTAAGCTCTGTAAAGTAATCAAGACAGAAGAGGATAATCGTATATTACAGAGGGATTTGGGGAGCTCGAGGCTTTGGCACAGAAGTGGCAAATTACGTTTAACGTTGATAAATGTAAGGTTATGCACTTGGGACGAGAAAACAACTGACACTATGGTAACACTGACACTGAAGGGGACTCGGGGATATTGGTGGACAGTAAACTTAACTTTGGCAACTAGTGCCAGGCAGCTGCTGCAAAGACAAATAAAATAAAAGAGACACAATGACAACAGAAATTGAACCGTACATACAATATTGTGTACAGTTTTGGGCACCTGTGTACAGCAAAGACATAGCTGAATTAGAGCGAGTGCATAGGAGGGCGTCCAAAGTAAATAAGTAAATAGGTAAATTGCAATACAAAGACGGATTAACTCATTTATTTATTCTCAATAAAAGACAGACTATAGGTGATCTAGTCACTACTGTATTTACAAATATATCAATGGGCAGTACAGATGTCTATCTTTTGATCTTTTATACCGAGGCCTGTAACCATGGGATAACATTTTTTTTAATTAAATTTTTTTTTGCCCACACTTCACATGACAGCAAATAACATTGGCATATTTGATATCTACATGATAGTTATAACCAGGGCCGGCCTTAGGGGTGTGCGACCTGTGCCTTTGCACAGGGCGCATCACTACAGCAGGTGGAAGGGGGCGCTGCGCTGGCTCCCTCCCCCTGCTTGTTTCAGAAGCCCCCAGGCCTGGCAACTCAGCAGTCGCCTTTCCGCCCGGGCGCTACTTCACTCAGTGGTGTCGCTACCGCTGTAGCAGCCAATACGGCTGCTAGCGGCAACACCGGGCATGAGGGCGCCCACGCTACACCTACCCCCATGGGCGGCGGCGCCGCTGCTAGCAGCCACTGTGGCTGCTATAGCGGTAGCGACGGCACTATAGCAGAGCAGGGAAGTACCTCCCTGCTCTGCTATCTACCAGCGCCACTGTAGCTCCCTGAAGGAGCAGAATCCCTGTGTGGCCAGAAATTCCGCCCCTGGACGGAGCGCTTGATGTCTCTGTCCATTTATGGACAGTGATATCAGGGGGAACTCCTGAAGCGGAATCCCCGTCCACAGCGTTGCAGACGCTGTGACCGGGTATTCCACTCCAGGAGAAGCCAATGACGTCACTGTCCATAAGTGGACACAGACGACAGGGGCTTCTCCTGGAGTGCAATTCCCGGTCACAGCGAAGGGGATTCCGCTCCTTCAGGGAGCTACAGTGGCACTATCTACAGGAAGGGGGTGGAATACTATCTAAAAGAGGACTGTGGGCTGTGTGGCACTACCTACAAGGGGACTGTGGGCTGTGTGGCACTACCAACAAGGGGGCTGTGAGCTGTGTGGCACTACCTACAAGGGGGCTGTGTGGTCCTACCTACAAGGGGGCTGTGTGGCACTACCTACCAGGGGGCTGTGTGGCACTACCTACCAGGGAGCTGTGTGGCACTTCCTACCAGGGGGCTGTATGACACTACCTACCAGGGTGCTGTGTGGTACTCCCTACAGGGGGCTGTGTGGCACTCCCTACAGGGGGCTGTGTGGCACTCCCTACAGGTGGCTGTGTGGCACTCCCTAGCAGGGTGCTGTGTGGCACTCCCTACAGGGGGCTGTGTGGCACTCCCTACAGGGACCTGTGTGGCACTCTCTACAGGGGGCTGTGTGGCACTCTTTACAAGGGGGCTATGTGGCACTATCTACAAGGGGGCTGTGTGACACTATCTACAAGGGGGCAATGTGTGGCACTATCTACAAGGGGGCTGTGTGGCACTATTTACAAGGGGCTGCGTGGCACTATCTACAAGGGGGCTCTGTGGCGCTATCTACAAGGGGGCTGTGTGGCGCTATCTACAAGGGGCTGTGCGGCACTACCTACAAGGGTGATGTGTGGCACTACCTACCAGGGGGCTGTGTGGCACTTCCTTCCAGGGGACTGTGTGGCACTACCTACCAGGGTGCTGTGTGGCACTCCCTACAGGGGGCTGTGTGGCACTCCCTACAGGGGCCTGTGTGGCCCTCTCTACAGGGGGCTGTGTGGCACTCTTTACAAGGGGGCTATGTGGCACTATCTACAAGGGGGCTGTGTGACACTATCTACAAGGGGGCAATGTGTGGCACTATCTACAAGGGGGCTGTGTGGCACTATCTACAAGGGGCTGTGTGGCATAATCTACAAGGGGGCTGTGGCACAATCTACAAGGGGCTGTGTGGCACTACCTACAAGGGGCTGTGGCAGAATCTACAAGGGGCTGTGTGGCGCTACCGACAAGAGGCTGTATGGCACTATCTACAGGGGGAATCTGTGAGTGGGAGCTGATGGTTATTTTACTGTGAGTGGGGGGCTGATGGTCATTTTACTATGAGTGGGGGGCTGATAGTCTTCAAGTGGTTTCCACCTCTGAGCTCCAATTGAATTTAATAGGAGGCAGAAAATACCTGCAGCGATCCTTTGGAGCTTCTTTGCCTACGTCTTTTGCATTCGTTTCAACAGGTTAAGAAAAAATGCAAAAAAAAAAAAAGGTCAAATAACGCTGTCCGTTCCTGAAGGAATTTTGAGGCAGATTTTTTTGCCCTACAAAAACCACTGTGTGAACATACCCTACGAGTGTAGTGCTTGTTTTTAGCCATTTTCTGTCTTTCTCGAAAAAAAACTTTGGTAGGGGTGCCCTGAGGAAAAGTTATTTTTCCAGTGGGGTTCTTTGCATGCTTGCCAGACTCTCCTGTAAACACCAATATGGGTAAGGTTTTTTGAAGAAAGGGGGAAGGGGGGATTATCTGTTTTTGACCGATTGTTACTTGTTATAAGCATTTGTACCTAGTTTTTTTCGACTGTCACGTCCCTAATGCATGGAATATAAACAATATTGTATGATGAACTAGTGCTTATTATATATTTCTTTACCGTCCATCCTCCATACTCTTTTCCTGGAATGTACTATACATTCCCCCATATGCTGTAGGGAGTCTGTCCTTCATGTTCACACTGGAACATTATAGAGTCTCTTTGTTCTTTTTGTAACCTTTTTAAATAATGTTGTGTCTGTATCTATGCGATTAATAAAGTTGTTCTATTTTACTATATGGCTTCTATGCTCCTTTTTTCTCCTCTGGTTAAATATTTTTCCAGTGGTGCCTGGAGTCCGAAAAGGTTGGGAACCTCTGTACTAGGCTACAGGATCCCGCCGGCCTACACAAGGATCCCGCATGGAGCAGCTCAGTTCGTCGTGGAAACGGGGCCTAGGTGAGTACAATTTTTGTTATTGTTTGGGGGCACTGTCTACAAGGGGGAGGTGGGGGGGCTGTATGGCACTGTCTACATAGAGGCTGTATGGCATAATCTACAGGCGGGCACTATACTGTGTGGGGGCCACTAAGAGGACATTACACTGTGTAGGCGTACTACAGGGGGCATAACACTGTGGGCACAATTAGAGGACAAAATACTGTATCCTTGAAGGGGTTGTAATATATTATATTATTAAATAATATTATTATACTGTATGGGGGCACTAAAGGGGCATTATCCTTATTTTATGGGGCATTTTTTTTTTATGATAGGGGTGGGGCGCCGAAAGATAATTTCACACAGAGCGCCATCTATCCTAAGGCCGGCTCTGGTTATAGCCCAAACAAGAGATATGTTTCTTAACGTGAATGGCCAGAATTCAAATTTAAATATATGAATATATGATATATAGAAAGAAATCCCATAGCACTCTGGTATGGCAAATAAAGGTGATTTATTTAAAACAGCAAAACAGGATGCAACGTTTCTGTCCAACCTTAGGACCTTTTTCAAGCATGCTTGCCATACCGGAGTGCTGCGGGATTCCTTTCTATATATATTCATTATCCTTGGATCAGGATTACCTGCTGGGCACCCATATCCATTTTGGAATTTATCATTGAGTGCTGCTTTTTTCTATTACTATATTGGTGAATATATGATATATGTATCCCAAAATAGTGCCTAAAAAGTAGAGACACCGAAGACGGAAAAAGAGAGAATCTGTCTGGGAGTCTACTGACTAAACTGTTGTAGGTGTTCAACCATAAACGAATAAAGTTCTATTTGTGGTTGAGTGGCCATTAGTTCAGGAAATATTGCTTTCCCCTTGAAGAAATAGGTTCTGGTTCTGCATGAACCCCTTTTTTCATATATAGGACATAGGGCTTGAAATAGTGACTGATGTGAGTAAGCATTTTCTATGTACTGCACAGTCGAATGTAGACTTACAATAACTCAGTCGACTGCGCTATTGATTCCGTCAAAACAAACGGAAACCTTACACAATGGTGACAAACAGAAACCATAAGCAACAGAAGCATTACCATTGAAATCAATGGTAATGCAAACGGAACCTATGTTTTCCGTTTGCCTTTCCGTTGAGGGGTGTCTTCCTACAGAAAGCAACGCTGATATGAACACAGCCTAACCCTCAATAAAGTCTCATGCTACTTAAACAGGTCAACAAATATTCTATAAGTCAAAATTTTTCTTGCACAGTAGATATTCACTGTACCATTCATCAGTCCCTTGCCAGGAAAAGGGACAGTACAGTTTACCTCGAGCACAGCTCAAAGTGCAGTTTAATGCCAGGATCACACACAGTTTTGAAAGGTAATGTATCACCTAGATTTTTATTTTTTTTTACTAATCAACCCCTTAAGGACATGGACAGTTTTAGTTTTTTCATTTTCGTTCTTTCCTGACCGCCTTTCAAAAGCCAATACTTTTTTTGTCTTTTTGTCGAAATAGCCGTATGAGGGCTTGCTGTTTGCAGGACAAGTTGTAATTTTTCACGGCACCATTTAATGTACCACATAATGTACTGGAAAAAGGAAATAAAATTATTTGTAGAGTGAAATGGGCAAAAAACAGCGATTACGCCATTTTTCAGGGGTTTTAGTTTTTAAAGCAGCTGTATTCTACGGGTTGATATGATTACGGCGATACCAAATTGACATGTTTTTTTAAGTTTTACCACTTTTATAAATAAACAATTTGCAAAACAAAAAAAAAATTTTTGTGTCGCCATATTCTGAGAGCTAAAACTTTTTAATTTTTCCGTCGATTGACCTGTGTGCTACCATTTTGGGGTACATGTAACTTTTTGATCACATTTTATTTTACGGGGTTCGCCGAGCGGGTTAAATAACGTTAAATTGTAATAGTTCAGACTTTTACGAACGCGGCAATACAAGCTATGTTAACTTTTGTTTTTTCAACTTTTAATATTTTTTTTTATTAGTCCCCCTGGGGGACTTGAACCAGCGATCACTTGCATGTTATACTGCAATACTAATGTACTGCAGTATATCGGTATACTGAAAGTCTACTTTGAAGTCCTGCCGGAGGATGGGCTCCAGAAGAGTACAAAGATGGCAAACCTGGGGGCCTTCATTAGGCCCCCAGGCTGCCATGATGACTATCGGCACCCCGCGATGGCACGTCAGAATGGTTGCCCCTCTTATTATAATGGTTTAGATGCTGCGGTCGCAATTGACCATGCAATCTAAGGGTTAAACGGGCGGAATCAAAGTGATCTTCAGCTTTGTGTTACTTTTCATTGTAATCCCGTCTGTGGTAATAATGAGACAGGAAGTGTCAACTGTTATGAGGCTCAGCAGTCAGGGTGAAAATTGCAAGATTTCAGTTTAAAAGAAAATAAATATATAGATAACAACTTGGAAAATTAGAAAAAAAAATCACCCAAAAATTAAATAATATACATGCTTAAACCTTGATTTAGACAACAGGTAATTTTCTGACGATACATTTCCTTTAACCCCTTCCCGACAGCACAGTAACGTCATAGCCGGAAGGGGAAGTATGGAACAGGCTTACGGGCTGAGCTCGCTTCATACTAAGCAGATTTTGGCTGTATATTACAGCCAACACCTCACTTTAAGGCCTCATTTACATGAGCGTGTGCGTTTTGCGCGCGCAAAAAACGCAGGGTTTTGCGTGCGCAAAAGGCACTTGACAGCTCCGTGTGTCATCCGTGTATGATGCGCGGCTGCGTGATTTTCGCGCAGCCGCCATCATAGAGATGAGGCTAGTCGACGTCAGTCACTGTCCATGGTGCTGAAAGAGTTAACTGATCGGCAGTAACTCTTTCAGCACCCTCGACAGTGCATTCCGATCACCATATCGAGTAACCTGTTTAAAAAAAAAAGAGGTTCGTACTTACCGAGAACTTCCCGGCCGTTGCCTTGGTGACGCGCCTCTCTTGACATCTGGCCCCACCTCTCTGGATGACGCGGCAGTCCATGTGACCGCTGCAGCCTGTGCTTGGCTTGTGATTGGCTGCAGTTGTCACTTGGACTGAATTGTCATCCCGGGAGGTCAGACTGGAGGAAGAAGCCGGGAGTTATCGGTAAGTCAGAACTTTATTTTTTTTTTACACGTTCACGTATATTGGAATCGGAAGTCACTGTCCAGGGTGCTGAAACAGTTTAACTCTTTCAGCACCCTGCACAGTGACTGTCTCCTGCCGGGTTCGGTCAAAACGAGTTCGGCCGAACCCGGTAAAGGTCGGTTCGCTCATGTGTAAGACACTCCGTTCGGATGTTTGTAAACAGAAAAGCACGTGGTGCTTTTCTGTTTACATTCAGTTTGACCGCTCTTGCGCGAATCACGCAGTTCGCACGGAAGTGCTTCCGTGCGACCTTCGTGGTTTTCACGCACCCATTGACTTCAATGGGTTTGTGATGCGCGAAAAACGCAGATTTATAGAACATGTCGTGAGTTTTTTTCAGCGCACTCACGCTGTGCAAAACTCACGGACTGTCTGCATGCCCCCATAGAGTAATATAGGTGCGTACGACACGCGTGAAAAGCACGCGCGTATATTACGCTCGTGTAAATGAGGCCTAACGGGCAGGAACAGAGATAACTCTGATCCCGGACATTTAACTACTTAGATACCGCGGTCTCCCACCTGTTACACTGCTGCAGACACAAAGGCATTGAAGCTATACTCCTTTCTATTAATTTCAAAAAAGGTGCTTGATACAGTCTCCTGGACATTCCTCCTTAAGGTACTGACCGGTCGGGCTTCCCGTCTGGTGTTTTATCCCTTGGCTTAAAACACTTAATGGTGTTTGTATCATACAATGGATTCTCTTTTTAATTTTTTCCATCACCTGAGGTACCCGCCAGGGCTGCCCCCTCTCGTCCTAGCTTTTTATTCTAGCTTTTGAACACCTGGCGATTCATCTTCACCAAGACTCTAATATACAAGGAGTTGAGGTAGTTTAGGTAATCCAAAATTATGTATGTTTGACGGAAATATATTGCTGGCTATCACATCTCCACTTACAAACCTGCCCAACCTCTTACGCACCTTGTCCAGCTTTGGGTCAATCTCTGGTCTGGTAGTCAATTATGTCAAATCTTATGCACTAAATGTTTTGTGTCCCTCTTCTGTGATCACTACCTTAAAGTCCCGAATTCCCTTCCAGTGGTTGTCAGGCCTGCTTGACTATCTGGGAATTAGCTTCACTAATGATGCACACACTATTTTTATGGCCAGCTAACCACAGCTGCTAAGCTGTCTTAGAGGTATGCTGGAGGTCTACCATACCTCATGGCTGTGCACACACGTAAAATGGTGTTTTCACCAAAACTGTTGTATCTTTTTCGCATGCTCCCAGTCCCAGGTCATTACCTCCCATGGCCCAGCTGGCTCTCTACCATGCTACTATGGAACCCCCACTTTGGCTTGCACTAGAGGCCCCTGAATGCCATCTGATTCTACTGGATGAGCTCTTATGGCTTCTCCCTTAGCGGTCTCCCAATTTTGACTATCTCTCTGCGAGTATGCGACTCGGTCAAATACTCGGCTAAATTGATTTCTTCATTCCTACCACTGGCCTCTGCAGCAATGAGTTTTTTCCCCCCAGGACTTAAAAATCCCCTCACCTATTCCGAGATTGATGCACAGCGGGACTTACAAAAGTGCATAATTTTCTTACTATATCAGAAAAAAACCCTCTATCCAGGTTTGCAGGATAAGTTTTCCATTTTGAGTGGCAAACTATTCCGCTACTTACAGATTAAACACTTTCTATTCTCCTTGCTGTTGCAGTGGGATGTCGGCTGTATTTTACAGTGAAGCCTTGCCTCCTTTTTTCTGATACATACTGAAATGTCAGTGGGGATATATATATGTGTTCATGCCTCCATACAGCCCACACATGCTGGTGGTCTTTTATGTAGCATCGGGGCCTGAGTTGAGAATTGCTACCTCTAATATAATAATAATGCAGACAAAAGGTGTTACTGCTGCTCATGTATTTTCAATTTAATTCTATCTTTCATTTTTCCAGTGCAGGTTAGAAAATATAGAAAATAAAAGGAGTGACCTGACTGGTTGCTAAAGGTGCCTGCAGGAGGGGGCATGCTCTGTCTGTGCCTAAGGTGGTAGTTCAGCATGATAGTTGTTGGAAGGACAAAAAGATTTGTCCTTCGTTACATTTTTTTTTTAAACAAAATTCATAAATTACCCACCACCCATGGGAACTTAAGCGAGCTCTTACTCCACCTACCTCTCATCCTGAACCTAGGTGTCTTTTGTATCATATTTTTCATTTACGTATTGAGTAACTGAGAAAAACTGTTGGTAGATGTAACGTCTATGGCCACGGACCGTCGTCCTGATTTACCCTCTGACGGCTGCGGCCATGGACTAGTGAGTTCCCAGCGGCATCTCCCTCCTGAGAGACGCCGGCACTCATTTCCTGGTCCGGACACAGTCTCCCCCAGGGCGCGCGCGCCCACGCGTGCGTGGCCTCAAAGGGCCAGTGTGCGCACAGTTGCAGAACATCTGCAATTAGCGCAGAATGCTGCTGGACTATAAAAGGGGCTCTGCTATCTTGATCCTTGCCTGAGCGTTGTTGTGTTACCTTTAGTTTGTCATTGCAAATGGTCTCCTAGTGTTTTCCAGTTCCCAGTGTTACCCGTTCCTGCTGCCTGTACCCTGTATCCCGTGCTACCGTGCCCCTGTGCTTTCAAGAGTGGAAGTCATATTGTGCCCTCCGCTGCATCTATTGTGTCGCACGCCGCCGGGTGTTTGTCTACTGTTAGAGCCTCATCTTAGCCTGAATCCACCGCTACTGTCTACATTGCCTCTTGCCTCAGGTAACCTTTCTGAACTATAGAGATTGCATTGTACCTGTTTGGCCAGCTGCTCTACCACTACGCTGTACGGCCCAGTGGGTCCAGTCCACACCCCGTGCCGTGACAGTAGAGAATATTGTTGGGTAACACTACTCAAAAATGTTTTTATGGTTCAACAGGGCTGTATGAGGTCTTGTTTTATTGCCGGACGAGTTGTAATTTTTAATGGGACCATCTCATGTATTAGGGATTAATAGGAGCACAAAGATGGCAGACCTGGGTGCCTTCATTAGAAGGCCATAACGACCATCAGCACTCCGCGATCGCGTCACATTGGGGCTGATGTGATCATGGAGGGGTACCTCTTTCTAATGGCTTAGATTCCACTGTCTCTACTGAGTGGTTAAAAGGCCGGGATCGTAGTTATCTTTGATCCCAGCCATTACAGGGAAGTGTCACCTGTAATGTATAGCCATCATCCGCTGAGTATGGAGCGGGCTCAGCCTTCCCAGGGATGACGTACAGACAGTGGCAAATTAAGTAGACTATAAGCCCTGGGCTTCTCCTCAAACTTGGGACCCCCTTCTCCCCCACCGCCCTGCCACGCCGTGTCTATAGTGAACACCACCTTTACGTGCGAGTATTGACAAATGGGTGTTATGATTCCCCTGGTCAAAGGGCTGTGTCCCTACATGCTGACAGTCTAACACAGTGTAGGGACACATCCTCTTGATAATGGTACTGGTAACACCCATCTGTCTATTAGTCCTTGGCTTGACAAAGACTTGTGAAATACAAGGATTTCCTAGAGGTGACAGGTGACTACAGGTGATGTCTTTTATGGGAGTCGTTCTCTTTTTTTTTCTAGCTGACAGACCATTATGGCGACTTCTCCTGATGACTGCAGTTTCCTGACGAGACCTCTTAGCCCCTCGCTTCTGCAGCCATCCCCAGCCTCATAGCAACACAAACATTCAGATACCAAACCCCCTAAATTGTTCCATACCCCAGACCAGATCCCTAGGTTATTCAAAACCGCAGACCAGACCCCTAAACTGATACAGACTTCAAGCCAGACCCATAAATACAGACGCTAGACCAGACCCCATATACTTACATAGAAGCACAAACTCTTTTCTATGAGTTTTGCTGCTCTACTCTTGTTTTATAACCTGCCCACATCGTCATCTGAACTTATGTATGCAGGTCATATTGCAGGTCATACACAAAGAAGTTTTAATGCAGTTTTTCCTGCGATTCGTGGCAAAAAAACGTGACAAAACTGCAATGTGCCTTTACTCTTTGTGTGGCCATAGAACTCCCGGGAGCCTCGGGCCCTGGACAGCCACCACAAATGCCCCTATGGTAATCCGCCACTGCGTAAAGTTATATTAAATGTCAGGAAGGAGTTAAAGTAGATGGAGACGTACAATAATAAGACAATATAATGTACTGAAGAAATGCAATGGATGTTGTTATCCCAGAAAGTCGTCTACAAACATCAGGCGTACTGAGTACAGAAAAGTTTTATTTATATTTTAACAATGTGTGGACCCAGCTGGAGCTGTGAGCTGGGCGTGAGGGGGAAGTCCAGAAAAAGGGTACGTTAAAGGATAAAAAATAAATAAGTGAATGAAAGAATACCTAAATAAATAAATTAATGAATAAACAAGTAGTACATAAATGAAGAGATAGTATATTTCGCAATGTTAGGAATTATCTATATACTTCAGAAGCCAGCAACGATCCTACATTGGAAAACCCTGTAATTATGAATCATTGGATTCTAACCTCCAACATATTTTTAGGCATGATTTGAATTTAAAGGATTTATTTTATAAGCAGACTATTATGTGGGGAAATAAACCAGCCCTGATGCATTATTTGAGTAAAGATCTTTGGGCTCATGCACACATGAAAACTGCATGCACAAGCCCTGCACGTCAGCATACGCAGTCCCTATGGGTCCGTAATTCAGACTGTGAGGCACCATATTCTCTACTAGAAGCACTCCTTATAGATACTTCTATCTAAAAATACCTAGGTAACACAAAATACAAATTCATATGGAATAACTAGCTATATGAGTAGAAAATATGATACACGTAGAACGTCTAAATTGTAAAAAAAAAAAAAAAAAGACATAACAAAATAAGAGGATTGGAGGTAATTAACTTTTCAGAAGAGTCTTTTCCAAATTAAAAGTTTAACATTCCCTCCAACAGCTGGATTGGAGTGCTTTACAGTGATCAAACATGTATTTCAGTTTGTTTGCAGATAAAATATTTGCTAAAAATATTTTTCTAATAATAATAATGCTTCCGATATTTTCACAGCAAAAAAACCTGTTAAAAGTACAACAGGCATTCATTTTTCAAGGAACATCCTTTTGATGTATCAAGTATGTTTCCTGGTCATATCAATAGATCGTCCACCACATTCTTCATTTTGTCTTTGAGTTCACTGCTGAAAATATTTGTAAATTTGATGAATGAGGAAAATTTCCCCCAAAGGAATTATGGTAACTTGTCAAGGGCACTTAGAAAGGCCTTTAAGGTACTACAGTTAGTGAAAACTGCCATTTTCAAACCTGCCAACAAGTGGGGGGTAGGGAGTGGTCTGGACAATTGAGCTATGAATTTGAAGCTTTTTGCCAATTGAGGTATACTAGGTGCTATAGACTGTGGGGTCTGAATCCTCTTAGTAAATTTAGATAAGAAATGCAGAATATTCAAGGTTGTAAAGTCAATTGCTTTTCCCGAAATCAGTGGTTGATGGCCTGTGATTATTTACCAAAGGTTCACAAAAGTCTTTATAAATCCTGTCCAAGTGTGTCAGGCAAAAGGGGTTTATTTGAACATGTATGTTAATTGTTGGACTTCTATTTGCTACCAAGTCTGGAAAGTCTACCCTCATACTTCAAGAACTCCATGAATGTACTGGAAGGATTGGACAGTAGTGTCTTGGATGATGATATGTATTTTGTGACATTTGATGTAGGGCCATTACATCCATCCAATGTAACATGGTTTACGTGCAGTAAGAATATTTTTAACCAAGATCGCAAACGCCAGAGCATCGCAAGCACTCTGACCAGGGATTTCAACCCTGGTAAAGCCCTTGATGTCACTGCCCATATATGGACAGTGATGTCTAAAGCTTTTTAATTCTGGAGTTTTGCCGACGCTCTGGCCGGGGATTATGCTTCTGTAGAAGCCCGTGACATTGCTATCCAAATATGGACAGTGATATCAGAAGCTTTGATATGCCGGAGTTCTGGCTATAGGGAAGCCCCTGTCCACATGTGGAAAGTGATGTCAGGAGATTCCCCAGGACCAAAGTCCATGGGCAGAGCTCTTACGATGCTTTGCTCGGGGACCCCGGCATTTGGAACCTCCTGACATCACTGTTCATATACTGTGCGATGTACGTGTTTTTGCAGCATCCCTTTAGAATGGAATAGCATAATCTACTATGCTATTCCATTCTTAAAAAAAAGGCATAACATCCCGACGGAGACCTAAAGGTCACTCTGTCAGTCTCCATCAGACGTCTGGAGTCCAATGAATACGTTTATCATGTACGTCAGGAGTTTTCCCGATGTACACGATAAAAATAGGGCACTAAAGCCATGTTAGGGGGTCTTAATTGTATCATGGATAAGCTTTATTGATGTTGTTTTGTTCACATGGATGAGGTTTCTTGATTTTTTTTTTTATATGTCATCATTCATTCCTTTGCAAAATTCAGGTATCTTTTGTAATACAGTCACATGATTTAAGATAAATATTTTACCATCAGTGTTATAACACTCTGGATTCTAAATATGGGTGTCAGCAGGAGAAGGGTACACCTAGAGAGGAATTACTTCATCCAAAGGTACGTTATAGAAATTGGTAAGAAGATATACTGTAACTAATAATCGCTTATGGGGACTTGGTCGATCTGAGTGTACGATGCGTAGTAGCGCTGCTATAAATTGTATCCGGCGGCTTACCGCTCTTTATGGGCGCTCACGACCGAAACGTTGACGTTGCACATATAGCCTCTGGTATTTATCCTGAGAAACACAATAAATATAATTTTGAACACAATCAAGGTGTGCAGACTACAAATTCTTAACCTACATCCGGGTTGGGACCCTATCTCGAGCACCCAGAGATACCGGTGCTATCTGAACACAACCATAGATAATAATCAATTATAATACACAATGGAGGCAAATTATTAGACAATTTTGGGAAGTGCAATTGCTGGATAGGAACATCCTTAAAATCTTGCATCTTTACCATTAGTGACGCTATGTAGATGAGCATTTCTATATGCTGGTTAATAATCACTATATGGCTCAGATTCTAAGATATATTCCTAAGCTTTTGAAATAGCAGTTCTCACTATGATAGTAATTACTCTACTTGCCCATTAATAGTAAAAACCTGATGCATTTTAAATACATGCAGTAGTCTTTTATTTTGCTTTGATCTCTAGAGAATTAAAATATGAGAGCTTTAGAACATGGAAATGTTATAAGGATTGAAAATATATTTATATAAAAAATGACATTCAAATCTATACTTAGACATTGCCTCAAAGTATTGGTCAGAGGCATTTAAAATGTGTATTTGGGATAGAGATATGCTGATATTATACATAATCAAAAAAGGATTGAGGTAGCTCACTGTGAAGAACACAAAAGATAACACTTATCGAGTGACCCAAAACTTGCCAACCACCGACTGCCTAAATATAAAACTCACATATCCAGAAAATATGTCTGGTGCTAAATATATGCGTTTAAATATAATAATATGGTACTTAATAATTAAAATTGTCCATTTAAAATTAACAAAAAATAAATAAATCAGTAAGCAAAAAATTCAACATTAAATATACATTATACATAACATTAAAATTGACACCTGCAAGGCCCGATCACAGGGTAAATAGTTCAAATTATAATTATAAAAAAGGCATAAAACCATCTATACAGTAAATAAAAAGGGCGGCAAAGACCTGAAATATGGACGTTGGTTGCCCTCCACAAAATCGTAAGAACATCGAGCATACTGTTCCCAATATGTGACGTTTTGTTTGCACCGATGTGCTATGTCAATGCTTACTGCATGTTTGCTTTCAAGTGTCCTAGTTATATTACATCTTTATGCTCTATTCATGATTGTTTATACATTTTCGTCAGGAGTGATTATACTAGATTTATATGCATAAAAGACTTATGTTTGAATTACCAGTATAACAAACTTTTAAGGACTTATGCAGTTATAATAAGCCCAACTAACTGGTATTACTTAATGGTTAATCAAAATGCATGTATCCATTTGTTTTTCGTTACACATTTTCAGCTGTGTACATCAAAATAATTTCAATAAGAGGAACAATTAAATTATTTTCTTGAAATTTTTTCTTGTTACTTAGAATCAATATGTGGACTGTTTGAAAAGGAAGTAGTGTATACAATTTTTACTTTGGATGATGAAAAAAACGTAACCGTGCTGAATCATCGGATCTTCAGTGTAGGTGATGCCTGTAAAAAAAATCAAAAGGTTCCCTTTTCATACCAAGTCAAAAGGATTAAAGGGTTTTCCATCAATTGTTGATGTCTAACAGTCTGTGAAATGTTTTCTTTGTAGTTTTCGATTTTCACAACCCTCATTTTTAGTCTATTACAAAAGAACAATCCTGCTAGGGAAAATCATAGAGAACTATCACCTATAAGTTGAATAGTGAATACGTAATTTACATACAGAAAAGTACAAGTTTCTGTTAGTGTCAAGTATAATTACATTGTTGCATTCCCTGAGTAGAATTAATAACATATAATAATGGGGATTTATCTGGATTAAAGGAGACCTGTTATTGATATATTTAATTTTATTTAAATATGCCTTGGGCATGCTTTCTTCTATTTTTTTTTTTAATTTATTTTTTTATCTTTGCATTTCGGCAGTGACAAGTTTTTTATTTTTAAAAAAATTATGTATCTGTATGAGGTCTTGTTTTTTTGCAGAACGAGTTGTCCTTTTTACAATGTGATTCTGTAATGCTAAGGGTATGTTCACACGGCCTATTTTCGGCCATTTTTCAGGCCGTAAACGCCTCGAAAAATCGGAAGCAGAACGCCTCCAAACATCTGACCATTGAACGGCGTTCTGTTCCGACGGACCGTTTTTTTTACGCGGCTGTTATGAAAAACGGCTGCGAAAAAGAAGTGCATGTCACTTCTTGGGACGTTTTTGGAGCTGTTTTTTATGAACTCTATTGAAAACAGATCCAAAAAGGGCCGTAAAAAACACAGCGAAAAACAGCTCTGTATTTTCAGAAGTTTTTAGTCTAGCGTGTAAACATACCCTTACAAATAGGGAGGTAAATATGAATATACTGGAGCTGTATAGTGACACAAGATATATTCCAGTGGTATGGTGTGGCAGAAAACAGCACCATTTCCGCACTGTGATAAGACCGCATGTAAATACATGTGATGTTTTTGTGAGGTATACTGTGATTTCGTTTTTTTAATACCTTTACTGCAATTGAATTAAAAGTGTTAAAAAAAACACATGCATTTAAACCTTATTTACACGAACGTGTTTAACGTCCGTGGGACGGCCGTTGAAACAGTGGCCGTCCAACGGACCTATGTAATTGAATGTGGCCGTTCACACAGCCGTTGTTTCAACGGATCGTGTGAAGGGTCCGTGGGCAAATAGGACGTGTCAGTTATTTTCGCGCATCACACATCCCTCCATAGACTCTCAACTATGGTGGATGCGTGACATCGCGTACCGCAGCGCTGAGCACGGATGCATCTCGGCCGTGAAAAACTGCAGTTTTTCATGTCAGAGATGCGCAGCGCTCGTGTAAATAAGGCCTAACATGTAGTTTGGACACAATGTGATATTGGTGCAACTTTCTAACGCACCATTTATTTTACAGCTTTGAAAGTGTCCTTTTTCCAGTAGGAATTGGTCATGAAATTTAAATGACAAGCACAGACAAACAGAAAAGTTGCTTGCCTTTGCAGCTGATGTATATTAATAAAGGTAATATTTGGTAATATCACTTGCTCATTTTATATCAATGCTTTGGAAACTAGCTAGTCCAGCTGAGGGATTCAGTGTTAATGAGCACACAATTAATGATCCACAGAGAAAAGTGTTCTTATTTTATCAAATCACTTCTAATTATAGCAAGTTGTGTTGGAAACTTTTTGGGAACACTTCACATGTGTAAAATACCTTTAACCCTTTAGCTGCCAGGTTTTTTGGGGATATTTTGGACCTCTGGTAGCCAGGACAATTTTCACTGTTTTGGGCCGAATTCAGACGACCGTAGTATACGTCTGTGTGACGGCTGTTAACATAATGGCCGTCACACGGACACATGTATTTCAATGGGGCCGTTCACACGGCCGTTGTTTCAACGGACTGTGTGAAGGGTCCATTGAAAAATAGAACATGTCCTATTTTGTTCCGTTTTCACGGATTCCTCGACAGACTCAAGTCTATGGGGATCCGTGAAAACGGGACCCGCACAGGGTCAATTTCGACGTGAAATACTGCCGTTTTCTCGTACGAGTTTCCCCACGTTCATATGGATTCACGCTAGATGTGTACGATTGAAACTTTATTAAAAAAAAAAAAAAAACTCATACTAAACCTTAGTACCCATATATTTTCTGAACGTAGCAAACCAGCACATCGTCACAATGCCACTCAGCACTTTATACATACAGGCACCTTCATGCAATTTTGCGGCAAAATTACATTTTTCATTAGAAAAGCATACAAATTTATGTTTGTGGCTAAAAATCTGACCTAAGCAGAAATTAGACACACAACACCTAAAAATAAAAGCTCAAGATGTGCAGAATTCATAGATGCCACTTCTGTCTATGTCTACATAAAAAATATCTTCATAAAATCACCAGAACTGAAGAAACCACAAATCTGGATTTAAGATGAAAATTTAAAAAAAGTTACAATTTATAAAAAATAAGAATTACACATTTTGAATGTGAGTGCACCCATGAACCCTATATATTTACAAATGATTGCAGTTGTCTTAGGGTATGTTCACACGCAAACGTAAAATACGTCTGAAATTACGGAGCTGTTTTCAGGCGAAAACAGATCCTGAATTTCAGAAGTTTTTGCAAGTGCAGGCGTTTTTTGCGGCGTTCATTACGGACGTAATTGGAGCTGTTTTTCATTGGAGTCAATGAAAAATGGGTCCAATTACGTCCCAAGAAGTGACATGCACTTCTTTGAGGCGGCCGTCTTTTTACACGCCGTCTTTTGACAGCGGCGCGTATAAAAAAAGCCCGTCTGCACAGAACACTTTAAGACCCATTGAATTCAATGGGCAGATGTTTGCCGACGGTTTGGAGCCGTTTTTTCGGCCGTAATTCCAGGCGAAAAACGCCAGAATTACGTCCGTAAATAGGGCGTGTGAACATACCCTTAGCGTGGTTTTTACAGCCATGACCTCCTTTATGTATATTTGTGATAAAGAAAAAAGTGCAACAGGGTGTATTCACATGGTGCAGTATTGCCGCAAATGTTTCCTATGCGGCCGAAATCCACAAAAAAAACGCATACGTTTTTAGCGCGATTTAACGCGATTATGCAAATTGCGGCAAAAACTATTGCGTTTTTACAATGCGGTTTTCCGACGCACGGTCATAATCGCAGCAAAACCACACCATGTGAATACACCCTTAAATCTTACGGTTGCGACTAAGGGTATGTGCACACGATAGCAGGCATTTACGTCTGAAAAGACAGACTGTTTTCAGGAGAAAACAGCTGCCTCGTTTCAGTCGTAAATGCTCCTCCTCGCATTTTGCGAGGCTTCTCTGACAGCCGTAAATTTTGAGCTGCTCTTCATTGAGTTCAATGAAGAACGGCTCAAATTACGTCTGAAAGAAGTGTCCTGCACTTCTTTTGACGAGGCTGTATTTTTACGCGTCGTCGTTTGAGGCTGGGTTCACACGACCTATTTTCAGACGTAAACGAGGCATATTATGTCTCGTTTTACGCCTGAAAATAGGGCTGCAATACGTCGGCAAACATCTGCCCATTCATTTGAATGTGTTTGCCGACGTACTGTGCAGACAACCTGTAATTTACGCGTCGTCGTTTGACAGCTGTCAAACGACGATGCGTAAATGGACTGTCTCGGCAAAGAAGTGCAGGGCACTTCTTTGCCACGTAATTTGAGCTGTTCTTCATTGAACTCAATGAAGCACAGCTCAAGATTTACGAGCGTCTCAGACGGCTCGCAAAATACGGGGAGGAGCATTTACGTGTGAAACGAGGCAGCTGTTAACAGTCTGTCTTTTCACACGTAAATGCCTCTCATCGTGTGAACATACCCTTACAGCTGTCAAACAACGACGCGTAAATGACAGGTTGTCTGCACAGTACGTCGGCAAACCCATTCAAATGAATGGGCAGATGTTTGCCGACGTTTTGTAGCCCTATTTTCAGACGTAAAACGAGGCATAATACGCCTCGTTTACGTCTGAAAATAGGTCGTGTGAACCCAGCCTAAAGTTTGAATCCAAGCAGAAGTTCACTTACAAAAACAATGTAAAAGTAATACATCAAGGTGTGCAAAGTTCATAAATATACCATAAGCATCTACATCAACAAGAACTTGTGCTTTCAAAAACACTGAAACAGAAGCCATGCAACATTTGGCAATCTTTTACAAATGTGATAAAAAATTTATAGTAAACACCCCAAACAGCTACTAGGTTACCAAAATTGAATTTATTTGTGGAAAGAACACAACATGCTGTTTATAGGAATACAATAAAACACTTTATATGTACAACCATCTTCACATCAGCAAACCAAAAATTAACATAAAAATTCTAAATTGCCACTAAAAGGGCACATTCAGACGTGGTGGAATTGCTGTTGAATTCCGCTGCGGACAGTCCGTTTTTTACATTTGTTTCTATACAATTTTAGGAAACTTAGTTTAGATGTTGCGGAAAATAACAGTGCGGAATTTAGGCTGCGGTGCAGAATTTTCCCTCTGCAGCAAGAGCTCCAGCAAGTCCGCTCTGATATCTGCAACGTCTGAATTACCTATCAAATATGAAAATGTTGCTGCAAATTCGCAAAGAATTTGCAGCAACATTTTCTGCGGAAAAATTGCACCACGTCTGAACATGGCCAAATGCTTACTCGAGCAGACCCCTTATGCAAAATAATGTACTCTGCAAAATACTGTAAAATGTGAGGAGTTCATACATACCACACGTCTATTTTCGCATGTGTGTGTTAAAAAAACGCTAAAAACGCATAAATGCACCAAATGATTTTTGCATACAAATTTAAGGTATATAATTTCCTATCCCTCTATATGAACTCTAATCCTAATCAATAATTGCAAATCCCTAAACCTAATCGAATATGTTAACTAAAATATATATATATATTTTTTTTTGGTGGTACCAATTGGAAACGTTCATTTATGGCAACCATCAGTGGGTAAAAATTTTATTTCTGACTGACGGAAGTTTATCAGACATTCTTCTCTAGTGATATTTGTTATTGCTTTGACTGTAGCATGTAATGGGTATCACTAGAGAAGCAGTCAGTGGATTTTATGCGAGAGATCGGGTCTGGACAGGATAAGGACAGTACAAAATATATAAATCTTGAAAAAAAGCCTACCAAAGGTACGTGTCTGGATTTAAAACCCTGAAACTCCTGTTTCCCGGGCAGCAGCTCTTTTCACTGAGCTATTGGTGCTGCTGGACAGCGCAATTGTGCAACTATTTTTGCCTCGGGATTCCTTGCCTGATTGGTCTCATTTTTTTGGCGTACTACAAAAGTCAGGCTCTTGCACTTCCTGATTGCCAGACGATTCAGCTTTCTGCCTATAGTATAGTTCCTTACTGTCTTAGGCCATCTAGATCTAGACTTTTTGAAGTGCTACTGATTGATTTTAACTATTGAGTGACAGCTGGAGTTCACAAGATTGCATGCAACTGAATGCATTAATTTGGACTGCAGCTGTAGTTTAATAGTTAAAAGTAGCACTACAAAAAGTCAAGGTGTAGCCCTGGCCTTACTCTAGAAACCTGTTGCTGCTTATCTGTGTACCAAACTTGGATTGTTTCCTAACCTTGTCTCTGCCTCCCACTACTTTACTTAACACCCCCCTCCCGCCTGATTGTTTCAGCCACTAATCCCTGAATCTGCTACAGACCTTGACAGTGACAGTACGTTAGCATACAATAGGGGACAAATGGAAGAAAATGTGACTGCAGGATTAAGGCTGTACAGGGTTTCTTTCTTGTCTGTTACCATGATGACACATTATCTACGTAGCATCTCAAAAATTAAAACAATAGGACATTTTTAAGTAAGAACTTTTACATAGTTGATTAATTCTTCAGTTTAGAGGCATTAAGACAAAAAAAAGGTTTGGGAAGGTGGACATTACAATTATTTTGTATATGTACCTGATATTTAATAGAGGGGTGGACAAATAAAGGCTCATGATCATGAGCATTGTAACAAGGCCAGTGAAGGATGGTGTGAACCTTCTGTTTTGCCAACGGTTTTGGTGTGGGGCTAATCTGGGAGGCGAAATCTAAGTGATTCCCGTGTTTTGGAGATGCAGAATTCACAGATTACTACACTAAGATTAGTCTTCATTGGCAACAGTTTACGTGAATATACAAGATACCATAGGAGTAGGAAAGATACAGATCAACACAAGTAGTGGTCAAGGCAGGCGTCTGACGGTCACTTACAATTAGCCAAGAAGACGGTCAGTGCAGGCGGCAGACAGGACGAGGTCTAGGTCAAGCAGAGACAGTAATGGTAAATCCAATAGAATAATCCAGCAGAGTACAACTAGCAAGAAACCCAAATGATAAGGCCCAGGTGAAAGGAGGAGGGTACCTTTTGTAACCTGGAAAGCAGGGAGGACTGGCGTGCTGGCCCTTTAAGTGAGAAGGAGTCAGCGTGCTCTAGTGAATAGCAGAAGACCTAGTGGAGAGAAGCAGGGGAGGTTGGGTGGTTCGGAGGAGTGGCACGGCGTCGGCCCATTGAAGAGGAGACACTGAGATAATGTAGGTACACAAGAGTGGGAGGAGGCAGCTGTGGACGCGGCCATAGTAAGCGTAATACCGCTAAGTGCATGAGCCGTATATGTAGAACCAAGCACAGAATTATATCCTCTCCCATAAGATTGAATAGCTTAACTTCTAATTAGATTCAAATCTGAAGACTGAGAGGGCCTGTTTTGTGTGGATTTTGATGTATTTTGAGGTTATTATCTTACTAAAAGGCCCAACCAAGCCCAAATTTCAGCCTTCAGGCAGAGGCAGACCAATTTTGGGTTAAAATCTCATGATATTTAGTGGAATTTATTGAACCACTAATAGAAAACAGTTTTAATAATCCACCTCAATATTTCACAATGAGTATCAGGTTGTTTCCTTAAATAAAGTCTTTTTTTCGCTAAACGTGAAGATGGTGTGCACAAAAATCTTATATTTTGTCTACTTTCACCACATCACATGATTTCATTTGTAGTTCCATTGATATTTTGTAAAGTTCAAGTGCTGCATTTTGTGACTTTCTGTAAGGAACAACTTCTTTTATGGAATCCTGCCAAAAACCTTCTGGTCATGAAAGGTGATCCCAAGATTCTACTACTCTGCTTCCGGTCAAACTTCTGTTGTTTCATACTTTCACGCATTTTTATAACCATTTTCCAGAGGCGTAGCTAGGTTCTCCAGCACCCAGGGCAAAGATTCAATCCCCCCCCCCGAACCTCTTTCCCAGCATCTCCTTCCCCCTCGCCATGTTTGTTTTCTCTACAAATAAATGAGGTGTCATTTTTTTTCCACATTTTTTTCAATGTAAATTGAGCATAAAGCCATTTGTACATTTTACAAGCAATATAGTTCTATATACAGCACCAGAACAAAGCTCAGTACCTATATACAGCACCAGTACAAATACAGCTCAATTTAGTGCAACCCCTATCGTATAGGTTTGCACCAAATTGTATACAGCTCCCAGCATGGCCCAAACAATGGTAAGGATATGCTGGGAGATGCTGTTTCACAAAAAAACAAATCATACCACCATTATGTCGCTACAGATCATACAGTGACTATAGTACTGATTAGAGGCAGAATAAACATTTACATTAAGTGATTCACAGGTGATGATCTCAGATTCTAGTTGTACTTTTTCTCTTTTCTTCTCCATCCGGTCCAGAACTCTGTGACGACTTCTCCCGGCCACAGCCCATTTCTGTAGTTTGTAACTCAGACGTCTTCAGCTTCTCACTTTTCAAACATTTCTGCACCTATAAACAAAGATAAAGTTCTCATGGTGCCAGACACTGTGCCCCTAAATATAATAGCGCCATACACTGCACCTCTAATTATAATAGCACCATACACTGTCTCTGATTATAATAGCACCATACACTGCACCTCTAATTATAATAGCACCATACACTGTGTCCCACACACACACACACACACACACACACACCTTGCCCCCTGTAGAATGTTCCCCATATAGAGATATAGAGCCCCCTGTAGATAGTGCCCTACATAGATTCCCTGTAGATAGTGACCCCCATAGAGCCCCTGTAGATAGTGCCCCACATACAGCCCCCTGTAGATAGTGTCCCACATATAGCCACCCCTGTAAATAGTGCCCCACATATAGTCCCCCCTGTATAAAGTGCCCCATATATAGCCCCCTCTGAAAAAAGTGCCCCACATGTAGATAGTGCTCCACATATAGCCCACCACTGTATATAGTGTCACACATATAGCCCACCCCTGTAGATAGTGCCCTGCATATATCTCTCGCTATAAATAGTGCTCTGCATATTGCCCACCTCTGTATATAGTGCCTCACATATAGCACCCCCTATAGTGCTCAACCTATAGTCCACCCCTATATATAGCCCCCCTGTAGATAGAGCCCCCCTGTAGATAATGTCACTCACATATATAGCCCACCCCTGTATATAGCCCCCGTGTAGATAGAGCCGACCCCTGTAGATAGAGCCCCCACTGTAGATAATGTCACTCACATATTTATTAGGATAAAAAATAAAAAAACTCTACATACTCACCTTAATCCCGTTCCCACGCCGCTTGGGTCTATGAAAGGTGCTGATTGGCAGGGCCCTATGACTTGCCCTATCAATCAGCGCCTTTCAACAGCGCAAAAAAGTAATCGCGCTGCTTGAGTCATTGAAAGAAGCTGAATGGCATGGGCACTGAACGTACCCGGCCATTCATCGCCTATAGTGCAGGAGGGGATGGCGGCAGGTGGTTTCAGTGGCGCCGCCCTGGCGCCTCCCCCACCTTCCCTCTTAGATGCGCCCAGGGCACATGCCCCACCTGCCCCTGCATTACGCCCCTGCATTTTCTAAACTGTGCAGGTCCACAAACCTTCTGTGTTATTTCAGTACTTCTCTTAAATTTTACATGTATGTAAATTTATACCTCAAGGAAACAGGGAATGGTAATAGCCAACAACAGAGTTTTTAGAGATTTTTTGCCCAAAGATGAAACATTTCTTAAGGTTATATTTAAAATATTATTTAGGGTGCCAATAATATTGACCCATAAGTTTTTTTAAAGATTTTACTATTCTTAAAATAAAACACTACTTTCGTAGCTTTGCTGTTTGCAATTTCACGTAGTATTTTGGCTGTTTATTTTATATGAATTTTTCGCTCTGTTTCTTGAAGGGTCTAAATGATTTTGGAGCTGACTGTATATACTAATATACAAATATACAATATTATATATTTTTTCTTATAATAAAAATTTATATAAAAGAAACACAATTACAATAAAGATCTATGCATGGGCATTGCCATGTCAACCATATTGAAATTATAAATAGTTTACATTGTTTTGCTGAATGTTTTTCCCAAGCGATCACTGCCTGGAGTACATCTGTGTTTGATAGCTGTACTTGCAAAGTAATGGCAAGATCAAAGAACCCTTAGCTCATGTCTGTACATTTCTATACATGCCAGTATATTATAGTGAACAAAATAATACAAGTACACTAAAGGGACAAACAAAAATTAAAAAATGAAACAAAGCTACCTAAAATTAAAAAATAAAGTAAATAATTGGCCAAGTGGTAAGCCACAAACACTTTTCACTCATCACTGATTTGGCAACGTGCAAATGGCTCTAAATTCTGGTACTCTGGCAGTACTTTCTGTTTGACTTGTAGCATCTGCTAGCAATCCTTCAGTGAAAAACTGACTGCACTCGGATGGCATCCGTGCGCTGTCCATTTTTTCCCACTGACCAAATGACTTGAAATTGTGCGTCTAATGTGAGATACGGACATGTGTGGAAAATCAGACATGTGAATTGGCCCATTGATTTTAATGACAGCACACAAACATGAACAAAGCCCAAAATAGGCCCTAACGCATATACTCAATTCTGTTCTTTCTTGCCAAGGCTCCTGTACAACCATGGTCAAGGTGGCCCCAAATTATTTATTCAGAAATACACACCCACAAACCCACACATTCATCAAGATATGTCAGAGGTAAAAGTTATGGGAGGATTTCCTGACATATACCTCCGACCAAAACCTTTGTCGTCTGCCACTGTAAGGGCACGTTCAGACGTGGCAGAATTTTTCCGCTGCAAATGTTGATGCAGATTTGGGGCAATTACGCAACGAATCTGCACCAACATTTGCATATTTTACAGGTATTTTACAGACTTGCCACAGATTTTCGTTTTTGCATTGCAAAGGCTGAAATACGCAGTGAAATTCCACTTCTTCTCTGCAACAGACAGTGCATGCTGCGGACTGAATATTCCGCCCCGCAGCCTATGGTCCGCAGCGGAGTTTTCGGCAACGTCTGAACTAACTTGCCTAAAAATGTATTGAAACAAATGTAAAAAACGGCCGCTGGAGAATTCCACTGCGGACTGTCCGCAGCGGAATTCCACAGCAATTCCACCACGTCTGAATGTGCCCTAAAGACATGCAGTGGCATATGCCGCCCACAGGATACCATGTTAAAAAATTTGCGGCAGAGGTCACACTAGATATTTTTCAGCAGAGTAAAAATACTTCTCTCAGAATTCTTAAGAAGTATTTTAAACCAAGGAGAAGTATATCATTTTCAGTACCGCAAATTAACAGTAATTAGGCTGAAAAACATTTAGTGCGACCTCTGTATGTATGTGAATATATATATATATATATATATATATATAGTGTATATACAGTACTGTGCAAAAGTTTGTTGTGAAAAAATGCTGCAAAGTAAGGGCAGATTCACACGAACGTTGCGTTTTTGCGCGCGCAAACAACGCAGCATTTTGCGAGCGCAAAAAACATTTGACAGCTGCGTGTGTCATGCGTGTCTGATGCGCGGCTGCGTAATTTTCGCGCAGCCGGCATCATAGAGATGAGGCTTGTCAACGCCCGTCACTGTCCAAGGTGCTGAAA
Organism: Rhinoderma darwinii; assembly: GCF_050947455.1. Taxonomy (NCBI): domain Eukaryota; kingdom Metazoa; phylum Chordata; class Amphibia; order Anura; family Rhinodermatidae; genus Rhinoderma; species Rhinoderma darwinii. Next base: position 340,707,200 of record NC_134687.1, read on the forward strand.
GAGCTAAATCTTTCAGCACCCTCGACAGTGAATGCCGAACACAACAGCGAAAAACCTGTAAAAAAAAAAGATAAAGTTCCTACTTACCGAGAACTTCCCAGCCGTTGCCTTGGTGACGCGTCCTTGGTGACGCGTCCTTGGTGACGCGCCTCTCTTGACATCGGGCCCCACCTCCCTGGATGACGCAGCAGTCCAAGTGACAGCTGCAGCCTGTGATTGGCTGCAGCCTGTGCTTGGCCTGTGATTGGCTGGAGCTGTCACTTGAACTGAAGTGTCATCCCGGGAGGTCGGACTGCAGGAAGGAGACAGGAGTAATCGGTAAGTTAGAACTTCGGTTTTTTTTACAGGTTAATGTATTTTGGGATCGCAAGTCACTGTCCATGGTGCTGAAACAGTTTAACTCTTTCAGCACCATGCACAGTGAATGTCTCCCGACGTCGCGGACCGGAATTTTTTTTGCCGGGTTCGGCCAAAACGAGTTTGGCCGAACCCGGTGAAGTTAGCTTCGGTTGTCGGGGTTCGCTCCTCGCAAAGACACTCCGTTTGGATGCTTGGAAACAGAAAAGCACGTGGTGCTTTTCTGTTTCCATTCATCCTTTTGACAGCTCGTGCGCTGTTTCAGTCTGTTCGCACGGAAGTGCTTCCGTGCGACCTGCCTGGTTTTCACGCACCCATTGACTTCAATGGGTGCGTGATGCGTGAAATACGCAGAGTTATTGAACCTGTCACGTATTTTGCGCAGCGAACAAACGCTGCGCAAAATACACGGGCTGTGTGTACTGCCCCATAGACTTCTATAGGGCATTGCGTGCCGCGCGAAAACCACGTGGCCTACACGCTGCCAAATCACGTTCGTGTGAATCCCCCCTAAGAATGCTTTCAAAAATAGACGTGCAAATAGTTTTTTTTTTATCAATTAACAAAATGCAAAGAGAATGGACAGAAGAGAAATCTAAATCAAATCAATATTTGGTGCGACCACCCTTTTCCTTCAAAACAGCATCAATTATTCTAGTTACACTTGCACACAGTTTTTGAAGGAACCTGGCAGGGAGGTTGTTCCAAACATCTTGGAGAACTAACTACAGCTCTTCTGTGGCTTTCTCAAATCCTTCTGTCTCTTCATTAATCCCAAACAGACTCGATGATGTCAAGATCAGGGCTCTATGGGGGACATATCATCACTACCAGGGCTCCTTGTTCTTCTTTGCGCTGCAGATAGTTCTTAATGACATTGGCTGTATGTTTGGGGTCGTTGGCCTGCTGCAGAATAAATCAGATGCCCCCCTTATGATACTACAGTACATGTTGGATACATTTCTGCCCGTATTTCTAAGCATTGAGGACACATTAATCCTGACCAAATCCCCAACTCCATTTGCTGAAATGCAGCCCAACACTTGCAAGGAACCTCCACCATGCTTCACTGTTGCGGGCAGACACTCATTATTTTACCTTCTGTTACAGCCAAATAATTAAAATTTTGACTCATCAGTCCAAAGCACGTGCTGACATTTTTCTGCACCCTAATTCCTATGTTTTTATTTGAGTTGCTTGGCCTTTTTTCCATGTAGAAGGTATGGCATTTTGGCTGCATTTCTCCCATGAAGACCACTTCTGGCCAGATTTCTCCCAACAGTAGATGGGTGTGTAACGTCTATGGCCGAGGGCCGTCGTTCAGACTTACCCTCTGACGGCCCCGGCCATGGACCTCTTCGTTCTCGGCGGCATCTCCCTCCAGGGAGACGCTGGCACTCACTTCCGAGTTCTGGAACTGTTTCCCGTAGGGCGCTCGCGCCCGCGTGTGCACGGCCTTAAAGGGCCAGTATGCGTCCAGTTGTTATTAATCAGTAATTAGCCCAAAATGCTGCTGGACTATAAAAAGGGCTCTGCCCACTTGATCCTTGCCTGAGCTTTGTTGTATACCTAAAGTTTGTCTTGCAAATGGTCTCCCAGAGTTTTCCAGTTCCCAGTGTTACCCGTTCCTGCTGCCTGTGCCCTGTATCCCGTGCTACCGTGCCTCTGTGCCATCTACAGTGAAAGTCAAGTCGTGTCTTCCACTGCATCTACTGTGCCATCTACAGTGAAAGTAAAGTCGTGTCTTCCACTGCATCTACTGTGCCATCTACAGTGAAAGTCAAGTTGTGTCACCGTTACTGTCTACATTGCCTCAGGTACCCGTTCTGGACTATAGACATTGTCACTAAGGGTTTGTGGACCCACTGGGCCGTACCGCCTTGGCGGTAAGGCAGCTGGCCAACAGGGAGCAGGTGATTGTCTATAGTTCTATAGGTACCTGTGGCAGCTCAGACAGCAGCAGGGCAGGCTCGGCTGGGACTTAGGTAGCACGCGGACGTCAGGCGTGGTGAAGCAGGTCAGACGTGGATGTAGCGCAGCACGACTTTAGAACAGCTCCGTGCTAGACCAGGAAGGTATGGATTGCTAGGAACAGGAACTGGAAACAAGTATAGGTACAGGGACAGGGACTGGAACAGGAAACATACTAGGAGGCAATCACATAGACAAACTTCGGGATCCGGCAGAGGTGAGTGGACGCGAGCGCTAACGTCTCCTGAGGAGGAGGCTGGGGCCAGCGCTTGCCGACTCGTGGCTGCGGCTGTCAGGGGGAGGTTGGAGCTGACAGCCCGCAGCCACAGACATTACATTGTTTTGTACCTAGTTGGCCAGCTGCTATCCCGCTACGCGGTACGGCCCAGTGGGTCCACACCCCGCGCTGTGACAGTGTGTACCTGGGTCCCACTGGTTTCTGCAAGTTCTGAGCTGATGGCACTGCTGGACATCTTCCAATTTTAAAGGAAAGCAAGCATGATGTGTCTTTGTTCTGCTGCACTAAGTTTCCTTGGCCGACCACTGCGTCTACAGTCCTCAACATTGCCCGTATCTTTGTGCTTCTTCAAAAGGGCTTGAACATCTTGAAACCCCAGTCTGCTTTAAAATCTTTGCCTGAGAGAGACTTTGCTGATGCAGTATAATACATTGTGTCTTGTTGCTGTTCTCAGTCTGCCATGGCAGACCTGTGGCATGAAACTGTCTTCCACAACCTCACCTTTGTATCAGATTTTGGCTGTTCCTCACCCAGTTTTAAACCTCCTACACAGATATTTCTGTTACAGTTAATGCCTGTATTTAAACCTACATATTATATGATGACCATTATCACATGTTTGGTATAATTGTTTAATACACCTGACTATAATCCTACAAAATCCATGACTTTGTGCAAGTGTACCTAAAATAAATGATGCTGTCATGAAGGCAAAGGCTGGTCACACTAAATATTTATTTAAATTAAATTTATCTTCTGTTTATTCACTTTGTATTTAGTTAATTGATAAAAAAAAACACTTCTATTTTTGAAAGCATTCTTACTTTGCAGCATTTTTCCACTACTGCCTAAAACATTGCACAGTACTGAAATATATATATACATACACACAGTATATAGATATAAAACCTATACTGTTAACACTGCTGCAGATCAGAGTCTGACTGCAGCAGGTGCCACAACATATTCCCATACCTATATGTAAACCAAATTATCATACCTATAATCATATAGGGCAACACAATCCCAAAAATTGTGAAACACTTTATTAGTATATCAAAAATACAAAAATACAAAGCACAAAATTACAACTCTGTATAGTTACACAATGACATATGTGTGTAAAACACAAGGGACAAACACAAGAAACCAAACAGTTAAAACCACAACAAGGTTGTTGCTGCCAAATCAATGTATACATGAAAAAATCAGTTGCACTCAGTGGCGTAACTACTGCAGTAGCAGCCGTAGCGGCTGCTACTGGGCGCGCGGCTTGAGGGGGCCCGTGTCGCTAGTCCGATGGTGCTGCTAGCAGCCTTTAAGGCTGCTACAGCTGTAGCGACGCTACTACGGGGCCCGCGCCACCGAGCCACTAACATTTACGGGCAGGCGACACAGGCCCCCTCATGTCCCAGGGCGCCGCTAGCACCAGAGGGGGCTCCGGTGCTAGCAACAGCCACCCCCTCTTGCAGTAATTGTACCTGCCTCTATAGCACACAGGTACAAATACATGCATTAGCACCGAATGGCCGGGCATTTTCATTGCCCGACCATTCAGCGCCTTACAATGACGCTGATTGGTGTTGCAAAATGACATGCCCTGCCAATCAGCGCCTTTCAACGATGCTAGCGGCGCGATGACATCATAGCGCCGCTTCCGTGCTTGAAAGGCGCTGATTGACTGGGCAAGTTATTCTGCCCTGCCAATCAGCGTCTTTGAACGACGCGTCGTTCACCTCCAGCAGACCTTCTCAGAAGAGAGCAGATCTACATTGCCACCGGACGGTGCAGGAACGGGATCATGTGAGTATATAAAGTTTTTCGTTTTTTCTAAAAACTGTGAGTGGCATTATCTACAGGGGGGGGTCTATATGTGGGGATGTGGGGCACTATCTACAGGTGGGGTCTATATGTGGTGATGTGTGGCACTATATACAGGGGGGTCTATATGTGGGGATGTGGGCCATAATATACAGGGCGGATCTATATGTGGGGATGTGGGCCACTATATACAGGGGGGTCTATATGTGGGGATGTGGGCCACTATATTCATGGGGGGTCTATATGTGGGGCACTATCTACAGTGGGGTCAATATGAGGGGATGTGGGGCACTATCTAAAGGGGGTCTATAAGTGGGGATGTGGGGCACTATGTACAGGGGAGATATATGTGGGACACTATATACAGAGGTGGGCTATATGTAGAGCACTATCTATAGGGAAGTTATTTGTAGGGCACTATATATAGGGGAGGGCTATATGTGGGACACTATATACAGGGGTGGGTTACCTGTGGGGCACTAGCTACAGGGGGCTATGTGTAGGGCACTGTCTACAGGGGTGGGCTATATGTGGGATGCTATATACAGGGGGAGCTATATGTGAGGTACTATCTACAGAGGTGGGCTATATGTGGAGCACTATCTATAGGGAGAGCTATTTGTATAGCACTATCTACAGGTGTGGGCTATATGTGGGACACTATGTACAGGGGTGGGTTACCTGTGGAGCACTATCTACAGGGGGCTATATGTAGGTCACTGTCTATAGTGGTGGGCTATATGTGGAGCACTATCTATAGGGGAAGCTATATGTAGGGCAGCATGGTGGCTCAGTGGTTAGCACTATTGCCTTGCAGCTCTGGAGTCCATATGTGGGCACTATCTACAAAGGGCTGTATGTGGGGCACTATCTACAGGGGCTTCTATGTAGGGCACTATCTACAGAGGCTCTATGCAGGTTACTATCTACAGGGGGCTATGGGGGCACTATCTACAGGGGGCACGGTGTGTGTGTGGGACACAGTGTATGGTACTATCATAATCAGGGACACCGTATATGGCACTATTATAGTTAGTGGTGCAGTGTATGGTACTATTATAATCAGCGACACGGTGTATGGCACTATTATAGTTAGAGGTGCACTGTATGGCGCTTTATTATATTTAGAGGTGTTGAGAATTTTAACTTCGTTTATAGGTGCAGAAATGTTTTAAAAGTGAGAAGCTGAAGACATCTGAGTGAAAAACTGCAGAAATGGGTCGTGGTCGGAAGAAATCCATCATAGAGGTCTGGACCGGAGGAAGAAGAAAATAACTAGAATCTGAGACATCACCGGTGAGTCACTTAATGGAAATGTTTATTCTGCCTCTAATCAGCACTGTAGTCGCTGTATGATCTGCAGCGAGATGATGGGTAGTATGATTGTTCGGGCCATGCTGGGAGCTGTAGTTTTACGCCGTACAAACCTATACGGCAGGGGTTGCACTAAATTCAGCTGTATTTGTTCTGGTGTTGAATATATGTACTGAGCTTCGTTCTGGAGCTGTATATATGGACTGAGCTTGGTTCTGATGCTGTATTTAAGTACCGAGCTTTGTTCTGGTGCTGTATATATGTATGAGCTTGATTCTGGGGCTGTATATATGTACTGACCTTTGTTCTGGCTCTGTATATAGGTACTGATTTTTTTTTGTGAAACAGCATCTCCCAGCATATCCTTACCATTGTTCGGGCCATGCTGGGGGCTCTGTATATAGGTACTGAGCTTAGTTCTGGGGATGTATATATGTACTGAGCTTGGTTCTGGTGCTGTACTTATGTATTGAGGTTGGTTCTAGTATTGTATATATGTACTGAGCTTGGTTCTGGGGATGTATATATGTATGAGCTTTGTTCTGGTGCTGTATACATGTCAGAGCTTGGTTCTAGTGCTGTATTTATGTACTGAGCTTTGTTCTGGTGCTGTATTTATGTACTGAGCTCTGTTTTGGTGCTGTATATATATATACTGAGCTCGGTTCTGGGGATGTATATATGTATGATCTTGTTTCTGGAGATGTAATTATATAGAATATAGTTATAATAACAAAATTGCAGGCAGATGAAATTGTTCTTAATTCATTGTATATTTCAACGCCACCATGCAGTAATACATGACCTGATAATATTTCCAAATGTATGTTTTTTTCAGATGCAGCAAAATCTTTAAAATCCACATTTAAAATGGTGCACACTATATGGTAATTACTCATTAAAAGGTCATGGGGCGGTGCCACTATCCTGAAGAGTCACATAGTCCTGCCTCCAAACCCAACTTTCCATGTTTGATTGACATCCCCCTGGCTGATACAACTTTCTCGGATGCGCTATTGCCTTGTGGCACTATACACAAGGGGAGGCTGTGTAGCACTATACACAAGGGGGGCTGTATGGCACTATAAACAAGGGCGGGCTGTGTGGCACTATACACAAGGGGGAGCTTTGTGGCGCTATACACAAGGGGGAGCTGTGTGGCACTATACTCAAGGGGGAGCTGTGTGGTAGTATACACAAGGGGGAGCTGTGTGGCACTATACACAAGGGGGAGCCGTGTGGCACTATATACAAGGGGCTGTGTGGCTCTACTAAGAGGGGGCTGTGTGGCACTATCTACTAGGGGGGCTGTATGGCACTATTTACAAGGGGGAGGGCTGTGGCTCTATCTACAGGGGGCTGTGTGTGGCGCAATCTACAGGCGTCTGTGTGCGGCACTATCTACTAAGGGAGAGCTGTGTGGCACTATATACAAGGGAGGGGGGCTGTGTGGCACTGTATACAGTGGGTGCTGTACAACACTATATACAGGGGGGCTTTATCGTGATATCTACAGGGGGCTGTATGGCACTATCTACAAGAGGGAGGTGGCGGGCGCTATCTACAAGTGGGGTGTGACACTGTATAGGCGGGGCTGTATAGCACTGTCTACAGGGGGGATGCATGGCACATTCTACAGGGGGCACTATCTATAAGGGGGGCTGCTTGTGGCACCTGGGGGGCCCCCAGTCAAGAGTTTGCTATGGAACCCAGTCTTTCCTAGTTTGCGCCCCTGGTTGCACTTATGCACTAGTAATAGAGGTACGATACCCCCATCTATATGAAGCAACAGTGTATAGTAATCACTGGAAAATAAATAAACCCATATGTTACCGTTCAATCCATTAGGAAGCACCACCAAAATGTCCAAGCAGCAAGACCCAAAACGTCTCAACAATGTGGACTACACTATGGACTGAAGCAGTTTTTTATATTCAGTATATGTACATAAACACTGCACATATATATTGTGTATAGAGAGATATACATTAAATATATCTCCACATCACTAAACAGGTGACAACAACAACAACAACAACAGCAGCAGCAGCAGCGAGGGTGTATGGCGATGACAGATGGAGTTGTATAACAACATGGTGGGGAACTTAATTATCACCACTAGTCTGGAGGGACAAGCCCCCTCATACACTACAAGTCCTAGTCAGGAGCCACACATCAACTTTCCTGACATATAGAGTACACCTCAAGGGCCATAGCATCTATCATATGGGAGGAAAACTAAGGGGCCACAGTCTGTGGATATCTACATTGTAGAGGTCACAACTGTTATCATAGTATGGACCCAATACATATCCTGTCATACTATGAGAACATCAGGGGCCACACACACTTTCCATTCTATCATACTGGAGACTGAGGACATCCACACCTTAGTGGCCACCACTCCCGTTACCACTACCAGTGGCGTAACTACCGCAGTAGCAGCCGTAGCGGCTGCTACTGGGCCCGCAGCATGAGAGGGCCCGCTTTGCCTGCCGGCACGGGCCCCCCCTCGCTCCCGTGGCCAGAGGCTCCGCTAGCAGCCACTATGGCTGCTACAGCGCGACACCACTGAAGGGGTTGTTTCTACAAAAGACATGCATCCCCTATCCACAGGATAGGGGATACATGTGTGATCGCTGACAGCGATAAGGAGAACAGGGGACCGAAAGTCCCCCGTAGTTCTCCATGACAAACCTCGGACTTCCGGGGTCTGTCTGCAGCTCCATAGAAATTACTTGTGCACCTGTCGCGCTTGTGCACATGTGTGACCAGCGTGCCTTTCATTTTTATTGAACTGCGCAGACACCGGAAGTCCAAGGTTTGTCATGGAAAACTTCGGGGGACCCCGTTCTCCTTATTGCTGCCAGCGATCACACATGTATCCCCTATCCTGTGGATAGGGGATGCATGTCTTTTGTAGGAAAAACTATAGGCCGTTTTTTGTTGGGGGCTGCATGGCGTTACATACAGGGAGGGTTTAGGGCTGTATGGCGTTATCTACAGGCGGGGCTGTCTGTCGTTATCTACAGGGGGGGCTGTCTGGCATTTTCTACAGGGGGGGCTGTCGGGCGTTATCTACAGGGGGCTGTCTGGGGTTATCTACAGGGGGGCTGTCTGGCATTATCTACAGGGTGGGCTGTCTGGCGTTATCTACAGGGGGGGCTGTCTGGCATTATCTACAGGGGGGCTGTCTGGCGTTATCTACAGGGGGGTGTATGGCGTTATCTACAGGGGGGTGTATGGAGTTATCTACAGGGGGGTGTATGGCGTTATCTACAGGGGGGGTTGTTTGGCGTTATCTACAGGGGAGGGCTGTATGGCGTTATCTACAGTGGGGGCTGTATGGCGTTATCTACAGGGGGCTGTATGGCGTTATCTACAGGGGGCTGTATGGCGTTATCTACAGGGGGCTGTCTGGCGTTATCTACAGGGGGGTGTATGTTGTTATCTACAGGAGGGGCTGTATGGCGTTATCTACAGGGGGAGGGCTGTATGGCGTTATCTACAGGGGAGGGCTGTATAGCATTATCTACAGGGGGAGGGCTGTATGACGTTATCTACAGGGGGAGGGCTGTATAGCGTTATCGACAGGGGGAGGGCTGTATAACGTTATCTACAGGGGGGCTGTATGATATTATCTACAGGGGCTGTATGGTGCTATCTATAGGGGGCGCTGTGTGGCGGAATCTATAGGGAGGCACTATCTACAAGGGGGGGTTGAGTGATACCCAGGGGAGGGGGGTCCCTGTCAAAAGTATGCTATGGGGCCCAGTCTTTCCTAGTTACGCCCCTGACCACTACCATTACCATTACAATGCTGGTGACCCCCATTACCTTACAAGTTTCCCCCTCTGCCTCTATCATGACCCTCATCTCCCCCAGGGTGTTCAGTACTCACTGGCAACTTGGGGCAGAAGAAGCAATGCTCCAACACTGCTAAGACATCCTAATGATATTACACAGGCACACACATAGAGACTTACTGGCTCTATGTGCCAGGAACTATGATGTCATTAGGAGCCGCACTGCGGTCCCGAGGTACTGTTGCAGTACGATAATTTAAGGAAGTACATAACAATAAGTTCTGAAAAGCTCGTATGTACTTATTTTACTTCTCATAATGAGCTGCTAGTACTGTCCTCCCACTCAAAGTGAATTCAGTCTAATGCGTAAAAATACGCATGAGACTGGTTTTAAAACGTTCAGGACCCCTCACAGGTGTCATTGCGAGCTCTGCCGTGTGGTATACTTTTATTTTGCAGGATGCTTTTGTATGGTGTAGCATAGTTGACTACGCTATACCATACAGTTGAAAAGGTATACTGGCCCAACAGAAGCCAATAAGACACTGGTAAATGGGGCCCTACGGATACGTTCTGCATATGCGCTGGGAACTTTGCCGATGAATACGCCAAACGTACACTGCAAACACAATGTGAATTCACCCTAAGGCTAGATTCACACGAGCATGTTTGGTCCGTAAAGGCCGGAACGTATTTTGGCCTCAAGTCCCAGACCGAACACACTGCAGGGAGACAGGTTCCTAGCATCATAGTTATGTACGACGCTAGGAGTCCCTACCTCGCTGCGGGACAACTGTCCCATACTGTAATCATGTTTTCAGTACGGGACAGTAGTTCCACGGAGAGGCAGGGACTCCTAGCGTCGTACATAACTATGATGCTAGGAGCCTGGCTCCCTGCAGTGTTTTCGGTCCGGGACTTGCGGCCGAAATACGTTCCGTCCTTTACGGACCGAACATGCTCGTGTGAATCCAGCCTTAGAGTGCGCAGTATAAGTGATGTAATTTATTTTTCTCTGCAGAAAATTAACATGCTTTAGGGCAGAGGTTCCAAGCCTTTTCTTACTCGCAAGATACTTTCAAATATGAAGTGGTGTGCCACACTGAATATTAAAAGGTAAATGGTCAACTAATGATTTGTTGAGCGATATGGCTCTTATTTGACTGTTAATTTTTAGTGATACAGTTTTCACCCTAGTGCCAAGTTTTAGTAACTCTATGACATCACTGGTACTACTAGAGAACAATAGTATTCACAGTTGCCACCAGCTGGGGAGCCACATGCAGGCGGCCCAAGAGCCACATGTGGGTCCTGAGCCATTGCTTCATCAGGATACTGCATGTTAATTTATTACTGTAGTTTGTGGTCTGCATCCTATGCAAAAACTGCAGAATGTCATAAACAGCAGTTTGCTGATAGATCCTAAGGGGAATATGATTTTCCCTGAGCAGCTCTATAGTAGTTTCAGATCTCTCCCACAGCGATAACATTATTTTAGGAGACTGCTATTTAAGGAAAAAAATCCAGCAGGGACCTTTAACCCATAGCAGATGAGAAGAATGGCAAGTGTCTGATTTGAAAATGAGCCACTAGCACTTCTATTCAATGTGAGTAATGATACCGGATCTCTAGAACAGTGTGGATATCCAGCATTGTCACCAGCATGCACTGTTCTCTCCTAGGTCCCATATGTCTTTTCTGATCAAAAGTAGGGTTGAGTTGTGTCAAAAGGGAGAGGGGAAGCACTCCTGTACATTTCCCGTAAGCATATTTAACCTTTTAAGGTGACTTTCAGAATAAGCTGTTATATGTGTGTACATGCGGAATCTAACTATTTCTGGCCATTATATCCTGATTTTTTTTTTAGCAGTCTCTAAATCTCAGTTTTCCCTGAAATAGTGGATGGAGCCTAACTGCTAACATGTCTCCAAGACACAGAACACCTTGCTCGCCAATCTTTTTGTAGTACACCCTTAAAAATAGCAGTAACATGGAGGACATTACACAGCAGTACTGAGCAGTGTTGCTGGGAATCCAGCACTGGAGTGAAATAGAACATGTAACCTGATGTAACCCGATCAGAGAGCTTATAGTCCATCTTATCTTGATAATAAGGAGTGAACAGTTAGATGGGAGGGGGCTGATAAGTGGAGAAAGGGGCATTTTTCTCTAATAAGATATATTACAAAGTTTCTTATATTCACTTGTACTATTGATTTATGCAAATTTTGTTGACAAGTTAGTGACCATTTAAGAAATGTTTCTTCTCTCCCTTATGTTAAGAGGTCTGATCCTCCAGTTGATTAATATAGACATACACTAAAAACAATTCTCCTGAACAAGGGGGGAAAACTGTGGGCTCTGGAAATGATAAAACTAGAATTTCCAAATTCTGCTGACAGGTACATCTGCTATTGGGCTCATTTACCTAAAACAACTGATGCAAGTTGTCTTAACTGTTTGCTTTCCAGAGCTGACCGAGTTCTGGAAAGCAAACCAGGAATAGGTTTTCCTGATATCAAAAGACGGTATTCGATCCTGTTCTTGGCTCTAAATATAATGGACTGAGTCAAGAACAGGAACGGAAACTGTCCTTTCATATCAGAAAAGCCTATACCAAAGCTTTATTTGGGTAAGTTTTTTCTGATCTGACAGGATGGTATTTTGATGTATAATGGTATATATGGATGGTATAAACAGCTCCCGATTTTCAGACATTTTTTAAGCCACTCGCGTTTTTTGCTGCGTTTTTATGGCCGTTTTTGGAGCTGTTTTTCCATAGAGACAATGAAAAACAGCTCCAAAAACGTCTCAAGAAGTGACATGCCCTTCTTTTTCGCGGGCAGTTTTTTAAGCACCGTTTTTTGAAAATGAGGCATAAAAAAAGCCCCGTCGGAACAGAACGCCATATTTCCCATTGAAATCAATGGGCAGAAGTGTGTAAGCGCTCTGCTTCCGATTTTTCAGCCATTTTTCGGGACGTTTACGGCCCGAAAAACGGCTGAAAATAGCCCGTGTGAACATACCCTTAAAGTTAATCTCCACTTTTTATCATCATGTCATTTTTACGTCCAAAATGCCATGCTGTACAGTACTCAATTTATTGCATTCAGAACTTACCGTATTTTTCTAAATATAAGACGCAGTTTTTCGCAAGAATAAATCCTGCTAATAATTAAAAAAATATGCCAGAATTGCAGTTTTTTGGTCCCTTGCCTCCCAAAAAATAGGATAAAAAGTGATCAAAAAGTTGCATGTACCCCAAAATAGTACCAATAATAACTACAGCTTGTCCCGAAAAAAAAACAGCCCACATTCCACTACGTCTATCAAAATATAAAATTAGTTAAGGCTTCCATAAGTCAGGAAATAAAAAATATGTAGTTGGGCCGGCCCGAGGGGAACATTTATTCCGAGGTGAATTATCAATTATTAACATTAGGGAACCAGGAAGGGGAGGGCCCAAACACATCTGCTGGAAGAGAGGGCACCTGTATTATACCCGGACAACACTTCCGAGCAAAATTCCCAAAACTGGAAACCGGCGACACCGGCCTGTGCAGAAAGGATTGCTTCACAGCGTAACACACATTTATGGATTATTTTATTGGTTTTTTTACCCCATTATTATACCACCTTACTATGCCCCTGATGTACTCTGCCCAGCTTACATGTAACCCCACATTATAAACTAAAATAGTAGTAAAACTCCAAACAAAACTACTACCAAGCAAAATCTACGCTTCAAAAGCCTAATGTCGCTCCCTCCCTTCTGAGCCCTACAATGTGCCCAAACAGCAGTTTACTTCCACATATATGGCATCGTCATACCCGGGAGAACCCTTTTAACAATTTTTGGGGTGTGTGTCTCCAGTGGCACAAGCTGGGCATGACATATTTGCCACTGAAATAGGGAAAAATTGCAATTTGTACTTTACACCATCCACAGCGCAATCATTTATGGAAAACACCTGTGGGGTGAAGATGCTCACTACACCTAAATGCCTTGAGGGGTGCAGTTCCCAAAATGGGGTCACTTATCAGGAGTTTCTTTTATTATTTCACATCAAAGTTCTGCAATTGTGAACCAATACTTTGTAAATCGCCAAATTTAGCCTCAATTTCGCATGGTACTCTTTCAAACCTGAGCCCTGTCAAATGTCCAGGAAAAGATTAGGGCCACATGTAGGGTGTTTCTAAAACCGGGAAACACAGCATAATAATTAGAGAGCTGTCTTGTTATGGTGGCACAAGCTGGGCACCACATATTGGCATATCTATGGAAAAAAAAAATCCAATTTTTACTCTGCAACATTGAGTACACACTAATTTCTGCAAAACACCTGCGGGGTTAACATGCTCACTACACCCCTAGGTGAATACCTTGAGAAGTGTAGTTTCCAAAATATGGTCACTTCTGGGGGGTTTCCACTGCTTTGGTCCCACAGGAGCTTTGCAATGGCGACATAGCGCCCAGAAACCAATCCAGTAAAACCTGAACTCCAAAAGCCAAATGGCACTCCTTCCCTTCTGAGCCCTACTGTGTGCCCAAAAAGCAGTTTATTACCATATATGGGAAATTGCCGTACTCGCGAGAAATTGGTTTACAAATTTTGTGGTGCTTTTTCTTGTTTAGTCCTTGTGTAAATGAAAAAAAATTAGCTAAACCTACATTTTCTTTGAAAAAATTTTGATTTTAATTTTAACGGCCTAATTCCAATAATTTATGCAAAAAACCTGTAGGGTCAAAATGCTCACTATACCTCTAGATAATTTCCTCAAAGGGTGTAGTTTCCAAAATGGGGTCACTTGTGGGGGGTTTCCACTGTTTTGTCCCCTCAGGGGCTTTGCAAATGCGACATGGCCTCCGCAAACCATTCCTGCTAAATTTGAGCTCTAAAAGCCAAATAGCGATCTTTCCCTTCTAAGTCCTGCTGTGTGTCCAAACAGACGTTTATGACTACATATGGGGTATTGTTTTACTCGGGAGAGGTGGCTTTACAACTTTGCAGTGATTTTTCTCCTTTAGTTCTTGTGGAAATGAAAAATAATTAGCTAAACCTACATTTTCTTTGAAAAGAATGTTGATTTTAATTTTTACGGCCTACTTCCAATAATTTCTGCAATGAACCTGTGGGGTCAAAAATGCTCACTATACCCCTAGATAATTTACTTGAGGTGTGTAGTTTCCCAAATGGGGCCACCTTTGGGGGATTTCCACTGTTTTGGCACTGCAAGAGCCCCTCAAACCTGACATGGTGTCTAACATATATTATAAAAAGAAGGCCCCAAAATCCTCTATGTCCTCTTTTGCTTCTGAAGCCGGTGCTTCAGTCTATTACCACACTAGGGCCACATGTGGGATATTTCCTAAATCTGCAGAACCTGGGCAATAAATATTGAGTTGCGTTTTTCTGGTAAAACCTTCTGTGTTACAAAAAAAAATGGATTAAAAATGAATTTCTACAAAAAGAAATGACATTTGTAAATTTCACCTCTACTTTAATTCCTGTGAAACGTCTAAAAGGCTTAAGAAACTTTCTAAATGCTGTTTTGAATACTTTGAGGGGTGACGTTTTTAAAATGGGGTGACTTATTGGGGGTTTCTAATATATAAGATCCTCAAAGCCACTTCACAACTAAACTGGCCCCTGTAAAAATGGCCTTTTGAAAATGTGAGAAATTGCTGTTAAAGTTCTAAGCCTTGTAACGTCCTAGAAAAATAAAAGGATGTTTAAAAAACAATGCCAATCTAAAGTAGACATATGGGGGATGTTAATTAAGAACAATTTTGTGTGGTATAACTGACTGTCTTACAAGCAGATACATTTACATTTTGAAAAATGCTAATTTTTGCAGTTTTTCGATAAATTTTGGTGTTTTTCACAATTAAATACTGAATGTATTGAGCAAATTTTGCCAGTAACATAAAGTCCAATGTGTCACGAGAAAACAATCTCAGAATCGCATGGATAGGTAAAAGCATTCCGAAGTTATTACAACATAAATTGAAACATGTCAGATTTGAAAAATGAGGCTCTGTCAGGAAGGTCAAAAGTGGCCAAAGAGGGAAGAGGTTAATCTGCGCAGAATTTTAGACTTTATTTTTTTAAAAGAAAAAAAAAGAAAATTTGTCTTCAAGGGTGGACTTTAATGGCTGAAAATAATTCCTTGGACAGTCTGAAAGACTCCCTTATAAATAATTAAAATGCAAAACTCCAATTTTTTACAAATAACAGTTATGTAAATACACTCCTCAACATTGAAATTGCAACACCTAGAAGGACAAACCGTAAGGTTATGCAAATTGAGGAAGTAGCAGGTTTCACTAAGATCTGCAAATGATCACATTTTCAAGCTCCTACCTCCAATCTGTGACATGTGGGATTGGCATAAACGCCGGATTGGAAGCAACGTTTTTTAGCCACATGAAACCTCAAAAATCGGATCAAGTGGATGATTGTCCGATGCCTCCTGTTCGTTGACGTGCCAGTTATCGCCACTTGTCGCAAACTAAGAGGGACAGAATCTTTCAACTGAGAGACCTTGGTTTAACATTCCGGCAGATCGCTATGCACCTAGGCCAATATGTTAGGACTGTTCAATGTGGCGTGCCTCAGAGGTTGGGAGAACCACAGCGAATGGGAATAACAGAGGTGCACGGAGGTGAACCTCTGCACAGACGGATTGTCTGATTGGAAGAATGGCGCATAGTGATCCATTCTGTACTGCAAGTGAAATTGGACATCACAACCCAAGCCTAGAGCGGCAACCAGTGTCAACACAATCCATTAGAAGGCATTTGCACGACATTGGGCTACAAGCTAGATGTCCAGCTAGAGGTGTTCTATTGACCACACGCCACCACTCTCAAAGGCTATCATGGTGCACAGCAAGACGGTAATGGAGGCTGAAATGGAGGTCTATCCTCTTCAGCGATAAATCCTGCTTTTGTCTTGGACACAATGATAGCCGGAGATTGGTCTGGAGACCACATGGGCAATTCCATGAAGAGGCCTTCACAAGGGAATGTCACACCGATCCTACTCCTGGGATTATGGTGTAGGGTGGCATAATGTATGGTAGCCGGACCCCTCTAGTCTTCATTTTAGGTCAACTAACAACTCGGCATTACATTGATTTGGTCATGAAACCAGAGTCCCAGAAGCAGTTTTTCAAAAGGACAAAGCCAGTCTGCATGTTGCTCATGTTTTTGTGAGCAGCCTGTGTGGCCTAAACATGCTACCATGGCCTGCAGCATCTCCGGACTTGTCCCCCATCGAACACATCAGGGACGTCATTGGTCGGCAATTGCAAAGGGAGCTGCCAGCAGCCAATCTTGATGATTTGTGCCTAACTGCATTCAGCGTTGCATAACATTCCTTAGACAATGATTAATAACCTCATTGATAGCATGCCAAGGTGTGTAAGTGTGTGTATTTCTGCACATGGCGCTCATACTTGATAATGAATAAATCAAGATGTTTGGAATATTTTATTTACATTTTTTTTCATTTACATATCATTAACATGTCTATTGATCCTGTGATTTCCACAATTCCAAAACTTTTCCTTCTTGGTATTGCAATTTCAATGTTGAGGAGAGTAGTCATAGCCAAGTAGCTCTGAAATATTTAACTTACTAAATCCGGGAGTACTATGTAATAACTGAGAATACGGATCTGTTTATAGAGTTTACTCCCAAACAGATTTCTCCATAGAGCAGTAACTCTACATGTTCCTATGGCTGGTGGATCATAAAATGGCAAACAAAAATTTCCAAAAGAAACTGATAAGACATCCTAGGAATGATTCGAATAGAAATAGCTAACAAATCTAACAATTCCCAAGTGTGAATATTTAATTCTCTCATTCCTCAGGGAGAAGAGTGTATAGCAAAAAGAAAGCGTACCACAGAAAAAGCTGTTTTTGCCTTATGGCTTAACTAGAACCTAGGAAAATGAGAAAAAACATAATTTGTACAGTAAAGGATGTACCAAGTGAGCTTGTAATAGAGCAATGTCATAAAGGGGTGTGTGAGCCACCAAATTTAGGCAAAGTAACATCAACAGACATTACTATTATGATTTTTTTTTTTTTGCCATGACAACAATTGCGTCATCTTTACGTGTATTCAAAGCTCCTGTGAGATTTCCTTGTGAATGCAGGAACTAACTATATGCTTCACTATTTGATTTTCCACTTGTTATTGGAACAGTACATATCCAAATAACTCCACTGTATTTATGATTATGTTATTCCCTATAATTACAATAGAATAACATAAACATTACGATAGCTTGTCGAGTATAGTTTTAGGTATGTGAAATAGTGAGAATTACCTTATTTACATACATTAAAATTGAATTCTGTTTTTACTGATGTTTGAACAGCCTACTGTAGACCTATATAGGTATCTGTCAATATAATATCAATGTAAAATATTTGAAAAGTATTGAATCAGCAATAGTATACCATCATTTACAAGTGGCAACAGTTCTAGCACCAAGTAAATAACTAATTCAATACAAATAAAGAAAAACATCAGCGCTCTGTATTAATTTGCAATCCAGGTAATTGGTGGTGGTCAGTGATCACAGCAGGCGGTCTCTTCATAGTAAAGTTATATTCACGGGCAGCAGAATTGTTGAAGAAATATCAGTGACTGAAAATCAGTTCAATACAACTGAATGATGTTGGTTTTGAAGCATGCACATGGTTTTCGCAGAAATTTCTGCAAGAAATCTGTGGTGTAAGAATTCACCCTAATAAAGTAACGTGGAATAATTTGCAGCACTCACTAATTCCATAAAACCAATTCTGTATCAGCGTGGTAGACACAGACTTCACACAGATAGGCAATGGTCGATTTGTGCTATACACGCTTTATTTTGGCCAAGGAGACACACCTTTTCAATATTTAAAAACAAGAAAGTACAGTACAATGCAAAATAGCTATTTCCAATACAATATTTCAAAAAACCTAACTCGTTCCTATCAGTAAATCCCAGAGAGCCCACTGCCTCTGTTCTAATAATCCAGCATGCCTCACGTTTGAGAAGATAGGCATGTCTATCCAGGGATCCCAGTGTCCGGGAAACCCTTTCAATGCCAACAAAACTCAAGAACCTAGGGTTTCCTTTCGGAAAATCCCTAAAATGCTAAAGAACCTTGGGGCAACCCTCTCCCGTATCATGTGGTTGAATACGTTCCCGGGTTCTCTTGTAAAGAGGTCAAATCGTTTTTCCACAGTGACAGATCAGGGAACAAAATATGAAATCAGATCTGCAGGTAATAAAATCCTTGACATGATGTACAACAGCCCCAAATCTAAGGATTTTGTCCCTGCACATATGGTGACAATAGTTACAATTCCCACATTTAAAATTGCACTGCAGTGTCGCATCTCGCAACCAGACATGGCCACTCTGCCAATTTTTGTTTTGACAAGATGGTCTCTCAAACTTTCGAGAGAGGGGAGTCAGATTCCACCATATGCAAACTGTTCGGCAACGCCTGTTTAATGGTGTTCCCAACACACGTCCGACAAGGCACTAAGTTGGGAACATAGAACAAATCACTTTTGTCTGTCTCCTACACCTCCTTGATCTGATTTAAAGAAATAGAATATTGAAAAAATTCTCGCTGCCTCAGGATAGCACCCGAAATAGAAACTGTTTTTTTTTTCATTTACAGGGCCTGATCCTCAAACGCAGTATCCAGAGAGTTGATCCTTCTAAGTATAAAAAAAACCTGCCTATATGGTGCCGCTTTTTTCACAAGATCTGGATTATAACTGTTAGGGTATGTTCACACGCACTAATTACGGACGTAATTCGAGCGTTTTTGCCCCGAATTACGTCCGAAAATAGCGCCTCAATAGCGTTGACAAACATCTGCCCATTGAAAGCAATGGGCAGACGTTTGTCTGTTCACACGAGGCGTATATTTACGCGCCGCTGTCAAATGACGGCGCGTAAATAGACGCCCGCGTCAAAGAAGTGACCTGTCACTTCTTTGGCCGTAATTGGAGCCGTTATTCATTGACTCCAATGAATAGCAGCGCCAATTACGTCCGTAATGGACTAGGCGTTCAAGCGCCTGGACATGCCTTTACGGCTGAAATTACGGGGATGTTTTCAGGCGGAAACATTCCCGTAATTTCAGCCGTTACGGACGCTGTCGTGTGAACATACTCTTAGGGTATATTCACACGTTCTTCGGGCCGTAAACGCCTGAAAAACGGCCAAAAAATCAGACGCAGAATGCCTTCAAACATCTGCCCATTGATTTCAATGGGAAAAGCGACGTTCTGTTCCGATGGGCCGTTTTTTTACGCGGCCGTTTTGAAAAACGGCCGCGAAAAAGAAGTGCAGGACACTTCTTGGGAAGTTTTTTTAACTGTTTTTCATTGAATAGAAAACAGCTCCAAAAACGGCCGTATAAAACGCTGCGAAAAACGCCACGAAAATCGCCAGTGGTTTAAAAAACGTCTGAAAATCAGGAGCTGTTTTCCCTTGAAAACAGCGCCGTATTTTCAGACGTTTTTGAGTTTGCGTGTGAACATACCCTTATAATACAAAAGGGAGTTGCCAGTTGTGGGCTTGCGTTGTCTCCTAGTAACCAACTCGCCCTCTTTCCATTCAATCGGGAGATAAAAAGAAAAAAAAACTCCACTTGCTCATCAACAAGAAGTGAATCGCATGTTAAACGAAATCCTATTAATATATTACATGAACTCATTAAATGATGTTTCTTTACCATCACACCACTCTGACCACATCCTCTATAAAATGTCAATATAACTTCAGATGGAACAAAAAGGAGTTATCGGCATTATAGATGTACTGTTCCTTCAACGCTGCCAGGAACAGGACAGCGGACATTACTTTATGATTAATTAATTAATTAAACATTTCCCTTATAAACAGTATTCTAAAAGCATAAACCTATTGAAAGAAAAGGATAAGGTATTATGTGATCCTAATTGTCTTTCATGGAATCTGATCTGCCGTCACTACCTGGGATAATGTGGTAGGCGATGACTCCAGACTAAAAGCAATATTGTCTAAGCCTGTATTATGGTTGGAAACTTGTCCTGATGAGAACTCGGCTAATCAGCAGAACTCGGTGACCTCTAATCTACAATAAATTCCTAGAAAGAATTTTCCGTTAGAGGAGCATCTGTCAGTGTTTTATGAGTTAGAATAAAGGAAGCGTTTACATCAAGCCTAATACCATGCAAAACTCCAAAGTCAATTCAGGAAAATCACAATGTAAGTTGTTATAATTATTATTATTTTTTTTAATGATTTACGCAAACACAAAATCAGCATTTCAAAGACAGATGTTCTCTAAGGGTATGTTCACACGGCCTATTTACGGACGTAATTCGGGTGTTTTAACCCCCGAATTACGTCCGAAATTACGGCTTGAAAGCGTTGACAAACATCTGCTACTTGAAAGCAATGGGCTGACGTTTGTCTGTTCACACGAGGCGTATATTTACGCGTCGCTGTCAAAAGACGGCGCGTAAATAGACGCCCGCGCCAAAGAAGTGTCATGTCACTTCTTCAGACGTAAATGGAGCCGTTTTCCATGGACTCCATGGAAAACCAGCTCCAGTTACGTCCGTAATGGACGCGGCGTTCAAGCGCCTGCACATGCCGTTACGGCTGAAATGACGGGGCTGTTTTCTCCTGGAAACAGCCCCGTAATTTCGGCCGTTACGGACGCTTGCTGTGTGAACATACCCTAAGGCAGGGCAGGACAAATCCCAGGAGTCTGGTAGCTGCTGGGGTCTTGGGTTGTTTACTATAGTAATGTTCTTAATGTTGGCTACTAAAAAAAAAATTTAACTGGCTCATGGATTACTGTAACTAGCTACTGTCCTTACTTCTAAGGTGGACTTGTAATTCTGTTTGTAATAAAGAAAATCTTTGGCAGCACAATTAAAGGGTGATTCCTATCTTATAAAATGATGGCATGGTGGGGGTCCAACCTCTGTGACCCCTACAAATCCTGAGAATGAAGGCACTGCAGCGCTAAATTAGAAGTGTGGCCCCACATTCTCAGGATCGATGGAGGTCCTTGGGATATGCCATCAATTTATAAGATAGGAATAACCCTTAAAATTGCTCTTTATCCCTGCAGATAAATATAACCTGTAAATATTCTAAACCAGCATTCAGCCAACATATTGCTTACAGAAATCACAGTTCTTCCATGGCAGGAAGCAGCAACATTACTTTAAGTCTAACTAGATATGCCTTAAAGAGGATGTGTCACCACAGACATTTGTGGGATATTCACAGGATAAGCCAATAAATGTCTGACAGATGTGGGTCCTCCGGGACCCCGAACGCTATTTCTATATCTCCTATTCAACTCTATTTGTTCAGCAAACTCTGCTTTTTCCGGATTCTGGTCCTGTTGTACACCTATACCCCACCTAGATGTGGCTTCCTCATCAAGCCAGACGGGGTCGGGTGATTTATGTGTATTCAATGGGTATTCCAACTAATGTGTATTCAATGGGAAGATGGGAATAAGCTGCAGAAGCTTATCTGGCAGAAGCTTATCTGCTGCGGGAACAAGGGATTGGGCATGTTGAAATCCAACATGCCCGATTCTTTTTTCCCCAGATATCAACCATAGGGGGAAAGTCGGACACACCCATAGTCATCAGTTAGTCAGCTTATTCCACCGAAATTGTCCGACTGTCATCTGATTTGTATAGGCCCCTTTACAGGGGACAAGAAATTGCCTGGACTAGATAGTAATACAGGATAATGGAGATCTGTGGTTGACTTTATTCTTATGCAACAATTTGTTCAAAATGGTAACATATAGCGCATTGAATGGAAATGAGTAAGTCACACTCTTAGGTTTTTGCCTCCAGGAAAAAAAAATTCAAGGTAAACCTATTGACATATGTAATTATAAAGGATACTTCTTTTATCCGGCACATCATGAAAAAAAGTCATTGTTTCTTTAAATAGTTACAGTTTGCATAGATATTAGTGATTTATATTTTTTGAGCGGTCACATGCCACATCGAAATTTCAGCCATAGTGCATAGGGGCAGGATTTGGGCCCAGAGTTATATATTTCAAAGGAATGTTTCAAGAGAATATGTCCTTTCTGTTTCAGGAGAATATGTTCCACTCCATCTTCAGGACAGTCCAGGGTTTGGGCTGACTTAGGAGTCTCATTAGCTGCCAGCTCTTAAGGCTCCTTTAAGAAAGGTGTGATCTATTCACACAATGCTCCCAGTCGTAGGCCGGATATATCACGTTCGTCTGAATAAGCCCTTAGGAAGACAGGAATTGCCAGCCTGTGGGAGTCAGAAGTTCTGGTAAGAACACATTTGTTGTGAGGTGCTGGGCAGAAGGCCTTTCACCAGTGGCGTAGCTATAGGGGTCGCAGCAGCCATACTCGCGACCGGGCCCCTAAGCCCCCGTTGCCACACAGCTCGCTAATACTAATCTTTTATGTGCTGTGATGCCGGCACTCCCTAGTTACGTGCAGTGCTCCTTTAGACGTCACAGTCACATGGTACACTCAGTGTACCACGTGATCGTGACATCACGTGAGGGGGGCTTTCCAGCCACCGTGGAAGAGCCGGTGTGGAAGAGCATGGAAGACTGCAGGTGAGCCCGTATTGTATGTATGTTGTATTGTACTGTCTGTGTTTGCGGTGGAGAGAGGAGGGGGGGGGGGCTTTAAATTACAGGCCTCCCTCTCCTCCACAAACACAAACTGCACGATACAATACATTACAAACTGTGGGTCGCGACCCCCTGGAGGGTCAGGTGAAGACCTCCAGAGGGTCGCGAGCCACTCACCAAGGTCCCGGTTCCAACTGTATTTGCGTCCTCAGGACGCAGATCCAGTTGAATTTAATGCTGGAGCAAGGAGCTGACGGCTTCTTCCTCCAGCATTCACTGTGCCGTGAGCCATTAGCGGCTCGACGCAGACCTTGTCTGCGCCGAGTCACTCATAACACAGGGCAAAGGAGGAGAAGGATCTCCTCCACCCATTGTGGGAACGGGGATAGGGAAGTAATTTTATTATTTTTCTACTATGCACATAAGGGGGAATTATACTGTATAAGGGGGAGGGTTGTATATGGTGGCAGCTATGAGGGGCATTATACTGTATGGGGCTGCTATGAGGGACATTATACCGTATGGGGTCTGCCATGGGGGCATTATACTGTATGGGGCTGCTATGAGGGACATTATACCGTATGGGGTCTGCTATGGGGGCATTATACTGTATGGGGGCTAATATGATGGCAGCTATGGGGGCATTACACAATGGGGAGACAGCTATGGGGGCTTTATACTGTGTGGGGCAGCTGTGAATGACAGACACTGTTGCATAACAGACACTTATGTTACTTCAGACTGAACCTACTGACCAGTACCTGGGAGACCTTTAGTCAATACTTGTACTGGCAAAACAGATGGATCTGATTAGCTCGACAGAATTAGATTTCTTATTGCCAAAACATCCACAGATTGCAACTTTTTACGGTTTCCAAAAGGTACATAACGATTACATAACCAAACCCGTTTACATATATTGTAATATTTAACCAGGCTGATAACGGCAAAAACGCTCATAATGTTTTAAATGACAGATGAGCAGCCTTATTGATTGATCCAACCGTCTGGCTGAATACTTGGTCGAATCTTGCCATATAAGTCCACTTAACTAGGACCCAGCATTTGTGGGTCGCTGCATGTAGGAATGTTTTATTTGCATGCGTTGCGTAGCAACAATATTCCAGGAAAATGCAAAGTAGGAATAGCAACACCTCCTCTAGACTGCGATGCAAAGTTTTACAATGGGACTGCTCACTTCCAATTCCACATACAGTATATTCTACATTTCATTTTATTCTTCAGCATTGATTCTAATATTCACTTTTTCTATCTTTTTAGAATAAATACTATGCTGTGTGAAACGTAATGTGGACTGCGTACACGGGGAAGAAGATACAAATGTCCATGTTTCCATTTAATATATATTCTGGATGGAAAACAAACAAGTGGAAGATATATGTAGTCATATGGCAATAACCTTAACTTGTGAGAACGTCTTGTATATCACTCCTGATTGTGGACAAAAATTAGAGAAAGGATTTGTGGCTCTGAAAATTTACCCTGGAATAAAGTCTGGGGATGTGTTGATGCACACCTTCCTATATTGATGAACATGGCGGCACGATCAAGGCATTATCCGAATATAGGTAATTCCGTTGGGCTTGACACTATGTCCTGAGGTGGTATGTTTATGGAACGATCGATTTACTCTAAATAAATCATGCAAAAAGCGGTGGATATTTAATAACTAAATGAATATAGAGTTGTTTGAGCTTGATGATCCCCATGGCAACTATTGACCAATTAGGAATAAAAAAAATCTTAAGTCACGTGTCGGAGAATGCTAGTGTCTATGTTTTAGATAGATTTGTGTATATTCACCATGGTGACGAACCACAGGACTGGAAGTGCCGATTTCTGAGCAAATGCGGATAATTTGTTAACAAACAAAGCGACCAAGCGGTACATGAAAGTTGATGGCCCGGATATGCAGTCCACCTTCTTATCTACAGAGGATAGAAATGATCACATATGGATATCTAATGTATTTTTATGTGTTGTGTGTATATATTCAGGATGATACCGGATCTTTCATGAATTCCACCTATGAAGCCACATGTTTGAACAATTAATTGGGGGATGGACTTCTTTTGATAAGGTGTGTCTGTATATAAAATAGGGATATGAT
The DNA here is from genome assembly GCF_050947455.1 of Rhinoderma darwinii. Taxonomy (NCBI): domain Eukaryota; kingdom Metazoa; phylum Chordata; class Amphibia; order Anura; family Rhinodermatidae; genus Rhinoderma; species Rhinoderma darwinii. The sequence continues at coordinate 340,732,508 of NC_134687.1, forward strand.
ATGAACTGTACTGTATGACATTAGGCTTGATGAAAGCCCAATTGAATGGGGCCGAAATGTCCCCTATCTCTGTATGCACAGGCTTAGCATGAATAAATAATATTTGATTCAAGAAGATGCTTGACATGTGCAAGGAATAGGGCTAGGCACTTTAACCAGGGAAAGATTAACCCCTTGACGCACCCGGACGTCCCGGTACGTCATGGTGCAGGGGGAGAAGTATGGAGCACACTCACGCACTGAGAACACTCCAAACCCTGCGGGTGTCAGTTGTGTTTTACAGCTGACACCCGGGACTAACGGCCAGGAACAGCGATCGCGCTGTTCCTGGCCGTTTAACCCCTTAAATGCTACGGTCAATCGCGACCGCAGCATCTGAGGTGTTAGAAAGGGGGGGCGCCCCCTTCCGACAGCTCATTGCCTACCTCGCAACGAGATCGGGAGTGACGATGGTTGTCATGGCAACCCAGGGGCCTAATGAAGTCCAGGGGGGATTGCCTTCACTCTGCCTCTGTTAAGCCCTGCCTGTGGCGCACGCCGGGTGGGGGAATATGGAGCGGGCTCACGGGCTGAGTCCGCTCCACAGAGCGAGTGTGTCTGTTGTGTGTCACAGCCGACACTTCCGGGTTACGAGCGGGATCCCCTTTTAGTGCGATCCCGCTTGTTAAACCCGTTAAATGCCGCTTTCAATAGAGATCGCGGCATTTAAATTACTAAAAACAGGGGGGCGACCCCCTGTAACGTCCCAACGCCCCCCCCCCGCGGTGAGGTCGGGGAGAGCCGTTGGTTGGCACGGCTGCCTGGGGGCCTCACGAAGTCCCTCAGGTCTGCCATCTTTGTACTCCTATGAAGCTCTGCCTCCGGCAGGGCTTCATAAGAGACTGTCAGACTCACGATATACTGCAATACATTAGTACATTATCTAACGATCGCTGGTTGAAGTCCCCTAGGGGGACTAATAAAAAAAAGTAAAAATGAGTTAAATAAAACTCATTTTACACACAAAAAAAAAAAGTTTAAAAAACCCCCCTTTTCCCATTTTCCCCCTAGAGCATAGTAAAAAATTAAATAAATAAACATAATTGGTATCGCCGCGTCCGTAAAAGTCTGAACTATCACAATATATCATTATTTAACCCGCACGGTGAATGCTGTAAAAATAAAAAAATTGTAAACGCCAGAATCTCTATTTTTTGTTCACCTAATCTCCCACAAAAAATTAAATAAAAAGTGATCAAACCATCGCATGTACACCAAAATGGTATTATTAAAAACTACAGCTTATCCCGCAAAAAAATAAGCCCTTATACCACTTAATCGACAGAAAAATAAAACAGTTACGGCTCTCGGAATTTGGCGAAACAAAATAAATTTTCTTTTTTACACTTAGGTTTTTACTTGTAAAAGTAGTAAAATATAAAAAAACTACATATATTTGGTGTCGGCGTAATCGTATTGACCCGCAGAATAAAATTAACATGTTGTTTTAATTGCACAGTGAATTCCATAAAAATGGCGCGCAAAAAAACATGGAGGAATTGGTGTTTTTTTCATTTTCTACCCCACAAATAATTTTTTTCCTGTTTCCTAGTACATTATATGGCAAAGTAAATGGTGCTACGAAAAACGACAACTCGTCCCGCAAAAATCAAGCCCTCATAGTACTATATAGACAGAAAAATAAAGGCGTTATGGCTTTTGGAAGGTGGGGAGGAAAAACAGAAGCCTATAAAAATGACAATATACTGTGTAGAGAAAAATTAAATAAAGTTTTTAGTAGTGAAAAAAAATTTAAAATTAAAAGTTCAAAAAACACCCTTTTCCCATTTTTCCTCTAAAGTAATGTAAAAAATAACAAAAGTTAACAAAATTGGCATCGCTGCGTCCGTAAAAGTCTGTACTATTACAATATAGCATTTAATGCGCACGGTGAGCGCTGTAAAAAATGTAAATGTAAAACGCCAAAATCACTGTTTTTTGGTCAACTTGGCTCCAAAAATTTTTTTATAAAAAGTGATCAAAAAGTCGTATGTATCAAATAATGGTACCAATAAAGACTACAAAATGGTACCAATAAAAAACGCAAAAAATAAGCCATCAAAAGTTACAGCTCTCAGAATGTGGGGAAACAAAACAATTTTTTTTTTCACAAACAAGTTTTTGTTTTTTTTAAAGTAGTAAAATATAAAATAAACTACATAACTTTGGTATCACTGTAATCGTATTGAGCCACAGAATAAAGTTAAGTTGTTCTTTTTACCACACGGTGAAAGCCGTAAAAACGAAACCCAAAAAACCATGGAGGAATCGCAGTGTTTTCCAATTTCAGCCCGCAAATAATTTATTTTCAGTTTCCCAGTACATTATATGGTACTTTAAATGCTACTAATAGAAACTACAACTACTCCCGCAAAATATAAGCCCTCACACCACTCTATTGATGGAAAAATAAAAATATTATGGCTCTTGGAAGGCGGGAAGAGAAAAACGAAAATTAAAAATCAAAACATGGCCGTAAAGGACCCTGCTTAGACAGCTTATTTGCAGCTGCTACTTGTGGATACTGTACAGCGGAATTGCTGAGAATGTTCCATTTTTTCTATTACTTGTATACTAAAATTACAGCATTTATACACAGGTATACTGCTTGGTCACGGATCATATGTATCCCTATTTGAGGTAGCTATCTGTTTGTCTATGAGGTGTATAAGATTTTTGTATCGGTTATTGAAGTAAAAGTTATAATTTAGAATAGAATTTGTGACACCATATGTCGGATTGGTTAATAATCAGAAGAAGAACTACGGTATGTTGTCATGAGAAGCTGCTATGGATGCTGGCCATTGTTCTGTAGACAGATTAGACATCGCTGCTATTTTGATTGACATGGAGCAGAATCTGTTTCTTCCTCGCTGAATATGTATATATATTATTATATAGTTCTTACTTATTTTCTGTCAGCAAATCTTACATTTTAAATAAGCAAAACTTTATTTGCTATTATTAAGGGCACGGGCAGACGTGGCAGAGTTTTTCCGCTGCAAATGTTGGTGCAGATTTGGGGCATTTACGCAACTAATCTGCAGCAACATTTGCATATTTGACAGGTAATTCAGACGTTGCAGGAAAGGCAGCGGACATGCCACAGATTTCAGTTTTTGCATTGCAAAGGCTGAAATCCGCAGTGAAATTCCGCTTCTTCTCCGCAACAGACAGTGCATGCTGTGGACAGAAAATTTTGCACTGCAGCCTATGGTCCGCAGCGGAGTTTTCCACAACGTCTGAACTAACTTGCCTAAAAATGTATAGAAACAAAGTAAAAAACGCCCGCTGGAGAATTCCACTGCGGACTGTCCGCAGCAGAATTCCACAGCAATTCCGCCACGTGTGAATGTGCCCTAATAGAGCACCAACACAATCTGCAGGACTGTGCACAAATTGCAATAACTCACATCAGACCCTGTCTTCAGTGTTGTAATAGAGATGAGTGAATCTTAAGGCTGGGTTCACACGACCTATTTTCAGACGTAATGGAGGCGTTTTACGCCTCGAATTACGTCTGAAAAATGGCTCCAATACATCGGCAAACATCTGCCCATTACTTTCAATGGGCTTTACGATGTACTGTGCCGACGACCTGTCATTTTACGCGTCGCTGTCAAAAGATGGCACGTAAAATTACAGCCTCGTCAAAAGAAGTGCAGGACACTTTTTGGGAAGTAATTGGAGCCGTTTTTCATTGACTCTATTGAAAACAGCTCCAAAAACGCCTCAAAAAACGCCTGAAAAGAAGCCTCAAAAGAAGCTCCAATTTTCATTTTCAGGGTATGTGCACACGTAGTGACCAAAAACGTCTGAAAATACGGAGCTGTTTTCAAGGGAAAACAACCCCTGATTTTTAGCCGTGTTTTGAGCAACTCGCGTTTTTCGCGGCGTTTACGCAGCGTTTTTTACGTCCGTTTTTGGAGCTGTTTTCATTGGAGTTTATGAGAAAACGGCTCCAAAAACTTCCCAAGAAGTGTCCTGCACTTCTTTTGACGAGGCTGTATTTTTACGCGTCGTCTTTTGACAGCTGTCAAACGACGACGCGTAAATTGCAGGTTGTCTGCACAGTACGTCGGCAAACCCATTCAAATGAATGGGCAGATGTTTGCCGACGTATTGTAGCCCTATTTTCAGACGTAAAACGAGGCATAATACGCCTCGTTTACGTCTGAAAATAGGTCGTGTGAACCCAGCCTCAGCTTCAAAAACGCCTGAAAATCAGAGGCTGTTTTCTCTGAAATCAGCTCCGTATTTTCAGACGTTTCTTGTTAAGCATGTTAACATACCCATTGTCATCATTGCTGGGGATGATTGACTCAAATAGCCTGAATATTTTCTTAAATTTGCCAAAAGTGAATCTCAAACATGGCAGATCGAGTAAACAATGCATTCATTCAGGCAGTGATCACAAACCGGTTCAAGTGAAACTTGAATAGGGTGAAACTGTGTTCATCTCTACTCATAATCTATTCTCAATATACACACACACGTTAGGTATCATGTTATAGGCGATAATTAGCCAAGCGCTTTTGGAGTATGTGTGAAAAACGGAAAACATATATGTTGCATGGCTGAGAAATTTTCTTAAATAACAAAATGACGTTTGTATTCTTAGGTGCAGGTTTTGTTGTAGTTTAGATGTGATTTTAATGCATGTTTGTACGTATTTCGTAAGTCAGTTAGGGTATGTTCACACGGCCAAATTTCAGACGTATACGAGGCGTATTATGCCTCGTTTTACGTCTGAAAATAGGGCTGCAATACGTCGGCAAACATCTGCCCATTCATTTGAATGGGTTTGCCGACGTACTGTGCAGACGACCTGTAATTTACGCGTCGTCGTTTGACAGCTGTCAAACGACGACGCGTAAATTTACTGCCTCGGCAAAGAAGTGCAGGGCACTTCTTTGCCACGTAATTTGAGCCGTTCTTCATTGAAATCAATGAAGCACGGCTCAAGGTTTACGAGCGTCTCAGACGCCTCGTATATTACGAGGAGGAGCTTTTACGTGTGAAACGAGGCAGCTGTTAACAGCCTGTCTTTTCACACGTAACTGCCTCTCAGCGTGTGAACATACCCTTATAAGGCTGGGTTCACACGACCTATTTTCAGACGTAAACGAGGCGTATTATGCCTCGTTTTACGTCTGAAAATAGGGCTCCAATACGTCGGCAAACATCTGGCCATTCATTTGAAAGGGTTTGCCGACGTACTGTGCCGACGACCTGTCATTTACGCGTCGTCGTTTGACAGCTGTCAAACGACGACGCGTAAATTGACTGCCTCGGCAAAGAAGTGCAGGACACTTCTTTGCCACGTAATTTTAGCCATTCTTCATTGAAGTCAATGAAGAGCAGCTCAAGATTTACGAGCGTCAAAGACGCCTCGCATAATACGAGGAGGAGCAATTACGTCTGGAACGAGGCAGCTGTTTTCTCCTGAAAACAGTCTGTCTTTTCAGACGTAAAAGCCAGCTAGCGTGTGAACATACCCTACGTGTGTATTTTCTGTTATTTTTAGGGTATGTTCACACGCAGTAGCAAAATACGTCTGAAATTACGGAGCTGTTTTCGCCTGAGTTTTTTGCCGCTAATTTTGACGCGAAACTGTGTCGGAATTTCAATTGATTTCATTGGGAGGCGGAGGCGTTTTTTAGCCACTCGTGGGGAAAAAAAGTGACATGTTCTTTCTTCCCGCGGTTCCGTCTCTGACATTGAAATCAATTTGAGGAAGACGAAGCGTTTTTTGCAGCGCTTTTTGCCTGCGGTGCTCAATGGGCGTGGCCGAAAAACACAGCGAAAAACGCTGCAAAAATCGTGGCAAGAAAGTGCAGGCAAGTGAAAGTCTGTCTCAAAATTCTTGAAGGAATTTCGATGCAGATTTTTCTGCCTGCAAAAAACCTCAGTGTGAACATACCCTTAGGCCCTGTTCACACTGAGTTTTTTGCAGGCAGAAAATTCTGCTTGGAAAAATCAGCTCAGTTTTTTTTTAAGTGATTCTGCACCACACGCGTTTTTTACGCGTTTTTGACGAAGTTTTTAAGGCGTTTTTTGCCTATTTCAACAGACAAAGGGAATAAACACAAGCGTTTTTTGCAGAAGAACGCAACCAAAGCGTTCAAAAAACGTCTTTATTTCCGTCTCCCATTGATTTCAATGGGGTTTTTAAGGAGGAAAACGCCTCAAGATCGGGCATGTCGCTTATTTTTCCCGCAAGCGTTGTTTTTGCTCGTGGGCAAAAAATGCCACCACCTCCCATTGAAATCCATAGGAGGCAATTTCGGATGTTTTTGCCACGGTTTTTGCTGCGTTTACTGGCAGAAAACTCAGTGTGAACAGGGCCTTAGGGCTCATGTGCACGGCCAGCCGCCGATGGCTGCAGAACGCATTTTCGGACCTTTCTCCCATACAAAGTATGGGAGCACGGCCTGTAAAACGCAAAAGATAGGACATCCGTGTCCGTGAAAGGTGTCCGTGGCCAATAGAACTGAATGGGTCCGTAATTGAGGACCGTATTACCGTCCGCAATTACGGAGATTTATTATTTATTTAGGCCAATATTTTGGATTAGTATTTGTAAGCTAAAACCAGGAGTGGAACATAAAGGCTGGGTTCACACAACCTATTTTCAGACGTAATGGAGGCGTTTTATGCCTCGAATTCCGTCTGAAAAAACGGCTCCAATACGTCGGCAAACATCTGCCCATTACTTTCAATGGGTCTTACGATGTGCTGTGCCGACGACCTGTCACTTTACGCGTCGCTGTCAAAAGACGGCTCGTAAAATTACAGCCTCGTCAAAAGAAGTGCAGGACACTTCTTGGGACGTTTTTGGAACCGTTTTCTCATAGACTCCAATGAAAACAGCTCCAAAAACGGCCATAAAAACGCAGCGAAAACGCAGTGAAAAACGCGAGTTGCTCAAAAAATGTCTGAAAATCAGGGGCTGTTTTCCCTTGAAAACAGATCCGTAATTTCAGACGTAAATGCAGTTATCGTGTGCACATACCCAAACAGAAAAAGTATAATGGAAAGATTTGTTCCTCTTCCCTGTTTTTGACCCACTCCTAGCTTTGATTTATAAATACTGAGGCTGGGTTCACACGACCTATTTTCAGATGTAAACGAGGCATATTATGCCTCGTTTTAGGTCTAAAAATAGGGCTGCAATACGTCGGCAAACATCTGCCCATTCATTTGAATGGGTTTGCCGACGTACTGTGCAGACGACCTGTAATTTACGCGACGTCGTTTGACAGCTGTCAAACGATGACGCGTAAATTGACTACCTCGGCAAAGAAGTGCAGGACACTTCTTTGCAACGTAATTTGAGCTGTTCTTCATTGAACCCAATGAAGAGCAGCTCAAGATATACGAGCGTCACAGACGCCTCGTATATTACGAGGAGCATTTACGGCTGAAACGAGGCAGCTTCTTCTGAAAACAGTCTGTCATTTCAGCCGTAAATGACAGCTAGCGTGTGAACATACCCTCAGTGTATGTTCACACGATGAGAGGCATTTACGTGTGAAGAGACAGACTGTTAACAGCTGCCTCGTTTCACACGTAAATGCTCCTCCTCGTAATTTACGAGGCGTCTGAGACCCTCGTAAATCTTGTGCTGTGCTTCATTGAGTTCAATGAAGAACAGCTCAAATTACGTGGCAAAGAAGTGCCCTGCCCTTCTTTGCCGAGGCAGTCCATTTACGCGTCGTCGTTTGACAGCTGTCAAACGACGACGCGTAAATTACAGGTTGTCTGCACAATACGTCGGCAAACCCATTCAAATGAATGGGCAGATGTTTGCCGACGTATTGCAGCCCTATTTTCAGACGTAAAACGAGGAATAATACGCCTCGTTTACGTCTGAAAATAGGTCGTGTGAACCCAGCCTAAAGCAAAATACCGACTGGTGGCCTCAGGTCGGTTTCACACATAGCGTTTATCGACGTGTTTTCAGTTGCATATTTCGATGCGTACTTTAAAAAAAAAAAAAATTTAAACGTTGTGGCCAAATGTTACTTTAAGGCCTTATTCACACGGACGTGATAGACGGTCCCACGGACCTATATAATTCAATGTGGCCGTTCACACAGCCAGTTGTTTGAACGGATCGTGTGAAGGGTCCGTGAGAAAATAGGACTATTTTTTCACGCTTCACGCATGCCTCCATAGACTCTAATCTAGGGGGGATGCGTGACATCGCGTCCCGCAGAGCAGGGATGCACCTTGGACGTGAAAAACTGCAGTTTTTCACGTCCGAGATGCGCAGCGCTCGTGTGAATCTGGCCTAAAGTCTATAATGAAATACGAGAAAGCCTTTAGTAGTTGGGGGTCAGTGGCATCATATCAAAAAACAGCATGCTGGCGTTTATTTCCACAGACTTCACATGTACAAAATTACACTAAATAAAAAACCCTGCAAAACATATGTGAAAAACAAAGAAAAAAGTGTGTGTGTGGGGGAGACTCACTACTGAGTCTGTGAGCAGTAATTTGGGGCTTATTTACACAGTGCAGGAAACATGGTTTATTGCCACCCAAAATCACCGCAAAACTTAGTGTGGTTTTGCCGGAATCTTGGGAAAAAAAACACTAATCACAAAAAAAACACAATTTGTCCATACTTTGTGAATAGACCCTCATTGCGGAAGCAGGATTTTTCAATCATCTCAGCAAAAGCATCAGAAGGGTTACAGCTGACGTGGTGACGTAATTACTGAAATAATTCACACCTGGGAGGTGTCAAACTGTGACATGCATTGAGATTTGATAAACTAAACTATGTGTCACTTGTCTTTTTCTATCTATAGCTCACAGGTGTTATGTTGTTGTGTGGAGTACAGAATATACAACCACTTCTAAAAAGTAATCCACACTAAGAGGGAAAATAAAATGGTGCAAGCAAATAGGCATGGATTCATACATTACTTTATTTGCTGTTGTGCAACACCAATAACGGCATACAACACGACAATTCTGGGGTACTACACTTAGGCCTTATTCACACGAGCGTGTCCGCTTTGCGCGCGTAAAAGACGCAGCGTTTTTCTTGTGTTGCAGATCCGTGTGACATCTGTGTACAGTGCGTGTCTGCGTTTTTTACGCGCGTATGTCATCCGTATGTCACACGTTTTTTACGTCAGCAAATAAACTAAAGGAGGTGTATTTTTTTACTCATCATTTCTTTAGCAACTGTTGCGTACAAAACGCATGGCACACAGATGTGCGTCCGTGTGCTGTTCGTGATGCGCAAAAAACACACAAGTATAGGACATGCAGTGAGTTTCACGCAGCGGACACACGATTTTATAAGCTGAAAATGTTTTTTTAGGTGTTTTTTCTAGAAGTTTTTGGAGTTGTTTTTGTATTGACACTATGAAAAACAGCTCCAAAAACGGCGCAAGAGGTAACATGCTCCTTTTTACACAGTTTTTTTACGCTCCGTTTTTTAAAACAGTGGCGTAAAAAAACGCCCCGTCTGAACGAAACGCAGTTTTTCCCATTTCAATGGATAGATGTTTGTAGGCTTTCAGAGGGTAACAAAGAAGGGGGGGACATTGGCATAATATGATCTTGAATTGTAGTCCAAATATTAAAGCTCAAAGTGAGAACCAAAATTGCACCTAAGACAATTCAAACAAATTTGCGGTAAATCTTCTAAGGGTGCCACACTTTAAGAAAAGTTTTCCGAGAATGAGAATCCCAATGAGACAGCTCCTCTAATCTATAAATCTGATCAACCCGCGCAATCCAATGGTCGATAGAAGGAACAGAGTCTGAGAGCCAATGCAGAGGGATTAACAGTCGAGCTGCAACTATTAATAACTTAAATAAGGCAGAGGGGACAACCGGGACCGAGGAGGCCGATATAGAAAATAAGGCAATTTCCGGCGACACAGGTATGGAGCGTTTGCAGATGGAGTTACAGAGTGTGAAGATCTCCCCCCACCACTTTGACAACAAGCCACATTCCCACCAAACATGATAAAAAGTACCTCTTTCCGTCTTACAAAGCCAACAGGTGTCAGAATGAGACGAGGCAAACAAACATGTCTTATCCGGTGTCCTGTACCAACGGGATACTATTTTGTAACTATTTTCCTGTATCTTAATACATCTAGACATTTTATGGGGGGGCCATCAATATCCTAGAGATGTCAGCATCAGAGAATTTCCTCCCCAAGTCCCTTTCCCATAACCCAAAAAAATATGGAGGCTAAGATGAAAGAGGTATAGGGATTTTCTTATAAATCAGAGAAATAAGCTTAAGTGGTGTACGGCCTTGAGAGAACAGAGTTTCAAACCAAGTAACCTCCCTATGGAAAGAGGTAGATCTGCAACACGACAAAGTTACAGATTTCACATACGCAAGGAGCAGAAAGTAACTATCGGTAACAGATAATGCAGACAGAAGAGCAGAGTGAGAGATCAAACTACCATCACCGTCCAATAATTGAGCCAAAGGAGTCCGAGAACAACTGACATTCAATGGCGCACGATCCCGCACAGCCCTAGGGGCTGCGCCAATAATATCTCATCTCAACCAAGGGAGATGCCACTGAGAACAATTCCGAACTGGCCAAGAACCTCTTCCATACTGAGAGAGGATTAGATGGAGCACTACCAGAGATAAGGGAGGGGTCGAATAGAATAAGAGTACGAAGCGGGGTCGGGGACAAATCATTTTCCAAAGCAACCCAAAATTTATGTCTAGGGGCACGAAACAAATCCACCACCCTGGCTAAATGGATCGCCCTATAATATAGTTTTGGATTAGGTAATTGAATGCCCCCCGAAATTTTTTGCCGAGACAGAATAGATCTCGCAATACAAGCCCTCTTCCCTCTCCATATAAACCTAGCAAATAGTCTATTCATGCGTAAAAAATATGACTTAGGAATATCCACAGGTAAGGTCTGCATCAAATAAGTAAGTTTAGGCAGAACATAAGACATAACTATGTTCTTCCGACCAAACCACGACAGATAAGGCAATTCCAAACAGTGCAACAAATCGGGAAAAGAAGACAGAAGTGGGGAGAAGTTTAAAGAGAACAACTCATTGCAGTCTGCACAGATTTTAATCCCCAAGTATGTAATATGCGATGACGACCAGTCAAAGGCCGAATTAGCCATTAAACGTGATCTACTATCCAAAGGTAGTGCTATCCCAAGGGCTTTAGATTTACTCTCATTAATTAAAAAAATAGAAATATATCCACAGGAATCCAGTACTTCCCTCACTTTTGGAAGTGCAATGGCAGGGTTTGTAACAATCAAAAGCAGGTCGTCTGCATAGGCCGCTAATTTATGTTCCACCCCCCCCCCCCCCAAACAAAGACCTACGATATTGGGATTTCATCGTATAGACTGCATTAAAGTCTCCATAACCATTACAAACAAAAGGGGGGAAAGAGGATACCCCTGTCGAGTGCCATTACTAAATGCAAAGGGGGAAGACAAAACACCATTCACGGCAATAACAGCCAAAGGAGATGCATACATTGAGAAAACAGCGTTAATGAATGGGGCAGGGAGATGAAAGGACGACATAGTTTGCTTCATGAAATTCCAACTCACCTTATCAAAGGCCTTCTCAGCATCCGTACTGAGAAGGACAGTCGGAACCTTCTGTTTTTCGGAATGATGTGGTATGTGCAACACCCTAGTAGAGTTATCCGTACCCTCTCTTTGCATCACAAACCCAACCTGGTCAGGTGAAATAACATCTGGGAAAAACAAGACGCCAGCATTTTTGCTATCAACTTCAGGTCCATGTTCAGAAGCGAAATGAGTCTGAAGTTGTCACAAACCGTATGATCCTTCCCTTCTTTGGGAATAAGGGAAATGTAGGCACGTGACATATCCTCAGATAAAGGCACACCCTCAGTAGTGAGATTCGCAATATGCAGTAATCGGGGGAGGAGAACATCTCCAAAAGTATTATAGTAATCAATGGAGAGGCATTTGCCAGACGGAGTATGTTTAACAGCTAACTCCAGCTCTGAAATGGTAAAAGGTTTAGCTAAATCCCCACTTTGCACCTCTGAAATTACCGGGAGAGAGAGAGTCTAAAAAGGAAGATATGAGCCCAGGTCTCTCCCACAAACATTCCAATGAAAGCGAAGATTCCAGATTATAAAGCTTGTGGTAGAAGTCCCTAAACAAATTAGAAATGTGAGGAGCCGAATAAGTAAACCCACCATCAGGTGCTTTCAACATGTGAACATAATTGTTAGCCTGCCGTTGTTTGACCCTCTTGGACAAAAATTTAGAAGCCTTATTGCCATGGGCATAAGTTATGTTGGGAGCATAAAAAATATTTAGCGGAGGCTTCATTAATTAAGTTTTTAAGCTTGGTCCTAAGGTCATTAAGTTCTGTCAGGTGTTGACTAGCCAGAGATTTTTTGTGAAGCCTTTCCAATTTCTGAATCTGAGACAGAAGAGTATCAGAAAGTCTATCCCGTTTTTTCTTCTTATGGGAGCAAATGCTAATCAACTGCCCTCTAACATAGGCTTTAAGTGCATCCCAAACTACGTGAAGAGAAGTGTCCGGTATGGCATTAAGCACAAAATATTCCTCAAGCTTCTCTCTAATAGTGTCTCTAACGTCTGGTAGTCTCAAAATAGAGTCATTAAGTCTCCACCTAGGTGATCTACCTAACTGCAAAGTTAGGAAAATGGGTGCATGATCTGAATGCAACCGGGTACCTATTACAGTATTCACATAAAACTGAAGGCCGGTTGTATGCAGAAAAAAGTAGTCTAAACGTTGGTAAGAATCATGCATTGGAGAATAAAAGGTATAATCCACCTCCTTTGGATGAAAATACCTCCAAAGATCAACCAGGCCACGATCCTTCATAGATGTCTTAACTTTCCTCAAAGCTCTATAAGATAAAGCCGATTTTTTAGCAGAAGAGTTCACTAAAGGATCCATGACAAGGTTGATGTCACCACCCATAATAATCAGACCCTCCGCCACAGAATCGACCATTTCCATAACGTTGCAAAACCATAAAACCTGACCAACATTGGGAGCATACAAGTTGACAAGGGCAAGAATTTGAGTGCCTATTTTACCTTTCAGAATAATATACCTGCCATCCGGATCCTGAGTAATAGAGAGACATACAAACGGTACAGACTTCGTAAAACCCACACTCACCCCCCCTAGATGCAGAACTGTTGCATCCACAATGATACCATACCGGAAAGTGTGAGAAAGAGAGATTCGGATAATGATCTATCTTAAAATGAGTCTTTTGGAGCATCACAACGTCACACTGTAACTTTTTCATAAAAGAGAAGATTTGACATCTCTTAGAAGGGGAATGAAGGCCCTTGACATTATATGACACTATCTTCAAGGAAGCCATAATAAAGTACATGTAAGAGAAACATCATCATAGAGCAGAAACATGCAAGCACTAGAATGACAGTAAATCAAGCCATTTCCCCAGCTTAACTCCCAGCTAGCTACGATGCTATAGCACCCCCCTGCATTATTCAGAATCACAATATGAGACCGTACCACAATACCCCACATTGCAAAAAAGAAAAAGACATAGGACAAGGACAGAACATACAGTACCAACAACAAGAAGGAAAAGGGGAGAACAAACAGAAAAAACAGAGATGGGGAGCAATAACCCAAAATAGAAAACAAAAACAATAGCGGTTCATACAGAACCTTCCAAGAGGGGGAATCTGGTATGTTAACCATATGTTATAACGATAAGCCCAAAGGCCATAACAGTCCACTCAATTGCAAAAAAGAATATATAGCAGTATCAGAGACATGATAAACTAAACAATTCAAGGCAGATCATCACTCTCTCCCACTAATCTGCGTGGGGTCAAGCGTCTCGATTTTTTTCCTGTTACGCTGTCGTTTCGGCGCGGGAACATTTTCCCAAGGTGTCAGATGAGCCGTAGTAGGAAGGGAGGTCAAATCCAAAACCGGATCCCAATCTTCTATATCCAGAGGTTCAATGTCTAGATGAGCGTAAACGGAATCCAAGTCTGTAACTGAAGAGACGAACAAGCGACGACCATCATGAAAGAAACATAATACAAACGGAAAAGTCCAGCGATACAAGATGTTTTTGTTTCTCAAATAATCGGTGAGCGGCTTTAGATGACGCCGTTTCTGAAGGGTACTAGACGCCAAATCCTGGTAGATTGCGATAACAGAGCCTTGTAAGGTGAGAGCATCAAAATTTCTAGCCTTTGTCAGCACAGCATCCTTTTCCATATAATTCAGAAAACGGCAAATTATATCCCTCGGTGGGTCAGAGGTTTTAGGCTTAGGACGCAAAGCCCTATGAGCCCTCTCGATAACCAAGTCCCCAGGTGTATTAGGGCCTAAGAGAGAGCGACATAGACCCTTAATCGTATTCATCAAAGCTTCAGCAGGAACGGATTCGTGTACACCCCTAAAACGCCGGTTATTCCTGCGGTTTCGGTTTTCTTGATCCTCTAAAGCCCGAAATGCGGAATTCAGGTGCACCTGGCAGGAGGAGAAACTCTGAGTGACAGCAATATTAAAATCTAACATGGCCGCCTGGGTTGATTCAAGTGTTTCCACACGCTGACCCACATGCCGCAGATCTTGCTTAATGTCCGCCAGATCTTTAGAGGTTCTAAAGCTTTATTTAGTACCTTAGTGAAGAAAGCTCTGGTTAGCGGTAGTTCAGTAGTTGTACCCCCTGCTTTACTCCCCCGTCCGATGCCTCCGATCTCCCGTCCTCACAAGAGCGGGATGAGGTCAACGCCATCTTGGCCTCATGTCCTCCTACACCCGCCGGCTTCCACTTCACAAATTTCCCCATGTCTCCCTGCACCCCAGCAGATCTAGAGGGGTCCAGGTCATCTCGAGCTTTACTGCCACCGATCCTAACCATGGTGAGTGGTGACAAGCTATTGTAAGCTGAAAATGAGCTATCGTTGGTCACGGAGCTCAGCGGCACACGTCCATTCAGGTCCGGCGCTAGCTCCGCCCCCCGGGCGTGAGATTTTCTAAATCTCATCCACTTTGCTGCTACTGCAAACGCTGCAGAATTTTCGCAAATAATTCAGTTGCAGAAATTCCGCAGCGTTTAAGCTACGTAGGAACCCAGCCTTAGGCCGGATTCACACGAGCGTGTTCAGTCCGTGATATACGGTCTGCAGGTCGGCCGCATTTCCCGGACTGAGCACACTGCAGGGAACTGGGCTCCTAGCATAATCGTTATATATGACGCTAGGAGTCGCTGCCTCGTTGCGGGAAAACTGTAGAGTCTTAAGAAAAACTCTGGTAAATCTGTGACAGAAATCTGCACAAAATAGTACGTTTTTCCTGCTCATATTGCTGCAGAAATGCTGCATTTTGTCACAGTTGTTTTACCTGTGGATTTAGTGTAAGGCCTCATGCACACGACCGTAAGCATGTGCACGGCCGTGATTTTCGGGTCGGCCGGCCGCGGAGTGTCACCCACAAATCGCGGGCCGTGCACATGCGGTCCATTATTTCCTATGAGCCTGGACCGCAGAACACGGCCGTAATAAGACATGTCCGTTCTTTCTGCGGTCCAGGCTAATGGGCCATGCACGGACCGTGAAAACCACGGTCGTGTGCATGGGCCAATAGGAATGAATGGTGCCACAATTCTCGATTTTCGGGGGAATTGCGGCCGCAAATGTACGTTCGTGTGCATGGGGCCCTAAACATTTTTTAAAGCAAAGTACATGTGCAGCTGTAGATTTCCAACGTTTTTTTTTACTGCGTTTTCACTGCGTAAATGCTGTAAAAACTGCAACAACATAAATCTGTTGCTGAATTTCTGCTCCCGATTGAAGTCTATGGGCAAAACACGCAGCATCTCCGCACAGAACACGCAGCATAAATTGACATGCTGTGGAATTGAAAAATGCACCGCAGAACACTTTCCGCACGACATTTGTGCTTTTTTTTTTGCAGCGTGGGCATGAGATTTTCTAAATCTCATTCACTTTTCTGCTACTGTAAATGCTGCGGAATTTCTGCACAGAATTTCGTTGCGGACATTCTGCAGCATTTACGCTACATGGGAACCCGGCCTAAGGCCATGTTCAGACGCGGCAGGATTTTTCCGCTGAAAATGTTGCTGCAGATTCTTTGCGAATTTGAAGCAACATTTGCAAATTTGACAGGTAATTCAGACGTTGCAGATATCACAGCGGTCTTGCCACAGATTTCAGCCTTTGCAATGCAAATGCTGAAATCCGCAGTGAAATTCCGCTTCTTCTCCGCAACATGAGCATGCTGCGGAGGGAAAATTCTGCACCGCAGCCTAAATTCTGCACAGTTATTTTCCGCAACGTCTGAACTAAGTTTCCTAAAAATGTACAGAAACAAATGTAAAAAACAGCTGCTGCAGAATTCCACTGCGGACTGTCCGCAGCGCAATTCAACAGCAATTCTGCCACATCTGAATGTGCCCTTAGGGTATGTGCACACGCTAGCTTGCTTTTACGTCTGAAAATACACTGTTTTTGACGCTCGTAAATCTTGAGCTGCTCTTCATTGACTTCAATGAAGAACGGCTCAAATTACTTTGCAAAGAAGTGTCCTGAACTTCTTTGCCGAGGCAGTCATTTTACGCGTCGTCGTTTGACAGCTGTCAAACGACGACGCGTAAATGACAGGTCGTCTGCACAGTACGTCGGCAAACCCATTCAAATGAATGGGCAGATGTTTGCCGACGTATTGTAGCCCTATTTTCAGACGTAAATCGAGGCATAATACGCCTCGTTTACGTCTGAAAATAGGTCGTGTGAACACAGCCTCAGGCTGCAGTCACGTGTCAGATTTTCTTGGGGCACGTTCAGACGTGGCAGAAGTTTTCCGCTGCAAATGTTGGTGCAGATTTGGGGCAATTACGCAATGAATCTGCACCAACATTTACATATTTGACAGGTAATTCAGACGTTGCAGAAAACACAGCGGACATGCCACAGATTTCAGTTTTTGCATTGCAAAGGCTGAAATCCGCAGTGAAATTCCGCTACTTCTCCGCAACAGACAGTGCATGCTGCGGAGGGAAAATTCCGCACCGCAGCCTATGGTCCACAGCGGAGTTTTCCGCAACGTCTGAACTAACTTGCCTAAAAATGTATTGAAACAAATGTAAAAAACGGCCACTGGAGAATTCCACTGCGGACTGTCCGCAGTGGAATTCCACAGCAATTCCGCCACGTCTGGCCGTGCCCTAGGTGTTACGTGCAGATTTTGTGCAGATTCACAGTGAATTTCACCGCTTCTATATAAAGGGTGAAATCCGTTGTGAACATCTATAACAGATGTTCACAGATGTTCTTCCACAGTGCAGCCTACTGCATAAGGCTCTGTTGTCTGCTTGAGGTCTAAAACAAAGGCAATCTGAGTTATCAGTTATGTATTAGTAACTAATCAATTCAAGGGTATGCTCACACGCAAACTCAAAAACGTCTGAAAATACGGAGCTGTTTTCAAGGGAAAACAGCTCCTGATTTTCAGACGTGTTTTAAGTCAATCGCGATTTTCGCTACGTTTTTTACGGCCGTTTTTGGAGCTGTTTTCTATAGAGTCAATGAAAAACGGCTCCAAAAACGTCCCAAGAAGTGACCTGCACTTCTTTTTCACGGCCGTTTTTTTTTAAAACGGCCGCGTATAAAAACGGCCCATCGGAACCGAACTGTGTTTTTCCCATTGAAATCAACGTGCCGATGTTTGGAGGCATTCTGCTTCCGATTTTTCAGCCGTTTTTCAGGCGTTTACAGCCCGAAAAACAGAGGAAAATAAGCCGTGTGAATATACCCTAACTACCAAAGTTATCCAGTCCAATATCACCTATGTGGAGCCTTACTGCCCCTTTCTATAAACAGTCCTAAAGCTTTTTATGCTTTTATTCCTAATTTGCTATTAGTCTTTCACATCACGGTTCAGCCTTTGCTGCCTATTCCACTCTACAGAAATGCTATAAATTATACATACTAGTAAGTTTTCATGCATGAACTGATCATTTCAGCTTCTGCCGCAGCATCTCCATTGGATTAACATAGAACTTTGTCTAGACCAATATTAATATTTCAAATCTGTCTCTTCAACCATTTATCAGATGGAAGCCAAAAAGAAGGAGGCAAACACTTTATCCAGTGCAACACAGAGTGTACAGAGCGGAAGGGACTCTCTGTGGATCTGCATAGGCTCCATGTACATGCCTCTGCCATGTGCATAGGGCCTTATTGCTAAAAATAAATAAATACAAGCAACAACCAAAATCTGCATCTCCATTTTTACATAGCTGTTTCTCAATATGGTAAAACAATGTTTCTGCCTAGAATTCGGACTGAAAACAGTGATAAGATTTACATTTTCTAAAAACTAATATATTCAAAGATTTGAAGGCATCTGCTACATAATTCATTGACTTTATTTAACATCTCTCAGTGGAGGATTACCTTGCCTACAGTCTCCCTGCTAAATAGGCTTTCGGGCACTCCACTATATTATATACCCATCACCACTTTTTAAATCTCCTTCTGTGTCTGTCAACTTACACAACAGCATCAGAACCCAAACCCGCAACAAAAGATACTGCACAGTAGATAATGTATGAACAACACTGTTAATTACAATGGATGGTATATTAAATATGGATGTATGAATTTTCTATGCAGATTTATTTTAAGCACAATATAGTAAATCCTGGTTCAGGAAAGATCACTTATAATTTTACCATTTAGATTAGAACATACATAAAAAAAAAAAAATGATGTATTTTATACTGTACCTGCATTATATAGCAGGCCTATAATATAGATCAAAATCTATCAATCTCTCTAGTTACTGAATTAATATTAAGTTCCATGCATTTTGCCCCTGATATTAAGCATTACAATATAATTATCAAATACTGAAACAAAACCAACCTTTCCTTCAGAATTAGCAGACGATACCTTAACAACCTTGTTCCGGTTCAGTTTCCTCTTCACCCAGCTTTCTACTTGGACATTGAACTTCATAAAAGTAACATAAGTTAGATAACACATGAGGAGCAAGAGGCTTTCCCACCATTGAATGAAATTGTCCAGGAAAAAACTTATGAGCATTATCAATCCCAGAATATAAAAAGACACATCTCGAAATAGTGGCCACCAGGTGAGGTTCAACACCTCCTTAGAAAATAAAGCACACATGCCAATTACAAAGAGGATATTAAATACTGCCGATCCCACGATGGTTCCAATGCCAACGTTGCTGTGAGATATAAATACTCCTATTAGTGATGTAAACAGTTCAGGAGCAGATCCACCAGCAGCCATAAAAGTTGCTCCGGCCACATCATCAGAAATCATCAGTTTTTCAGTGATAACTGTTAATGAGGGAACGAAAAATTCATCACAAACTACAGCTAGCGCTATGAACATATAAATCATCCCGAATATATGGAGCACTACAGCACCCCTCTTTCTGTCTTCTAAAGAAAAAATGTCTTCTGGGTATTCGCCTTTGGATAGAGATTTATTGTTTCCACTTTTATAGTTCATGGAAATAGTGGATCCCGGAGTATCATTCTGGTTTTGCTCTGCAAAGTCCATCAGATTTCTTTGATGCCGTTGCAGCGGAGTATGGCTGTTTGTAGCACTGGTCACGTCATTGCTATAAAGCTCTGTCTTTAGAAAGGCACCAACTGAAGTGGACAAAGTGCTTATGGCTGTTATACTGAATAAAAAAACCAGTATTCTAATAAGTCTCAGTTTCTTATGGAAAAATGGATGTTTCGGATTGTGGCGAGGCAATGTTTTCCCTATGCAGCAGCTTTCAATTATGTTCTCAGCAGATTTTTCATTGAGGCCCATTTTTAATCTCCTCAACAGAAAATGCTAGATATTACAAAAATAGTAATATCCACTGTACTGACATGCTTTTCCTTTTCCACTGTGTTACTTTCTCTTTAAGAGTTGTAAACGCTTTTTTTTTCGAAGATTTTCTTTTGTGGATTCTTCATTCATGCCTAAAGACAGAAAAACAGATGTAAATATGGTCAAGCAATAATTCAATCACATTGTTTGCATCAGTTTAAGGGGAACCTGTCAGTAGGTTTGGAGCCACTAAACAAACAGCATGCTGTTATGCAGATAGGGTTTAGGGTATGTTCACACGCAGTGTTTTCAGAGGTTTTTCTGAAAAAACAGAAGCTGAACGCCTACAAACATCTGCCCAGTGATTTTAATGGGAAAAACGGCGTTTCGTTAAGATGGGGTGTTTTTTTGACGCGGCCGTTTGAAAAAACGGCGTGTAAAAAAAACGCCACGTAAAAAGAAGGGAATGGCAATTTTTGAGCCGTTTTTCATTGTGTCACTAGAAAAACAGCTCCAAAAAACACATCAAGAAACAGTTGATGCTTTAGGCTGGGTTCACACGTGGCGGAATTGCACTTGAATTCCGCTGCGGACACTCCGCAGCGTTAATCCGCAGCGGAGCCGTTTCTCCATTGACTTCCACTTTAATTTAGAAGTGTTCGTTTAGACGTTGAGTAAAATTCCGATGCGGAGCATAGGCTGCGGAGCGGAATTTGGTGTCCGCAGCATGCTCTGTCTGTTGCGGAGCAGTGGCGGACTGGTTGCGGACTCATGGCGGAATTTCTCCATTGACTTCAATGGAGATTCTAAATTCCGCAATGCGTCTTGCTTTTTTTGCCATGACATTTCTTCATTCTGGCTGGACCTATGTATTTCTAGGTCTACAGCCAGACTGAGGAAGTCAATGGGGCTCCCGGAATTACGTGAGCGTTGCTAGGAGACGTCAGTAAATAGTCACTGTCCAGGGTGTTGAAAGAGTTAAGCGATCGGCAGTAACTGTTTCTGCACCCTGGACAGTGACTACCGATCCCAATATACAGCAACCTGTAAAAAAAATAGAAGTTCATACTTACCGAGAACTCCCTGCTTCTGTCTCCAGTCCGGCTTCCCAGGATGACGTTTCAGTCTTAGTGACGGCTGCAGCCAATCACAGGCTGCAGCGGTCACATGGACTGCTGGACTGCCGCGTCATCCAGGGAGGTAGGGCTGGATGCCGAAAGAGGGACGCGTCACCAAGACAACGGCCGGTAAGTATGAAAGTTGTTTACTTTCACTAGGGAAAGTGCTGTCCCTTCTCTCTATCCTGCACTGATAGAGAGAAGGGAAGTACTTTTCCCGCAGTCCGCAGCAGCTAGTCCGCATCAATTTACTGCACATTTTGGGCAGATCCGCAGCCGTAATCCGCAACCCGGATTAGTTGCGGCATTGATGCGGACAGTTGCGGAGGAATTCCGCCACGTGGAGGCATGCCCTTAGGGTATGTTCACACGAGGGCGTCCGTAACGGCTGAAATTACGGGGATGTTTCAGCCTGAAAACATCCCCGTAATTTCAGCCGTAACGGCATGTGCAGGCGCTTGAACGTCGCGTCCATTACGGACGTAATTGGCGCTGCTATTCATTGGAGTCAATGAATAACGGCTCCAATTACGGCCAAAGAAGTGACAGGTCACTTCTTTGACGCGGGCGTCTATTTACGCGCCGTCATTTGACAGCGGCGCGTAAATTACGCCTCGTGTGAACAGACAAGCGTCTGCCCATTGCTTTGTCAGCGCTATTGAGGCGCTATTTTCGGACGTAATTCGGGGCAAAAACGCCCGAATTACGTCCGTAATTAGTGCGTGTTAACATACCCTTAAAAACGGCTGAAAATCAGAGACTGTTTTCCCTTGAAAACAGCTCCGTATTTTCAGCCGTTTTTTGTTAAGCGTGTGAACATACCCTCAGTGTGTGAACATGCCCTAAGGGTACATTCACACGTACAAAAAGAAGTGGCTGAAAACTACAGCTTTGTTTTCAAGACATTTTTGAAGCTGAAAATTAAGCTTCTTTCCAATTGTGAAACTTATTTTGAGGCTTTTTTTTTAGGCATTTTTTATAGTGTCAATGGAAAATCAGATCCAAAAACGCCTCAAGAAGTGACATGCTACTTCTTTTTACGAGGCTTCTTTTTACGAGTTTTTTTTATTTCAGCAGCATAAAAATAAGCCTCATGTGAACAGCAGAGTGTATTTCACAATGAAACTGTTTGCAGGCTTATTTCAAGTGTATTTTGGAGCGTAAGGGTATGTGCACACACACTAATTACGTCCGTAATTGACGGACGTATTTCGGCCGCAAGTCCCGGACCGAACACAGTGCAGGGAGCTGGGCTCCTAGCATCATACTTATGTACGATACTAGGAGTCCCTGCCTCGCTGCAGGACAACTGTCCCGTACTGTAATCATGTTTTCAGTACGGGACAGTAGTTCCACGGAGAGGCAGGGACTCCTAGCATCGTACATAAGTATGATGCTAGGAGCCCGGCTCCCTGCACGGTGTTCGGTCCGGGACTTGCGGCCGAAATACGTCCGTCAATTACGGACGTAATTAGTGTGTGTGCACATACCCTAAGGGTATGTGCGCACGATGAGAGGCTTTTACGTCTGAAAAGACAGAATGTTTTCAGGAGAAAACAGCTGCCTCGTTTCAGACGTAAATGCTCCTCCTCGTATTTTGCGAGGCTTCTCTGACAGCTGTAAATTTTGAGCTGTGCTTCATTGAGTTCAATGAAGAACGGCTCAAATTACGTCTGAAAGAAGTGTCCTGCAATTCTTTGCCGAGGCTGTATTTTTACGCGTCGTCGTTTGACAGCTGTCAAACGACGACGCGTAAATGACAGGTTGTCTGCACAGTACGTCGGCAAACCCATTCAGATGAATGGGCAGATGTTTGCCGACGTATTGTAGCCCTATTTTCAGACGTAAAACGAGGCATAATACGCCTCGTTTACGTCTGAAAATAGGTCGTGTGAACCCAGCCTTAAACTAGACTTTTCTGCTCCAAAATCGGCCTGAAAATAAGCCGTGTGAACATACCCTGAGGCTTTCTTGATGGAAAAATAAAGAAGTTATGGCCCTTAGAATATGGCAACACAAAAAGTAAATGATTTTTTATAAAAAAGTATTTTCATGTGAAAACGCCATAAGACATAAAAAAAACTATAAACATATGGTATCGCCGTAATCGTATCGCCGCGCAGAATAAAGCGAATATGTCATTTATAGCACACGGTGAACGCTGTAAAAAAAATAGAATAAAAGAACAATAGTAGAATTGCTGTTTTTTTAGTTACCACGCCTCTTAAAAATAGAATAAAAACTGATCAAAAAGCCGCATGCACCCCATGAAAACTACAATGAATTCCTCAAGGGGTCTACTTTGTGACAGTATTAAGGGGTTTACCCTGAACTTGTACCTCAGAAGCTATGCAAATGCGACGTGGCACCCAGAAACCAATCCAGCAAAATGTACACGTCAAATAGCGCTCCTGCCATTCTGAGCTTTGCCATGTGCCCAACCAGCAGCTTATGACTACATGTGGGGTATTGCCCTAATCGGGAGAAATTGCTTTACAAATGTTGGGGTGCTTTCTCTCCTTTATTGCATTTCAAAATAAAAAATTTGTACCTTTTATCGGAAAAATTTTCCTTTTCAATTGCACAGCCTAATTCCACAAAATGCAGCAAAAAACCTGTGGGATCTAAATACCCCTCGATAAGTTCATTGAGGGGTATAGTTTGCCAAATAGGGTCACTTTTGGGGGGTTTCCACTGTTTTGGCACCACAAGACCCCTTCAAACCGGACATGGTGCCTAATAAAACGGTGCCCTCAAAATCCACTAGGTGCTCCTTTGCTTCTGAGGCCGGTGCTTCAGTCCATTACCACACTTGGGCCACATGTGGGAAATTTCTCAAAACTGAAGAGGCTGGGAAATAAGTATTGAGTTGTGTTTCTCTGGTAAACCCTTCTGTTTTACAGAAAAAAATTGAATAAAAAGGATTTTCTGACAAAAAAAATTTGTACATTTCCTCTCTACTTTACTTTCAATTTCTATGAAACACCTAAAGGGTTAATAAACTTTCAAAATGCTGTTTTGAATACTTTGAGGAGTCTAGTTTCTAAAATGGGGTGTTTTATGGGGGTTTCTAATATATAGGCCCCTCAAAGCCACTTCAGAACTGAACTGGTAGTTAAAAAAAAGAGGCTTTTGAAATTTTATTCAAAATGGGAATGGCTGCTTATGTTCTAAGCCTTGTAATGTCCTAGAAAAAAAAAAATATTCAAAAAATGATGGCAACATATAGTAGACATATAGGAAATGTGAACTAGTAACTATTTTGGGTGGTATAACCATCTGTCTTACAAGCAGATGCATTTAAAAACATAAACACTGAATATATCGACCAAATTTTACCACTAACATAAAGCCCAATGTCTCACAAGAAAACAATCTCAGAATCGCTTGGATAGGTTTAAGCATTCCGAAGTTATTACCACATAAAGTGAAATATGTCAGATTTGAAAAATGGGCTCTGCGTCCTTAAGGGGTTAATGTTATTGATTAGTCTGTATGTACCTGTACTTGCTTTTTTTGTTATGACTCTTGATGATTGTATGTTTATTTGTAAAAAAAAAGAAAGAGGGAAATTGTAATATTTATTTTCTCAATAAAAATTATCTGATTAAAAAAAAAAGAGAATGCAGCTTTTTTTTTTTTTGCTCTGCAACTGATGACACATTTATATCAGTTTATATACGTTTTTATTTATTTTTTTCAAACTGTCACATATTCACCTGAGGCACACACCACATTTGGCCATACAGTTGTCAGCATACTTTTGTTAAAAAAGAAAAAGTATACTGACAAGAGAAATGTAAAGTTGCATATATCTGCTATATACAATGCATTTGGAAAGTCTTCAGTCCCTTTCACTTTTTTCAAATTTTGTTATGTTGAGGCCTTGGGGAAAAACTTGAATTTTTTTTTATTTTAGCACATCATTCTGCACTCAATACCCCATAATGACAAAGTGAAAACAGAATTTTAGCATTTTGTTGCAAATTTATTAAAATTAAAAACTTAAATTTTACATAGACATTCTTTTCAGACCCTTTGCTATGACACTTGAAATTTAGCTCTGGGAGTCTCCGATTTCTCTAGATCATCTTTGAAATGTTTCTACACCTTGATTGGAGTCCACCTGTAATAAATTCCTTTGATTGGACATGATTTATAAAGACACACCCCTGTCCATATAAGGTCTCACAGCTGACAATGCATATCAGAGCACAGTGGCCTCCATAATTCTTAAATGGAAGAAGTTTGGAACAACCAGGACTCTTCCTAGAGCTGGCTGCTCCACACACCTAAGTAATCGGGGGAGAAGGGCCTTGTTAAGAGAGGCGACCAAGAACACAATGGTCACTCTCGTTGAGCCCAAAAATTCTGTGTGCAGATGGGAAAAACTCCCCGAAGGTCAACCATCACTGCAGCACTCCACCAATCTGGGCTTTATGGCAGAGTGGCCAGAAAGAAGCCTCTCCTCCGTAAAATCCACATGAAAGCCCGGCTGGAGTTTGCAAAAAAGCACCTAAAGGGCTCTCAGACTGTGAGAAACAAGATTCTGTGGTCTGATAAAACCAAGATTGAACTTTTTGGCCTCAATTCTAAGCGTCATGTCTGGAGGAAACTAAAGACTGCTCATCACCTGCCCAATATCATCCTTACAGTGAAGCATGGTGGGGGCAATACAATGTTGTGGGGATGTTTTTCAGCAGCTGGGACAGGAAGATTGGTCAGGGTTAAGGGAAAGGTGAATGGAGAAAAGTACATAGATATTCTTAATAAAAACCTGATCCAGAGTGCTCTGGACCTAAGACTGGGCCGAAGGTTCACCTTCCAACAAGACAATAACCCTAAGTACACAGCCAAGACAACACTGGAGTAGAAAATTGTATACCTATATAATCTCCAATTTAATGGATGCAAAAATTGGTGGGCACATTTCTGCGGTTTTGACAACTCCTTTTCACCTGTGAATGTAAACATATGTGGTTTGTATGAATTGCTCACATCTTACAGTTTTCTGCCGAGTGCATTTGGCTTGCACAAGGGTTCTGCTTGAGTATGCATTTTAGTCAAAGTAGAATTTTCATGCAATTTTTGCTTATAATCGCTGTTTGATGCAAAGTTGTGTAAAGGTGGCTGTGTGTATAAATGATTAATTGCTATTTTTATACATTATGCAACACAAACACAAATGGGTATGAATGTAAGGCAAAAAATACCATAGAATCACTATGTATACCACAAAAATATTTTATTCAAAGTAAATACACCTCATAAATAGTTAACCCCTTAGCGCACCAGGACGCACCGGTAAGTCCTGCATTGAAGTGCTTTAAGCCACAGGGACGTACCGATGCGTCCTGGCTAAAAACTGTCACCCTGTCAAAGGACAAGGTGACAGAACTGTGCCGTCAACTGTTTATGACAGTTGACCGGCACTGTAAGACGGCAGGGGACCATTCACAGCGGTCTCCTGCCGGCGATCGCTGTGATTGGTCAGTCAAAGCAGACTGACCAATCACAGCTTTATGACGTGTGTATGTGATGACGCAGAAGCTGAGCCAGCGTTATCACCGCCGGGAATCAGCTGTCCGACGCCCCTCTGCAACGGCCAGGACCGGAGCTAGGCTCCGATCCGGCCAATTAACCCCTTCGATGCATCGATCAACGTGATCGATGCATCGAAGTGGCTTGTAGCCTGTCGGCAACCACGATGGTTGCCACGGGCACGGGTGTCAGCTGTTTGTCACAGCTGACATCGTGCCCTAACGGCCAGGACCGGAGCAAGGCTCCGATCCGGTCGATTAACCCCTTAGATGCAGCTATTGCTGCATCTAAGTGATTAGATCGTACCCTATGGTTGTTAATAACAACAATCGGCACCCGCGAGTGTTCCGATGGTTGCTATGGCAACCATAGCCTAACAATCGCTTCCTAGTACGGAAGCCTATTAGGCCCCGCCGGGAGGCGAAGCCTAATAGGCTTGCTGTCAGTGAATAGCTGACAGCTCTAATACACTGCACTATGTAGGTAGTGCAGTGTATTAGAATAGCGATCAGGGCTTCATGCCTTCAAGTTCCCTAGTGGGACAAAAAAATAAGTTAAAACAAGTTAATAAAAATGTTGTAAAAAAGTTAAAAAAAATAAGTTTCATGTTAAAAAACACTATAACAGCCTTTTTTCCTATAATAAGTCTTTTGTTATAGGAAAAAATAAAAAACATAAAAAAAAGTACACATATGAAATACAAAGTGATCAAAAAATCGCATGTACCCCAAAATGGTACCAATGAAATCTACAGATTGTCCCGCAACAAATAAGCCCTCACACGGCTCCGGTGGAGAAAAAATAAAGACGTTTGGCTCTCAGAATATGGCGATGCAAAATGTGCAAAGTGTCCAAAAGCGGATAAGATCGGGCGCCATTTATCAGTGCGACACCGGCCACACATCTGTGGATAATTATTTATTTACCCCATTATTATACTCTCTTATTATACGCCTGATGTCCTCCGCACAGCTTACATATGCCCCCACATCATAACTGAAATACCAGCAAAACTCCAAACAAAACAACTAGCAAGCAAAATCCACGCTCCAAAAGCCAAATGGTGCGCCCTTCAGCGTGCCCAAGCAGCAGTGTACGTCCACATATATGGCATCGCCATACCCGGGAGAACCCGCTTAACAGTTTGAGGTATTTGTCTTCAGTGGCACGAACTGGGCACAAAATATTGTGCACTAAAATGGCACATACCTGTGGAGATTTGCAATTTTCACTTTGCACCATCCACTGAGCGTTCATTTCTAATAGAAAAAAACAACCTGTGTGGTCAAAATGCCTTGAGGGGTGCAGTTTCCAAAATGGGGGTCACTACTTGGGGGTTTGTTTTACTATTTGACCCCAGAGCCCTGCCGTTGTGGGCTAATGCTGCGAAAATCAAAATAGGTCTCACATGCACCTTTCACTCCTAAGCCCTGTCATATGTCCAGGCAAATGATAAATGCCTTGAGGGGTGTCGTTTACAAAATGGGGTCACTTCTCATGGTTTTACACTCAACTCTGGTACCTAAGGGAGCTGTGCAAATGTGACATGGCGCCCGTACACCAGTCCAGCAAAATCTGTGCTCTAAAAGCCACATGGCACTCCTTCCATTTTGAGCTCTGCCATGTGCCCAAAACAGCAGTTTAGGGCCACACATGGGGTATTGCCGTACTCGGGAGAAATTGGGTAACAAATTATGTGTTGTTTTTTCTCCTATTACCCCTTGTGGGAAAAAAAATTGGGTGCAAAACTACATATTTTTGGTAAAAAAAAAAATTTTTCATTTTCACTGCCTCATTCTAATACAATCTATGAAATACCTATGAGTTCAAAATGCTCAGTACACCCCTAGATGATTACCCTGAGGGGTAAAGTTTCCAAAATGGAGTCATTTCTCAGGGGTTTCTACTGTACGGGTATCTCAGGGGCTCTGCAAATGCGACATGGCGCCCAAAAAACAATCAACCAAAATCTACATGCCAAGTAGCACTCCTGCCATTCTGAGCCCTGCGGTGTATCCAAGCAGCAGTTTATAACCACATATGGGGTATTGCCGTACTCGGGAGAAATTGTTTTACAATTGTTGGGGCGCTTTTTCTCCTTTATTCCTTGTAAAAATGAAAACAATTCAACATTTTAGTGGAAAGAATGTAGATTTTCATTTTCACTGCATAATCCCAATAATTCAGCAAAAAACTGTGGGGTCAAAATGCTCACTATACCGCTAGATAAATTCCACGAGGGGTATAGTTTCCCAAATGGGGTCACTTTTGCCGGGTTTGCACTATTTTGCCCCCTCAGTGGCTTTGCAAATGTCACATGGGGCCGCAAACCATTCCAGGAAAACTTGAGCTCCAAAAGTCAAATGGCGCTCCGTCCTTTCTAACTTCCGCCATGTGTCCAAACAGCAGTTTATTACCACATATGGGGTATTGCTGTGCTCAGAAGAGTTTGCTTTACAAATATTTGGGTGTTTTTTCTCCTTTATCTGTTGTAAAAATGAAAAAATCTGAGCTAAAACTACATTTCATTAGAAAAAATTTAGATTTTCAATTTCACGGCATAATTCCCATAAATTCAGCAAAACCCGTGTAGGGTCAAAATGCACACTATACCCCTAGAAAAATTCCTTGAGGGGTGTAGTTTCCAATATGGGGTCACTTTTGGGGAGTTTCCACTGTTATGGTCCCTCCAGGGCTTTGCAAACACGACATGGCACCGAAAACCATTCCAGCAAAATCTGCGCTCCAAAATCCAAATGGCCCTCGTTCCCTTCTGAGCCCTGCCGTGGGTCCAAACAGCAGTTTATTACCACATATGGGGTATTGCCGTAATCGGGAGACATTGCTTTACAAATGTTGGGGTGCTTTTTCTCCTTTATTCCTTGTAAAATTTAAAACATTGTATGTTTTTTCAGAAAAAAAGTAGATTTTCATTTTCACAGACCAGTTCCAATAAATTTAGAAAAAAACCTGTGGCCTAAAAATGCTAACTATACCTCTTAAAAAATTCCTTGAGGGGTGTAGTTTCCAAAATGGGGTCACTTTTGGGGAGTTTCCACTGTTATGGTCCCTCCAGGGCTTTGCAAACACGACATGGCACCGAAAACCATTCCAGCAAAATCTGCGCTCCAAAATCCAATTGGCCCTCGTTCCCTTCTGAGCCCTGCCGTGGGTCCAAACAGCAGTTTATTACCACATATAGGGTATTTCCGTAATCGGGAGACATTGCTTTACAAATGTTGGGGTGTTTTTCTCCTTTATTCCTTGTAAAAACTAAAACATCGTATGTTTTTTCAGAAAAAAAGTAGATTTTCATTTTCACAGACCAGTTCCAATAAATTGAGCAAAAAACCTGTGGGCTAAAAATGCTAACTATACCTCTTGAAAAATTCCTTGATGGGTGTAGTTTCCAAAATGGGGTCACTTTTGGGGGGTTTCCACTGTTTTGGCACCATAAGACCTCTTCAAACCTGACATGGTGCCTAAAATATATTCTAATAAAATAGAGGCCCCAAAATCCACTGGGTGCTCCTTTGCTTCTGAGGCCGGTATTTCAGTCCATTACCGCACTAGGGCCACATGTGGGATATTTCAAAAAATTGCAGAATCTGGGCAATAAATATTGAGTTGCATTTCTCTGGTAAAACCTTCTGTGTTACTGAAAAAACTGTATTACAAATGAATTTCGTAAAAAAAAAATAGAAATTTGTAAATTTCACCTCTACTTTGCTTTATTTCCTGTGAAATGCCTAAAGGGTTAAAATAATTTCTGAATGTGGTTTTGAACACTTTGAGGGGTGCAGTTTTTAAAATGGGGTGTTTTATAGGCGGTTTCTAATATATAAGGGCCTCAAAGCCACTTCAGAACTGAACTGGTCCCTGAAAAAATAGCCTTTTGAAATTTTATTGAAAATGCGAGAAATTGCAGCTAAAGTTCTAAGCCTTGTGAGGTCATAGAAAAATAAAAGCACGTTCAAAAAATTATGCAAACATAAAGTAGACATATGGGAAATGTTAACTAGTAAATATTTTGTGCGGTATTACGATCTGTTTTACAAGCAGATACATTACAATTTCGAAAAATGCAGATTTTTGCAAATTTTCTCTAAATTTTGGTGTTTTTTACAAATAAATATTGAATTTAACGACAAATTTTTTTCAGTATCATAAAGTACAACATGTCACGAGAAAATAATCTCAGAATCGCTTGGATAGGCAAAAGCATTCTGGAGTTATTACCACATAAAGTGACACATGTCAGATTTGCAAAAATCGGCTGTGTCCACAAGGCCAAAATAGGCTGTGTCCTTAAGGGGTTAAAAACACTTAAAAAAGCATAAACATGCTCTACAAAATCTTGGGGGGGGGGGGGGAAGAGGGAGGGTTGCCACCCTGATAAGTGGCCAACAAGCAAATACCACCACACTTCCACCAAATCCCCTAAACATGCATATGTTTAACCCCTGAGGAAGCCACATTTGTGGCGATACGCGTGGGGCATTCAGTCCCCTCTTCCCCTCTCTGGCTATCACGTAATTATGCTGTTTTCAGAATATTAGATATGCATGTTTAGGGGTTTTGGTGGAAGTGTGGGGGTATTTGCTTGTTGGTCACTTATCAGGGCGGCAACCCCTTCCCCCCAACTCCAAGATTTTGTAGAGCATGTTTATGCTTTTCTAAGTGTTTTTAACTATTTATGAGGTGTATTTACTTTGAATAAAATATTTTTTGTGGTATACATAGTGATTCTATGGTATTTTTTGCCTTACATACATACCCATTTGTATTTTGTGTTGCATACTGTGGTTTATAGGGCATGTGGCAATATTTATGCAGTGACTGCCAGAGACAGAATATGCTATTTTTATACATGGCATGCTGAGCATTATCAAAAAATGTTTCTTTTAATAGCAAAGTAGCTGTTTGCGGTGTGCAGTATATATTTTTAACACATTTGTAGTTGACAGACAAATATTGCATGGCCTATGTTTCAGCTGTTTTGAGCGCGAAAGCTCTTGATGATTTAAGTAATTATGGGGATTTGGACTCTGCACACCTTGGTCTATTTTTTTTACATTGTTTTTATGTGTAAACCTCTTATTGTATGTGAGTTTTAGGCTCAAATGTATGTTTTAGGCTGTGTTCACATCTGTGTCAGGTCTCCGTTCCAACGTTCCGTCTGAGCTTTTCGTCGGAACGGAGCCCTGACTGACACAAACGGAAACCATTGATTTAAATAGTGACGGATCCGGGGCAAATGGTTTCCATTTGTCTCCGTTGTGCAGGGGTTCCGTCGTTTTGACAGAATCAATAGCGTAGTCGACTACGGTATTCATTCCCTCAAAACAATGGAACCCTTTCACAACGGAGACAAACGGAAACCATTTGCACCGGATCCATCACCATTGAAATCAATGGTGATGGAAACCTCTGGTTTTCATTTGTGTCAGTCAGGGCTCCGTTCCGACAGAAAATTTAGACGGAACGTCGGAACGGAGACCAGACGCAGATGTGAACGCAGCCTTAATGTCATTTTTTTTTCAACATAATTACCGTTTGTCACAAAGTAACATAAAGGTGGACATGGCTGCAAACAACACGTCAAGTCAACTGCAATCCTTAGGTTGTCCACCTTCAGGAAATATATAGGGTTTGGGGGTGTACTAACTCTTAAGGTATAACACATGGGCCCTCTATCTAAGCCTACCATGTGGTAGGCTTAGA
This sequence comes from Rhinoderma darwinii, assembly GCF_050947455.1. Taxonomy (NCBI): domain Eukaryota; kingdom Metazoa; phylum Chordata; class Amphibia; order Anura; family Rhinodermatidae; genus Rhinoderma; species Rhinoderma darwinii. Next base: position 340,764,804 of record NC_134687.1, read on the forward strand.
TACAGGGCCCAGCAGAAAGGATCACACATGGGCCATGTATCTAAGCCTATCATGTGGTAGGCTTAGATACAGGGCCCATCAGACAGGATCGCATGTGGTGTGATCCTGTCTGCTTTGTCCCGTATCTAAGCCTACCACATGGTAGGCTTAGATACATGGCTCTTGTTTGATCCTGACTGATGGGCCCTGTATCTAAGCCTACCACATGGTAGGCTTAGATACAAGGTTCCAGCAGACAGTAGTAACCTTATACTGTATAAGATTACTGTCTGCTGGGCCCTGTATTTAATCCTACCTTGTGGGAGGCTTAGATACAGGGTCCAACAGACAGTATAACACATGGGCCCTGTATCTAAGCCTAGCGCATATGTTACTAATGTTTTTTTTTGGGTCTGTGGTTTTTTACAGATTCGGTTGTTGGACTACGTCGGATTCGAGGACTACTTAGATGACAGATTTTTATATTTTATTTTATTTCATTTTTAATCAATTCTATGAAACACCTGTGGAGTTAAATTGCTCACTACAACCCTAGATAAATTCCTTGAGGGGTGTTGTTTCCAAAATTGGGACTTTTTGTGGGTGTTTATGTTTTGGTACCACAAGACCTCTTAGACACCTGAATTGGTGTCTAAAATATATTCTTATAAAAATGCCGCTCCAAAATCTACAAGGTGCTCCTTTTTTTCGGAGGCCTTGTATTTGAGTCCCTGTAGCATACTAGGGCCACATGTGGGATATTTATAAAAACTGAAAAAGCATGGTAATAAATATTCAGTTGTGTTTCTATGATAAAACCTGCTGTGTTACAGAAAAAAATGGATCGAAATTGAATTTCTGCAAAAAAAAATCAATTGTAAATTCCACCTCAACATTGCTTTAAGTCCCGTGAAACGCCTTAAGGGTTGAGAAACTTTCTAAATGCTGTTTTGAATACTCTGAGGGTATAAGTTTTTAAATGTGGTGAATAATGGGGATTTCTAATAGATAGGCCCCTTAAAGCCACATTAAAACTGAATTTGTCCCTGAAAAATAGGATTTGTTGCTAAGGTAGGTTATAAGCCTTTTAGCGTACTAGAAAAGCAAAAGGACGTTCAAGAAATGATGCCAACATAAAGTAGACATATGGTTAATGTTAATTAGTAACTATTTTGTGTGGTATTACTTTCTGCCTTACAAGCAGATAAAATCACATTTAGAAAAATTTAAATTTTGCCAGAAGTTCTCTACATTTTGGTGTTTTTCAACATAAAGAACAGTGTTTCAGGAGAAAATAATCTCAGAACCACTTGGATAAGTAAAAGTATTCTACAGTTATTACCGCATAAAGTGACACGTCAGATTTTAAAAAATAGGCTCTGTCAGAAAGATCAAAACTGGCTGTGTCGGTAAAGGGGTTAATAGTTCAGTGATCTACAAGAAATAATGACAGGAGTCTAGCAAGCATCTGAAGTTGACTTGAAGCTCCAACTAGAAGGCTGCAGTGTGAAATTCATAATCAACAATACTCCCTGAGCACTATTATACAGGGAAAACTGCCAATCACTGAGTAGGAGTGCCCTTGGACTCCTAAGCCCAGAATGAGAAGAAGTTTAACTACCGTATACAGTGGCGGATCCCCATATGGGCGTTTCGGGCGGTCGCCCGGGGCCCAAGGCTTGCAGGGGGCCCATAGCTTCCCACACCGCACATAAGTGAAAAAAAACTCTCCAGGGCTGCTGCCGGCCGCATTCTAGTGATCATCGGTCCCACGTGCTGATGAAGAGGCGGGGGGAATGTGCAGGGGGAGTCAATTGCGGCCAGGGAACAGGGGCACAGCACATCAGCTGTAGAGAGCAGACTGTCAGAGATTGTGATGGGCAGGTGCTGGAGTCCCGCTGACAGTCTGCTCCTCTGTGTAGCTGTACACTGTCCCTCCTGTCTAAACCTTCAGCAGCTGCCTGATAACGGCAAAACTGAAACTAGAGGGTGAAGGACCTGTGGTGACGTCACAGTCACATGATTAAGGTCCTGGAGGCTGCCAGAGACAAGCACCGCAGAGGAAGAGACTGGTAAGTGTGTGTGTGTGTGTGTGGTGTGTGTGTTAATGTAAGTGTATATAGTGTGTGCTGTGTATATAGTGTCTATAATGTAAGTCTATGTAGTGTGTGTGTATGTGTGTGTGTGTGTGTGTGTGTCATAATGTAAGTCTATATAGTGTGTGCTGTGTATATAGTGTATATAGTGTGTGCTGTGCATATAGTGTGTGCTGTGTTTATAGTGTCTATAATGTAAGTCTATATAGTGTGTGCGTGTAGTGTGTGTGGTTTGAATATATAGTGTTTGGTGTTAGTGTGAATTGTATATAGGGTGTTTAATCTCACATTTTTTGTGTGCAAAATAATTTCCCACCCATAGAGCCCTCTGCAGTAAGTCAGATGCTCAGAACCCCCCCCCCCCCCCCTGCAGTATAATCTCCCCCATGGAGCCCTCAGTAGTTATTATACTTCAGGGGGGGGGGGTCAGAGCGTTTGATTGACTGTTCAGGGTTCTATAAGGGAATAACTCCTTCCCCCCCAGAGCCATAAGGGCGGATTTACACGAACGTGTAATACGTCCGTGCAACGCGCGTGCTTTTCATGCGCGTCGCACGGACCTATGCAAGTATATGTGGCAGTACAGACTGTCAGTGATTTTTGCGCAGCGTGAGTCCGCTGCGTAAAACTGACGACATGTCCTATATTTCTGAGTTTTTTGCGCATCACGCACCCATTGAGGCACCTCCGTGGGACGTGCGTGATTTGCTCAACAGCAGTATAACTATGATTGCAAACAGAAAAGCACCAGGTGCTTTTCTGTTTACAAACATACAAACAGAGTGTCATAATGATGGCGGGTGCGCGAAAGGCACGCAGCCGCGCATCATATGGTGATGACACACGGAGCTGTTAAGTGCCTTTTGCGCGCGCAAAACGCCGCATTTTTTGCGTGCGCAAAACGCACACGCTCGTGTAAATCCGCCCTAAGTGTCAGACACTTAGACCCTCCCATAGGGCACTCAGCAGTCAGTCAGATGCACTGGGGAGGGGTGTCTGACTGCTTAAAGGGTAACTAACGAAACTTTTTAAAAAAAATTACATGTCATAGTGACATGTCAAATGTTCTAATCGGTGGGAGTCCGTATACTGAGACCCCACCAATCGCTGAAACAAAGTGGCAGAAGCGCTCAGGTGAGTGCTTTGCCACTTTGTTTCTGATCGTCTTTCCTCTGATAGCCGAGCATGCGGTGTATGGGCACAACAGAAAGTCTATGAGCCCGTACACCGCGCCGAGAAAAGACAGTCAGAAATTAAGTGGAACAGCGCTCACCCGAGCACTCCTGCTGCTTTGTTTTAGTGATCGGTGGTGGTCTCAATGCTGGGACCCCCATCGATCAAAACTTCTGACATATCACTCTCACTATGACACGCCAAATGTTTTTTAAAAGTTCAGTTACCTCTTGGGGACTGAATTTATTGGTTTGAGTTAATGTATGGGCCTGGGTCTTAATTTGCTTAGGGGTCTGGGGTATAAGACAATTTATGGTGTTTATTTCTGAATTTTTATGTTGCTATAGACGCTGAAAATGGCTACAGAATCAAGGGGAAAATATTTCTCATCAGGAAACTCTGCAGTCATCAGGAGAAGTCGCCATAACGGTCTGTGTCAGATGGAGAAGAAAAGAGAACGACCCATCAGTGAAGACATCTCCTGTGAGTCATTGCATTTATAGATCTGTCACCTCTCCTGACATGTCTGTTATCGGAAATCCTTGTATTCCACATAAAGTCTTTGTGTACCCAGGACTAATAGACAAATGCGTGTTACCATTCCCCTTGTCAGGAGGATTTGTCCCTACACAGTGTGATACTGTCAGCAATGGTTGGAGACTGTCAGTGTGTAGGGACACAGCCCTTTGACAAGGGGAATCGTAGCACTCATTTGTCAATGCTCACACAGAAAGGTGGTGTTTAATATAGACATGACGTGGCAGGGCGGTGGTGGAGAAGGGGGCCCAAGCTTGTGGAACAGCCCAGGGCCCATGGTTTACTTAATCCGCCACTGACCGTATATTATAGCTGACACCCTCCTCTAGGCCAGGATCAGAGATAACTCCAAACCCGCCAGTTTAACCACTTAGATGCCACGTCAACAGTGACCCCAGTATCTAAGCAGTTAGACAGACGGGGAGGGCCCCTCCCGGCATCCAATCGCTCCCAACCCCACCTTCCTTGCAAGAAGGTGGTTATGGCAGCCAGAAGCTTAATGAGGGCCCCAGGTCTGCCATCTAATACTCCTATTAAAGGTGTTGCGTCATGACATACACTTATGGCACTGGTACCTGCATCTATCTCCCAAGCAGGGTCCCCGTCCATGGCTGTTTTTGAAAATCCATCCTGCTGTGCACTGATTTCCCGCCTGAATGCGGCGGCCGCCTCACCAGGCGGGTTAGGGGACCTTCGTTCGGGAGATCATTGCGGGTCCGGGAGAGACCTAAATGTCTGCATCTATCAGACATTTATGCCATATTTTGTGAATATGACATAAATATCAGTCCTGACACAACCTCTTTCAGCCCTAACAGAGGCAAGGCTTAAAGAGGCTCTGTCACCAGAATAAAAATGCTCTATCTCCTACATCAGTTTATCGGCGCTGGAATGTAGTTACTAGCAATGTGTTTTTATTTTAAAAACAATGTTTTTTAACAAAGTTATGGCGTTTAGAACATTTATGCAAATGAGGTCCTTAATGCCCAACTGGGCGTTTTTTAATTTTCAACCAAGTGGGCGTATGACAAAGAGGTGTATGACGCTGGCCAATCCGCATCATACACCTCTTTGTCTTACACCCAAGCTAGATTCACTGAGCAGCGTGATCTCGCGAGACCGCGCTGTGACGTCACTTCCGCCCACAGGTCCTTCATCCCTGCATCGGAAGACAACATCTTTCGTCTCCCTCCAGGCTGCTGCTGCTACTACCGATCCGACGACTAGGACTTCTCATCGGCCTGGAGGGAGACGAAAGATGTTGTCTTCCGATGCAGGGATGAAGGACCTGTGGGCGGAAGTGACGTCACAGCGCGGTCTCGCGAGATCACGCTGCTCAGTGAATCTAGCTTGGGTGTAAGGCAGAGAGGTGTATGATGCGGATTGGCCAGCGTCATACACCTCTTTGTCATACGCCCACTTGGTTGAAAATTAAAAAACGCCCAGTTGGGCATTAAGGACCTCATTTGCATAAATGTTCTAAACGCCATAACTTTGTTAAAAAACATTGTTTTTAAAATAAAAACACATTGCTAGTAACTACATTCCAGCGCCGATAAACTGATGTAGGAGATAGAGCATTTTTATTCTCTAAGAGGATAACACAAAAAGGACAATAAACTGCAATACATAAGAATTGCGGTTTATTGTACAAGCGGGTCAGGGGACCTTTGTTTGGGAGATCATTGCGGGTCCGGGAGGGACCTAAATGTCTGCATCTATCAGACATTTATGCCATATTTTGTGAATATGACATAAATATCAGTCATGACACAACCCCTTTCAGCCCTAACAGAGGCAAGGCTTAAGAGGATAACACTAAAAGGACAATAAACTGCAAAACATAAGAATTGCGGTTTATTGTACAAGCGATCAAACGATCGCATGTTTAAGTCCCCTAGTGGGACGAAAAAAAAATCTAAAAAGAAGTTTCAAAATATATAAACCATTAACCCCTTAATGACCAGCCTATTTTAAACCTTAATGACCAAGCCATTTTTTACGTTTTTCCATCGTCGCATTCCAAGAGCTATAACCTTTTTATTTTTGCATCGACATAGCTGTATAAGGTCTTGTTTTTTGCGGGACAAGTTGTATTTTTTAATAGCACCATTTTGGGGGACATATTATTTATTGATTAACTTTTATTAACTTTTAGAAAAAAACCTGAAATTTCGCCACTCCTTTTCGCGTCTTAAATCTACGCCGTTTACCGTGTGATATAAATAACACAATAACTTTATTCAGCGGGTTGTTTTTACGATTGCAACGATAACAAATTTGTATAGTTTTTGTATGTTTTACTACTTTTACACAGTAAAAACGCTTTTTTTTCAAAATTATTTGTTTTTGTGTCTCCATATTTGAAGAGCCGTAACGTTTTTATTTTTTCGCCGATGCGGTTGAATGAGGGCTTTTTTTTTGCGCGAAGACTTGTAGTTTTTATTGGTACCATTTTGGAGTAGATGCGACTTTTTGATCACTTTTTATCACATTTTTTTAAAGTCAGTATTCACAGAAAACAGCAATTTTTCCATAGTTTTTTATTACATTTTTTACGGCGTTCACCGTGCGGGTTAAATAATGTAATAGATTTATAGCCATGACTAAGGACGAGGAGATATTCTGAAACGCGTAGGCTACATATACCTATCTTCCTTTCATACATCCACCTTTCTTCTGTGGGAATTGGACTCCCGTTTTTATGCCATTACTTAATAAAATTGGAACAAGATTCCATTTTAAATATACTTTTTGAATAATTTTTTCTTTGCGCTGGATCCCATCTACTTCCTTGTTCCATCTAATAGATTTATAGTCGGGGTCGTTACGGACGCGGCGATACCAAATATGAGTAACTTTTTTACTTTATTTTGTTTTTTTAATAGTAAAGCATTTTGTAAGGGGAAAAGCTGGGTTTTTCATTTTTTTTCACTTTTTTTTTAAAATTAACTTTATGAAACTTTTTTTTCACTTTTTTACTAGTCCCACTAGGGGACTATAATATGCGATTCTGCGATTGCATTTATAATACACTGCAATACTTTTGTATTGCAGTGTATTACTGCCTGTCCGTTTAACACGGACAGGCATCTGCTAGGTCATGCCTCCGGCATGATCTAGCAGGCATTCACTCCAGGCAGACCTGGGGGCCTTTATTAGGCCCCCGGCTGCCATTGGAGACACAGACACACGGCGATCGTATCGCCGGGTGTCGGTGGGAGAGAGAGGGAGCTCCCTCCCTCTCTCCAAAACCACTCAGATGCGGTGCACGCTATTGTGCACCGCATCTGAGGGGTTAAACGGGTGAGATCGATACTAATATCGATCTCACCCGGCAGAGCAGGGACGCTCCCAGCCCTCAGCTGCCTCTGGCAGCTGAGAGCAGGGAGATTTGACAGCTCCCTGCTCTGTTTACTTATTCCGATGCCGCGACGTAAATAGTCTATGGCATCGGAATAAGGCCCGTTAGTGACCGACGTAAAAACACGATGGGCCGGTCACTAATGGGTTAAGGGTAAGGCCACACGGTGCAGTCACGGTGCATTTATGTTGCGTTTTTAAACTGCAGCAAGTCATTTTTCAATAGAACTCAATGGTGAAATGTTTGTTATGGACAGACTGCTGCTATTATATTACAATGTGTTTTTTGTGCAGTTAACTGCATCTTCATAATGTCCGACCGCATGCAGTTAATGACCGCGCTGCCAAAGTTGTTGCTGAACGGCTTGTGTTTTTGCTAACAGTTCTGCAATGCATTGTAACTAACTATATACAGGAAGCACCTAACAAACTTCAACACGGGTGAAAACTATGTCCATCAAGTATTTCCTTTATAAACGCAACAGAACTGCAGAATTACAGAGACAAAAAACGCATGCAGTTGACTGCATGCGGTTTTCAAACGCAACAAAATCAAGTCAACGACGCACCGTGTGGCCTTAACATAAAAGTAAAAAAAAAACAAACACATTTTACATAAAATATGTAAACAATAAAAAAAACATAATTGGTGTTTGACGTGTCCGTAAAGATCTGAACTATTCAAATATAACGTTATTCATCCTGCACCGTGAATGGCGTAAAAAAAAGAATCCAGAATTGCTGTTTTTTGGTCATAGTGATCAAGCAGTTGTATGTTCCCCAAAATGGTACCCATCACCTAACACCTCTGTTCATCCTGGGCTTAGGAGTCCAGTGGGTGGTCCTACTCAGTGACTGACAGCTATCTTTGTATGCACAATCACACAGGGAAAGCTGTCGATCACTGAGTAGGACCCCAAAAAACAAGCCCAAAATACAGCTCCATCGATGGAAACATAAAAAAAATTATGGGTGTCAGGATATGGTGAAATACAACAAATATTTTTTTTCAACAAAGTGTTTTTTTTTAAATAAAAGTAGTGAAACATAAAATAAACGATATAGATTTTGTATTGCCGTAATTGTACTGACCTACAGAATAAAGGTAACATGTCATGCACGGTGAACACCGTAAAATCAAAACCTCGAAAAACAGACAGAATTGCACATTTTTGTAAATTATATGTACCCCAAAATGGTGCCATTAAAAATTGCAACTCGTCTAGCAAAAAATACATGTTGAATTAAAAATAAAAAAAGTCATTCAACTTGGAATGTGGGAATGAAAAAATGAAAAAAAAAACTAAAACTGGCTGCGATGGGAAGAGGAGAGGTTTTCAGAGGTTATGAAAACACAGAAAAGTACCTAAATGTGTCTGAATGGTCACCAGATGATGCCACCATAGTTCAGAAGTACTTATTTTTAATTTTCATTATGTTGCCCAGCTCTGTGTTATTTTCAAATCTTTGCTAGGGCTGTGGGCAGAATTACCATGTAAGGGATTACAGTATTCATGATTCTTCTCCTCTCTTAGGCTGGGTTCACACGACCACATTAACGTCCGTAATGGACGGACGTATTTCGGCCGGAAGTCCCGGACCGAACTCAGTGCAGGGAGCCGGGCTCCTAGCATCATAGTTATGTACGACGCTAGGAGTCCCTGCCTCTCCGTGGAACTACTGTCCCGTACTGAAAACATGATTACAGTACGGGACAGTTGTCCTGCAGCGAGGCAGGGACTCCTAGCATTAAACATAACTATGATGCTAGGAGCCCGGCTCCCTGCACTGAGTTCGGTCCTACGTTAATGTGGTCGTGTGAACCCAGCCTCACAGATAAGGGCCTGTTCACATTTGCGTTGGGCTTCCGTTTGGCTTTCTGTTCATCTGTTTCGTCAGAGGAACAGACAAAGGGAAAGACAAACGGAAAGTATTGTTTCTGTTTGCATTTACCATTGATTTCAATAGTAAATTTTTTGTTTAACTTTGTATCAGTCTGGCTCCGTTCTGTTAGGTTCCTTGACGGAAAGGATAGCGTAGCACATTACATTATTTTTTCCCGTTAAGAAAATGAAAACCTAACAGAACGGAGCCAGACTGAAAAAAGCCCATTCAGTTAGTGTAGCACACTACGCTACTTGATTTTATTAAAAAAACTGAAATCTAACGGAACGGAGTCAAACTGATGCAATGTGAAACAAAAAAAAATACCATTGAAATCAATGGTAGATGCAAATGAAAACTATACTTTCCGTTTGTGTGTTTCTCTGATGGAACAGATGAATGGAAAGCCAAACGCAAATGTGAACACGCCCTAATGCCTATATTTACAACTGCCCGATTGCCCCTTTATTACAAAATGTAAGGTAATGCTGTAATTACTCACTGTCTGCTATCTGCAGCCCAGCATGTGAAACACAATCCCTCCAGAGACAGGGAGGGAGGGGGGAGAGCAGGTAGATGAGAGGCATGTGATATGTAAAATCCTGGACTACAGGGAGTGGGAAAGGAGAGATACACGTGCTCCGTGTACGAGACATCATACAAGCAAGAGATAAACACCCGGAGTGCGGTCATGTGAGACTGCTTTACAGAAACATTTTAAATGGTGTCTGCATTCTGCTGACGATGCTAAGAGGGCTGTCGCTGGACAATCTCTGGCGCTGCTCTGCTCTATGATCGGAATATCTTCTCCCACTTGTATAGGAAACAATTTGGTTAGCAGATATACTGTATGTTAAAGGGGGACTAAACTTTTAAAAAAACTCCTGACATGTCATAGTGACATGTCAGAAGGTTTGATCGGTGAGGGTCCGAGCACTGAGACCCCAAATGATCGCTAAAACAAAATTGACAGAAACGCTCGGGTGAGCGCTGAGTTGCTTAGTTTCTGATTGGCTTTTCTCGGAAAGCCGAGCAATTGGTGTACGGGCTCAAAAAAAGTCTATGAGCCTGTACAACTGCTCGACTTTCCGAGAAAAGCCGCTAAAAAAAAAGCGGCTCAGTGCTCACCCAAGTGCTTCTGCCGCTTCGTTTTAGCGATCAATGGGGGCCCCAGACCCCCACCGATCAAAACTTCTGACATGTCACTATGAAACGGCAAAAAAATTTTAACGTTTAGTTACCCTTTAAGAAATCAATAATTATGCCGTTTCCTAAATTTTTTAAAGAGACTCCACTGTTAAACTTTCCTATTAATTATAATAATATTGTGTAGCTAAGATCATGAGAAAAAATTATGACGGATCCTGTAAAAATCTGATCACAAAGGGACTGATAAAGACTGGTACAAACGGATGGCATCAGCGTGAGTCCCATAGAAATACATAGAATCCATCTACAGCAGCAGTTTTACAAAATACAAATAGAAAGTAACAGTGGTAGTCACAACATCTACTTGCTACTGTTTCTGCTTCCTGAACTATTTATATAATAACTGGAAAATATCTCTTTTTACAGCACGGAAGAGATAGTATTAGATGAGTATGTATACATTGGCTGGTGGATTTTGACATTCAGTGTGGAGTCGGTCTGATCTCACGTGGATTGCAGAGCACAGAATCAGTAAGCTACTTATTGACTGCAATCTGTTTAATCTTCATCTGTTTAACTTTTAGCTTGCACAAAGCTTCTCACCCGTGAGGGGACATTTTCACTACATCCACACGCTCCTTCTCTTTTTCACAAGCAATAACAATACTCAAGCTGAATTCTAAAAGAAAAACTTGTTTATTCCATGAAAGAGTCTGCTGACATCAGAGAATACATTGTTATAGATTCAGCATGCATGATTAAAATCCACCAATGAAAACTTGGGTTTCAAGGGTAAAAATATTTTGAGGTAGGGGATTAAATGATTATTAATTCACTTCAGGTCAGGCGGTTGTTGGACATCCAGAACAAGCAAATCCTGAGATTCAAAGTTCACATGTGAAAGCACAGAAGTGCGTACTGTACAATACACATAGAAGCAGATGGGTGATTAGATCACTTATACAAGTGGTGGTGACCCTGCCTAGGAAGACAACTACAGAATGCAGGCGAAATATGTGACGGAAGCCGTGATAGATAGATATTGGATGGATGGATGGATAGATGGATAGATAGATAGATAGATAGATAGATAGATAGATAGATAGATAGATAGATAGATAGATAGATAGATAGATAGATAGATAGATAGATAGATAGATAGATAGATAGATAGATAGATAGATAGATAGATAGATAGATAGATAGATAGATAGATAGATAGATAGATAGATAGATAGATAGATAGATAGATAGATAGATAGATAGATAGATAGATAGATAGATAGATAGATAGATAGATAGATAGATAGATAGATAGATAGATAGATAGATAGATAGATAGATAGATAGATAGATAGATAGATAGATAGATAGATAGATAGATAGATAGATAGATAGATAGATAGATAGATAGATAGATCTAGATATTGGATAGATAGATAGATAGATAGATAGATAGATAGATAGATAGATAGATAGATAGATAGATAGATAGATAGAGATAGATAGATAGATAGATAGATAGATAGATAGATAGATAGATAGATAGATAGATAGATAGATAGATAGATAGATAGATAGATAGATAGATAGATCTAGATATAGATGATGATAGATAGATAGATAGATAGATAGATAGATAGATAGATAGATAGATAGATAGATAGATAGATAGATAGATAGATAGATAGATAGATAGATAGATAGATAGATAGATAGATAGATAGATAGATAGATAGATAGATAGATGATAGATAGATGATAGATAGATAGATAGATAGATAGATAGATAGATAGATAGATAGATAGATAGATAGATAGATAGATAGATAGATAGATAGATAGATGATAGATAGATAGATAGATAGATAGATAGATAGATAGATAGATAGATAGATAGATAGATAGATAGATAGATAGATAGATAGATAGATAGAATTTTAATACTAATTAAAAAAACAATTCTAAAATGCCTAAAATATGCTATTCTTACTTTGATACACGCAATAAAAAGTTGGGTGAATGTGCTGATTCTATGGGTTTAGCTGTGTCTCTACAAACTACAGGTCATTGTTTTTTATCACAGTAAACATCACTTCATCAGGACAAGGGAACAATGAAAACAACACTCACCAGTGGCCGATGCCAGTCCTGTAAAGTCACAGCAGATAGGCGTGCCAGGGCTGTATCCTGCTCATCCTTTCCTGCTGTAACGTGGAGTGCAAGGTTAGATCTGCCAGCTGCCTAGTATACAGCCACAAGAATGAGCAGCCTCAGCATCAACAGCAGACACTGGGAATGCCTACAAGCGACCTCCCTCTGCCACACCCTCTGTATGCCCAGCTCCAAGCCTGATTATGGAGCATCATCCACACACCTCCCTCCTGTGCCTCACACTGTCATTACCTCTGTGACTTGCAAACCGCATGCTCATCCTCCCATCAGTTCTCTACCTGCTCGATAGATAGATAGATAGATAGATAGATAGATAGATAGATAGATAGATAGATAGATAGATAGATAGATAGATAGATAGATAGATAGATAGATAGATAGATAGATAGATAGATATGAAATAGCTGAATATATATATAGATGAGATAGATAGATAGATAGATAGATAGATAGATAGATAGATAGATAGATAGATAGATAGATATGAAATAGATAGATAGATAGATCAGAAGCGTAGCTAGGGGGGGCAGGCGGGGCATGTGCCCCGGGCGCAGTTCAGAGGGGGGCGCCAGCGCCCCCTCCTCCTGCACTATAATTGTACCTGTGTCGCAAGGACACCGGTACAATTAGAAGCAATGAATGACCGGGCACGTTCCGTGCCCGGCCATTCAGCGCCTTTCCACGAATGAAGCGACTGGTACCTTTTGTACCAGTGACGCTTCCGTTGATGAAAGGCGCTGACTGACTGGCAGGGAAAGTCATCCTGCCCAGCCAATCAGCGCCTTTCATAGACGCTGTGTTCAACCCCCTGGAGACCTGCGCAGAAGAGAGCAGGTCTCCATGGCTGCCGGACGGCGTGGGAGCGGGAATAAGGTGAGTTTGAAAAAAAAAAAAATGTTTTTTTTTTTTTAAAATTGTAATAGAAGTGTGGCTGTATCTGCGGGGGGGACTTTGTCTACACGGTGGACTTTATCTACGGGGGGTGTCTATCTACAGGGGGACTATATCTACAGGGCTGGGCTATATACAGGGGGACTATATCTACAGGGCTGGGCTATATACAGGGGGACTATATCTGCTGGGCTATATACAGGGGGACTATATCTACAGGGCTGGGCTATATACAGGGGGACTATATCTACAGGGCTGGGCTGTATACAGGGGGACTATATCTGCTGGGCTATATACAGGGGGACTATATCTACAGGGCTATATACAGGGGGACTATATCTACAGGGGGGCTATATACAGGGGGACTATATCTACAGGGCTGGGCTATATACAGGGGGACTATATCTGCTGGGCTATATACAGGGGGACTATATCTACAGGGGGGCTATATACAGGGGGACTATATCTACAGGGCTGGGCTATATACAGGGGGACTATATCTACAGGGCTGGGCTATATACAGGGGGACTATATCTGCTTGGCTATATACAGGGGGACTATATCTACAGGGGGGCTATATACAGGGGGACTGTATCTACAGGGCTGGGCTATATACAGGGGGACTATATCTACAGGGCTGGGCTATATACAGGGGGACTATATCTACTGGGCTATATACAGGGGGACTATATCTACAGGGCTGGGCTATATACAGGGGGACTATATCTACTGGGCTATATACAGGGGGACTATATCTACAGGGCTGGGCTATATACAGGGGGACTATATCTACAGGGCTGGGCTATATACAGGGGGACTATATCTGCTGGGCTATATACAGGGGGACTATATCTACATGGGGAATAAATCTACAGGGGGACTATATCTACAGGGCTGGGCTATATACAGGGGGACTATATCTACAGGGGGGCTATATACTGGAGTGGGCTGTCTATAGAGCACCATATACAGGGGTGGGCTATATAGTATATAGCCCCCTGTAGATATAGCCCACCCATGTATATGGTGCTCCATAGATAGCCCAACCCAGTATATAGCCCCCCCCCGTAGATATAGTCGCCCTGTATATAGCCCAGCCCTGTAGATATAGCCCCCTGTAGATATATTCCCCCTGTATATAGCCCACCCCTGTATATAGCCCCCCTCTGTAGATATAGCCCCCCTGTGTATAGCCCACCCCTGTATATATAGCCCCCCTGTGTATATCCCAGCCCTGTAGATATAGCCCAGCCCTGTAGATATAGCCCCTCTATGTATAGCCCCCCTGTGTAGATATAGCCCCCCTGTGTATAGCCCACCCCTGTATATATAGCCCCCCTGTGTATATCCCAGACCTGTAGATATAGCCCAGCCCTGTAGATATAGCCCAGCCCTGTAGATATGGTCCCCCTGTACATATGGTCCCCCTGTAGATATGGTCCCCCTGTAGATATGGTCCCCCTGTAGATAGCCCACCCCTGTATATAGTCCCCCTGTAGATATAGTCCCCCTGTAGATATAGCCCACCCCTGTATATAGTCCCCCTGTAGATATAGCCCACCCCTGCATATAGTATCCCACAAATAGCTCCCCCCTATAGTGCTCCACAGAAAGCCCACCCCTGTATATAGCCCCTTTGTACATATAGTCCACCCCTGTATATAGTGCTCCACAGATAGCCCACCCTTGTATATAGTATATACAGGGGTGGGCTATCTGTGGAGCACTATATACAGGGGTGGACTATCTAGTGGAGCACTATATACAGGGGTGGACTATATGTACAAGGGGGGGGGCTATATACAGGGGTGGGCTATCTGTGAAACACTATATACAGGGGTGGACTATATGTGGAGCACTATATACAGGGGTGGGCTATATCTACAGGGGGGCTACATACATGGTTGTGCTATCTGTAGAGCTCTATATTCAGGGGTGGGCTATATCTACAGGGGGCTATATACATGGGTGGGCTATCTGTAGAGCACTATAGGGGGAGTTATTTGTGGGATACTATATACAGGGGTGGTCTATATGGGGGCACTATCTACAGGGGCTCTATGGGAGGCACTATCTACAGGGGGCACAGTGTGTGTGTGTGGGACACAGTGTATGGTGCTATTATAATTAGAGGTGCAGTGTTTGGCGCTATTATATTTAGGGGCGTAGTGTGTGGTATAATGATAACTTTATCTTTATTTATAGGTGTAGAAATGTTGGTAAAGTGAGAAGCTGAAGACATGTGAGCGGCAAACTGCAGAAATGGGCTGTGACCGGGAGAAGTCATCATAGAGGTCTGGACCGGATGGAGAAAAAGAACTAGAATCTGAGACGTCACCGATGAGTTCCTTAATGTAAATGTTTATTCTGCCTCTAATCAGTAATGTAGTCACTGTGTGATCTGCAGTGAGATGATGGGTGGTGTGATTATGATAGGATTTATTTTTGTGAAACGGCATCTCCCAGCATATCCTTACCATTGTTCGGGCTATGCTGGGAGCTGTAGTTTTACGCCGTACAAACCTATACGGCAGGGGTTGCACTAAATTGAGCTGTATTTGTTCTGGGGCTGTATATATGTACCGAGCTTGGTTCTGGTGTTGTGTATAGAACCATATTGCTTGTGAAATGTACAAATAATTTTATGCTCGCGTTACATAAAAAGAAATGACACGTCGATTGGTAGAGAAAACAAACACGGCGAGGGGGAAGGAGATGTCGGGAAAGAAGTTGGGGGGGGGGGGCGCCAAACTGAATCTTTGCCCCAGGTGCTGGAGAACCTAGCTACGCCTCTGGATAGATAGATAGATAGATAGATAGATAGATAGATAGATAGATAGATAGATAGATAGATAGATAGATAGATAGATAGATAGATAGATAGATAGATAGATAGATAGATAGATAGATAGATAGATATGAGATAGATAGATAGATAGATAGATAGATAGATAGATAGATAGATAGATAGATAGATAGATAGATAGATAGATAGATAGATAGATAGATATGAGATAGATAGATAGATAGATAGATAGATAGATAGATAGATAGATAGATAGATAGATAGATAGATAGATAGATAGATAGATAGATAGATAGATAGATAGATATGAGATAGATAGATAGATAGATAGATAGATATGAGATAGATAGATAGATAGATAGATAGATAGATAGATAGATAGATAGATAGATAGATAGATAGATAGATAGATAGATAGATAGATGGATGGATGGATGGATGGATGGATGGATGGATGGATGGATGGATAGATAGATATTAGATAGATAGATATTAGATAGATAGATAGATAGATAGATAGATAGATAGATAGATAGATAGATAGATATGAGATAGATAGATAGATAGATAGATAGATAGATAGATAGATAGATAGATAGATAGATAGATAGATAGATAGATAGATAGATATGAGATAGATAGATAGATAGATAGATAGATAGATAGATAGATAGATAGATAGATAGATAGATAGATAGATAGATAGATAGATAGATATGAGATAGATAGATAGATAGATAGATAGATAGATAGATAGATAGATAGATAGATAGATAGATAGATAGATAGATAGATAGATAGATAGATAGATAGATAGATAGATAGATAGATAGATAGATATGAGATAGATAGATAGATAGATAGATATGAGATAGATAGATAGATAGATAGATATTAGATAGATAGATATTAGATAGATAGATATTAGATAGATAGATAGATAGATAGATCTGTATTTATTTACTTATAGGGTTATTTTACAGGTTATCTGTTTCTCAACAGCCCTATAGCCCCCATTTCCCGCCCATTACCAATGTGACGTCATAACAGGGGACTGTGCTCTCTTGCAGCTTCTCACCCGTCGTCATTGCTATCTGACAGGAGTTACCTCAGGGTGCGCTGTGTCCTTTTATGCGCCTTCTCTGTGTGAGCAGCAGGTCACATCGAGCTCTGCATGTAGACTAATCGCTGCTCCTGACTGAATACTCCAGATATCCCCGGCCAGCGTCACTCTTCCATCATATTGCCGAGATCCTGTGAAGGAGAGGATAATGGAGCGGTTGTCATAGCTACAAGGGCGGCAGATTTGAATACAATGCAGAAGGACAAATATTAATTCTACATGCGCCTGTGTGACCCATCTCCTGACAAAACTGTTTCTTCATTATTTTTTATCACCACTATGACGACATTAATAGTAAGAACCTTTACACTAGCTAATAATTACATCTCAAGAATAAACAAAAAAATATAAATTCACTAGCAAATAGTTTTGTGTGAAAATCTGACACAACATAGGAAAATAAACAATCATATCATGACGCAGTGAAAAGCTTCACATTCCAATTTTTTTATTTTTATTAAAAATGGCTGTGGATGTAATGCCACATACAGGGGCACACTACTGTTGTAATGTAGCACTGTATTCCTCATCATGGCACATTTTTTTGATAAACAGCAAGTTGTATCTGACATTCCAGAACAGTTGGGGAGGGTGATTGGGCAGTTAGGATTATAAATATGGCATTCAGTATGGTTAGGGCTTCGTTCACATCTGCATTGGGGTCACGTTCTGACGTTCCGTCGGAGCTTTCTGTCAGAACGGGACCCTGAACAGACACAAACTGACACAAACAGAAAGCAGAGGTTTTCCACTACCATCACTATTGATTTCAATGGTGTCGGATCCGGTGCCCATGGTTTCCGTTTGTCTCCGTTGTGCACCGGAGCCGTAGTTTTACCGGAAGCAATAGCTTAGTCAACTACGCTATTACTTCTGACATAACGACGAGTCCGTTGCACAGCAGAGACAAACGAAAACCATGGGCACCGGACAGTGTAAGATCTGTGGAGAGGAGAGCGCGCTCTCATCTCTTCAGCTCCTGCGAGAGATCAGTCTTGTATTGTCTGCCAAACTGGCAAGGGGGCGTGTCACTGCTACGGGCAGTGTAAGAGCTGGGGAGAGGAGAGCGCACGCGAGAGATCAGTCTTGTATTGTCTGCCGAACTGGCAAGGGGGCGTGTCACTGCTACGGGCAGTGTAAGAGCTGGGGAGACGAGAGCGCGTGCGAGAGATCAGTCTTGTATTGTCTGCCGAACTGGCAAGGGGGCGTGTCACTGCTACGGGCAGTGTAAAAGCTGGGGAGAGGAGAGCGCACGCGAGAGATCAGTTTTGTATTGTCTGCCGAACTGGCAATGGGGCGTGTCTCGGCTACGGACAGTGTAAGCGCTCCCCAGCTCTTACACTGTCCATAGCAGTGACACGCCCCCTTGCAAGTTTGGCAGACAATACAAGACTGATCTCTCGCAAGAGCTGAAGAGATGAGCGCGCGCTCTCCTCTCCACAGCTCTTACACTGTTCGTAGCAGAGACATTCACACTTGCCAGTTCGGCAGAAGACTAATTTTGAAAGCTGAACACGCGCACACTCTCTCTCCTCGCTCTTGCTGTAACACTGTCCATATCTGATTGGACAGTGTCACAGCCATAGTAACACGCCCCGTTGACTGTTCAGGGGGTTATTTAAAATATAATGGCACCGATATCTAAATAACGGAACGAGGTAGAAAAAAAATGTAAAGTGCCCCAGGGTTTGTGCAGCACTCCCCATTACATGCGGCACTCAGCTGCACATGTATGGGGAGGTGAAAGGTTCTCTTTAAGAACAATTAAATAAAGTTTTAAGTAGTGTACACAAAAAAATACTAATATTAAAAGTTAAAAAAAAATTCCCATTTTCCCTCTAAAGTAATGTATAAAATAAAAAAATAAACATAATTGGTATCCCTGTGTCCGTAAAAGTCGGAGTTATTACAATATAACATTATTTAACTCGCATGGTGAACGTT
Source organism: Rhinoderma darwinii (assembly GCF_050947455.1). Lineage (NCBI taxonomy): Eukaryota > Metazoa > Chordata > Amphibia > Anura > Rhinodermatidae > Rhinoderma > Rhinoderma darwinii. The sequence goes on from NC_134687.1 coordinate 340,783,924, forward strand.
GTAAAATAAATTTAAACCCAAGAATCACTGTTTTTTGGTCACCTTAGCGCTAAAAAAAATGTAAGAAAATGTGATCAAGAAGTCGTATGTACCAAAAAATGGTACCAACAAAAACTAAATTTCGTCCCGCAAAAAATAAGGTCTAACATCACTCAATCGGCAAAAAAAAGTTATGGCTTCTAGGGTAAGGCCACACATTGCGTCGTTGACGCAGTTTTGTTGCATTTGAAAACCGCATGCGTTTATTGTCCCTGTAAGTGCTGCAGTTCTGTTGCGTTTTTAAAGGAAATAATTGATGGACATGGTTTTCACCCGTGTTGAAGTTTGTTAGATGCTGCCTGTATATAGTTCATTACAATGTATTGCAGAACTGTTTGGGTAAGGCCGCATGGTGCATTTATGTTGCGTTTTTAAACTGCAGCAAGTCATTTTTCAATAGAAGTCAATGGTGAAATGTTTGTTATGGACAGACTGCTGCTATTATATTACAATGTGATTTTTGTGCGGTTGACTGCATCTTCATAATGTCCGACCGCATGCAGTTAACCCCTTAATGACCGGGCCATTTTGCACGTTAATGACCAAGGATTATTTTTTGTTTTTTCATGGTTGCATTCCAAGAGTCGTAACTTTTTTTTAATTCCGTCGACATAGCCGTATAAGGGCTTGTTTTTTGCGGGACGAGTTGTATTTTGTAATTGTACCATTTTTAGATGCTTATAACATATTGATTAACTTTTATTAACTTTATTTTAGCAGAGAATTGAAAATAAGCAGCTATTCCAGCATTAATTTTCACGTTATAAATTTACGCCGTTTACTGTGCAGCGTAAATAACATGTTAACTTTATTCTATGGGTCGGCACGATTACGGGGATACCAAATATGTAGAGGTTTTATATGTTTTTCCTACGTTTGCACAATAAAAACCCTTTTAGAAAAAAATTACTTGTTTTTGCATCGCCGCATTCCAAGAGCCGTAACGTTTTTATTTTTCCGTCGATGTGGCCGTACGTGGGCTTGATTTTTGCGGGACAATGTGTAGTTTTCATTAGTACTATTTTGGGGTACATAGGACTTATAGATTAACTTTTATTTTATTTTTTATGGGGGGAATGGGAGAAAAGAGAGAATTTTGCCATTGTTTTTTGCGTTTTCTTTGGACGCCGTTCATCCGGCGGTTTAATTAATGTGTTCATTTTATTGGTCAAGTTGTTACGATAGCGGGGATACCATATATGTGTATGTGTTATTTGTTTTGACAGTTTTACTAAATAAAACCACTTTTTGGGCCAAAAAAGTAGTTTTATTTGACTTTGACTGTAATTTTTATTTTATTTTTTTCACAAACTTTATTTAACTGATTGTCATTTTTTTTTTAAGTCCCACCAGGGGACTTCACTATGCGATCTGTTGATCGCATATATAATGCTTTGGTATACTTAGTATACCGAAGCATTATTGCCTGTCAGTGTAAAACTGACAGGCAACCTATTAGGTCATGCCTCTGGCATCGCCTAACAGGCAGATGCTGAAGACAGACCTGGGGGTCTTTGTTAGACCCCCGGCTGTCATGGAAACCCGACGGCGACCCGCGATTTGTTTGCGGGGGCGCCGATCGGATGACAGAGGGAGCTCCCTCCCTCTGTCAAACACATTAAATGCCGCTGTCACTATTGACAGCGGCATTTAATGGGTTAAACTGCCGGAATCGGAGCGCACTTCGATACCGGCAGTTGAGGCAGGAGCCAGGCTGTGTATAACAGCCGGGCTCCTGCCACTGATCGCGTGGGTACAGTGACAGTACCCGCGCGATCACAGGACGGATATATCCGTCCTCCTGCGCGAACTAGCAGCTGCTGAGGACGGATATATCCGTCCTTCGGCGTTAAGGAGTTAATGACCGCGCTGCCAAAGTTGTTGCTGAACTGCTTGCGTTTTTGCTAACAGTTCTGCAATACAATGTAATAAACTATATACAGGAAGCACCTAACAAACTTCAACACGGGTGAAAACTATGTCCATCAAGTATTTCCTTTATAAATGCAACAGAACTGCAGCATGACCACGGGATTACAGAGCTCGTCCATTCTCAAACTACCTTCTTCCTAACCTCTTCCCTTCTTACCGCCTAAACCTATTTGACCCCATGGCCCCACCTTATTCCTTACCACTTACCCTTCCAAGTAAAACACACGAGACAGTGGGTTGGATAAATTCGGCCACAGCAGCCATTTTATTAACATATTTACATGAACATACAACGCTCTGATGTTATTTATAAATTACATCACGAGGAAAAGGAAGTCCTTGGAGCTACAAAACTTTGGCGCTGAACTGCCCACCTGTATAGCTACTTACCCCCAGCCGTCTCCCTACAGGCTCAGGGGCACCTTCTAATCCGCAGTTGGCTTGCCAAGGATGAAAAACCACTCCCCGGGACACCACCCAGCAGGAGGCCAAAATACGCCCATACCCATGAGCAATAGTGTACTTGTTAGGGACCATACCTCTGATGAATCCCCCACTTCAAATTACCACCAACTCCAAGGACCCTCAATCCGCCACAACGCCACCGTGACTCCACCTTTACAGGTCACCAACAGCCGTCCCATGTAAAAGAAAAAACATCGGCAATACCAAGAATTCATGAAGCGAAAAACATAACACATAACATTAGAGAGGGAGGGTGGGACAAGGGCTAACCGTTTTTCCTATAGGAATGGCGCAAATCCGATGCTCTCCACACTATATGCCCCCCTTAACCTCACCCCCTTAAGGACACCCCCCTTTCCCTTCTGCTCTTCTCCTGAACTTTTGACCCCTTCCTTCCTCACCTGCAACCCTGGTCATGTCTGCCTCCCCCAACCATTTTATGTTGTGTCCGGCCATTTCTTGACCACGGAATTACAGAGCTCGTCCATTCTTAAACTACCTTCTTCCTAACCTCTTCCCTTCATACCGCCTAAAGCTATTTTACTCCATGGCCCGACCTTATTCCTTACCACTTACACTTCCAAGTAAAACACACGAGACAGTGGGTTGGATAAATTCAGCCACAGCAGCCATTTTATTAACATATTTACATGAACATACAACAGAGCTTTATAAATAACATCACGAGGAAAGGGAAGTCCTTGGAGCCCAAAGGTCAATGCCCACCGCATTCAGATGGACTCCATCGCCCAGCCAAAATTTTCCCTGGCCATCCTCAAAATCATAATGCCTAACGAAAAAACCCCCACTCTTAACCACAAAACTGGAGACTGCTCGATTGACCTTGACTCTGGCCTTGTTTATGTGCGACACTGAACGCGCATGTCTCCAGACACTGCGAGGTACATTTTCAGACCATATCACCTTCACTTTAGGAAAACAGGACCAAAGCAGGAGAAGATCATACTTGATGTCTCTGATCAGCTCTCTGAAAGGACGGGTCCCTAAATCGTTACCCCCCACATGGAGGACCTGCACATCAGGTGCCCGATCCAACTGAGCATAACAATGAAAATCAGGTCAAATCCGACTCCATACCATACCTTGCGTGCCTAGCCAACGTATTACCACCAAGGATCTCAGGAACCCCAATTGTCGCCCGTCCGGGCGAACATCAGCCCTCAAAACCCCCCCAGTGCCCTAGTTTCCACACTAAGGCGGGTAAGCAACCTAAAATGAAAGAAAATAACAATGAGGAAAAACACAGAGGAAAAAAGTCGGGGGGGGGGGGGGGAGTTAGGACAAGCACAGGGGATAAAAAAGGGGAAGGGAAAAAAACATACTGCACGGCCACGATCACACAAACTGAGGACACACATAAGACATATACCTCATAGAATCCCAACGACCTATACGCTTCACCACCTCAGGCCCCAAACCCCAAGAAGCTGCCTCCGTAGCTGCTCCAATACGAAAAGAATGAGGAGAATAAATAGACCCATCAACACCTAACACCTCTAAGCACTTACGGAAAACACATGTGAACTGACAACGCGACAGGAACGAACCATCTTCATGACACAACAGCGGATCCCCACTACCCTTCCTAATGGCCGCATACCCGGCAAAGCAACCCACCGGGCACATTCCTGCTCCCGTTACCGCCCCTAACACCACCCGTTTACCCTTGCCACCCTGATCCATCTTCGAACACCTCACCCAAAACTCCAGTCTCTCCTCCCCTCACAGAACATCCTCCAACTGCAAACCCCCTACTCTCCTCTTACTGGGAGCCACTAATTCACCTACTCGCAAAGCCCCAAAAAACGCCCAAGAAAAAGCCAACCTAAACAGAGTTACTTCGAAACCTGAAAAACAAACCCCAACCAACACTTCCCCTAAGCGTTCCAAAAGCGCAAAAGACACTAGGCGACGGCCGTCCGGCCGACCCCCACCTTTTCGAAACCCCTTCAGGACCTGGACAATCAAGAAATCCTTTGTAAGATCCCTGAAACCCCTTAGTTTAAAACCAAAGGCCAGGGCTGATACAAAACGATTAACTTTAGACACCGACCAGCCCGCTACTCATACCTGACCTAAAAACCCTAATAAAGCCACCACCTGATCCTCCATTGAGCTAACTTCAGGAAAACCTGCTAACCACGACCCCCAGTACTTCCACGCCGCGTTGTACGCCAACCATGTACCAGGCGCTAGAGAGGACCTAATCAAACCTCCCGCTGCTCGTAAACCAAGTCCCAAAGCCGCTACGGGAAGGCGATCCCTTCCATATCTGCTTCCGGTGCCAACAGACGGAACAGCTCCGAGTGTAGACGAGGGAGAGAATCTGCAATGTCATTATGCACCCCCTGAACATGAACCGCAACAATCCAAGCATTAAGTGACAAACAACACAACATCAAATGACGCAACAACCTAACCACTGGGGGGGAAGACGCCGACACGCTATTAATAGCCAACACCACCCCCATGTTATCTCAATGGAATCGCACTTTGCTATCTCTAAACCGCTCGTCCCAGATCTCCACCGCTACCACTATTGGGAAAAGTTCCAGGAGGGCCAAATTACACACTAGGCCCAATGTCACCCATTCCCCCGGCCACTGACCCACGCACCATTTCCCTTTACAATATACCCCGAATCCCACACTATCCAAGGCATCTGTAAACAGTTCCCATTGAACATTATCCACCACCGGATAAATAAGTAACGACCTCTCGTTGTACAACTGCAGAAGCTCCCTCCAAACTGCCAAATCGTCCCGATGATCTCTTGTTAACCGAACAAAATGATGCAGAGCTCTAACTCCCGCCGTCGCTGTCGCCAACCTCCTACAAAAAAATCCCACCCATGGGCATTATCCGACACGCGAAATTAAGTTCCCCTAACAACGATTGCAAATCCTGCAGCGTTATTTTACGCAGACGGCAAGTTCTGTTCACTTCCATCCTCAGTGCTTCCAATTTATCACTAGGGAGGCAGCATTCCATCGCCACTGAATCCAACGTAATTCCAAGAAAAACTATGCAAGTTCTGGGCCCTTCAGTCTTTTCCGGGGATAGCGGAACCCCCAAACGATAAGACACCCATTGGACCGCACCCAGCAAATTAGCGCACACCGACGAAACCGAGGGGCCTACACAAAGAAAGTCATCCAAGTAATGAATGACCGACTTTAACCCTGCCACATCGCAAATCACCCATTCCAGGAAAGAACTGAAAGCCTCAAAATACCCGCAAAAAACCGAGCAACCCATTGGGAGATAATAAGCCTCGTTCCAGTAACACCCTAACAGCCGCTGACTACCAGGGTGTACTGGGAGAAGGCGAAAAGCCGATTCAATATCCGTCTTGGCCATAGGCGCCCCAGCACCATACCGCCGTACCTACTAAACCGCCACATCAAATGACGTGTATACCACCGAACACAGCTCAGGGGCAATGCCATCATTAACCGACAACCCCCGTTTGTGAGACAAGTGATGGATGAGCCGAAATTTATTCGGCTCCTTCTTTGGTACAACCCCGAGCGGTGAAACCACCAGATCCGGGACAGGGATAGACAAAAACGGACCCGACATACGCCCTAACCCAACTTCCTTACACAACTTATGCGTCACCACCTCTGGATATTGCATCGCCGAACGAAAATTTTGCACGGAAAAAGGTACTACTTGAGCTGGGGAAGGAATCTCAAAACCAAACTGAAAAACTTTTAACAACATTTGCCCTTTTGCCTTGTCCGGAAACCTATTTAAATAGGGCTCCATCTTTACCCACCTCACCGGCGTCAGGCCCATGGCTACCACCACCCACGCCTTTTCCTTTGCCTTTTTTAAAACATTTGGCAGACCCGTGAGAAGTCCCGCCGCAGGAGGAACAAGAATGTTTAAACTTACATCCCGCCCCAAACTTGCATCGGCCATCATTGAATTGCCAGTACAAACCCAACCGCCCTCCTGACCCTCCCGCCATTTGCCAGGATTGTCCAGAGGGGTCGGCAACTCCGTCCCCCCCCCGCCTTGGAAAGGACTGCCCGAACTTAGCCGGGGCCATCACCCTTAACCAGAGCCCAATGTCCTTGTTATCCCATCTAATACTGGGACGAATCGCCTTCCTTTGCCTAAACTGTTCGTCATATCTTAGCCAAGTCTGGCCCCCAAAGACCTATGCGCCTCGCCTATAGCATCCATGTAACCGAAAAGGGCGGAACAATTTTCCGGCGCCTTTACCCCTATAACACTCGCCAGAATGGCAAAAGCCTGCAACCAGTTCACGAAAGTCTGAGGAATTAAACGATATCTACGCTTCTCTTCCTCCTCTTTTTTACTCTCCCACCTTTTGCCTTTGTCTAAGTTTAATTTTTCCAAGGGAAGAAGCGAGAAGATTTCGACGTATTCATCCTTCCAAATCTTCTCCCTAACCTCTGGCTTCAAATGTGCCCCTAACAGCCCCTCAAAACAGACGTACACCTCGCCTTTAGCTTTGTCATACCCCCCTACTTCAACCGGGGGCACCACCCCTGGGGGGCTCGTAAAGTCTACTAACGACCCACCTGACCACGGAACCCACGCCGCGACCACCCCCCTTCACAACGCGCAAGCAAAGCTTTCACACAGCCCAGCAATTCCTGAACCTCTCCCTTCCTGCTAAATGTAGACACCACCCCACCACTATCCATTTCCCTAACTGCCTCCCCCTGGGATCCCCCCCAGACCTAAATATAGCTGGAAAAGTATGAAAAGGTGAGAGTGACTCACCGGGCTGCGTATGCGCTGAGTTTCCACCAGCCGGGGCGATGGAATCCCCACGACGTGGCCAGCAACCTGGACCTCCGATTCATCTCGTGTCGTCTGGGGCCGTCCTGACATCCTCCCCGCATCTGTCACATCATCCACCGACCTCCTCTGTATCACCGCCGATTGCGGCCTGCGTAACCGACCAGGGCCTTCAGTCAGGTGACTGGCGGGCCGTCTGACTGGTGCATTGCCAGATCGGCCCACCGCAGCTCCACGAGGCGTTGACCTGGGGACGGGAGGCGGCTCCACAAGCCTGGGATCCTGTCGTCATCTCTCCGTAGGGCCCGACCGGCGACCAGGATTCCTCACAGACCAGGACCTCCGCCCCCTAGTGGTGGAAGCGGACGCCCGGCATGGAGGGTCCCGAGTGGGGCTCCTAAGCCTGCGCCGGACCCTGGGTAATACTTACGGGCTAAGGTGCTCTGGAAGTCGTGCCCGCCGCGACCGTCTGAGGGGAGATGACGTCACCTTTTCCCTCAAGGCGACTTGCACTGCAGATGCCAGCGGCGCAGAAGCAGACGTCCTCGGCGACTCCTCCGGCCGTGCAGACATCAAGAGCTCCTGCCCAGAGTCCGCAGGACCTGTACGACCGAGCTCCTCTTCCAGCCAGGCCATGCCACGCTCCGCCACCGCTACCCGCAGCTGCTCCAGAAAGGCCTGCAACTTGTCAGAGGTTAGTCCCTAGGAGAGTGCACAAGGGCTAACCGTTTTTCCTATAGGAATGGCGTGAATCCGATGCTCTCCACCCTATATGCCCCCCTTAACCTCGCCCCCTTAAGGCCATCCCCTTTCCCTTCTCCCGCTCTTCTCCAGAACTTTTGACCCATTCCTTCCTCACCTGTAACCCTGGTCATGTCTGCCTCCCCCAACCATTTCATGTTGTGTCCAGCCATTTCTTTACAGAACAAAAAACGCATGCAGTTGGCTGCATGCGGTTTTCAAGCGCAACAAAACCGCATCAACAACGCACCGTGTGGCCTTACACTTAGGGCTTATTTACACGAACGTGTAATACGTCCGTGCAACGCGCGTGATTTTCACGCGTGTCGCACAGACCTATGTTAGTCTATGTGGACGTGCAGACAGTCAGTGATTTTTACGCACCGGGTGTCCGCTGCGTAAAACGCACGACATGTCCTATATTTGTGTGTTTCCCGCGCATCACGCACCCATTGAAGTCAATGGGTGCGTGAAAACCACGCGCAGCACATGGAAGCACTTCCGTGTGATTCGCGCAAGAGCAGTAAAAAGTATGAATGAAAACAGAAAAGCACCACGTGCTTTTCTGTTTACAAACATACAAACAGAGTGTCATAATGATGGCGGCTGCGCAAAAAGCACGCAGCCACGCACCATATGATCATGACACACGGAGCTGTTAAGTGCCTTTTGCGCACGCAAAACGCAGCGTTTTTTGCGTGCGCGAAACGCACACGCTCGTGTGAATCCGGCCTTAGGGTAGGTGCGGCTGTCAAACAGCCTGTTAGTGGCCGCATGTTAACGCGGGTAAACTGTCCCTTTATCTGCAAAATCGTGCGCCCATGAATTAATACACCCTTTATGGCCACATGATTTTGCAAATTACAACAACTTACCTCCTATACATTCTCTATGGCAATGCCGGAAAAAGCCGAACACTGCGCTCCCATAGAGAATGAATGGAGTGGCAGTGGTCATGCGCATGTAACCAGAATACTCCTTATCGAGGTATTTGACAGCCGCTCCTACATAGTGCCAGCGCGGTTGTTGGCCGCGTTGTGACTGTGTCAGGGCCGCTCTGTGTGGTCGTACCCTTAGCAAAAACGCAAGCAGTTCAGCAACAACATTGGCAGCGCGGTCATTAACTGCATGCAGTTAACTGCACAAAAAACACATTGTAATATAATAGCAGCAGTCTGTCCATAACCAAAATTTCACCATTGACTTTTATTGAAAAATGACTTGCTACGGTTTAAAAACGCAACATAAACGCACCGTGACTGCACCATGTGGCCTTACCCTCACAATATGGTGACACCCAATTTTTTTTAACAAATACTTTTTTTCTTTGTAAGGGCTTGTCCACACGTCTGCAGCAATTCCGTTAAAACTAGCAGAAATTCCTGAAAAAAACGATACATATTCGGCATTGCCGAAATCTTACTGACCCATAGAACAAAGTTAGGCCTCATTTACACGAGCGTAATATACGCGCGTGCGACGCGCGTGCTTTTCATGCGTGTCGTACGCACCTATATTACTCTATGGGGCAGTGCAGACGATGCGTGAATTTTGTGCAGCGCGAGTGCGTTGCGTAAAACTCACGACATGTTCTAAAATTCTGAGTTTTTTGCGCATCACGCACCCATTGAAGTCAATGGGTGCGTGAAAACCACGAAGGTCGCACGGAAGCACTTCCGTGCGAACTGCGTGATTCGCGCAAGAGCTGTCAAACTGAATGTAAACAGAAAAGCACCACGTGCTTTTCTGTTTACAAACATCCGAACGGAGTGTCTTACACATGAGCGAACCGACCTTTTCCGGGTTCGGCCGAACTCGTTTTAACCGAACTCGGCAGGAGACAGTCACTGTGCAGGGTGCTGAAAGAGTTAAACTGGTTCAGCACCCTGGACAGTGACTTCCGATTCCAATATACGTGAACGTGAAAAAAAAAAAAAAAGTTCTGACTTACCGATAACTCCCGGCTTCTTCCTCCAGTCTGACCTCCCGGGATGACAATTCAGTCCAAGTGACAGCTGCAGCCAATCACAAGCCAAGCACAGGCTGCAGCGGTCACATGGACTGCCGCGTCATCCAGGGAGGTGGGGCCAGATGTCAAGAGAGGCGCGTCACCAAGGACGCGTCACCAAGGCAACGGCCGGGAAGTTCTCGGTAAGTACGAACCTCTTTTTTTTTTAAACAGGTTACTCGATATGGTGATCGGAATGCACTGTCGAGGGTGCTGAAAGAGTTACTGCCGATCAGTTAACTCTTTCAGCACCATGGACAGTGACTGACGTCGACTAGCCTCATCTCTATGATGGCGGCTGCGCGAAAATCACGCAGCCGCACATCATACACGGATGACACACGGAGCTGTCAAGTGCCTTTTGCGCACGCAAAACGCTGCGTTTTTTGCGCGCGCAAAACGCACACGCTCGTGTAAATGAGGCCTTAGAGTGTTATTTATGCCGTACAGTGAATGGAATGTGTTTAAAACGCAAAAAGCTCTGGTGGAATTGCTGTCTTTTTTCCATTCCACTTCCAAAATAGTTAGTAAAAGTTAGTAAAAGTTAATCAATAAATTATATGTACCCCCAAAATGGTGGATTGAAAATTACAGAAATAGAAGCAGAAAATAGAAAGAGAATTATGTTTCCTTTAAATGAAACGTTAAATGCCTGAAACATTCTTTTTATTTGATGTAACTTGGAATTCTTTTGTTATAGCTAACTTTAAAGCAGGATTGTAGGAGGACCAGTGACATCCTGTAATTGCTTTGATGTGCCATCTTGACAGGTTTTGCTGTGCCATTCTATATGAGCACTTTAATCTCATTTCAGTCCCAGCAGTCTTCCTCTTAAAGGAAAGAAGCATGATGTGTTTCTAAGTGACAAGGGAGATGAGGTTGCTGTTCTGATGTGTTTCGACTAACACTTTTTTAGAACATAATTCCAGCTTTTAGAAAGGAGAAAATATATGTGGTGATTGGCTATTACAATTTTTTGTCTTCAAAGGAAATTGACTGCTACAAAATCAAAGGCATGATGTACAAGGTGTTGATTTAAATATGTAAAAGAATTTCCTTTCTTCTTTCCCATACATTTTCAACTATACCCTATCATTTGTTCCTAACCAGTTCAGGCACATGAAGAGTGGTTTATGTGACAACACTCGTAAGTCCGCATGTTTTTTGTAACGGCCTGTGTCATGATGTATTTCGGATCCATAATCGATTGTATTGTTATTATGTGGATAATTTTCTTCTGTATTTGTACCAATCTCAGGTGCTTCACATATTAGGTTGCTTTCGTGTTCTCCTTTGTCTGTCCCTCCCATCCTCTACCCCCCCCCCCTTTACCCTGTTGTATGCTTTCATCCAGTGTAGACACATGAGGAATGGTTTGTATGCCAACAAATGTAAACCCAAGTGCATTGGTACCTACATTTGTCATGCTATACGCCGGATTCATAATCATATGTAGTGCTACTGTGTGGATAGATGTCCTGCTATACTCTTGAACCTACCACATGTGCAATCTGGACTGGAATGTTTTCCTTGTACCCCTATCCCTTCTTTTCGTCTGCATCCCAGATGTTCCTTTATTACATGTTTGGAAAACATAATAAAACGTTTAAATACAAAAAAAAATTTCAATGAAAACATTCTGGTGGTACATAAAAAATGTTACGTAAGACCTACAGTATATAAAGTTTTTACAGACAGTCTTATGTCAAAACTTAGCTTGGCTTTATTTTTCATTTTTGCTGTGTAAATCTATCATTACTCTGCTGTCTACGACATTACTTACTCGTCCGACAACTACAGATGTGTCCACCCTTACCTTTGCTTGAATTTAGTTAAGGACACCAATTTATCATGAAACCAATTCAATATAATATCGCGACATGCTAGCATAACCCTTGACAGACTGAAATTCACATCATGCCATACCTCTCAGGATTTGCTAAGAGGAAAGCTAAGGAAGGATGCATCTGTATGTCTCCTGATCCTCAATATACATGCTGAGCTCAGCCAGGCACTCTTTAATTTCAATGGGGAGAGGGGAATCTTAACAACCAAAATGTCTCGCAGGTATGATAATTTGGCTAGGTGTCACCCACAAAGTGGTAGTCACAACACCTCCAAGAAACGTCACTATAAATAGCGAAACTCCAAGAATAACCTTGAAAACTATGAGAAACAGGAGTCTTAAACCATAAGTGTACAGAGAAATAAATATACTTTTATTGTTACATCAAAAAATTCAAATATAAAACCAAAAATACACAACGAGGTATTAAAATTGAAGGGTAAATGGGTAGATCAAATTCTAGACCTTCTACACAGGTATGCCTAGAATATTACAGGCAGAGAGTTCTACTGACTGTGGTTTTAATGGAGAAAGAAGACAAAGTGATGTTCCATACAGACAGTGCCGGTACCCTGAAACAGCACTTCCTCATTCCACCAGTGAAATAGTAAATGCGTATCAAGTTAGCAGCATACAAATCAATGCCACAAGAAGTTATGTCTAACCCCACCTATTGCCTGGTCCCGGGTAGAAGACAGGAGAAAAGTATAACCTGAAAAAACCCGGTATATAAATAGTCCACCTGGCAAGAACCAGGGAAATGAGTAGATAATAGCTTACCCATGAAGTTTATGGGAATAGAATGATCCACCTAATGTTTGAGGCACCCCGACGCGCGTTTCGCTTGTGTCGCTTCCTCAGGAGGTGTAAAATACTGTGTGTCCAGTCCGTATAAATAGTCCCAGATGATGCCTGCAAGTATGTTCCGGTGCGTCCATTTCCTAGGTCTCCGGCGCATGTCAGGAAGTGCTCGAGGTCACGAGACCTCCATCCCCCGTCGTCACACTGGCGCCGCGCCTGCGCGTCGCCAAAGACGTGTCTCCATGGAAACAGCACATGTGCCGCGCCAGTGAACAGACGAAGGGAGACATAGACGGACACTCGGCATTCACATAACAGGCGCAACCCCAAGGAAAGGAGTGATCTGAGTGTAAGTGTCTTTGTATATATATCAACATAGTTTCCCATGTCTTCTATCCGAGACCATCAGCCGTGTCTACAAAGTAAATTACGAAAATAATCCAGCGTAATCAACAGAAGGTTGAATAGAAATTGTATATCACATAAATAGAACATGTTATAAAGAAAGGAGGTGAACATGAAATTAAAAGAACAGTCTGGATTATGAAGGGATGGAAAAAAGGCATCCCTATATAAAAAGTGAATAAAGAAACATACTAAATTCGTGAATAAATAAATAAATAAATAAATAAATAAATAAAATGTATAAGCGTAAATGGGTGCATAAATAAGTAAATAAATAACTAAATACACAGTGATGAGTGAAATTTATACGTTATACATTAAATTCAATATATATATGTAATTAGATATACAGTGATACAAAATATAAGACCTATTGAGAATAACGATAATGAAAAAAGTGATTAAATATAACAAAATAACAAATAAGTAATAGATACACACTAGTGAATTACTTAGTATTAAAAGGTGATCAGTAGTACATATCAAAAATAGTGGTATAAATAAGCGCTAAAGTAAAAATGTTGCTATTTTGATAGATGGTCACAGTACATTTAGACACATAAGGAATACATTTCTTTCTATAGAAGAACCTATATGCAATATATAGAAAAGTCAGAGTATTATCTATAGACATGATGAAAAAGTGGTTAAAGAAAGATCTCCCTTCTTCGATATCCAAAGTAGTTGGTCAGACGAATATTCATCAGACTATCGTGGTTCCAGTGTTCTCAGGACATCTAGGACATTGAATCTTGCAGGCATCATTCAATTACTAAACTCAAAACAGCAAAAAGCAAAAGTTATTATCATACAAAGGACAGAACACACATTTTAGGGCCTCTTTAAATAAAAATTACTTAAAAAATGCAATGGGTAAATAAGATATTATAAAAAGGCAGAAAAACTCAGTTGTTCATTGAGCCCAGACTGAGTCAAAGTGCCCAACGTAGTAATCCATCTGCACTCTTTTTGTTCTAGGATCTTCTTTGCGTTACCCCCTCTGACACCACAATGTACAATATCTATCCCACAGGCCAAAAAGGTTTTAGGGTCGCATCCATGGTGTATTTTAAAGTGTTTGGGGATGGTCTTTAATAGAGACAGGTCGTCAATTTCTTTGGCGGCCATTATGTCCCTAACATGTTCTCGGATCCGAATTCTGAGTTGCCTAGAAGTGAGGCCAACGTAGATCTTGGAGCATCCACATTTTGCATAATAAATGACATGAGTAGAACTACATGAAATGTAATGCAAAATTTTAAACCGACGTCCGTTAACGGAATCAAAAGTTGTTGTACGTGCTATATTGGCACAAGCAACACAGTCGCCACATGGATAACACCCCTGAATAGGGCCTCGTGTCGAGAAGGGATTAGGTTGTATCGGTACATAATGACTTTTTACCAAAATGTCTTTAAGGTTTTTACTCCTTCGATCGGTCATCTGGGGTTTGACTGGTAAGACAGTCGCTAGGGCAGGTTCTGTATTTAAAATAGGCCAATGTTTTTCTAATATTGATCTCATAACTTGCCACTGATTGTTATAAGTTGAGATAAATCTGATTTTATTATTGGCCACACTGTTCTTTTTTCTTTCTGTCGAATGTAAAAGTTGCCTACGTTCCGTTTTTTTAGCCCGGTTATATCCTTGTTTGATGATTCTCTGGCTATAGCCCCTCCAACAGAATCTATCTTTAAGATCCCGTGACTGATTTTCAAATTTCTCATCAGATGAGCAGATCCGCTTCATCCTCAGGAACTGACCAACTGGGACAGCCTTCACTGTGGAATATGGGTGTGATGACGAGGCGTGCAGAAGAGAATTGACCGACGTCTTTTTCCTGAAGACGTCCGTCTGCAACACCCCGTCCTCATCTGTCTCGATAGAGATATCTAAGAAGTCAACCCTTCGTCTATCAACAATGTGTGTAAGTTTTATATTGAATGAGTTAGCATTTAACTCGTGCATAAACTCAGTCAATTGTACTTCTGTCCCTTGCCAAATCATGAGCACGTCATCAATATAGCGTAGCCAGCACAGCACATGGTCAGCGGCGCAGGCGCCGCCACCCTGCAAAACCTGTCGCTCCCAAAAACCGAGAAACAGGTTTGCGTATGACGGCGCGCACGCCGCGCCCATGGCCGTGCCTTGCTTTTGCACATAAAACACATCCTTGAAGACGAAGAGGTTGTGTGTGAGAATGTATTCCAGAAGTTCAATGATCAAGTCACACACCTGACTGTCCCAGTTGCTCATCCCTAGGAAGAAGCGGACCGCACAAATTCCATCATGGTGCCGAATGCTCGTGTATAACGACTCGACATCGGCGGTCACAAGGAGCATATTTGGCTCAAGACATATCCCGTCTAGTCTGGTAAGCACATCAGTGGTGTCTTTCACGTACGAGGGTAAACATTCAACAAGGGGTTTCAGGTAATAATCTATAAATTTACATACAGGGTCACACAAACCCCCTATCCCTGACACTATTGGTCGACCTGGTGGTTCAACCATGTTTTTATGGACTTTAGGGAGTAAATAAAAAGTGGGAATTTTTGGATATTGGACCACAAGGCCATCAAAGATTTTTTTCGGGATTATTCCTCTGTCCAAATCCAGGTTCAGCAGTTTTTCTAATTCTGAGGAGAAGGGGCCAATGGGATTGTAGGTTAATTTCTGATATGTCTGTTTATCCCTCAATTGACGAAAGGCCTCTTTTTCATACAGTTTAATTGGCCAGATCACAATATTCCCCCCCTTGTCCGCAGCTTTATATACCACATCATCGTAAGCTTGCAGTTCTTTTAGGGCTAGTCTTTGGGCTGCCGTGAGGTTATCAAGTTGTTTATTGATGGCGATTTGTTTGAAATCCTCCATCACAAGTTTAGTGAAAATTTCTACTTGTGGACACAGAGACAAGGGGGGGAACCTTGTTGATCTTGGAACAATCGAGGTTGGGAACCCACCTTGTTCAGGGGGGATCTGTTCCTGTAATAGTTCCTCCAGAGCTGACAGGGTTTCCTTTTCCATCGAACTATTCAGGCCCACATCTATTTCTCCCTTGTTATGCAATTTTCTCAGAACCAGCTTGCGTGAAAAAAGCTGGAGATCTTTTAATGCTGTGAAATAGTCAAATGGGTTGTTAGGGGAAAACGTAAGTCCCTTGCTCAAAACATAGCATTGTGTGTCAGAGAGGGTATGCTCAGATAGGTTAATTACCTCCAAGAATTTAGATTTTTTCCCTCTTTGATAGGGGGATGGGGTCTTGCGCTTTGCTGCTTGTCTCTCTTTATTCCTCCGCGGTAGAGTTAGGTCTTGCCTATTCAGGCCAGTCTCCCCATTCCATCTATTATCAGTATGTTCCTCGGAGGTCTGGGATGACACTGATCCAGATCTGGAACGGGACCCCACATGGGATCTACTCTGTCGCCATTTGTAAACTCTACCATGTTGGAAGTCTAATACGTCTCTCTGGAATTTCTTAGTTTTAGTGGAACAGATCTCCTGTTCCCACTTCTGAAATTCTTTATCTAGATCTATATTTAATTTCTCAAGTGCATCACTCGAGAGATCTTTTTTGAGGGCCACTTGTATTTCCTCAACCTCCTTCTCAATAGTCCCCAAAGTTGTATGGTTTGATTGGACCAAAAGGTCCATATATCCTCGTGAGCACGTTGTGGAGAGTGTTTCCCATTTATCTTTAAAACTTTCTTCTTGCATATGAAAGGAGGGGAACACCTGGATTCTAAGGCCTCTTGGAATAAGGCCCTTACTCAAATATCTGTCGAGAAAGGCCTTATTCCACCAGATCCTAGTTCTTTGTTTGAGCAAATCTTTTAATCTGCCGATTAATGTTTGCATATCTTTCCCATTGGTATCTAAAAGCACATTAAAATCATCTTTAAAAACCTCGTTGAGTTGCGAGATCCACGATTGGTCTCGCAAGCGAAAATCCATATTAGGCCTGGAGCCAGAAGCTGTGAAGAACACAGAAAGATACAATTAACAACCAAAATGTCTCGCAAGTATGATAATTTGGCTAGGTGTCACCCACAAAGTGGTAGTCACAACACCTCCAAGAAACGTCACTATAAATAGCGAAACTCCAAGAATAACCTTGAAAACTATGAGAAACAGGAGTCTTAAACCATAAGTGTACAGAGAAATAAATATACTTTTATTGTTACATCAAAAAATTCAAATATAAAACCACAAATACACAACGAGGTATTAAAATTGAAGGGTAAATGGGTAGATCAAATTCTAGACCTTCTACACAGGTATGCCTGGAATATTACAGGCAGAGAGTTCTACTGACTGTGGTTTTAATGGAGGAAGAAGACAAAGTGATGTTCCATACAGACAGTGCCGGTACCCTGAAACAGCACTTCCTCATTCCACCAGTGAAATAGTAAATGCGTATCAAGTTAGCAGCATACAAATCAATGCCACAAGAAGTTATGTCTAACCCCACCTATTGCCTGGTCCCGGGTAGAAGACAGGAGAAAAGTATAACCTGAAAAAACCTGGTATATAAATAGTCCACCTGGCAAGAACCAGGGAAATGAGTAGATAATAGCTTACCCATGAAGTTTATGGGAATAGAATGATCCACCTAATGTTTGAGGCACCCCGACGCGCGTTTCGCTTGTGTCGCTTCCTCAGGGGGTGTAAAATACTGTGTGTCCAGTCCGTATAAATAGTCCCAGATGATACCTGCAAGTATGTTCCGGTGCGTCCATTTCCTAGGTCTCCGGCGCATGTCAGGAAGTGCTCGAGGTCACGAGACCTCCATCCCCCGTCGTCACACTGGCGCCGCGCCTGCGCGTCGCCAAAGACGCGTCTCCATGGAAACAGCACATGTGCCGCGCCAGTGAACAGACGAAGGGAGACATAGACGGACACTCGGCATTCACATAACAGGCGCAACCCCAAGGAAAGGAGTGATCTGAGTGTAAGTGTCTTTGTATATATATCAACATAGTTTCCCATGTCTTCTATCCGAGACCATCAGCCGTGTCTACAAAGTAAATTACGAAAATAATCCAGCGTAATCAACAGAAGGTTGAATAGAAATTGTATATCACATAAATAGAACATGTTATAAAGAAAGGAGGTGAACATGAATTTAAAAGAACAGTCTGGATTATGAAGGGATGGAAAAAAGGCATCCCTATATAAAAAGTGAATAAAGAAACATACTAAATTCGTGAATAAATAAATAAATAAATAAAATGTATAAGCGTAAATGGGTGCATAAATAAGTAAATAAATAACTAAATACACAGTGATGAGTGAAATGTATACGTTATACATTAAATTCAATATATATATATGTAATTAGATATACAGTGATACAAAATATCAGACCTATTGAGAATAACGATAATGAAAAAAAGTGATTAAATATAACAAAATAACAAATAAGTAATAGATACACACTAGTGAATTACTTAGTATTAAAAGGTGATCAGTAGTACATATCAAAAATAGTGGTATAAATAAGCGCTAAAGTAAAAATGTTGCTATTTTGATAGATGGTCACAGTACATTTAGACACATAAGGAATACATTTCTTTCTATAGAAGAACCTATATGCAATATATAGAAAAGTCAGAGTATTATCTATAGACATGATGAAAAAGTGGTTACAGAAAGATCTCCCTTCTTCGATATCCAAAGTAGTTGGTCAGACGAATATTCATCAGACTATCGTGGTTCCAGTGTTCTCAGGACATCTAGGACATTGAATCTTGCAGGCATCATTCAATTACTAAACTCAAAACAGCAAAAAGCAAAAGTTATTATCATACAAAGGACAGAACACACATTTTAGGGCCTCTTTAACCCCTTAAGGACACGGCCAATTTTAGCCTTGAGGACAGAGCAATTTTTTTTAAATTTCCCTCTTTGCATCCCGACGCTCATAACGCTTTTATTTTTTGTACGACGTAGTTGTATGAGACTTTGTTTTTTGCGGGACGAGTTGTACTTTATGTACGTACCATTTTTTGGTACAAATACATTATCGTTTAATTTCTATAAATTTTTAATTAGATTAAAATGCAGAAAAAAAGCAGTTGCGCAGCAGTTTTAATATATTTTTTTTTACACCATACACCGATCATCATAAATAATGTTATACATTTGTTGTACAGGTTGTTACGGTCGTGGCGATACCAAATATGTCTATATTATTTCATGTTTTGGGACTTATATTTTAAAAAGTTTATTTATTATAAAAAATGTGTGTTTCTGTGTATTTTATTTACTTTTTATTTATTTATTTACCATTATTTTTTTTTTACATTCATTTAACTTTTTTTTTTAATCCCATAAAGGGATTTATCATTTTTATTTTTATTTTGTAACTGTAATGTACTGGCATAGATCTATATGCCAGTACATTAGCCTGTTACTGATCGTACACAGGCAGTTGTTAGGGCATACCTCAGTATGCCCTAACAACAGGAAATATGTTCAGACAGCCCTGGGGTCCTTCACTGGACCCTGGGCTGTCTGGCCATACGAATTGTGGGCTTTGATCGCGTCACAGTTATCTTCTGTGACGCGATCAATGTGCAGTCCCCCCTCTTTGAACGCCGCGATCAGCTGTCATCGCGGCGTTCAAAGGGTTAACAGCGGAGAGAAGATGTTTCTCTTCTCTCCGCTGTCAGAGCGGGGCCGTGGCTGTGTATTACAGCCGTTGCCCCGCTCTCGATCGCACACACAGAGACGGCACAGACGGCTGTCACACAGGACGAGTATGCTCGTCCTAATCCGCGAAGTGCTCGCTGCTCAGGACGAGCATACTCGTCCTGTGTCGGCAACCAGTTAAATAAAAATTACTTAAAAAATGCAATGGGTAAATAAGATATTGTAAAAAGGCAGAATCTTGCAGCAAGTCATCTCCCAGGCGAATAAAGGATGTTAGGGCCAGTTCACATCAGCGTTCAGTTTCCGTTGATGGGTTCCGTCAGATCTTTCCATCAGGGGAACCCATCAACAGAAAGGCAAACAGAAACCATAGCTTTCCGTTTGCATTACTATTGATTTCAATGGTAATGCTTCCATTTCTAATGGTTTGTGTTTGTCGACTGCGCTATTGATTCCGTAAAAAAAAAACGGAAACCTTACAGAACGGAGACAAACAGAAACCATTAGCAATGGAAGCATTACCATTGAAATCAATGGTAATGCAAACGGAAGCTATGGTTTTCGTTTGCCTTTCCGTTTATTTGTTCCTCCAAGAGAAAGGTCTGACGGAACCCATCAACGGAAAGCAAACGCTGATGTGAATAGGCCCTTATGCCTCATGCACATGACCGTAGCCATGTGCACGGCCATGATTTTCGGGTCGGACGGCCGCGGATTGTCACTCGAGGACCGTGCACATGGCCGATCATTAATTTCTAAGAGCCTGGACCGCAAAACACGGCCGTAATAAGACATGTCCGTTCTTTTTGCAGTCCAGGCTCCTGGTCCATGCACGGACCGTGGAAACCACGGTCGTGTGCATGGGCCCATTGAAATGAATGAGGCCGCAATTCACTTGCAGATATGTGGGTGAATTGCGGCCGCAAAAATACTTTCGTGTGCATGGGGCATAAGACATATCTTATTCATGTGTAATGTTTCTGGACCTTACCCATATGCATTAGATTGCTTGTCAATCCTGCAGAAATTATACCTTTTAATCATCTTTAACCCTTTAGCGACCAGCCTATTTTGTGTCTTAATGAAAAAGCTATTTTTTTTTTTTTGATCATCAGATTTCAAAAGCCATAACTTTTTTATGCTTCTGTATCCATGCGAGGGCTTGTTTTTTTTGCGGGACAAGTTGTTTTTTTAATGGCGCCATTTTCGAATACATATGATTTATTGATTAACTTTTATTACATTCTTTTAGGGGGTAATGGGAAAAAAAATTTGCCATACTTTTTTGTGCCTTAAATTAACGCTGTTTGCTGTGTTGTATAAATAACACTATAACTTTCTTCTGCGGGTCGTTACGATTACGACAATACCAAATTTATATAGTTTCTTTATGTTTTACTACTTTTACACAATAAAACATTTTTCCTTTCAAAGTATTTGTTTTTGTGTTGCCATATTCTAAGAGCCATACGTTTTTTATTTTTCCATCGACGTAGCGAAGGGAGAGCTTATTTTTTGTCGGACAACTTGTAGTTTTATGGGTACCATTATTGGGGCACATACGACTTTTTTTTATCTCTTTTTATTGCATTTTTTGGATGGCAGAGTAAACATAAAACAGCAATTCTGGCATTGTTTTTTTATTTTTTTACAGCATTAACTGTGAGGGTTAAATAACATAATAGTTTTATAGTTCGGGTTGATACGGTCACGGCAAAACCAATTGGACACCTATGGCCCGCTTATGTTACAGCGCCGCGAAAAGCCAGCACCTTAAGGCCGGGTTCCCACAGGTCGGATACGCTGCGCAAAAACTGTGCAGCGTATCCGACCTGGAACCCGCAGTACATTTCGTCTGAAAAACGGCGCCATTTTTAGGATGGATTTCCTGCTGCGGTAAAAAACGCTCATACTTACCTAGGCTGTTGTTATGGCGACGTGTCCCTCCTGTGCAGTCCCGTCCGGCCTCCTTGGATGACGCTACAGCCCATGTGACCGCTGCAGCCTGTGATTGGCTGCAGTGGTTGGCACACGGGATGTAACGTCATCCCAGGAATCTGGCCCTCTGACGTCATCCAGGCCGGCCTCCTGGGATGACGTTTCATTCCATGTGACCGCCACTACAGTCTGTGCTTGGTGGAAGATGGAGTCAGTCTCACAGACATAGAAGCAGGTGCAGACTGATTATCTATGGGCGTTGACACAGAAGCTGTGTCTGGCAGATCCTTTACAGATTGTTTTTATTTTCACTGCCCAATTCTAATAAATTCTATGAAACACCTGTGGGGTCAAAATGATCACTACACCCGTAGATGAATTCTTCAAGGGCTGTAGTTATCTAAATGGAGTCACTTTTTGGGTGTTTCATTGTTTTGTCCCCTCAGGGGCTCTGCAAATGTGACATGGCCTCCGCAAACCATTCCTGCTAAATTTGAGCTCCAAAAGCCAAATGGCGCTCTTTCCCTTCTAAGCCCTGCCGTGTGTCCAAACAGCCGTTTATTACCACATATGGGGTATTGTTTTACTCGGGAGAAATTGATTTACAAATTTTTAAATGATTTTTCTCCTTTAGTTCTTGTGGAAATGAGAAAAAATTAGCTAAACCTACATTTTCTTTGAAAGAATGTAGATTTCAATTTTCACGGCCTACTTCCAATAATTTTCTGCAATAAACCTGTAGGGTAAAAATGGTCACTATACCCCTAGATCATTTCCTTAAGGTGTGTAGTTTCCCAAATGGGGTCACTTTTGGGGGATTTCCACTGTTTTGGCACCGCAAGAGCCCTTCAAACCCGACATGGTGCCTAAAATATATTCTAATAAACAGGAACCCCCAAAATCAACTAGGTGCTCCTTTGCTTCTGAGGCCAGTGCTTCAGTCTATTACAACACTAGGGCCACATGTGGGATATTTCTAAAAACTGAAGAATCTGGGCAATAGATATTGAGTTGCATTTGTCTGGTAAAACTTTCTGTGTTTCCAAAAAAATAGATAAAAAAAGAAATTTCTGCAAAAAAAATGTGAACATTTCACCTCTACATTGCTTTAGTACAGTAGCACGCTAGGGCCACATGTGGGATATTTCCTAAAACTGCAGAACCTGGGCAATAAATATTGAGTTGCGTTTCTGTGGTAAAACTTTGTGTTATAAAAAAAATGGATTAAAAATGAATTTCTGCAACAACAAAAAATTTAATTTGTAAATTTCACCTCTACTTTGGTTTATTCCTGTGAAACGTCTAAAGGGTTAAGAAACTTTCTAAATGCTGGTTTGAATACTTTTAGGGATGAAGTTTTTAAAATGGGGTGACTTTTTGGAGGTTTCTAATATATAATGCCCTAAAAGCCACTTCACAACTGAACTGGCCCCTGAAAAAATAGCCTTTTGAAATTTTCTTGAAAATGTGCGAAATTGCTGCTAAAGTTCTAAGCCTTTGTAACGTCATAGAAAAATAAAAGGATATTCAAAAAACAATGTCAATCTAATGTAGACATATGGGGGATGTTAATTAGCGACTATTTTGTGTGGTATAACTGCCTGTCTTACAAGCAGATACATTTAAATTTAGAAAAATGCACATTTTTGCAATTTTTCGCTAAATTCTGGTGTTTTTCACATTTAAATACTGAATGTATCGAGCAAATTTTGCCAGTATCATAAAGTCCAATGTGTCACGAGAAAACAATCTCAGAATCACTCGGATAGGTTAAAGCATTCAGAAGTTATTACCACATAAAGTGAAACATGTCAAAGGGGTTAAATTCTGCACCGCAGGTCAATTTATTAACGTTTACACTGCAGTTTTTTTCTGAATCTCAACCACTTTGCTGCTACTGTAAATGCTGTGGAATTTCCGCACAGAATTCCGTTGCGGAAATTCTGCAGCGTTTATGCTAAGTGGGAACCCGGCCTTAAAGAGAACCTTTCACCTGCCCATATATATGTGCAGCTGAGTGCAGCATGTAATAGCCAGGGCTGCACAAACCCTGGGGCACTTTTAAAAAATTTCCTATCCTCCTCCGTTATTTAGATATAGGAGCTGTTATATTTGGTGCCCGATATTTAAATAACCCCCTGAACTGTCAATGGGGCATGTAACCAGCTACAGACAGTGTCACAGCAAGAGCTGGAGAAAGGAGAGCATGTGCGTGCGCGCAGAGGCGTAGCTAGGTTCTCCTGCACCCGGGGCAAAGATTCAGCTTGGCGCCCCCCCCCCCCCAAACTCTTTCCTGACATCTCCTTCCCACTCACCATGTTTGCTTTCTCAACCAATCAATGAGGTGTAACTTTTTTTTCATTTTTATTGTAATGTAGCCATTTGTACATTTTACAAGCAGTATAGTCTATGTGCGGTCCTTGTTTCGCGGATCCGTGATATGCAGCCATCTAAATGGCAACGGATGTGTGATTGAGGCCTTCGGCCTCATGCCACTTCAGTTTTTTCATCAGGGTGCTATCCGTTGTTTGAACTGATAGCACCCTGACACATTCATTTCAATGGGTCCATGCACACTTCCATTGTTTTAATGGAACCTTGCCGCCGTTCCCTCAAAAATAGGGCAGGTCCTACTCCTGCCCATTTTTGATGGAACAGTCTCGGCCTTTGCATTGATTTGGTCCGTGAAACAACGGATTGCACACGGAAGCCATCTGTGTGCGGTCCATGATTCACGGAACCGTCATTACAACGGCCGACGGAAGTGTGCATGAGGCCATACAGTCAAATCCTTCCTCCCCGCTAAAACAATTTATACAGAATCCACTCACCCCACACATAATATTTACAGTCAAATCCCCCTCCCACACAAAAACGATTTATAAACACATACACACACACACACACACACACACACACACACACACACACACTGTATACACACACTGTATATACACAAACACTGTATATACACACACACACACACACACACACACACACACACACACACTGTATACACACACACACACTGTATACACACACACACACACACACTGTATATACACACACACACACACTGTGTATACATACACACACACACTGTATACACACACACACACACACTGTGTGTATATATATATATATATATATATATATATACACACACACACACTGTATATATACACACACACACACACACACACTGTATATACTAAGGATGTTACGATACCAGAATTTGGACTTCGATACCGATACTTCGTTGAGTATTGCGATTTCTATACCAAAACGATACTTTGCCAACAGTAATAAAAAAATAAAAAAAGTTCTTCCATTTTCTGATGTGAGGCGCGAGGTGTGATGAATTTTGAATGTGCCTCACATTAATAGTAATTAACCCCATCATGTTTCTCAATCATAATGGGTTAATGTGTGAGGTACATGATGGGGTTAATTACTATTAATGTGAGGCACATGGAGGTTAAATTCATCGCACCTCGTGCCCCACAATAAGTGATATAAAATAAAAACTGCTTTCTTTTTTTACAGCGTACACATCATAAATGATGCAAAAAAATAGTTGTGAAGGTTATTACGGTTGCACCAATACCGAATATGTATATTTTATGTATTGTGACTTATTTTAATGTTTATTGCAAAAAAGGTGTATGTGTATTTTTTTAATTTAACATTACTTTATGTTTTTACTTTATTTTTAAACGTTAATGTACTGGCATATATCTATATGCCAGTACATTAGCCTGTGCACGGATAGTACACAAGCAGTTGTTAGGACATACCTAAGTGTGCCCTAACAACAGGAAATATTGTAAGACAGCCCTGGGGTCCTTCAATGGACCCTGGGCTGTCTGGCCATATATTGTATGTCCCTCAATCGCATCACAGGGATTCCTGTGAGGCGATTCAGGGGCATTCCTCCTTCTCACTTCCTCTTGAATGCTGCGTTCAGCTTTGATCGCAGCATTCAGGGGAATAACTGCGGAGATTAGAGGTTTCTCTGATCTCCGCCGTTATAGAGCGGGGCTGCGGCTGTGTAATAGTCATTGCCCCGCTCCTGACAGGAAGTGTGTGCGCGGTCAGCATCAGGTGATGCGACCGGCGCTGCAGTAATGACCGGCGGTTCGGGCACTGAGGACAGAACATGGGGGTGTTTTGTAGTGCGCCCACCATATTCGGTCTTCAGTGCCAGCAATTATTAGTGCAGTGCTGGCCGCATCACCTCATGCTGACGGCGTGCACAGTTGTCAGGACTCCGGAGCGGGGCAATGGCTGTATTACACAGCCGCAGCTCCACTCTCATACATTCATGTGTTACAATACTGAGCTGTGCGGCCGCACAGTTTAGTATCTAAATACATGAAACAACGGTATCAAACTGTTTGGGGATGCACCGTATCAAAACAGTATCCTGCAATGGGGTCCGTTTTTTTTTACCAAAAGAATGTCGTGAGCTGCAGGCCCCCCTCTCGTCATGGGGGCCGTCAAACACCGCCCTCGCGAACGATCGCGCGCACCCGCAAACTCCCGCGCGTGCGCACCCGCGACCGCCTGGAAGCGCGCACCGAATTTTGAGGCAGATTTTGACCTGCCCACACTATCTCGCTGCGTTTTTTTGCTGCGTTTTTTGCCCGCGGCGATTGAGGACAGCAGACAAAAAAACGCAGCGAAAAATGCATTTTCTGCCTCCCATTGATTTCGATGGGAGATCAGAGGCGGAACAGCGGCAAGAAAGGACGTGCTGCTTTTTCTTTTTTCCGCGACTGGCTCCCATTGATTTCAGATTAAATCAATAGGAGGCGGTTTTGGAAGTTGTTTGGTGCTGATTCTGACGCAGTGTCCGAGTCAATATCAAGGCCCAAAAACTCTGTGAACTGGGCCTTATTGTTAGGGCTTATTCAAACGAACGTGTAATACATCCGTGCAACGCGCGTGATTTTCACGCGCCTCGCACGGACCTATGTTACTCTATGGGGCCGTTCAGACTGTCAGTGGGTTTCACGCAGCGTGTGTCCGTGTGTCCGCTGCGTAAAACTCACGACATGTCCTATATTTGTGCATTGTTCGCGCATCACGCACCCATTGAAGTCAATGGGTGCGTGAAAATCGCGCCCAGCACTTCCGCAGCAGTATAAACTATAAATGAAAACAGAAATGCACCACGTGCTTTTCTGTTTACAAACATACAAACAGAGTGTCATAATGATGGTGGCTGCGCGAAAATCACGCAGCCACGCATCATACGCTGCTGACACACGAAGCTGTTATGGACCTGTTTGCATGCGCAAAATGCCACGTTTTTTGTGCGCGCAAAAAGCACACGCTTGTGTAAATCCGGCCTTAGGGTAGAAACACACTAGTCATGAACACTGCAGATTTTATGCAACACATTTTATTGCGGAAAATCCGCAGCGTATTACAGTCGCAGCAGAGTGGATGAGATTTGAACAAATCTCATCCACACGCTGCAAAAAAAATTACCTGCAGTGTTGCTTTTTAAGCCGCAGCATGTCAATTTACACTGTGGAATAGCTGCTCCTCTGTTGCGGAAATGCTGCGGTTCTGCCGCAAAAATCACAAATGAGAAAAAAAAGGTACTTTTTTAAATTTATAAAAAAGTTTAGACTTCCCCCGGCCGTAGTCCTGGTGACACATCTCTCTCTTCTGAACGTAGCCCCGCCTCTTGGGATGACGCTGTAGCAGTCACATGGGATGAAACGTCATGACAGGAGGCGGCGCTACGTTCAGAAGAGAGAGATGCGTCACCAGGACTACGGCCGGGGTATGTCTAAACTTTTTTATAAATTTAAAAAAGTGCCCTTTTTTTTTTCTCATTTGTGATTTTTGCGGCAGAACCGCAGCATTCCACAGAATAAATTGACGTGCTGCAGCTTAAAAAGCCACACTGCAAGTAAATTTTTTTTGCAGCGTGTGGATGAGATTTGTTCAAATCTCATCCACTCTGCTGCGACTGTAATACGCTGCGGATTTTCCGCAATAAAATGTGTTGCATGAAATCCGCAGTGTTCATGCCTAGTGTGTTCCTACCCTAAGGCCGGATTTACACGAGCGTGTGCTTTTTGCACGCACAAAAAAACGTGGCGTTTTGCGCATGCAAAAGGTCCATAACAGCTCCGTGTGTCAGCAGTGTATGATGCGTGGCTGCGTGATTTTCGCGCAGCCTCCATCATTATGACACTCTGTTTATATGTTTGTAAACAGAAAAGCACGTAGTGCTTTTCTGTTTTCATTCATAGTTTATACTGCTGCGGAAGTGCTGGGCTGACTTCAATGGGTGCGTGATGCGCGAACAATGCACAAATATAGGATATGTCATGAGTTTTACGCAGCGGACACACGCTGCGTGAAAATCACTGACAGTTTGAATGACCCCATAGAGTAACATAGGTCCGTGCGAGGCGCGTGAAAATCACGTGCGTTGCACGGATGTATTACACGTTCGTCTGAATAAGCCCTAACAATAAGGCCCAGTTCACAGAGTTTTTAGGCCTTGATATTGACTCGGACACTGCGTCAGAATCAGCACCAAACACCTTCCAAAACCGCCTCCCATTGATTTAATCTGAAATCAATGGGAGCCAGTCGCGGAAAAAAGAAAAAGCAGCACGTCCTTTCTTGCCGCTGTTCCGCCTCTGACCTCCCATCAAACTCAATAGGAGGCAGAAAATGCATTTTTCGCTGAGTTTTTTGTCTGCTGTCCTTAATCGCCGCGGGAAAAAAACGCAGCAAAAAAACGCGGCAAGATAGTGTGGGCAGGCCAAAATCTGCCTCAAAATTCTCTAAGGAATTTTGAGGCAGATTTTCTTCTGCCTGCAAAATACTCTGTGTGAACAGGGCCATACTTAAACAGCACTTTGAGACACTTTACTCACTGTGTCAGAAGAGCTGCTCCCACTCCAGTCCTCTTCAGGCGATGTCTTCCAGGCGATGTCTTCGGTCCAGACGTCCAGTCCTTCACCTCCAGCCAGGCTCCAGGTAAGTTGTCCATGTGTGTCCGCGGCTGCGCGCGCTTCGTTCACGAGTGCGCGTGTGCTGTCGCGGCTGCGACTGCCCGGGCTGTCGCGACTGCCCGGGCTGTCGCGGCTGCGCGCTTCCGGGCATTCGCGGGTGCCTGCGCGGGCGGTCGCGGGCGGTTCGCGGGTGCACGTTCGCGCACGCTCGCGAGTGCGCACGTGCGGGAGTTTGCGTGTGCGCGTGATCGGTTCCGTGGGCGGGCGGTGTTTGATGGCCCCCATGACGAGAGGGGGGGCCCGCAGCTCACGACATTCTTTTGGTGAAAAAAACGGGCCCCATTGCAGGGGCCTGTTTTTTTCTACCAAAGGCAAGTCCTGGCAGTTGCCGGGCCCCCCTTTCAATTAGGTTTGGCCGGACCACTCACATCAGTACCCCTAATACCCCCCCTGATGGCGGCCCTGCGTGCAACCCTGGATGGTCCAGATGGATGGAGTAGTGGATGGTTGGGGAATGGCCACCATGTCCCAACAAGGCTGCGACGTTAGCAAGGAGGTGGCGGAGTCATGTTTTGGGCTGGAATCATGGGGAGAGAGCTAGTAGGCCCCTTTAGGGTCCCTGACAGTGTGAAAATGACCTCTGCAAAGTACGTAGAGTTTATGACTGACCACTTTCTTCCGTGGCACAAAAAGAAGAACCGTGCCTTCCGTAGCAAAATTATCTTCATGCATGACAATGCACCATCTCATGCTGCAAAGAATACCTCTGTGACATTGGCTGCTATGGGCATAAAAGGAGAGAAACTCATGGTGTGGCCCCCATGTTCCCCTGACCTCAACCCTATTGAGAACCTTTGGAGCATCCTCAAGCAAAATATCTATGAGGGTGGGAGGCAGGTTACATCAAAACAGAAGCTCTGGGAGGCTATTCTGACATCCTGCAAAGATATTCAAGCAGGAACTGTCCAAATAGTCACAAATTCAATGGATGCAAGAATTGTGAAGGTGATATCAAAGAAGGGGTCCGGTGTTAACATGTAACTTGTAACCTGTTAAGTTTTTTTTTGATTGAAAGAGCTTTTGATTTCTGTAAATATGACCTCCTGATGCTGCAAATTCAACTAATTACCATTTTAGTTCTCTTTACAACCTTTAAAATGTTTTGATCTCTGTTGTGCATAATAATTTGAAACAGTGCATTTTGAGTTTTTTACTTCTAAAAAAAAATCTGTTATCATTAGGAGATTTGTTCATTAAAATTTGCATTATATTCCAACGGTTGATGGCTTGAAGATTATACTGACTGTCAGTTGCATCGACTATTTAGGAAAATCAGCGAAAAATAACATTTGCAGAATAATTTAGAACGCGGTGTATGACGTCACATGTGACGTATAATGCAGCCGCTCGGAGCACAAATGCCTGTGTAGGAGAACATCGTGCATTACATACACAGCTCCCGCTCCTGTCCCCTGCCCATGGCACTAAATCCGACCTGTGGGAACCCGGCCTAATAGAGGTCAGCAGGTATTCTCTCCCAGCGCTAGGGCAGAGCAGTCTGTGTACAGTACAACAGAGTCTGCTTAGCAGAGGATGTGGCTGCCGGTGTTCGGAGAGAAAGACAATCGCATCCTCTGCTCAGCAGAATCTGTTGTACTGTACACTGACTGCCCTGCCTCTCCTAGTGCTGGGGAGAGAACAATTGCTGACTACTGCTACTACTACTGTTAGCAAATGTTCTTTCCCAGTAGAGCTGTGCTAAGACAGGCAGGGCAGCCTAGGGACCTAAAAGATCGGCCTCAAACCCAAAAGCATATGCCCCCCCCTTCTCCAATTTTTGTTTTTTATATCGAAAACAACTTTTATAACATTTGAACCATTACTGTAGAACAAGACAGGGAACACACATCCACTTTGTATACATTGATCTATTGCTGCTAAGCAAAATTTTTAAACATGTTAGCATTTTGATTAAACTGTATAAGCCCACTTACTATTTCACAGCGACCGCTTTTAAGTGGGTCCCTACTCTATTAGGTGCAGTATCGTTTGGCAACCAATGTCTTCTCCACACAGCACCTGCAGGGGGAGCAAACCAGAAGCCCAACAGCACCCCTGCTGTGCTGCCAGGCTAAGCCACCTTGGCTCTGGGCCACGACCCCCACAGGCACAGCACTATAGCAACAAAGACAACAACACAACTCCACAACCAAGTGAACAGATCAAATGAGCTCACCATTCCACACCGGTTTAGCAGTACACTGTCCTTAAATATTCTTTGTAATGAAAATCAGTTCTGTGAGACATAAAATTGTATCAAAGAAACCCTAACACTAAATAAGTTGCCCTGTCTTAACCGGTTGCCGACAGCCGGCTGTATATAAATGGCAGGTGGTTGAGGTCCTTAAAATCCGCGCCATAGTGTTACAGCGCGGGTTTCAGCTGGCTGCCCGAGCGATCGGGCAGCTGAATGTTGGGTGCCCGGCAGTCAGTGACTGCCGAGGACCCTGAGGAGAAGAAAGAAGTAGTTTTCGCTCCTTCTATCTTCTCTGATCGCTTCTACACAGCGCTCAATGAGCGCTACGTATAGAATAGAGGCAGCAGCGCTGTCTCTATTGGTCCCGGTGATCATGTGACTGGCCACATGATCGGCGGGTGCCATTAGGGGCAGGCTGCTGCTGAGTCTAACTAGATCCAGCACAGCCCTATTAGTGACAATAGTGCTGTGCAGCCCCAGTTACAGTGGAAAAACATGGTGTAAAAGAGAAAAGAAAAAAAAGTCCCCCAAAGGCCTTTTTTGACCTTTGAGGGACAGACCATAATAGAAAAATAAAAGTAAAATAAATTAAATAATAATGACACAAAATACCCACCCAAAAAAAAACGTTCCCCCCACCAATCATTGTCTTAACGCTAGCCCTGACCCAATTACCCTAAAATAGACATGTAATATATCAAATTTTACGGTAGACAATGACGATCACAGATAAAAGGTCTATTTTAGGGTGAAACTATATTATTACCAGAAAAAATAAGCTGAAATGTAAAAAAGCATATTTTTTCACTATTAGGGTATGTTCACACGCCGAGTCAAAAACGTCTGAAAATATGGAGCTGTTTTCAAGGGAAAACAGCTCCTGATTTTCAGACGTTTTTTAAGCCACTCGCGATTTTACGACCGTTTTTGGAGCTGTTTTCAATAGAGTCTATGAAAAACGGCTCCAAAAACTTCGCAAGAAGTGACCTGCACTTCTTTTTCGTGGCCGTTTTTTTTACCCGGCCCATCGGAACAGAACGCCGTTTTTCCCATTGAAATCAATGGGCAGATGTTTGGAGGCGTTCTGCTTCCGATTTTTGGCCGTTTTCTGGGCCATGTGAACATACCCTTATTTTCAAACTATAAGCCTGAAAATTCTAAAATAGCAAAAAGGAAGTGTATAAAAATGTGGAAAAAAGAAACCTGCATAGTTCACGAAAAAAAGTCAAATGTCGCTAGCCCAACAAATAAAAAACGTATAGCCGTTTAACCCCTTCATGACTGCGATACGGCTTTATACGTTCCAACTTCCCATTCCCCGTGTAGTTAGCTTGTATATAGACGTTGACAGCCTGGAACGGGTTTAATGAGTGCAGAGCTGCTTCAGTGTGAGCAGCTCTGCACTCTCATGTCGGCTGACACTCTAATCCGACATCCCGGGCCAACATTCCGCTACTGGAGAAGCCCCTGGTCTCACTATCCATATATGGACAATGACGTCAGCGGCTCTCTCTAGGGGCGGAATTCCCAGTGTCAGATCGCTCTGTGTTGGGGATTACACTTCTGGAGAAGCCGCTGCTGTCACTATCCATATATGGACAGTGACGTCAGGGCTACTCCTGGAGTGGAATCCCCGCTACGGCAGGGGATTCCGCTTTTACAGTTAACCCCTGATGTCACAATTCATATATGGACAGAGACATCAGGGGCTTCCTGGGAGGAGCTACAGTGGTGCTATTTACAGGAAGGGGGTGCCATTTAGGGGGAGTGGCGCTATATGCAGGGGGGATGTTGCTAAATACAGGGGGATGTTGCTATTTACAGGGGGTATCGCTATTTGCAGGGGGTGGCCCTATATACAGGGGGTGTGGTGCTATCTACAGGGGGGTGCTATATACAGGGAGTGTGGCACTATCTACATGGGTACTGTGGCATTATATTGGCACTACCTACAGGGGACACTGGGGCTATCTACATCGGCATTGTGTGTGGCACTATGTGGGCATTATTTACAGGGAGAACTGTGGCACTATGTGGGCACTGTGGCACCATTTCAGTGGGCACTATCTATATGGGCACTGGCACTATCTATGTGGGCAATGTGGCACTATCCACGGTGGCATTGTGTCACTAACTACATGGGCACTGTGTTGTTTTCAGGGGGTTAAAAAAATACAATGGAGCGGACCTCAATAGTTGGTGGGCGTGCAACAGTTAAATTAAAAAAAGGCTGCCTGCCGGCAGAAATAAGCCCTGTTTTCCAACCATTATTAAAGAGTAAAAATAAAAAAGTCTTTATTCAATTTGCAACAAGGACAGACTACATGAAATTTAAAAGTTAATGTCCATTTCTGACAGCAATTAGCACAGTGCCAGACGTAAGAGCTCTGTCTGGAAAGGGTTAAGTACCACAACCACAGAGCGCTACATGCAGTTAGTTATTAGTTAGATTCAAAGGTGTCAATAGGACAATTATTAAAATAAAGGTAGAAGCCCCCCCGACATGTTTCGCTACGATGTAGCGTCCTCAGGGGTATCAAAGTCATTGACTTTTTTATTTTTACTCTTTAATAATGGTTGGAAAACAGGGCTTATTTCTGCCGGCAGGCAGCCTTTTTTGTTTTCAGGGGGTTGGGACAAAAAAACCCTAACATTTAAAATTGATCCATTTTTTTAATGTCCATGAAAAACAGATGGCAAATGGCGGTTAAAAACGGTCAGACTGCCTAGAAATGTTTTCAAATTTTGAGACACATTGATGCAAAACAGCCATGAAAAACTGACAGTTGATCCGTTGTTGACTGCCATTTTTTTCACGGTAGTGTGTATTTAGCCTTATAGCCCTCTTCACTCTCTCCCCACAGCGATCCAGGGTGATGGAGGGAGAAGAGGACTAATTGTTACAGATATATATATATATATATATATATATATATATATATATATATATATATATATATATATATGTATATACATACAGTGAAGGAAATAAGTATTCGATCCCTTGCTGATTTTGTAAGTTTGCCCACTGTCAAAGTCATGAACAATCTAGAATTTTTAGGCTAGGTTAATTTTACCAGTGAGAGATAGATTTTTTTTCACATTTTTAGTGATTTGTCTGCTCATAATAAAAATGAAAAACACGGAATTAATTAAACTAATCTAGAACATGAAAGCCTCATAAGTCCACTAAAAAACAAAGTAAAAATAGAAAAATAGTTGTGATATTCAAAGGGGTTCCAAAGATATTATTGTTTAAAAAAGTGCATATCAAAAATGGAAAATTTGATCTGAACACATGGGCATCAATGACCCTTGGTCATGAAAGGGTTAACTAACGCATGCTAAAAATGTCTGGTCTGGTCTGGTCTGGTCTGGTCCTGAAGGCTCAAAATAGCCTGTTCCTGAGCTGGTTAACACTGACACTCAGATTTCTGCCGCGGATGTGCAGCTTGATGAGCCGCGGATCTACACAAGTATTAGCCCTATTCAATGGGGCTAATGTGCATGAGGCTAATCTGAGGGATTTTCCATGCGGAATCCGCAAGAATAAGTAGCATGATCTGTGTATGGTAATCTGTGCTTTCCTATAGAATGAAAAAAGGCATGCTAAGGGAGGGCAAAAGGCCACTCTCTTGGTCTCCGTCAGGTGAATGGGGCCTATGGCTACATTCGGCTTATAGCTGGGAGCTTTCCTAGGGCATACACTGTTTGTGTTCACATAACGAATAGAGCCTAAATCCCCTTTAATAAGCCCTCCTGCTAGTACCTTCTAGTTTTTCAAAAAAACATTGTTAAATACCGTATTAGCGAATTTTGAGTTAAGGAGGTTGTCCACTTTGAACAATATTTACTTTTTAGAAGAATCATTTGTCAATAAACTGATCACAAAGTGTCCCCCTGCTGGAACCCCCAGTAATTATTTGTTATCTGTGGGGAAACCTGGCAGTAAGCATTCAATTTCCCTGCTGTGCCTATGCAGCAGAAATGAAGCATTACACAATGGGTTGTCTGTGTAATGCAGGACAGGACAGGTCCTCCACAGCGAGAGATGCTCTCTATAGCCACTCTACACTCTGGCCAAGAGATGAGGCTGCTTATCAACTGATTTCCCTTTATTAATTCTGAATTTCCTAATAGGGTATATGAAATTGTGTTAAACTAGCAGCCAATATAATAGAGGGGAGTCCCCTCTTCAGGACCTCCATCAATTAACCAGAGTAGAGAATGTCAACAGAGTGTCTCTCTTTCTCTAGAGGACCCAGCACGTCCTCACAGCCCCCATTCTGTCTAAGCTTGGGAGCTGGTGACTAGCGGGCAGAGGTGAACCTAGCCCCTCTGCTGCCTGAGGCGAACTATAAAAATACGCCCCCCGCCCAATCTATCAGCGTTTTCTCATTACTAGCTTTACACAACCAACACGCAATATATAAAAAAATTTAAATAGGAAAACATTTGTTGTTTATTTGCTAAAGTGCTCTTTGATGTATAGAAAAGATTTAAAGAATTCTACTTACTGTGTTACTTTAGTATCATAGATCAGCAACGCAGCATTAACACTGAAAATGGTTTAACACATCTTCTATACCCCCTTTTTATTACCTAATTAACTTATGATTTTTAACTGAGTTCAGTGGCCCGGCAGTTGACTTCATGAGCGAGCTCCCTTTCTCTTGTAGGCCTAAACCAGGCTGTGGCCTACAAGAGCAAACAGCGGAGCAGGGGTTTCTATTGTGGCAAATTGAAGTTTTTTTTAAATTTTATACTGCTAACTTTTTTTTTGGTAGGTTCCGTCGTACATTCATTGGACAACTTCAATGATCTACTTTTAAAAAATAAATAAAAAAGTTGTGAAAGAGGGTTGCGTGGGGGAGTTTTGATTCCAATAAAAAAAATTTTGTATGTCTGTTTTTTTTAATACTTTATTATGGCCTTAGGGCTGTGGATTGATTGACAGCGTTCAATTACTAAGGCTGGGGCTTAGCATTAGCCAGTAAAAAGGCTATCACTGCCGCCAGGGATACCGGGAAGAGTCGAGTACGATTCAGTACCTGGCCATCTGAAACGACGGTTAGGCAGCGGGGCGACCGCAGGCTGGTATTATCAGGCTGGGAAGGGCCAAAAAACGTGGCCCTTCCAACCCTGGTGATGCTAGGCTGCAGCTGCTTTATTGTATCTGGCTAGTTATGAAAAATAGGGGGAACCCCATGTCATTTTTTTTTTTTTAAATTGCAATAAAAATTACGTGAGATCCCCTCCATTTTTCATAACCAGCCAGATACAATAAAGCAGCAGCCTAGCATCACCAGGGTCATGGTTTTTGGCCCTTCCTAGCCCGATAGTACCAGCCTGCGGCCACCCCAGTACTCTTCACTTCAGATGGTCGAGTACTGGATCGTACCCAGCTCTTCCCGGTACTCCTGGTGGTGGTGGGTACCAGGGTAATAATAGGGGGTAGGTGCTAGCCTTTTTGCTGGCTAACACTAAGCCCCTTCTTAGTAATGGACGCTCTCAATCAGACAACTGCCATTACTAAGGCAGTAATGAAGTATTTAAAAACAGAGACATAAAAACAAAAGTTTTATTGAAATAACTCTTCCACACAATCCACTTTAACTATTTTATTGGAAAAAAAGCTTAAAGTGTAGCTAAACATTCGACAAACTTCTGACATGTCATAGTGAAATGTCAGAAGTTTAGATTGGTGGGGGCCCGAGCACGGAGATCCCCACCAATTGCTAGAACGTAGTAGCTGAAGCACTCGTGTGAACGCTCAGCTGCTTCGTGTCTGTTCGGCTTTTTCCGGAAGTAAATGTATCGGAGGACGGGCTCATAGACTTTCTACTGAGTCCGTACACCGATACATTTATTTCCGGAAATAGCCGAACAGACACGAAGCAGCTGAGTGCTCACACGAGCACTTC
Source organism: Rhinoderma darwinii (assembly GCF_050947455.1). NCBI lineage: Eukaryota > Metazoa > Chordata > Amphibia > Anura > Rhinodermatidae > Rhinoderma > Rhinoderma darwinii. Next base: position 340,820,723 of record NC_134687.1, read on the forward strand.
AGCTGCTTCGTTTTAGCAATCGGTGGGGGTCTCAGTGCTCAGTCCCCCACCAATGAAAACTTCTGACATGTCAGTATGACATGATAAAAGTTTAGTTACAGTTTAAAGGCTATGTACACCTTTAAAATTTATATATATGAATATATATATAAATATATATATATATATATATATATATATATATATATATATATATATATATATATATATATATAAAGAAAGAAAATTTGCAGCACTCCAATGTGAAAAAAGTGGTGGTTTATTCAATCCAAGAACAACAGCAACGTTTCAATCCTACAATAGGATCTTTATCAAGCCTAGTGACACATATACTACAGGAAACTAATATAGGGTTGAGACTACTTGACATAATTAGTCTCATTATAATACAATAAAGTATATAGTGTTGAAAAACTCATATAATGCATGGTATAAGGTATCATTATAAAACATAAACATGATACAAAAAGTGCAAATGTGTATATATAACAGTGTAAGTGGCAATGTACAGTGACACAAACGTTAAAAACAACTGATTACAACATAATCATTTATGCCTCAGTGGTGTTAAAATCAATCGTCATAACCACACTCACCACCCAGAACTTCAGATACATCAGGTGAATCATTAGAATGTAAATTCGTAGGCATATATTGTAGCAAACAGCTGCACACCTAATGTCATTAGACTTCGATACATCCGTATAAAGCCAAGAGACGGAAGTGTATCCTCGATCAGCAGTAAGACGCAGCGAACGCATCAATATGATGTAATGCGTGTCAATGCGTTCCACTGAACTGATCATGTGTGAAGCGGCATCATACGTTGCCAAGCAACTGATGCAACTATGTAACGGATAACTAGTAACACGGCTGTGTCGGACAAAAAGTCTGAATTGTAAACAATACAAATAAATTAATCAATGCTCCTCATGATAAGGAATGGAGATATTAGAATAGTGTTACAATATTATGTTATTATATCAGCTTCTTATGGATGATCCACACGTTGGCAAAAAGAGCTCTGTCCGCAATTAAGTATCCAGAGCGTCCTTCTACCTAGAGTTTAGGAACCACATAGCATCGTCTTCACGTGCATAGGATGACCCATCCCCCTCATCCGTGTAACGGACCAGGATTGTCGTATCAGCGACACCATCTCTCATAAAGCATATATATTTATTATCTCACATTTTTGTTTCCTGTAGTAGATGTGTCACTAGGCTTGATAAAGATCCTATTGTAGGATTGAAACGTTGCTGTTGTTCTTGGATTGTGCTGCTGCTTTCTTGTTTGCTATATCTGGATTCCATTAGCTTGCACCACGTTCTTTAACCACCCAAAGGTTTCTTATCATGGAGCAGGCTAATATACCTGCTGGGAGTACTTCATCCAACACTGCTGTTTTTACTGAGGAGGATAGCGTGAGAATTCTAAATGGAGCGGAGGGTGATGTGTCATTTTTAAGCATTCCTTCTACAACTGACATCAAGAGGAATTTGGAATTTGAGTCAAGACGTTTGATTAATGTTGAACTTCATCTACTTACATTGGGACAATATTATAAGAACATGATCCCAAGGGGAATGAGAATTCAACTTAAACCTACCATGCATATGCAACACGAAGAATTTAGGAGCAAGAATGAACAGCTCGCAAGCAAGTATGCTTTGGAAACTATTTTGCTTAACATGGATTTCCTACAGAGGGATTTAAGAGGTTTAAAAGTGAAGGTACATGATCTGGAGAACACTCTTAAAACGCTTATACAAATAGAAGATTACACCACCCATATGGAGAAATTACGCATGACACTCAATAAAGTAAGGAGTGATATAGAAGAAGCCAAAAAGAAAAAATGGTTCCGTGATCAAACGGATTACTCAACGGGACGTGTTTACACATGGGATAATTTTCTCAATTATTCCGATGGTGCCTCTAGACGGGAGAATAAAAGAGGTAAAGATCCGGCTCATAACAAAGGGGACTTTCGTATTCAAGAGCACATTAAGAAAAATCCTCCAAGAAACGACCAAGATTTTTTTCGTTTCCAGTCCATTGGAGAAATCAAAAAGAAGAAAACCAGACGAGCAGGCCGCAGGACAAATCGAGGAAGGAAGAACCCGCTTTCAAAAATCTGTTTATCAGAAGGGACAGAAACCGTTGCAAGACAGCAACAAGGGGACTCTACTCAAACAACAGTGGTAAATATTTCTAGTCATCAGTTGTCTAATATGCAAATGCAATTATTATCTAAAGGATTGTCATTCTGCCCCAATCAACATGTTGATTGGTTTCAACTTGAGTTGGATTTATATAGTTTTGTCAGAGCTATTAAATTGAAGGTTTGGTTTGATTCACAACCTACCAATATAACAGTTCAGGATACTCTTCCAAAATTATCACTTAAAAAATTGGGATTATACAATAAAAGTTTGTTTCAACCTCCTGTGACATCACACGCGATAGAAACTTTTAGAGAACTTGTACAGAAAGATATTGCTACACTTAGGACCCAAACATGTGAATTGGGCTTTAAACAGCCAAACATGACTACTCTTGATATGGTGGCATTGGATGAGTTGATCCATAACCACGATCTCACAATAAAACCTGCTGACAAAGGTGGAGCAATCGTGGTTATGGATTCAGACATGTATATGAGGGAATGTTATAGACAACTATCTGATACTAATGTATATAGAATATTGAAAAATGATCCTAAACATGATATTACAAATAAGATTACCTCACTTATTAAGACAGCGTTGGATGAAGATATAATCGATCAGAAGTTACATAAATTTCTCATGGTTGAATTTCCTGTGACTCCTTGCTTGTATTTATTACCAAAAATCCACAAGGATTTAATGAAACCCCCAGGCCCCCAGGAGATGTCAGTCTATGTATCCCACCACTTCTCACACGTTTTGAGGTGGTGGCGTTACATAGACGACATCTTCCTCATTTGGACTGATACTGTCACTACACTAGCTGATTTTCATCAATTTCTTAATTCCTTAGATGAGGATATTCAGTTTACTATGACACACTCTATGGATAATATCCAATTTTTGGATGTTACTATTTTGATTGATAACAACATATTAAGAACTAAAATGTATACCAAAGAGACTGACCGGAATACTCTACTACGATTTGACAGTTGTCATCCGAGGAATATGGTTAGGTCCTTGCCGTATAGCCAGATGATTAGGGCCAAACGCAATACTGACAGACAGGAAGATCTTGATACATCTTTAGATATTATGATTGGCAATTTTCTTCAAAGAGGCTACCCTAAAGCACTACTGTGGACACATAGAAATAAGATTGATAATACAGCGAGGGATAGCTTGCTACAACCTAAAATAGCTCTAGTGGGTGGAAAACGGAAACGTATTCCATTCATTTCGACTTATAATGATATAAGTGGGGATATTTCTAAAATTATGAACAGACATTGGCAAATTATTAGCAATAGCTTTGGACACATTGATGAATTGAATAATAATCCTCTTATGTCTTATAGACGTTCACAAAATCTTCGAGATAGACTGGTGAAAACCAGAGTGTCAGAACAAAAGAAAGTATTACAATCAATCTTTAAACCCCTGAAACCGGGTAATATTCCGTGTTACAGATGCGTCAACTGCACTTTGATGTGCAAGGGTGATTCCTTTAGACATCCAGTTACTGGACAACAATTTAAAATCAGACATAATTTCACTTGTGACTCGGATTGGGTCATATACGTGTTATGGTGTCCCTGTGGCCTCCTATATGTAGGGGAGACAACTTGTGCTTTCAAAACCCGGCTAAATAATCATCGTTTCTCGATACGCAAAAAGAAACTTGACTTACTTGTGTCTAAACATTTTTCGGAATATGGTCACAATGAGAGGGACCTAACATTTATGATCCTGGACCATGTTCCTATACTACAATTAGGCGGCGATCGTCATTTGGCATTACATAAAAAAGAATTGAGGTGGATATTCCGATTAAATACATTGAGACCATTTGGACTTAATGTAGAATTTGCTGTAGATAGGATAGCTGTATGACGCTCGCATATCTCTCTCCTTGGATTCTTCGATGTCCTCCCTAGTATAAAGAATGTTGACACACTAGCATTTGTATTTCTTATGATGAATTTCTTGTCAATATGTGATAAATACTAATTTTTTATATTTTTGTATTTTTCTAGATCGAAATACCACTCCCAACAGAATTTCGGAATCTCTTTCTTTATTTTTAATAGTAAAATTTCTGTATTAGGGATATCTGACACGGCTGTGTCATATTCATCTAGTCTTATGATATCAATAAAGATGTTTATTATCTGTTGAATTTCTTCTAGTCTCCTACTGTGGTGTCGAGTGATGTAGATATTTATATATATAAAAAGATTTCTTTAAAAAAATGTGAGATAATAAATATATATGCTTTATGAGAGATGGTGTCGCTGATACGAAAATCCTGGTCCGTTACACGGATGAGGGGGATGGGACATCCTATGCACGTGAAGACGATGCTATGTGGTTCCTAAACTCTAGATAGAAGGACGCTCTGCATACTTAATTGCGGACAGAGCTCTTTTTGCCAACGTGTGGATCATCCATAAGAAGCTGATATAATAACATAATATTGTAACACTATTTTAATATCTCCATTCCTTACCATGAGGAGCATTGATTAATTTATTTGTATTGTTTACAATTCAGACTTTTTGTCCGACACAGCCGTGTTACTAGTTATCCGTTACATAGTTGCATCAGTTGCTTGGCAACCTATGATGCCGCTTCACACATGATCAGTTCAGTGCAACGCATTGACACGCATTACATCATATTGATGCGTTCGATGCGTCTTACTGCTGATCGAGGATACACTTCCGTCTCTTGGCTTTATACGGATGTATCGAAGTCTAATGACATTAGGTGTGCAGCTGTTTGCTACAATATATGCCTACGAATTTACATACTAATGATTCACCTGATGTATCTGAAGTTCTGGGTGGTGAGTGTGGTTATGACGATTGATTTTAACACCACTGAGGCATAAATGATTATGTTGTAATCAGTTGTTTTTAACGTTTGTGTCATTGTATATTGCCACTTACACTGTTATATATTCACATTTGCACTTTTTGTATCATGTTTATGTTTTATAATGATACCTTATACCATGCATTATATGAGTTTTTCAACACTATATACTTTATTGTATTATAATGAGACTAATTATGTCAAGTAGTCTCAACCCTATATTAGTTTCCTGTAGTAGATGTGTCACTAGGCTTGATAAAGATCCTATTGTAGGATTGAAACGTTGCTGTTGTTCTTGGATTGAATAAACCACCACTTTTTTCACATTGGAGTGCTGCAAATTTTCTTTCTTTATATACTACTACACGTCCGAGGATCGGGACGTTTTGCTGGGCACCTGATCGATCGATTCTGTGTGAGTGCTGCTGCTTTCTTGTTTGCTATATATATATATGAATATATCTATCATTGTGATTGGTGCAAGTTTTAATTACTTTTTACTGAAAATGATTTGTACTTTTTGAGATACAGCTGCTGTAAAGGATCTGCCAGACACAGCTTCTGTGTCGACGCCCGTGGGTAATCAGTCTGCACCTGATCCTATGTCTGTGAGACTGACTCCATCTTCCACCACTCAGGATGGCAGGCTTAGGAGTGGGAGAGCCTATCACAGCCTGGCCAGACGGAGCTAGCTCCGGCCCACTTTCTATTTATACCTGCCTTTCCTGTTCCTCCTTTGCCTGTGATTCTGCTCTGCTTGTTTCCTGGCTCTGCTGCTGCTACTGCTTGAACTACTGATCCTCTGCTTGTTATTGACCTTGGCTTACTGACCACTCTCCTGCTCTGCGTTTGGTACCTCGTACACTCCTGGTTTGACTCGGCTCATTCACTACTCTCCTGCTCAGCGTTTTGTACCTCGTGCACTCCTGGTTTGACTCGGTTTGTTCACTACTCTCGTTGCTCACGGTGTCTCCGTGGGCAGCTGCCCCATTTCCCTAGCTTCTGTGTACCCTTGTCTGTTTGTCTGTCATGCACTTACTGAGCGTAGGTACCGTCGCCCAGTTGTACCCCGTCGCCTAGGACGGGTCGTTGCAAGTAGGCAGGGTGTTAAGGATCTGCCAGGCACAGCTTCTGTATCCACGCCCATAGGTAATCAGTCTGCACCTGCTTCTATGTCTGTGAGACTGACTCCATCTTCCACCACTCAGGATGGCAGGCTTAGGAGTGGGAGAGCCTATCACAGCCTGGCCAGACGGAGCTAGCTCGGGCCCACTTTCTATTTATACCTGCCTTTCCTGTTCCTCCAGTGCCTTCGTGGATTCAGGGTCTTCTGCTAATATTATGTCTGTGGAATTTGCGATGTCTCTAGCTATGCCATTCATTGATTTGCCTAAACCTGTCCCGGTAGTGGGTATCGACTCCACTCCTCTTGCTAATGGTTATTTTACACAGCATACCCCTGTTTTTGAACTCCTTGTTGGCTCCATGCATTCGGAGCAGTGCACTGTACTCGTGATGCAGGGATTATCGTCCGATTTGGTTTTAGGCCTTCCCTGGTTGCAGTTGCATAATCCCACGTTTAACTGGAATACTGGGGATCTTACCAAATGAGGTAATGAATGCATGACGTCATGTTTTTCTGTTAATTCTATTTCTCTCCCTGAGGAGGTGAACACTCTACCTGAATTTGTTCAGGACTTCGCTGATGTTTTCTCTAAAGAGGCCTCCGAAGTGTTACCTCCTCATATAGAATACGATTGCGCAATTGATTTGGTACCAGGAGCTAAGCTCCCTAAGGGTAGGATATTTAATCTCTCTTGTCCCGAACGTGAAGCCATGAGAGAGTGTATCCAGGAATGCCTGGCCAAGGGTTACATTCGCCCCTCTACTTCTCCGGTAGGTGCTGGCTTCTTCTTCGTAGGGAAGAAGGATGGTGGTATTAGGCCGTGCATCAACTACCGGAACTTGAATAAGGTCACTGTAAGGAACCAGTACCCCCTTCCTTTGATTCCTGATCTCTTCAATCAGGTTCAGGGGGCCCAATGGCTCTCGAAGTTTGATCTACGGGGGCCTTATAACCTTATCCACATCAAAGAGGGGGATGAGTGGAAGACTGCGTTTAACACGCCCGAAGGTCATTTCGAATACCTTGTCATGCCCTTTGGGTTGTGTAATGCTCCCGCGGTCTTCCAGAATTTCATAAATGAGATTTTAAGAGACTACCTGGGGGTATTTCTTGTAGTGTACCTTGTTGACATACTTGTGTTTTCCAAAGACTGGTCCTCCCACATTGAGCATGTCAGGAAGGTGCTCCAGGCCCTTCGGGAAAACAAACTGTTTGCTAAGACCGAAAAATGTGTGTTTGGGGTGCAGGAGATACCATTTTTGGGTCAAATCCTCACTCCTCATGAATTCCGCATGGACCCCGCCAAGGTCCAGGCTGTGACGGAATGGGTTCAACCTGCCTCCCTGAAGGCGTTACAGTGCTTCCTGGGGTTCGCTAATTATTACAGGAGATTTATTGCTAACTTCTCGGTCATCGCTAAGCCTCTTACAGATCTCACTCGCAAAGGTGCTGATCTCCTCCACTGGCCTTCTGAGGCTGTCCAGGCTTTTGAGGTCCTTAAGAAGTGCTTTATCTTGGCCCCAGTGCTGGTTCAGCCCAACCAAATGGAGACATTCATCGTGGAGGTTGACGCCTCCGAGGTGGGAGTGGATGCTGTCTTGTCCCAGGGTACCAGGTCCCTCACCCATCTCCGTCCCTGTGCCTACTTCTCCAGGAAGTTTTCGCCCACTGAGAGTAACTATGATATTGGCAACCGCGAACTCTTAGCCATTAAATGGGCATTTGGAGAGTGGTCAGTAAGCCAAGGTCAATAACAAGCAGAGGATCAGTAGTTCAAGCAGCAGCAGAGCCAGGAAACAAGCAGAGCAGAATCACAGGCAAAGGAGGAACAGGAAAGGCAGGTATAAATAGACAGTGGGCGGGAGCTAGCTCCGTCTGGCCAGGCTGTGATAGGCTCTCCCACTCCTAAGCCTGCAATCCTGAGTGGTGGAAGATGGAGTCAGTCTCACAGACATAGGATCAGGTGCAGACTGATTACCCACGGGTGTTCCTCCTTTGCTTGTGATTCTTCTCGTGTGGTTTCCTGGCCCAGCTACAGCTTCTAACTATTTTATCCTGCTCCATACTGACCCTGGCTTACTGACTACTCTCCTGCTCTGCGTTTTGGTACCTCGTTCACTCCTAGTTTGACTTGGCTCGTTCACCACTCTTGTTGCTCACGGTGTTGCCGTGGGCAACTGCCCCATTTCCCTTAGCTTTGTGTACCCTTGTCTGTTTGTCTCGTGCACTTACTGAGCGTATAGACCGCCGCCCAGTTGTACCCCGTCGCCTAGGGCGGGTCGTTGCAAGTAGGCAGGGACAGAGTGGCGGGTAGATTAGGGCTCACTTGTCCGTTTCCCTACCCCCTTCATTACAACTAAAACCAAGCACATACATATATACAGCACCAGAACCAAGCTCATATATATTCAAAAGTTTGGGGTCACCCAGACAATTTTGTGTTTTCCATGAAAACTCACACTTATATTTATCAAATGAGTTGCCATATGACTAGAAAATATAGTCAAGACATTGACAAGTTTAGAAATAATGATTTTTCTTTCAAATAATAATTTTCTCCTTCAAACTTTGCTTTCGTCAAAGAATGCTCCATTTGCAGCAATTACAGCATTGCAGACGTTTGGCATTCTAGCTGTTAATTTGCTGAGATATTCGAGAGAAATTTCACCCCATGCTTCCAGAAGCCCCTCCCACAAGTTGGATTGGCTTGATGGGCACTTCTTGCGTCCCATACGGTCAAGCTGCTCCCACAACAGCTCTATGGGGTTGAGATCTGGTGTCTGCGCTGGCCACTCCATTACAGATAGAATACCAGCTGCCTGCTTCTTCCCTAAATAGTTCTTGCATAATTTGGAGGTGTGCTTTGGGTCATTGTCCTGTTCTAGGATGAAATTGGCTCCAATCAAGCGCTGTCCACAGGGTATGGCATGGCGTTGCAAAATGGAGTGATAGCCTTCCTTATTCAAAATCCCTTTTACCTTGTACAAATCTACCACTTTACCAGCACCAAAGCAACCCCAGACCGTCACACTACCTCCACCATGCTTGACAGATGGCGTCAGACACTCTTCCAGCATCTTTTCAGTTGTTCTGCATCTCACAAATGTTCTTCTGTGTGATCCAAACACCTCAAACTTCGATTCGTCTGTCCCTAACACTTTTTTCCAATCTTCCTCTGTCCAATGTCTGTGTGCTTTTGCCCATATTAATCTTTTCCTTTTATTAGCCAGTCTCAGATATGGCTACTTCTTTGCCACTCTGCCCTGAAGGCCAGCATCCCAGAGTCGCCTCTTCACTATAGACGTTGACACTGGCGTTTTGCGGGTACTATTTAATGAAGCTGCCAGTTGAGGACCTGTGAGGCGTCTATTTCTCAAACTAGAGACTCTAATGTACTTGTCTTGTTGCTCAGTTGTGCAGCGGGGCCTCCCACTTCTCTTTCTACTCTGGTTAGAGCCTGTTTGTGCTGTCCTCTGAAGGGAGTAGTACACACCGTTGTAGGAAATCTTCAGTTTCTTGGCAATTTCTTGCAAGGAATTGCCTTCATTTCTAAGAACAAGAATAGACATTCGAGTTTCACATGAAAGCTCTCTTTTTCTAGCCATTTTGAGAGTTTAATCGAACCCACAAATGTAATGCTCCAGATTCTCAACTAGCTCAAAGGAAGGTCAGTTTTATAGCTCCTCTAAACAGCAAAACTGTTTAAAGCGGTGCTAACATAATTGCACAAGGGCTTTCAAGTGTTTTCTAATCATCCATTTGCCTTCTAACACAGTTAGCAAACACAATGTACCATTAGAACACTGGAGTGATGGTTGCTGGAAATGGGCCTCTATACACCTATGTAGATATTGAATTAAAACCAGACGTTTGCAGCTAGAATAGTCATTTAGCACATTAACAATGTATAGAGTGTATTTCTGATTAATTTAATGTTATCTTCATTGAAAAAAACTGTGCTTTTCTTGCAAAAATAAGGAAATTTCTAAGTGGCCCTAAACATTTGAACGGTAGTGTATATATATATATATATATATATATATACACAGTACCACAATCAAGCTCAGTACATACAGTACTAGAACCAAGCTCTGACATACTGTATATACAGCACCGGAACCAGGTTCATATATATATATATATATATATATATATATATATATATATATATACAGCACTAGATCCAAGCTCATACATAAATACTACACCAGAACCAACTCAGTACATATATAATACACCAGAACCAAGCTCAGTACATAAATGCAGCACTATAACCAAGCTCATACATATATACAGCACCAAAACAAATACAGCTCAATTTAGTGCAACCACTGCCGTATAGGTTTGTACGACGTAAAACTACAGCTCCCAGCATGGCCCGAACAATGGTAAGGATATGCTGGGAGTTGCTGTTTCACCCAAAAAAATTATACGACCCATCATCTCGCTGCAGATCATACAGTGACTACATTACTGATTAGAAGTAGAATAAATATTTAGATTAAGTGACTCACCGGTGACGTCTCAGATTCTAGTTCTTTTCTTCTCCCTCCGGTCCAGACCTCTATGATGGATTTCTCCCGGCCATGACCCATTTCTGCAGTTTTCCGCTCAGATGTCTTCAGCTTCTCACTTTTAAAACATTTCTGCACCTATAGACGAAGTAAAAATTCTCAAAACTTCGAAATATAATAGCGCCATACACTAGTGTCCCTGATTATAATAGTATCATACACTGTGTCTGTAGACAGTACCTCACATATAGCTCCCCCTGTATATAGTGTCCCACATTTAGCTCCCCTGTATATAGTGACCCGCATCCTCACATATAGCTCCCCCTGTATATAGTGCCCCACATCCCCATATATAGACCCCCTGTAGATAGATCCCCACATATAGACCCGCCTTTAGATATTGCCCCACATCCCCACATATATACCCCCTGTACATAGTGCCCCATATCCCCATATAGACCCCCCTGTATATAGTGGCCCAGATCCCCATTATAGACCCCTCCTGTATATAGTGCCCCACATCCCCACATATAAACCCGACCCCCCTCTGTATACAGAGGCCCACATATAGACAACCCCCCCCCCAGTAGATAGAGCCCCCACTGTAGACAATGCCGCTCAGTTTTAGTAGAGAAATAAAACTTTACATACTCATATGATCCCGTCCGGTTGCAATGCAGATCTGCTCTCTTCTGAGCAGGTCAGCTGGAGCTGAACGTTCAAAGGCACTGATTGGCGGTGAAGAATGACTTGCCCTGTCAATCAGAGCCTTTCAAGCACGGAAGCGTCGCGATGACGTCATCGCGACGCTAGCGTTGTTGAAAGGCGCTGATTGGTGGGGCAAGTCATTTTGCCCCGCCAATCAGCGTCATTGTAAGGTGCTGAATGGTCGGGTATTCCAGCCATTCAGTACTAATGCATGTATTTGTACCTGCGTCCTATAGACGCAAGTACAATTACTGCAAGACACGGTGGCTGTCGCTAGCACCGGAGCCCCCTCCGGTGCTAGCGACGCCCCCGGGCATGAGGGGTCCCGTGTCGTCCGGCCCATAAATGTTAGAGGCTCAGCGGTGCAGGACCGTAGTAGCGTCGCTACAGCAGTAGCAGCCATAACGGCTGCTAGCGGCTCCACCGGGCATATGGGGGGCGTGTCGGCTAGCGGCACGGGCCCCCTCAAGCCACGGGCCCCATAGCAACCGCTATGGCTGCTACCGTGGTAGTTACGCCACTGATGCCGCCCCCCATTTTCAGCTCGGTGGCTGTCGGCTCACCTCGCCTCATGGCAGGTGCGACACTGCTAGCGGGTATGTTCCTTTAAGGGTTTACCCAGCAGCCAGTGGTCCCAGGTAGGAGTGGGTTTAAGTTTAAGATAAGGGTGGTACCCAGGGGAGTCACTCCCTCCCACCTGAGCCCTTTTCCTGCCCTGCCCTGCCTTGTCAGAGAGGCAGAGCGCTGTCCAGAAACCCCCGGGCGTTGTCTAGTTCAGCTCCGGCGCCGGCAGTTAGAGGTGCCGTATCACATGACCGATCTTCACTAACTGCAGAGCGGCGTGTGGGGCACCAGGGGATCAGACAGTCAGCTTCCCCTGCTGCTACTCAGCAGGTGTAAGATAGTGGGGTGGGTATGGAGGCTCCCAGGGAGAATCTAGTAACAAAGCCACCGGGTAGATTAGCGAGGTGGTTTGGTTTGGATAAGAATACTCCACCACCACCCCCTCCCCCTCTGCCTCCTCAGATTCTCAGCCCTTCACCACTCCAGAATAGTTTAACCACCAATAGGCAGCAGGCACAGCAGGGAGGGAGTGTTGTAGAAGTTGATCCCCAGAATGAGCTACGCTCTCAGGCCATTAACAGCTCCGATGACCTTTTTGATTGCGTGCCTTGCACGCCTACGTTTGGCGCCCAGGTCCCCTTTGCTGGTCAGCGTCATGTGACATGTAATACATCCCAGAGAGGCCCCATTGTGGGCGTACTCGTACCCTGTCTGAAGGTGGGTCAGGCCATACCTTTGTCAATAGGCGTAGGAGGCGCAGTCACTCTCCTAGGCGTTCTCGTAGTGGGGAAGACAGGAGCGGTTATAGACACCATTCAAGGAGCGGACACAGTAGAAGACCTTCCCGCAGGGGCTGGTCTGGTCACCATTCCTCCTCAACGTCTGTGAGCAGTAGGGACAGTGGTCAGACTAGGTGTTCGCATGGGAGCCGGAGACATGGGCGGAGTAGGCGGTCCGACAACCGAAGGCAGGAGTGCCAACCACCTGCGCCTGCTGCTGCGGTTCCCGCAGTTCCTCTGCTGCCTATCATGCCGACTCCTAATGCACTACCCTCCACGCATCTGACTGATAAGTTGTCCTGTGTTCCTGTTTGGGGTAAGGCCGCCACTAGTGGAGGGGGTGATATGTTGGATGTTTTAAAATGCATGTTAGCGAAATTGGAGGGTCCTAGCCCCTCAGGATCTGGTTAATCTGGGTTTATTATTTATTGATTCTTATTTTTATGGCGTGGCCCCTGTGGCATTTATCTTCGGAAACGAGGGAAAAAAATCGAGAAGTTTGTATTCGTTGATTTATGGTTATTATTGTCTCCTGAACAGTTAACGGTTGATAAAGAAAGGAGGTTTGAGAAAACAGATGACAAAAAGCCGAAAGTGGCAAAAACCTTTGGGAACTGGGTTCAAGCTTTCGCTATTATGGCTAGTGTCGTTAGTAAAAAGCACCCAGAAAAAGCTTTTGAGATGTTTATGTATTTAGATACGATTTATTCCGCTTATAAATTACATGGTGGCACGGCATGGTGGAGGTATGATGAAGAATTTAGATGACGTCTGGCACTGCGGCCGGAAGTCGGTTGGTCTTCTAAAGCCACGGACGTTTGTATTCAACTTATGTTGTCTCAAAAGCCGTCTAACCCCTTTCAGTCATCCCCCTGTGAGGGACATTCAGTACAGAGCGCGGCGGCGGGGAGACGTCCCGGAGCGTGCTGGCTCTTTAACAAGGGCCATTGCAGGTTCTTCGCCTCTTGTAAATTTAAGCACAAATGTTTGATCTGTGGCGGTTCCCACACAGCCCTTCACTGTTTTAAGAAAGGTAAGATGCCCGGCAGACTCGTAAACAGGAGGACACCAGTGCACGTACAAAAGATGCGCCCGTGAATGGACAGGTATCACAGGAAAGAGGAGGCCGAAATGTCAATTAAGGGTTTCACTGAAGGTTTTTATATTTCAAACGTTAGCCATTCTGCCGTTGTTTTTTCAGCTATACTAAAATCTGTCCGGGATTTTCCCAAAGTTGTACAGGAAAAACTGGATAAAGACATTAGCTGGGCCCTTCACCATTCCACCTTTCGAGAATCTTTGGATATCTCCTTTGTGAGTGGTTCCCAAAAAAGAACCTGGCAAATATAGACTCATCCATCATTTGTCTTTCCCGGAAGGTGATATCAAAAGCGGGCCCGGGCGCGCTGTTGGTGAAGTCCGATATAGAATCCGCCTTCCGCCTCCTCCCCGTCCATCCTGACTGTTTTCATGTGCTTGGCTATCAATTGGATGGTCTTTATTATGTCGATCTTTGTTTGCCTATGGGTTGCCTAATATCTTGTTGTTACTTCGAGATGTTTAGCGCGTTTCTCAAATGGGTGGTGAGATCTGAGTCGGATAATAAATCTCTCTTACATTACCTCGACGATTTTTTGTTTGTCGGTCCCAGTAATTCACCGTCATGTAGAATATTTCATGTCTCTCTTTGGGGTTCCTTTAGTGAAAGGGAAGACGGAGCCCCACCACTTGTTTGTCTTTCCTCGGTATCATGATTGATACGGAGAGAATGATCCTTAGCTTAAAAGAGGATAAATTAGCCCGTCTGCAGGATTGCATAGGCCTATGCCTCAGGGTTAAAAAGGTTACGTTAAAGGATTTACAATCCCTCCTGGGCCAGTTGGCTTTTGCGTGTCGCATATTCCCAATTGGCAGAGTTTTTTCGCGTCGTCTATCTTTTGCGACGGCAGGAGTTAAGCAACCTCACTATTTTGTACGACTATCAGTAGCCTTGAAGGATGATCTGAGGATGTGGCAGAATTTTCTGTCGGATTACGACGGGCTCTTATGTTTTTCCGAACAGGAGAGGTGTAATTCTGATTTAGAATTGTTCATGGTCTTTGGGTTATGGAGCAATTTTTGGCTCCAAATGGCCGGCGCACCCTTGGCCCCGGATTGCGTGGAATATGGTTTTAGCAAGATTATGACCTTGCTTGAGTTGTTCTCGATTGTGGTTCCTTAGAGATATGGGGCAGTGATATGCGTAATAAAAGGATATTGTTCTGGTTTGGCAACAAGCGTACGGTCATAGCGATAATAAACTTACATCGAGTTCTCCGCCAGTACTGGCTTTGTTAAATACATCTTGTGTTCATGTATTTGTCTTTTAATGTGCTTGTCAAGGTGCGTCACATGCCTGGTGTATGTAATGAAGTTGCTAATTCTTTGTCTCGTTTTCAGTGGCATAGTTTCAGGGACCTGCACCCTCTGGCAGGCCTGGAGGGTTACCCATGCTCCTCTTTCCTTTGGGATCTGCTGGTGAACATCTGATTCCCTTTAGTACAGTCCTCGGTTGCTCCTGCTACATGGAGCGGTCACAGTAAGGCATGGCGCGAATGGCTATCTTGTGCGGACAGAGATGTACCTCTTTCCCCTCAGAATTGCCATAGCATTACGGTTGCTTATCTGTCCTGGCTACGAGACAAAGGCGTGTCCGCGTGCATTGCGCAAAAGCGTTTGTCAGGTGTGGCTTTTGCTTTTAAGCTATTGGGCTTGACAGACGCCACTAAGTGCCCGGTTTTCTCTTTGATACTACAGGGTCGGAAAAAGGAGAAAACATCTTTAGATATGCGCAGGCCAGCTTCCTTTTCAAAAAGTGCTGGCATAAAATCGACTAGCATATAATAACCATTCAGCAAACTATTTGGCACAGTGCTCACAATTATGAGGCAAAATGACCATGATGCAGTAGAACACTTGCTAGAGTAGAAGTACAAGTTAATTATGTGGAAAAATATAGGTGAAAAATAAGCATTTGAATAAAGTTTATGTCCATTTAAAGAGGCTCTGTCACCAGATTTTGCAACCCCTATCTGCTATTGCAGCAGATAGGCGCTGCAATGTAGATTACAGTAACGTTTTTATTTTAAAAAAACGAGCATTTTTGGCCAAGTTATGACCATTTTTGTAGTTATGCAAATGAGGCTTGCAAAAGTCCAAGTGGGTGTGTTTAAAAGTAAAAGTCCAAGTGGGTGTGTATTATGTGCGTACATCGGGGCGTTTTTAATACTTTCACTAGCTGGGCGCTCTGATGAGAAGTAACATCCTCTTCTCTTCAGAACGCCCAGCTTGTGACAGTGCAGATCTGTGACGTCACTCACAGGTCCTGCATCGTGACGGCCACATCGGCACCAGAGGCTACAGTTGATTCTGCAGCAGCATCAGCGTTTGCAGGTAAGTCGATCTTACCTGCAAACGCTGATGCTGCTGCAGAATCAACTGTAGCCTCTGCTGCCGATGTGGCCGTCACGATGCAGGACCTGTGAGTGACGTCACAGATCTGCACTGTCACAAGCTGGGCGTTCTGAAGAGAAGAGGATGTTACTTCTCTTCACAGCGCCCAGCTAGTAAAAGTATTAAAAACGCCCCGATGTACGCACCTAATACACGCCCACTTGGACTTTTACTTTTAAACACACCCACTTGGACTTTTGCAAGCCTCATTTGCATAATTACAAAAATGGTCATAACTTGGCCAAAAATGCTCGTTTTTTAAAAATAAAAACGTTACTGTAATCTACATTGCAGCGCCTATCTGCTGCAATAGCAGATAGGGGTTGCAAAATCTGGTGACAGAGCCTCTTTAAACATATATTACTCAATTGACTAAGCACTGGTTTTGCATTTGTTCCTCTTCGGCCACTTTTGACTTTCCTGACAGAGCCTCATTTTTCAAATTTGACATGTTTTACTTTATGTGGTAATAACTTCGGAATGCTTTAACCTATCCAAGCGATTCTGAGATTTTCTTCTCGTGACACATTGGACTTTATGTTACTGGCAAAATGTGCTCGATACATTCAGTATTTAATTGTTTTCTCAATTTTAATGTATCTGCTTGTAAGACAGGCAGCTATACCACACAAAATATTCACTAATTAACATCCCCATATGTCTACTTTAGATTGTCATCGTTTTTTTGAACATCCTTTTATTTTTCTAAGACGTTACAAGACTTAGAACTTTAGCAGCAATTTCTCACATTTTCAAGAAAATTTCAAAAGGCTATTTTTACAGGTTTCAATTCAGTTGTAAAGTGGCTTTGAGAGCCTTATATATTAGAAAACCCCAACAAGACACCCCATTTTAAAAACTGCACCCCTCAAAGTATTCAAAACAACCGTTAGAAAGTTTCTTAACCCTTTAGAAATTTCGCAGGAATTAAAGAAAAGTAGAGGTGAAATTACAAAATCATTTTGAATGTTTTACAAGAGAAATGCAACTCAATATTAATTGCCCTGATTCTACAGTTTTAAGAAATATCCCACAGGTGGCCCTAGCGTGCTTATGGACTGAAGCACACGCCTCAGAATGAGAGGAGCACTTAGTGGATTTTGGGGCCTCCTTTTTATTAGAATATATTTTAGGCACCATGTCAAATTTGAAGAGGTCTTGTGGTGCCACAACTGTGGAAATCCCCAAAAAGTGACCCCATTTCGGAAACTACACCCCTCAAGGGAATTTTTTAGGGGTATAGTAAGCATTTCGACTCCACAGGTTTTTTACAGAAATTATTGAAAGTAAGCTGTGAAAATGAAAATCTACGTTTTTTCAAATAAAATGTAGGTTTAGATAATTTTTATTCATTTCCACAAATGCAAAAGGAGAAAAAGCTCCATAAAATTTGTAAAGCAATCTCTCCCGAGTAAAACAGTACCCCACATGTGGTCATAAACGGCTGTTTGGACACACGGCAGGGCTGAGAAGGGAAAGAGTGCCATTTGGCTTTTGGAGCTCAAATTTAGCAGGAATGGTTTGCGGAGGCAATGTCGAATTTGCAAAGCCCCTGAGGGGACAAAACAGTGGAAACCCCCACAAGTAACCCCATTTTGGAAACTACACCCCTTGAGGAAATTATCTAGGGGTACAGTGAGCATTTTGACCCTACAGGATTTTAGCAGAAATTATTGGAAATAGCCTGTGAAAATGAAAATCTACATTTTTTCAAATAAAACGTAGGTTTAGCTATTTTTTTTTCATTTCCACAAGGGCAAAAGGAGAAAAGGTGTAACATCTATGGCCAAGGGCTGTCGTTCAGACTTACCCTCTGACAGCCTCGGCCATGGATATCTGTGTTCTCGGCGACATCTTTCTCCATGGAGACGCCGGCACTCACTTCAGGGTTCTTGGACTGTTTCCCACAGGGCGCGCACGCCTGCGTGTGCACGGCCTTAAAAGGCCAGTACGCGTGAAGCTGTCATCGCTCAATAATTAACACAAATGGCTGCTGGACTATAAAAGGGCTCTGCCCACTTGATCCTTGCTTGAGCTTTGTTGTATACCTAAGTTTGTCTTGCACATGGTCTCCCAGTGTTTTCCAGTTCCCAGTGTCACCCGTTCCTGCTGCCTGTACCCTGTATCCCGTGCTATCGTATCTACAGTGAGAATCAAGTCGTGTCTTCCGCTGCATCTACTAAGCCTTCTACAGCGAAAGTCAATTTGTGTCTCTGCTACTGCCTACATTGCCTCAGGTACCCGTTCTGGACTATAGACATTGTTTTGTACCTAGGTTGCCAGCTGCTACCCCACTACGCGGTACGGCCCAGTGGGTCCACACCCCACGCCGTGACAGTACGCTCAGGCTATGGACCCCGCTGGTCAATTCAAGGGCCTGTCATCCTCCCAAGCCATGCATGCGGACCTGCAGGATCTGCGAACACAACAGGATCAACTCCTTGTGCCAGTAAACTCCATGGCACAGCAGCTAGGGGCGCTAGCTACTTCCTTCACTGCTCCTATTCAAGCCCCTCCGATCGACCCTCCTGCTACACCTCCTGGCAGCTCCGGTTTGGATCCTCGTTTCTTGCTACCATTGCCACCTCGGTTCCATGGAGACGCAAATTCGGGCAGGGGGTTTCTGCACCAATGCCATATCCACTTCACTCTGCACGCCCGAGCATTCCCTTCGGACGGAGCCAGGATCGCCTTCATTATATCTCTACTTGCTGGCAAGGCCCTAGCGCGGGCGAATCCAATCTGGGAACGACAGAGACTTCCAGGGGTTCATGTGGTTTTTCCGTTCCGTATTTGAGGAGTCTGGACGAGTCTCATCGGCAGCCTCTGCTATCTTTAACCTGCGCCAGGAGGACGCCTCCGTGGGCAAATACACCATCCAGTTCCGGACTCTAGCAGGAGAATTGTCTTGAAACAATGAGGCCTTGTTGCGTCCTTCTGGCATGGCCTATCGCCGAGATCAAGGATGAAATTGCTGCTCAAGATCTACCAGCTGCCTTGGACGACCTGATTCTACTGGCTACTCGAGTGGACATAAGGCTCAGAGAGGGATCTCAAGAGATTCAACAGGAGAGACAGCTTCCTAGACTGGGGCCCAACTTCCAGCAACCCCTCTTGCCTTCTTCTTCTGCTCCGCCTGAGGTTCCAATGAGGGTGGATCAGCTTAAACTGTTCGTTCAAGAAAAACAGCGCAGGCGCTCCTCTTGACTTTGTTTATATTGCGGCCTCGCTGGCCATGTCGTGCGTCTGTGTCCTCAGAAGCCAAAGAAACCCCAACGCCTGGGATTGGTTGGAGAGTTAACCCTGGGCGCTTCGGCATTTAATAGAGAACTCTCCTCCAAACTGTTCATTCCTGTGACCATCGTCGCTGGCGCAAGACCTCATCCAGTCTCTGCCTACCTGGACTCTGGCTCCGCAGCCAATTTCATCTGCCAAGACCTTGTGGATCTTCTTCAGTTGCCCACTGTTCTGCTGGAAAGACCGTTGATCGTTGCCTCGGTAGATGGACTGCCTTTGCCTGACCCAGTTTTGTCTGTGACCAAGCCGTTAAGGCTCCAAGTGGGAGCTCTTCAATCTTCAGTCTACACGCCCCAGTCCTAGATTGGAACTCTGGAGAGGTTCTCCAGTGGTGTCCCAAGTGTCCCGACCGCTGTCTGGTGCATGTCTATCCGCCTCAGTCTTCTCCGCATCAGTCACTGGCAGGGTTGCCTCCTCATTTCTCTCAGTTCGCAGATGTCTTCAACAAGAAGGAAGCAGAGACATTGCCACCACATCGAGCATATGATTTCCCTATCGACTTCGTTCCTGATTCGTCCCCTCCTCGCAGTAGACCCTCTCTCCTTGTCAGAGACCCAGTCTATGTCAGCCTACATTAAGGAGAATCTGGAGAGGGGCTTCATACGAAAGTCCTCATCCCCGGCCGGAGCCGGGTTTTTCTTTGTCAAGAAGAAGGATGGATTCCTCTGACCCTGCATTGACTACCGAGGCCTCAACCAGATCACGATGAAGAACAGGTACCCATTGCCTTTGATTTTGGAACCCTTTGATCGCATACGGGGGGGCGAAATTTTTTTCGAAGCTAAACCTGCCGGGGCTTGCAATCTAATCCGGATTCGTCAGGGTGACGAGTGGAAGACTGCATTTAAAGGGGTTGTCCGAGATTTATTTTTTTAAGTACATTTAAAAATACATTACACATATTAAAAATTGCATAATATACTTACCCGTGCAATCTTGCTTCTGTTCTCCGCTCTGGCTGCTTCTTCCTTCTGGTCACATGAGCTCTGACGTCACCTTTTCAAGCCGCCTCCACTGTCGTGTCGTATCCCGATCACATGGTCTCGTACCAGAGAGACCTCGGATGGTATACGGCACGTCACTGGTGACGTGTCGTATATCGGCTTCACATCCCGTAACGCGCATGCGCTGTCACTGCTGTTCTCGTGGTCCCTAATGTTCTCGAGATAACAACAGGGGCCGCGCATGCGTGTTACAACAGAACAAGCTGATATACACCACGTCACAAGTGACGTGTCATATACCCGGCAAGAATTCAAGATCAACAAAGCGGCAGAGCCAGAGCAGAGAGAGACATCAACAGTCAAGTTCCCAACGGCAGGATCTGGAAACGGGGCCACTTTGGAAAACGTAAGTATATTACAAATGTATTTATATTTATACCTTAAATGCTTTAAAGGTGTTATTAAAAATATTATGTTATCTTGGACAACCCCTTTATTACACGTGATGGACACAATGAATATCTGGTCATGCCCTTCGGCCTGTGTAACGCCCCCGTGGTGTTTCAAGAGTTTTTCAATTAAATTTTTTGTGATCTCCTCTACGTCTGTGTTGTGGTGTATCTCGATGACATTTTGGTTTTTTCCCCAGAACTTGTGACTCATCAGGGTCATATCCGCCAGGTGTTGCTTCGATTAAGGGAGAATCATCTTTATGTCAAGCTGGAGAAGTGCGTGTTTGAAAAGAAGTCTCTACCCTTCCCGGGCTATATCATCTCCAATCAGGGTCTTAAAATGGACCCTGAGAAGGTAAAGGCTGTCCTGGATTGGCCACGCCCCCAAGGCTTAAGGGCCATACAACGTTTCCTGGGTTTTGCCAACTTCTACCGGCTGTTCATTCCCAACTTCTCTTCATTAACAGCTCCCATCTTCACCCTCACTAAAAAGGGTATGACTGCCAAGGTATGGACTCCAGAGTCTAAAGTCGCATTTAAAACCTTAAAAAAGGCCTTCATGTCAGCCTCTATTCTTCATCATCCTGATGTATCCCTACAGTTTTCGTTAGAGGTGGACGCCTCCTCTGTTGGTGCTGGTGCACTTTTGTTCCAGAGAGGCTACTACTACTCCAAGCTGTTTTCTCCCGCAGAGCGCAACTACTCGATTGGGGATCGGGAGTTACTGGCCATCAAGCTGGCCCTGCAGGAGTGGAGACACCTACTAGAAGGCACAGCTCATCCTATCCTGGTCTTCACGGACCACAAGAACCTGACCTATCTACAGACGGCTCAACGGATGAATCCTCGTCAAGCCAGGTGGTTGTTGTTCTTTGTGCAGTTCCGGTTCGAACTCCACTACCGACCTGCCTACAAGAATGTGAGGGCCGATGCCTTGTCTAGGTCATTTGAAACAGAGGGCACTGTGGAGTCCCCGCAGAATATTATCGACCCTTCTTGTATCTATTCTGTTAGCCCTCTGCAAGTTAGAGACATTCCTCCGGAAAGGACTTTTGTACGTCTGGCAGACAGAGGAAGAATCTTTCGCTGGTGTCACAGTTCCAAGCTGGCAGGTCACGCGGGTGCCCGTAAGACCCGAGACAGAATTGCCCGTCAGTTCTGGTGGCCCACGCTGCCCAAAGACGTCATGGACTATGTCTCCTCCTGTACAGTGTGTGCAGCAATCAAAGTTGCCCACTCCAGACCAGCCGGTCTGCTCCAACCACTGATGCCCCCTGGCGGCATGTTGCTATGGACTTTGTCACAGATCTGCCTCTCTCTGCGGGATGCAGTGAGATCTGGGTAGTGGTGGATCCTTTCTCTAAAATGGCTTATTTTGTTCCCCTGACTGGTCTGTCTTCTGCTGCTCGACTGGCCGACCTCTTCGTTCAACACATCTTCCATCTACACGGCTTGCCTCTGCATATTGTCTCGGATCGAGGGGTCCAGTTCACCACGAAGTTCTGGAGAGCACTCTGCAGCCTACTCGGTGTAAAGTTGGACTTCTCCTGGCCTATCATCCTCAGTCCAATGGACAAGTCGAAAGGGTTAACCAAATTATTGGGGAACTATCTGCGGCACTTTGTCTCCAGACAGCATGATGACTGGGTGCAGCTGCTCCCGTGGGCTGAGTTCTCCTATAATAACCATACTAGTGAGTCCACCACCTCCAGTCCGTTCTTCATCGTCTATGGCCAACATCCTCGAATACCTCTGCCTGTCTCTACTATGTGCCAGGCGCCGGCAGCTGACTCTAACTTCAGGGACTTTCTGCAGATATGGCAACAGACACGATCTTCTATTCTGCTGGTGGTGGACCGCATGAAGAGAAAGGCAGACACTAGAAGACGTGAACCCACTGTTAAGGATCTGCCAGGCACAGCTTCTGTATCCACACCCATAGGTAATCAGTCTGCACCTGCTTCTATGTCTGTGAGACTGACTCCATCTTCCACCACTCAGGATGGCAGGCTTAGGAGTGGGAGAGCCTATCACAGCCTGGCCAGACGGAGCTAGCTCCCGCCCTCTGTCTATTTATACCTGCCTTTCCTGTTCCTCCTTGCTTGTGATTCTTCTCTGTTGGTTTCCTGGCCCTGCTGCAGCTTCTTGAACTACTTGTTGTAGCGCCCATGTTGTAGCGCCGCGGGCCGTCGGGTTCACACACCTCCCGACGCCTGCAGCCATGGATCTGTGAGCGCTGGCCTCCGTCTCCCTCCTAGGAGATGCCAGCGCTCGCTTCCGCTTTCCGTCCGGCCGGGTCTCGTAGGGTGCGCGCGCACGCTCGCGCCCGCTCTTAAAGGGCCAGCGCGCGCACATGGAATCAATTATCATTAACCCACGTGATTCCCTCCTCTATAAGAATGCCCCAGCCCTTCTGATCCTTGCCTGAGCATTGTTAGTCTTTCCCTGTCTGTCTCGCAAATGGTCCCTTAGTGTCTCCCGTTCCTGCTGTTACCCGTGCCCTGTTACCGTTCCTGTATTCCGCATTGTTCCTGTGCCTACCCGTGTTCAAGTGTCATCTGCCACGTCAAGTGCCATCTGCCACGTCAAGTGCCATCTGCCACGTCAAGTGTCATCTGCCACGTCAAGTGCCTTCTGCCACGTCAAGTGCCATCTGCCACGTCAAATGCCATCTGCCACGTCAAGTACCATCGGCTCATCGGATACTGCCCGCTACGTCTGGCGCCACTTTCCGCACCTGTCTCCATCCGTGCTGAGGCCACAGTCACCGCCCGGACTATTACAGGTACCTAAACATTACTGTCTGCTATCTACTTTCACATAGACTGTGACCTGGTCAGCTGACTCCCCGCTACGGCGGAGCGGCCTAGTGGGTCCACAAACTCAGTGCCCGTGACAGTACGCTCAGGTCATGGAACCCGCTGGCCAGCCCCAGTACAGAAAATTCAGACGGAGATGCATGACCTACGCACTCGTCAGGATCAACTCCTTGAGGCGGTGAATTCTATTCTGGTCCGCCTGGATCTACTCGCTGTTCCACCCCCGGATCTTCCTCCAGAAGCTGTTGCCGTGCCACTGCCTGTTGGTCCCCCTGTTTGTTCCGGATCCTCAGTTCCTCTGCCTCTTCCTCCTCGCTATGACGGTGATCCCAGAGCATGCCGAGGATTTCTTAATCAATGCACGGTGCATTTTAGGCTACGGCCTCATCTCTTCCCCTCCGAGGAGGCTAAAGTAGCGTTCATTATCTCCCTCCTCGCTGGCAAGGCCCTCGCATGGGCAAACCCAATCTTGGAGCAACAAGGTGCTGTATCCGCGGACCTAGCCTTGTTCCTGCAGTCCTTTCGTGCCGTGTTCGAGGAGCCGGGTCGAACATCCTCTGCCGCAGCCACTCTGTTGACCCTCAAGCAAGAAGGCTCCACAGTAGGGGAGTAGGCGATCTCCTTCCGTACCCTAGCAGCCGAGCTGGCATGGAACAATGAGGCACTGGTGGCGACCTTCTGGCAGGGACTGTCCTCTCACATCAAGGACGAACTGGCAGCCCGCGACCTTCCTTCTACCTTGGATGCCCTCATCCTGTTAGCCACCCGGGTTGATATGAGAATCCAGGAGCGCTCTCAAGAGGTTCGTCAGGAGAGCCGGGTCCACAGACCAGCACCCCCTGCCCAGAGACCACAATTGTTCACTCCTAGTGCGCTACCTGAGGAACCCATGCAGGTAGACAGAGCCCGGTTATCTGAACAGGAGAAGCAGCGCAGACGCTCCTCTGGACTTTGCATGTATTGCGGCCTCAAGGGTCATTTTGTGCGTCAATGCCCACAGAAATCGGGAAACTCCAGTACCTAGGGTTGGTTGGAGAGGCAACTCTAGGTGGAACGTTTCCAAACGTTAAAACCTCTTCCAAATTATCGATACCTGTGGCCATCGTCACCGGACAGGCATCACATCCTTCCTCCGCCTATCTTGACTCTGGAGCGGCTGCTAATTTTATCCACCAAGATCTAGTGGATCGGTTTCAACTACCCACAGTCCGTCTGGAGAGACCCCTGGCAGTTGCCTCTGTGAATGGTCTACCGCTGTCTGATCCAATCATGCTCATCACTGAGCCGGTGACATTACGGGTCGGAGCTCTTCACTCGGAACAGATCTCCTTCCTGGTACTACCCAAGGCTATCAATCCTATCCTGCTGGGTCTGCCATGGCTCCGTCTACATGCCCCGACACTCGACTGGAGTTCTGGAGAAGTTCTTCAATGGGGTTCCAGGTGCCATAGCCATTGCCTGTCACAAGTCCGTCCTGTTGTGCCTCCTCTGCCTCAGTCACTCTCCGACCTACCTTCTCAGTATGCCAGTTTTGCGGATGTCTTCTGCAAACGAGAGGCTGAGACGTTGCCTCCTCATCGGAGTTATGACTGTCCCATTGAACTGGTGCCCAATGCTTCTCTTCCCCGTGGACGAGTATATCCTCTCTCCTTGCCAGAGACGTTATCAATGTCAGCCTATATCAAGGAGAACTTGGAGAGGGGTTTTATTTGAAAATCTTCCTCCCCGGCCGGGGCAGGATTCTTCTTCGTTAAAAAGAAAGATGGGTCTCTCCGACCCTGCATTGACTACCGTGGTCTCAATCAGATCACGGTCAAGAACAAATACCTGTTGCCACTCATTTCCGAGCTGTTTGATCGCATACGAGGAGCCAAAATTTTTTCCAAGCTAGACCTGCGAGGGGCCTATAATCTAATCCGGATTCGCCGGGGTGACGAATGGAAGACGGCATTTAACACCCGCGATGGGCACTACGAATACCGAGTGATGCCCTTCGGACTGTGTAACGCTCCCGCAGTATTTCAGGAGTTCGTTAATGACATCTTCCGAGATCTCCTCTATACGTGTGTTGTAGTTTATCTCGATGATATTCTAATCTTCTCTCCAGATCTGATGACCCATCGGAGGCACGTTCGTCAAGTTCTTCTGCGACTAAGAGAGAATCACTTGTATGCCAAGTTAGAGAAATGCACATTTGAAAAGAGGTCTCTGCCCTTCCTGGGCTATGTCATCTCGGATCAAGGCCTTAAGATGGACCCTGAGAAGCTAAAGTCTGTCCTGGAATGGCCAAGTCCTCAAGGCCTAAGGGCCATACAGCGGTTCCTGGGTTTCGCCAATTTCTACCGGCAGTTTATTCCGAACTTTTCTTCTCTGACGGCCCCATCTCTAGCCTTACCAAGAAGGGTGTGAACGCCAAGGTGTGGACTCCGGAGGCAGAGTCCGCATTCATTAGCCTCAAGAAAGCCTTCACTTCAGCTTCGATCCTCCATCACCCTGACATATCTCGGCAGTTCTCACTGGAGGTGGACGCTTCCTCTGTTGGTGCAGGCGCATTTCTGTTCCAGAGGAGCTCCAAAGGAAAGGCAGTAGTGTGTGGCTACTACTCAAGACTGTTTTCCTCTGCTGAGCGCAATTATTCCATTGGAGATCGGGAGCTACTGGCTATTAAATTGGCCCTGGAGGAGTGGAGACATCTTCTGGAGGGCGCTGCTCACCCCATCCTGATCTTCACCGACCACAAGAATCTCACTTACCTTCAGTCCACTCAAAGACTGAACCCTCGTCAAGCCAGGTGGTCACTGTTCTTCACCCGTTTCCAATTTCTGCTCCACTACCGTCCCGCGGACAAGAACGTGAGGGCCGATGCCCTGTCCAGATCATTCGAAACGGAAGACACGGTGGAGTCCCTTCAGACGATCTTAGACCCATCCTGCGTTGTCACCGCCAATCCTCTGCAGCTTAGAGATATTCCTCCAGGGAGAACTTTTGTTCGGTTGGCTGACAGAAAAAGAATTCTCCGCTGGGGACACAGTTCTAAACTGGCTGGGCACGCTGGTGTCCGTAAAACCCAAGACCTGGTCGCTCGTCACTTTTGGTGGCCCACGCTACCTAAAGATGTTCTGGACTTTGTCTCTGCTTGCACGGTGTGTGCCTCTAACAAGGTGGCTCACAGCAAGCCTGCCGGCCTGCTTCAACCCCTGCCTGTACCCAGTGCCCCCTGGCAGCACATCGCTATGGACTTCGTCACGGACCTTCCTCTCTCAGCAGGATGCAACACCATCTGGGTGGTGGTGGACCGGTTCTCTAAGATGGCACATTTTATCCCGCTAACCAGCCTACCCTCTGCTCCTCGACTAGCAAGCTTCTTCATTCAGCACATCTTCCGCTTGCATGGCTTGCCTCTTCACATTGTGTCCGACAGGGGGGTTCAGTTTACCTCCAAGTTCTGGAGAGCCCTCTGTAAACTCCTGGATGTGAGTTTGGACTTTTCCTCTGCCTATCACCCCCAGTCCAATGGGCAAGTTGAGAGGATCAACCAGATCATGGAAAATTATCTCCGCCACTTCATCTCTTCACAGCACGATAACTGGGTACAGCTTCTACCATGGGCGGAGTTTTCATATAACAACCACACAAGTGAGTCCACCACCTCCACTACGTTTCACATCGTGTACAGTCAACATCCCAGAGTCCCTCTTCAAGTGTCGACTTCTTCTCAGGTACCCGCTGCTGACTCTGCATATGGGGACTTCCTGCAAATCTGGCAACAGACCCGGTCCTCTATTTTGCAGGCGGTCGAACGCATGAAGCGTAAGGCAGATACCAAAAGAAGAGAGCCGCCTCAGTATCTTCCTGGGACTAAAGTCTGGCTGTCCTCTCGAAACATTCGCTTGAGGGTGCCTTCATACAAGTTTTCTCCCAGGTTCCTTGGTCCCTTCGAGATCCTGCAACAAATTAACCCTGTTTCCTATAAGCTGCGGCTGCCCCCTACCCTCAGAATCCCTAACTCCTTCCATGTGTCCCTCCTGAAACCAGTGGTCCTGAACCGCTACAGCAAGACCTCTAGTTCCACAGTTGCTTCTAGCGGCCCTTCTGATGTATTCGAGGTAAAGGAGATCCTGGACCGCAAGAGGGTATGAGGAAGGACTTTCTATCTGGTGGACTGGAGAGGGTTTGGTCCTGAGGAGAGGTCCTGGGAGCCAGAAGAGAACCTCAGTGCTCCTGCTCTTATTAAAAAATTCCTCTCTCACTCTGGCCCCAAGAAGAGGGGGCGTAAGAGGGGGCGTAAGAAGGGGGATACTGTAGCGCCCATGGCCGCGGGCCGTCGGGTTCACTCACCTCCCGACACCCGCAGCCATGGATCTGTGAGCGCTGTCCTCCGTCTCCCTCCTAGGAGATGCCAGCGCTCGCTTCCGCTCCGTCCAGCCGGGTCCCGTAGGGTGCGCGCGCACGCTCGCGCCCGCTCTTAAAGGGCTAGCGCGTGCACATGGAATCAATTATCATTAACCCACGTGATTCCCTGCTCTATAAGAATGCCCCAGCCCTTCTGATCCTTGCCTGAGCGTTGTTAGTCTTTCCCTGTCTGTCTCGCAAATGGTCCCTTAGTGTCTCCCGTTCCTGCTGTTACCCGTGCCCTGTTACCGTTCCTGTATTCCGCATTGTTCCTGTGCCTACCCGTGTTCAAGTGTCATCTGCCACGTCAAGTGCCATCTGCCACGTCAAGTGCCATCTGCCACGTCAAGTGCCATCTGCCACGTCAAGTGTCATCTGCCACGTCAAGTGCCTTCTGCCACGTCAAGTGCCATCTGCCACGTCAAGTGCCATCGGCCACGTCAAGTGCCATCTGCCACGTCAAGTGCCATCTGCCACGTCAAGTACCATCGGCTCATCGGATACTGCCCTCCACGTCTGGCGCCACTTTCCGCACCTGTCTCCATCCGTACTGAGGCCACAGTCACCGCCCGGACTATTACAGGTACCTAAACATTACTGTCTGCTATCTACTTTCACATAGACTGTGACCTGGTCAGCTGCCTCCCCGCTACGGCGGAGCGGCCTAGTGGGTCCACAAACCCAGTGCCCGTGACACTTGTCCCTGCTTCGTATTGACCCTGGCTTACTGACTACTCTTCTGCTCTGCGTTTGGTACCTTGTACACTCCTGGTTTGACTCGTCTCGTTTACTACTCTTGTTGCTCACGGTGTTGCCGTGGGCAACTGCCCCGTTTACCTTTGTTCTGTGTTTCCTTGTCTGGTTGTCTGTCGTGCACTTACTGAGTGTAGGGACCGTCGCCCAGTTGTATCCCGTTGCCTAGGGCGGGTCGTTGCAAGTAGGCAGGGACTGAGTGGCGGGTAGATTAGGGCTCACTTGTCTGTTTCCCTATCCCTGTCATTACATAATCACAAGCCCATATACCTACTCTACCCTGGTCCCTCACACCACTATGGACCCCCTTGAGACCCTGGTTGAGCAAATGCAGGTCTCTCCCTACAGGACCAGGCCCTGGCTCAGAGGGTCAACCAGCCTGATGCTACCATGGTAGTGCCCCTCACCTCACCTCTTGAACCCCACCTCAAGTTGCCTGACCGGTTCTCAGGGGACCGGAAGACTTTTCTCTCCTTTCGGGAGAGTTGTAGGCTCTATTTTCGTTTAAAGCCCCACGCCTCAGGTTCTGAGAGCCAGCGGGTGGGTATAATTATGTCCCGGCTCCAGGAAGGGCCCCAAGAATGGGCCTTCTCCTTGGCTCCTGACGCCCCTGAACTTTCCTCCGTTGATCTTTTCTTTTCTGCTCTCGGACTCATTTATGGCGAGACTGACAGGACTGCCTTTGCCGAGAGTCAGCTGGTGACCTTACGTCAGGGTAAGAGACCTGTTGAGGAGTATTGCTCTGACTTTAGGAAGTGGTGCGTAGCTTCTTGGTGGAATGACCCTGCCTTAAGGTGCCAGTTTAGGTTGGGTCTGTCGAACGCCCTGAAAGACCTGCTAGTTAGCTATCCCTCTTCTGACTCCCTAGACCAGGTTATGGCTTTAGCGGTACGACTTGACCGACGTCTCAGGGAACGACAATGTGAACGTTTATGTGTTTTCTCCTCTGACTCCCCCATGATGCCTCCTGAGGTTCCGTTGCTTCGTTCTTCCACGGAAGACTCGGAGGTACCTATGCAACTCGGGGCCTCCGTGTCCCCCCAACAACGTAGAGAGTTCCACAGGAAGAATGGTCTCTGCTTCTATTGTGGGGATGACAAGCATCAAGTGAACACCTGTCCTAGGCGTAAGAATAAGCAGCCGGAAAACTTCCGCGCCTAAGTGATCATCGGGGAGGTCACTTGGGCGCACAGGTATTTCCCGTAAATATGAAACGCAATAAAATCTTGCTTCCCTTTCAGGTCTCTTTTGGTGGTAGGTCTGCTACCGGCAGTGCCTTCGTGGATTCAGTGTCATCTGCTAATATCATGTCTGTGGAATTTGCTATGTCTCTAGCTATGCCTTTGATTGATTTGCCTAAACCTGTCCGGTAGAGGGTATCGACTCCACTCCTCTTGCTAATGGTTATTTTACACAGCATACCCCTGTTTTTGAACTCCTTGTTGGCTCCATGCATTTGGAGCAGTGCTCTGTACTGTTGATGCAGGGATTATCGTCCGATTTGGTTTTAGGCCTTCCCTGGTTGCAGTTGCATAATCCCACGTTTGACTGGAATACTGGGGATCTTACCAAATGGGGTAATGAATGCTTGACATCATGTTTTTCTGTTAATTCTATTTCTCCCCCATAGGAGGTGAACACGCTACCTGAGTTTGTTCAGGACTTCGCTGATGTTTTCTCTAAGGAGGCCTCCTAAGTGTTACCTCCTCATAGAGAATACGATTGCGCTATTGATTTGGTACCAGGAGCTAAGCTCCCTAAGGGTAAGATATTTAATCTTTCTTGTCCCGAATGTGAAGCCATGAGAGAGTATATCCAGGAATGCCTGGCCAAGGGTTACATTTGCCCCTCTACTTCTCCTTTAGGTGCTGGCTTCTTCTTCGTAGGGAAGAAGGATGGTGGTCTTAGGCCATGCATTGACTACCGTAACTTGAATAAGGTCACTGTAAGAAACCAGTATCCCCTTCCTTTGATTCCTGATCTCTTTAATCAGGTTCAGGGGGCCCAATGGTTCTCTAAGTTTTATCTACGGGGGGCGTATAACCTTATCCGCATCAAAGAGGGGGATGAGTGGAAGACTGCGTTTAACACGCCCGAAGGTCATTTCGAATACCTCGTCATGCCCTTTGGGTTGTGTAATGCTCCCGCGGTCTTCCAGAATTTCATAAATTAGATTTTAAGAGATTACCTGGGGGTATTTCTTGTAGTGTACCTTGATGACATACTTGTGTTTTCCAAGGACTGGTCCTCCCACATTGAGCATGTCAGGAAGGTGCTCCAGGTCCTTCGGGAAAACAAACTGTTTGCGAAGACCGAAAAATGTGTGTTTGGGGTGCAGGAGATACCATTTTTGGGTCAAATCCTCACTCCTCATGAATTCCGCATGGACCCCGCCAAGGTCCAGGCTGTGGCGGAATGGGTCCAACCTGCCTCCCTGAAGGCGTTACAGTGCTTCTTGGGGTTCGCTAATTATTACAGGAGATTTATTGCTAACTTCTCGGTCATCGCTAAGCCTGTTACGGACCTCTCTCGCAAGGGTGCTGATCTCCTCCACTGGCCTCCTGAGGCTGTCCAGGCTTTTGAGGCCCTTAAGAAGTGCTTTATCTCGGCCCCGGTGTTGGTTCAGCCCAACCAAATGGAGCCATTTATCGTGGAGGTTGACGCGTCCGAGGTGGGAGTGGGGGCTGTCTTGTCCCAGGGTACCAGGTCCCTCACCCATCTCCGTCCCTGTGCCTTCTTCTCCAGGAAGTTTTCGCCCACTGAGAGCAACTATTATATTGGCAACCGCAAACTCTTAGCCATTAAATGGGCATTTGAAGAGTGGCACCACTTCCTGGAGGGGGCTAGGCACCAGGTAACGGTCCTTACCGACCACAAGAATCTGGTTTTCCTAGAATCGGCCCGGAGGCTAAACCCGAGACAAGCTCGATGGGCGTTATTTTTTACCAGATTAAATTTTTTGGTTACCTATAGGGCTGGGTCTAAAAATATTAAGGCTGATGCACTGTCGCGTAGCTTCATGGCCAGCCCTCCTTCGGAGGAAGATCCTGCTTGTATTTTGCCTCCAGGTATAATCATTCCTCTATAGATTCTGATTTAGTCTCTGAAATTGCTGCTGATCAAGGTTCAGCTCCCGGGAACCTTCCTGAGAACAAGCTGTTTGTTCCCCTGCAATTCCGGCTAAGGGTACTTAGGGAAAATCATGACTCCGCACTATCTGGTCATCCAGGCATCCTGGGTACCAAGCACCTAATTGCCAGAAACTATTGGTGGCCTGGGTTGCCTAAAGACGTTAAGGCCTACGTCGCCACTTGTGAGGTTTGTGCTAGGTCCAAGACTCCCAGGTCCCGACCAGCGGGCTTACTACGTTCTTTGCCCATGCCCCAGAGACCTTGGACCCATATCTCCATGGATTTTATCACCGATTTGCCTCCATCTCAAGGCAAGTCGGTGGTGAGGGTTGTAGTAGACCGCTTCAGTAAGATGTGCCACCTTGTGCCCCTCAAAAAACTACCCAATGCTAAGACGTTAGCTACCTTGTTTGTCAAACACATCCTGCGTCTCCATGGGGTCCCTGTCAATATTGTTTCTGACAGAGGGGTACAATTTGTTTCTTTGTTTTGGAGAGCCTTCTGTAAAAAGTTGGAGATTGATCTGTCCTTCTCCTCTGCCTTCCATCCTGAAACTAATGGCCAAACCGAAAGGACTAATCAATCTCTAGAACAATATTTAAGGTGTTTTATCTCTGACTGTCAATATGATTGGGTCTCATTCATTCCCCTCGCCGAATTTTCCCTTAATAACCGGGTCAGTAACTCGTCAGGGATCTCCCCCTTTTTCTGTAATTTTTGGTTTAATCCACGGTTCTCCTCCGTTTCACCTGGTAGTTCCAACAATCCCGAGGTAGAGGTCGTTCATCGGGAACTGTGCACAGTCTGGGCCCAGGTTCAGAAGAACCTAGAGGCGTCCCAGAGCATACAAAAAACTCAGGCTGATAGAAGACGTTCTGCTAACCCCTTGTTTATGGTCGGGGATCTGGTGTGGCTATCGTCAAAGAACTTGCGCCTTAAAGTCCCGTCCAAGAAGTTTGCTCACCGGTTTATAGGGACGTAGAAGGTCATTGAAGTCCTCACTCCTGTCTCCTTCCGACTGGAGTTGCCCCCATCTTTTCGAGTACACGACGTGTTTCATGCTTCCCTCCTTAAACGCTGCTCCTCGTCCTTGGCTCCCTCGAGGAAACCTCCTGTCCCCGTTCTCACCCCTGAGGGGGTAGAATTCGAGGTGGCCAAGATTGTGGACAGCAAGATGGTCCAAGGCTCCCTCCAGTACCTGGTCCATTGGAGAGGATACGGGCCTGAGGAGAGGACTTGGGTACCCGCCCGGGATGTTCACGCTGGGGTATTGGTCAGGAGGTTCCACCTTCGTTTCCCCAATAAACCAGGTCCATCTAGAAAGGGTCCGGTGGCCCCTCATAAAAGGGGGGGTACTGTTAAGGATCTGCCAGGCACAGCTTCTTTATCCACGCCCATAGGTAATCAGTCTGCACCTGCTTCTATGTCTGTAAGACTGACTCCATCTTCCAAAACTCAGGATGGCAGGCTTCGGAGTGGGAGAGCCTATCACAGCCTGGCCAGACGGAGCTAGCTCCCGCCCTCTGTCTATTTATACCTGCCTTTCCTGTTCCTCCTTGTGATTCTTCTCTGTTGGTTTCCTGGCCCTGCTGCAGCTTCTTGAACTACTTGTCCCTGCTTCGTATTGACCCTGGCTTACTGACTACTCTTCTGCTCTGCGTTTGGTACCTCGTACATTCCTGGTTTTACTCGGCTTGTTCACTACTCTCCTGCTCTGCGTTTGGCACCTCGTACTCTCCTGGTTTGACTCGGCTCGTTTACTACTCTTGTTGCTCACGGTGTTGCTGTGGGCAACTGCCCCGATTCCCTTTGTTCTGTGTTCCCTTGTCTGGTTGTCTGTCGTGCACTTACTGAGTGTAGGGACCGTCGCCCAGTTGTACCCCGTCGCCTAGGGCGGGTCGTTGCAAGTAGGCAGGGACTGAGTGGCGAGTAGATTAGGGCTCACGTGTCTGTTTCCCTATCCCTGTCATTACACCCACACAGTTTTTTCCAGGGACAAAGGTCTGGCTGTCTTCCAGGAATATCCTGCTGAGGGTGCCGTTTTGCAAGTTTGCTCCCAGGTTCCTCGGACCCTTCGAGATTCTGCTACAGATCAATCCTGTGTCGTACAAGCTTCGACTGCCTCCTACCCTCAAGATACCTAACTCCTTCCATGTCTCCTTGCTGAAGCCCGTGATCCTGAACCGCTACTCCTGTACTCCTAGTTCCGCAGTGGCTCCTGGCGGTACGTCTGGGACTTTCGAAGTGAGTGAGATCCTGGCCACCAAGAAAGTGGGAGGAAGGAAGTTTTATTTGGTGGATTGGAGGGGATTTGGTCCAGAGGAGAGGTCTTGGGAGCCAGAGGAGACATCAATGCCCCTGTCCTCATGAAGAGATTTCTCTCCCGCTCTGGCCCCAAGAAGAGGGAGCATAAGAGGGGGGATACTGTAACGTCTATGGCCGAGGGCCGTCGTTCTGATGGCCCCGGCCATGGATATCTGTGTTCTCGGCGACATCTTTCTCCAGGGAGACGCCGGCACTCACTTCCGGGTTCTCTGACTGTTTCCCGCAAGGCGCGCGCGGCCGTCCGTGCACGGCCTTAATGGCCCAGTACGCGTCCAGCTGTCATCACTCAAGAATTAGCCTAAATTGCTGCTGGACCATAAAAAGGGCTCTGCCCACTTGATCCTTGCCTGAGCGTTGTTGTATACCTAAGTTTGTCTTGCAAATAGTCTCCTAGTGTTTTCCAGTTCCCAGTGTTACCCGTTCCTGCCGCCTGTACCCCGTATCCCATGCTATTGTATCTACAGTTAGAGTCAAGTCGTGTCTTCTGCTGCATCTACTAGCCATCTACTGTGAGAGTCAAGTCGTGTCTTCCGCCGCATCTACTAAGCCTTCTACAGTGAAAGTCAAGTTGTGTCTCCGCTACTGTCTACATTGCCTCAGTTACCCGTTCTGGACTATAGACATTGTTTTGTACCTAGTTGGCCAGCTACTACACAGCTACGCGGTACGACCCAGTGGGTCCATACCCTGTGCCGTGACAAAAAGCTCCACAAAATTTGCAAAGCAATCTGTCCCGAGTAAAACAGTACTTCACATGTGGTCATAAATGGCTGTTTGGATACACGGCAGGGCTGAGAAGAGAAAGAGTGCCATTTGGCTTTTGGAGCTCAAATTTAGCAGGAATGGTTTGTTGAGGCCTTGTCCCATTTGCAAAGCCCCTGAGGGGACAAAACAGTGGAAACCCCCCACAAGTGACTCAATTTAGGAAACTATACCCCTTGAGGAAATTATCTATTTAGGGGTATAGTGAGCATTTTGACCCTACAGGATTTTAGCAGAAATTATTGGAAGTAGGCTGTGAAAATGAAAATCTACATTTTTTCAAATAAAATGTAGGTTTAGCTATTTTTTTTTTCATTTCCACAAGGGCAAAAGGAGAAAAAGCTGCACAAAATTTGTAAAGCAATCTCTCCCGAGTAAAACAGTACCCCACATATGGCCATAAACGGCTGTTTGGACACACGGCAGGGCTGAGAAGGGAAAGAGTGCCATATGGCTTTTGGAGCTCAAATTTAGCAGGAATGGTTTGCGGAGGACATGTCGCATTTGCAAAGCCCCTGAGGGGACATAACAGTGGAAACCCCCCCCACAAGTGACCCCATTTAGGAAATTACACCCCTTGAGGAAAATATCTAGGGCTATAGTGAGCATTTTGACCCTACAAGATATTAGCAGAAATTTTTGGAAGTAGGCTGTGAAAATGAAAATCGACATTTTTTCAAATAAAATGTAGGATTTGCTATTTTTTTTCATTTCCACAACGAGGACGAAAGGAGAAAAAGCTCCATAAAATTTGTAAAGCAATCTCTCCCGAGTAAAACAGTACCCCACATGTGGTCATAAACGGCTGTTTGGACACACGGCAGTGCTGAGAATGGAAAGAGCGCCATTTGGCTTTTGGAGCTCAAATTTAGCAAGAATGGTGTGCGGAGGCCATGTCGCATTTGCAAAGCCCCTGAGGGGACATAACAGTGGAAACCCCCCCCCCCACAAGTGACCCCATTTAGGAAACTACACCCCTTGAGGAACATATCTAGGGGTATAGTGAGCATTTTGACCCTACAGGATTTTAGTAGAAATTTTTGGAAGTAGGCTGTGAAAATTAAATTCTAAATTTTTTCAAATAAAATGTAGGATTAGCTATTTTTTTTTCAATTTCCACAAGGACAAAAGGAGAAAAACCTCCACAAAATCTGTAAAGCAATATCTCCCGAGTAAAACAGTACCCCACATCTGGTCATAAACGGCTGTTTGGACACACGGCAGGACTGAGAAGGGAAAGAGCGACATTTGGCTTTTGGAGCTCAAATTTAGCAGGAATGGTTTGTGGAGGCCATGTCCTATTTGCAAAGCCCCTGAGGTGGCAAAACAGTGGGAACCCCCACAAGTGACCCCATTTAGAAAACTACACCCCTTGAGGAAATTATCTAGGGGTATAGTGAGCATTTTGACCCTACAGGATTTTAGCAGAAATTTTTGGAAGTAGGCTGTGAAAATGAAAATCGACATTTTTTTCAAATAAAATGTAGGTTTAGCTATTTTTTTTTTCATTTCCACAAGAGCAAAAGGAAAAAAATCTGCACAAAATTTGTAAAGCAATATGTCCCGAGTAAAACAGTACTCCACATGTGGTCATAAACGGCTGTTTGGACACACGGCAGGGCTGAGAAGGAAAAGAGCGCCATTTGGCTTTTGGAGCTCAAATTTAGCAGAAATGGTTTGCGGAGGCCATGTTGCAGTTGCAAAGCCCCTGAGGGGACAAAACAGTGAAAACCCCCCCACAAGTGACCCCATTTAGGAAACTACACCACTTGAGGAAAATATCTAGGGGTAGAGATGAGCAAACTTATGATAAGTTCGGTTCGGCTGGTTCGCCGAATTTCATGAACAAGTTTGATTTGGACCGAACTAGTTCGGACCGAACCTGTAATTCAAGAAAGCCAATAAAAATCGTGGCCGTGATAACGGCACGGGCAGCCCATAGAAGTCTATGGAGCTTCCGTAATGACGGGTGGCTACATGTGTGCACCCGGCATTACGGCAGCGTTGCTAGGCGACGTCAGTAATTAGTCACTGTCCAGGGTGCTGAAAGAGTTAACTGATCGGCAGTAACTCTTTCAGCACCCTGGACAGTGAATTCCGATCACAATATAGAGCAAGCTGTAAAAAAAAAAAAAAGACGTTCGTACTTACCGAGAACTTCCTGCTTCTTCCTCCAGTCCGGCCTCCCGGCCGTTGCGTTGGTGACGCGTCCCTCTCGACATCCGGCCCGACATCCCTGGATGACGTTTCAGCCAATGTGACTGCTGCAGCCAATCACAGGTCAATCACATGCTGCAGCGGTCACATGGACTGTCGCGTCATCCAGGGATGTCAGACTGGATGTCAAGAGAGGGACGCGTCACCGTTGCCTTGGTGACGCGTCCCTCTCTTGACATCCCGCCCGACATCCCTGGATGACGTTTCAGCCCATGACTGGCTGACATGACTGGCCTGTGATTGGCTGCAGCAGTCACTTGGACTGAATCGTCATCCCGGGTGGTCGGACTGGAGGAAGAAGCAGGGAGTTATCGGTAAGTAGGAACTTCTATTTTTTTTACACGTTGATGTATATTGTGATCGGAAGTCACTGTCCAGGTTGCTGAAACAGTTACTGCCGATCGCTTAACTCTTTCAGCACCCTGGACAGTGACTATCTCCTGACGTCGCGTACCGGAAAATCAGTGACTCATAAGACGGGTTCGGTCAAAACGTGTTCGGCCGAACCCGGTGAAGTTCAGATTCGCTGCGAACCCAACTTTTCACGATGTTCGGACCGAAACCGGGTTCGGTTGTCCCGGTTCGCTCATCTCTATCTAGGGGTATAGTGAGCATTTTGACCCTACAGCATTTTAGCAGAAATTTTTGGAAGTAGGCTGTGAAAATGAAAATCGACATTTTTTTCAAATAAAATGTAGGTTTAGCTATTTTTTTTTTCATTTCCACAAGAGCAAAAGGAAAAAAATCTGCACAAAATTTGTAAAGCAATATCTCCCGAGTAAAACAGTACTCCACATGTGGTCATAAACGGCTGTTTGGACACACGGCAGGGCTGAGAAGGAAAAGAGCGCCATTTGGCTTTTGGAGCTCAAATTTAGCAGAAATGGTTTGCGGAGGCCATGTTGCAGTTGCAAAGCCCCTGAGGGGACAAAACAGTGAAAACCCCCCCACAAGTGACCCCATTTAGGAAACTACACCACTTGAGGAAAATATCTAGGGGTAGAGATGAGCAAACTTATGATAAGTTCGGTTCGGCTGGTTCGCCGAATTTCATGAACAAGTTTGATTTGGACCGAACTAGTTCGGACCGAACCTGTAATTCAAGAAAGCCCATAAAAATCGTGGCCGTGATAACGGCACGGGCAGCCCATAGAAGTCTATGGAGCTTCCGTAATGACGGGTGGCTACATGTGTGCACCCGGCATTACGGCAGCGTTGCTAGGCGACGTCAGTAATTAGTCACTGTCCAGGGTGCTGAAAGAGTTAACTGATCGGCAGTAACTCTTTCAGCACCCTGGACAGTGAATTCCGATCACAATATAGAGCAAGCTGTAAAAAAAAAAAAAAGACGTTCGTACTTACCGAGTACTTCCTGCTTCTTCCTCCAGTCCGGCCTCCCGGCCGTTGCGTTGGTGACGCGTCCCTCTCGACATCCGGCCCGACATCCCTGGATGACGTTTCAGCCAATGTGACTGCTGCAGCCAATCACAGGTCAATCACATGCTGCAGCGGTCACATGGACTGTCGCGTCATCCAGGGATGTCAGACTGGATGTCAAGAGAGGGACGCGTCACCGTTGCCTTGGTGACGCGTCCCTCTCTTGACATCCCGCCCGACATCCCTGGATGACGTTTCAGCCCATGACTGGCTGACATGACTGGCCTGTGATTGGCTGCAGCAGTCACTTGGACTGAATCGTCATCCCGGGTGGTCGGACTGGAGGAAGAAGCAGGGAGTTATCGGTAAGTAGGAACTTCTATTTTTTTTACACGTTGATGTATATTGTGATCGGAAGTCACTGTCCAGGTTGCTGAAACAGTTACTGCCGATCGCTTAACTCTTTCAGCACCCTGGACAGTGACTATCTCCTGACGTCGCGTACCGGAAAATCAGTGACTCATAAGACGGGTTCGGTCAAAACGTGTTCGGCCGAACCCGGTGAAGTTCAGATTCGCTGCGAACCGAACTTTTCACGATGTTCGGACCGAAACCGGGTTCGGTTGTCCCGGTTCGCTCATCTCTATCTAGGGGTATAGTGAGCATTTTGACCCTACAGCATTTTAGCAGAAATTTTTGGAATTAGGCTGCGAAAATGAAAATCTAAGTTTTTTCAAATAAAATGTAGGATTAGCTATTTATTTTTTCATTTCCACAAGGGCAAAAGGAGAAAAATCTCCACAAAATCTGTAAAGCAATCTCTCCAGAGTAAAACAGTACCCCACATCTGGTCATAAATGGCTGTTTGGACACACGGCAGGACTGAGAAGGGAAAGAGCGACATTTGGCTTTTGGAGCTCAAATTTAGCAGGAATGGTTTGTGGAGGCCATGTCCTATTTGCAATGCCCCTGAGGGGGCAAAACAGTGGAAACCACCCACAAGTGACCCCATTTAGAAAACTATACCCCTTGAGGAAATTATCTAGGGGTATAGTGAGCATTTTGACCCTACAGGATTTTAGCAGAAATTATTGGAAGTAGGCTGTGAAAATGAAAATCGACATTTTTTTCAAATAAAATGTAGGTTTAGCTATTTTTTTTTTCATTTCCACAAGGGCAAAAGGAAAAAAAGCTGCACAAAATTTGTAAAGCAATATCTCCCGCGTAAAATAGTACTCCACATGTGGTCATAAACGGCTGTTTGGACACACGGCAGGGCTGAGAAGGAAAAGAGCGCCATTTGGCTTTTAGAGCTCAAATTTAGCAGGAATGGTTTGCGGAGGCCATGTCGCAATTGAAAAGCCCATGAGGGGACAAAACAGTGGAAACCCCCCACAAGTGACCCTATTTAGGAAACTACTCCCCTTAAGGAAAATATCTAGGGGTATAGTGAGCATTTTGACTCTACAGGATTTTAGCAGAAATTATTGGAAGTAGGCTGTGAAAATGAAAATCTAAATTTTTTCAAATAAAATGTAGGTTTAGCTATTTTTTTTTCATTTCCACAAGGACAAAAGGAAAAAAAGCTGCACAAAATTTGTAAAGCAATCTCTCCAGAGTAAAACAGTACCCCACATGTGGTCATAAATGGCTGTTTGGACACACGGCAGGGCTGAGAAGGGAAAGAGCGCCATTTGGCTTTTGGAGCTCAAATTTAGCAGGAATGGTTTGCAGAGGCCATGTCGCATTCGCAAAGCCCCTGAGGGGACAAAACAGTGGAAACCCCCACAAGTGACGCCGTTTTGGAAACTACACCCCTTGAGGAAATTATCTAGTGGTATAGTGAGCATTTTGACCCCACAGAATTTTTGCAGAAATTATTGGAAATAGGCTGTGAAAATGTAGGTTTAGCTAATTTTTTTTCATTTCCACAAGGGCAAAAGGAGAAAAAGCTCCACAAAATTTGTAAACCAATTTCTCCCGAGTAAAACAGTACCCCATATGTGGTCATAAAATGCTGTTTGGACACACGGCAGGGCTGAGAAGGGAAAGAGTGCCATTTGGAGCTCAAATTTAGCAGGAATGGTTTGCAGAGGCCTTGTCGCATTTGCAAAGCCCTTGAGGGGACAAAACAGTGGAAACCCCCACAAGTGACCCCGTTTTGGAAACTACACCCCTTGAGGAAATTCTTTAGGGGTATAATGAGCATTCTCACCCTACAGGATTTTTGTAGAAATTATTGGAAGTAGGCTGTGAAAATTAAAATCTAAATTTTTTCAAATAAAATGTAGGTTTAGCTATTTTTTTTTTCATTTCCACAAGGGCAAAAGGAAAAAAAGCTGCACAAAATTTGTAAAGCAATATCTCCCGCGTAAAATAGTACTCCACATGTGGTCATAAACGGCTGTTTGGACACACGGCAGGGCTGAGAAGGAAAAGAGCGCCATTTGGCTTTTAGAGCTCAAATTTAGCAGGAATGGTTTGCGGAGGCCATGTCGCAATTGAAAAGCCCATGAGGGGACAAAACAGTGGAAACCCCCCACAAGTGACCCTATTTAGGAAACTACTCCCCTTAAGGAAAATATCTAGGGGTATAGTGAGCATTTTGACTCTACAGGATTTTAGCAGAAATTATTGGAAGTAGGCTGTGAAAATCAAAATCTAAATTTTTTCAAATAAAATGTAGGTTTAGCTATTTTTTTTTCATTTCCACAAGGACAAAAGGAAAAAAAGCTGCACAAAATTTGTAAAGCAATCTCTCCAGAGTAAAACAGTACCCCACATGTGGTCATAAATGGCTGTTTGGACACACGGCAGGGCTGAGAAGGGAAAGAGCGCCATTTGGCTTTTGGAGCTCAAATTTAGCAGGAATGGTTTGCAGAGGCCATGTCGCATTCGCAAAGCCCCTGAGGGGACAAAACAGTGGAAACCCCCACAAGTGACGCCGTTTTGGAAACTACACCCCTTGAGGAAATTATCTAGTGGTATAGTGAGCATTTTGACCCCACAGAATTTTTGCAGAAATTATTGGAAATAGGCTGTGAAAATGTAGGTTTAGCTAATTTTTTTTCATTTCCACAAGGGCAAAAGGAGAAAAAGCTCCACAAAATTTGTAAACCAATTTCTCCCGAGTAAAACAGTACCCCATATGTGGTCATAAAATGCTGTTTGGACACACGGCAGGGCTGAGAAGGGAAAGAGTGCCATTTGGAGCTCAAATTTAGCAGGAATGGTTTGCAGAGGCCTTGTCGCATTTGCAAAGCCCTTGAGGGGACAAAACAGTGGAAACCCCCACAAGTGACCCCGTTTTGGAAACTACACCCCTTGAGGAAATTCTTTAGGGGTATAATGAGCATTCTCACCCTACAGGATTTTTGTAGAAATTATTGGAAGTAGGCTGTGAAAATTAAAATCTAAATTTTTTCAAATAAAATGTAGGTTTAGCTATTTTT
Organism: Rhinoderma darwinii; assembly: GCF_050947455.1. Taxonomy (NCBI): domain Eukaryota; kingdom Metazoa; phylum Chordata; class Amphibia; order Anura; family Rhinodermatidae; genus Rhinoderma; species Rhinoderma darwinii. The sequence continues at coordinate 340,862,878 of NC_134687.1, forward strand.
TTTTTCATTTCCACAAGGGCAAAAGGAAAAAAAGCTGCACAAAATTTGTAAAGCAATATCTCCTGCGTAAAATAGTACTCCACATGTGGTCATAAACGGCTGTTTGGACACACGGCAGGGCTGAGAAGGAAAAGAGCGCCATTTGGCTTTTAGAGCTCAAATTTAGCAGAAATGGTTTGCGGAGGCCATGTCGCAATTGAAAAGCCCATGAGGGGACAAAACAGTGGAAACCCCCCACAAGTGACCCTATTTAGGAAACTACTCCCCTTAAGGAAAATATCTAGGGGTATAGTGAGCATTTTGACTCTACAGGATTTTAGCAGAAATTATTGGAAGTAGGCTGTGAAAATGAAAATCTAAATTTTTTCAAATAAAATGTAGGTTTAGCTATTTTTTTTTCATTTCCACAAGGACAAAAGGAAAAAAAGCTGCACAAAATTTGTAAAGCAATCTCTCCAGAGTAAAACAGTACCCCACATGTGGTCATAAATGGCTGTTTGGACACACGGCAGGGCTGAGAAGGGAAAGAGCGCCATTTGGCTTTTGGAGCTCAAATTTAGCAGGAATGGTTTGCAGAGGCCATGTCGCATTCGCAAAGCCCCTGAGGGGACAAAACAGTGGAAACCCCCACAAGTGACGCCGTTTTGGAAACTACACCCCTTGAGGAAATTATCTAGTGGTATAGTGAGCATTTTGACCCCACAGAATTTTTGCAGAAATTATTGGAAATAGGCTGTGAAAATGTAGGTTTAGCTAATTTTTTTTCATTTCCACAAGGGCAAAAGGAGAAAAAGCTCCACAAAATTTGTAAACCAATTTCTCCCGAGTAAAACAGTACCCCATATGTGGTCATAAAATGCTGTTTGGACACACGGCAGGGCTGAGAAGGGAAAGAGTGCCATTTGGAGCTCAAATTTAGCAGGAATGGTTTGCAGAGGCCTTGTCGCATTTGCAAAGCCCTTGAGGGGACAAAACAGTGGAAACCCCCACAAGTGACCCCGTTTTGGAAACTACACCCCTTGAGGAAATTCTTTAGGGGTATAATGAGCATTCTCACCCTACAGGATTTTTGTAGAAATTATTGGAAGTAGGCTGTGAAAATTAAAATCTAAATTTTTTCAAATAAAATGTAGGTTTAGCTAATTTTTTTCCATTTCCACAAGGGCGAAAGGAGAAAAAGCTCCACAAAATTTGTAAAGCAATCTCTCCCGAGTAAAACAGTACCACACATGTGGTCATAAATGGCTGTTTGGACACACGGCAGGGCTGAGAAGGGAAAGAGCGCCATTTGGCTTTTGGAGCTCAAATTTAGCAGGAATGGTTTGTGGAGGCCATGTCGCATTTGCAAAGCCCCTGAGGGGACAAAACAGTGGAAACCCACCACGATTGAACCCATTTTGGAAACTACACCCCTTGAGGAAATTCTTTAGGGGTATAGTGAGCATTTTGACCCTACGGGATTTTTGCAGAAATTATTGGAAGTAGGCCGTGAAACAGTAAAACAGTGCTGTTAGGCTATAGTCAAAGTGCGGTAAAATCAAGTTTTTGTTTTGGCATTTTGCAAAAAAAAATTGATTTGACCGCACTGTGTTAATAGACTAAGGCCTTATTCAGACGGCCGTGCTTGGTCCGTTTTATATGGACCGTGTATCAGCCATATTTCCCGGACCGACCACAGTTCAGGGAGCCGGGCTCCTAGCAACATAGTTATCTATGACGCTAGGTGTCCCGGTCTCTCCGCGGGAAAACTGTCCCGTACTGTAATCATGTTTTCAGTACGGGACTGGGGACAGTATTCCCGCCGAGAGACAGGGACTCCTAGCGTCATAGATAACTATGTTGCTAGGAGCCCGGCTCCCTGAAATGTGGTCGTTCCGGGAAATACTGCCGACATACAGTCCATATAAAATGGACCGAACACGGACGTTTCAACAAGGGCACTTCAGAAGTGGCGGATTTGTCTCCTATTTGTTGTGCGGATTGCGCACTGAAGATTCACTACAAATGTTCACGAACGTGTGCGAAATTGCAGTTTTTCACTGCCAATTTGCACCCGTGTGGGACCCATTCTCACGGATCCCTCATAGACTTGAGTCTATTGAGGGATCTGTAAAAACGGACATAAATGGGACATGTACTATTTTTCTAAGCCCCTTACACGGTCCGTTAAAACAACGGCTGTGTAAATAGCCCCATAGAAATACATGTAACCATGTGACGGCCGTTAAAACAACGGCCGTCACACTGACATTTAACACGTTCATCTGAATAAGCCCTAACTCATTTTCAAAACCCCATGCACATGCAGCAAAAAAAATATCTGCATGGAATTTAGGACGTGCTGCTGATTATTAAATCCTCATCATGCCTATTATATTGCAGAATTGGAACGTATTTTACCCTTTAGGGTATGTTCACACAGCAAACAAGAAACGGCCGTAAAATATGGAGCTTTTCAAGGGAAAACAGCCCCTGATTTTCAGCCGTTTTTTATGCATCAAGCTCCAAAACCGTTTAAGACGGGACATGCACTTCTTTTTTATGGGGTGTTTCTTTACGTGCCATTTTTACAAACGACCGTGTAAAAAACCAACCCGTGGGAGCAAAACACCATTTTTCCCATTGAAATAAATCAGCAGATGTTTGGAGGCGTTCAGTTCAGCCTCCGTATTTTTTGCCGTTTTTCGGGTCGTTTATGGCTGAAAATAGGCCCTTTGAACATACCCTTACAATGCAAAGGGTTGCTGCAAATTCCTAGCAAAATGTGTAAGGGTATGTTCACACATAAACGCCCGAAAAACAACCGACAAATCGGAAGCAGAACGCCTCCAAACATCTGCCCATTGATTTCAATGGGAAAAACGACATTCTGTTCCGACGGGCCGTTTTTTTACGCAGCTGTTATGAAAAACGGCCGCGTAAAAAAGCGTTTTTGGAGCTGTTTTTCATAGACTATGTTGAAACAGCTCCAAAAACAGCCGTAAAAAACGCTGAGAAAAACACAGCGAAAATCCCTTGAAAACAGCTCCGTATTTTCAGACGTTTTTGTGTTTGTGTGTGAACATACCCCTAGGCTACACGCACACGTTGAGGAATTTGGTGCAGAAAATCTGCATCAAAACCGCAGGTAAAGCTGCAGGTAAAATCCACACCTAAGGACTTGTCCACACAGAACGGAATTGCTGCAGACGTTCCGCTGCAGAAAAAAACGCACCATTTCCTGCATTTTTTACTGCAGAAAATGGTGCGTATTTTGCTGCATTTTTCACAATGTTGGGAGATGGTGACGTCTCCTTTGAAAAACGCAGCAACTCAGTCCACTTTCCGCAGCAGGAATTGACATCCTGAGGTCTGAAAAATAGGACAATTTCTGGCCGGAATTTTTCCGCAGCGTGTGGATGAGATTTGTTACACACAACCACTTTGCTGCTACTGTATTCTGCTACGTATTTTCCGTCCGCAATTCTGGACGGAAAAAACGCAGCACTTCTGCAACGTGTGGACAAGCCCTAATAGTGCATTCTTAGGTGCTGGTTTTATGCTGCAGATTTGTTATTTTTGATTTTATTTTAAACGGGTCAGATTCAATATGCAAGCGAAAACGCAAAATAAATTGACATGCTGGAGATTTTAAAATACCGCAGGTCAATTTATATGCAGAAAAAATCTGCGACGTGTAGATGGGATTTCTTGAGCTCTCATTTACTTTGCTGGTACTGTATTACACTGCGGATCTGCCGCACGAAAATACATGCGGCAAATTCGCACGTAATATTCATCGTGTGCATTTGGCCTAACAGAGTTTTTTTTAACTCATCCTAAGTTCACACGTGTTGGATTTTATACAGATTTCAAAGACAATCTGCATCCCATGCATATAAGGTTTCCGCAACCCAGTTCACATGCTACGAAAAATTTTCCACGTGTATATTTGTCCGCACCCTGAAAAGAAATCCACCACAGCAATAAGAAGCATACTACATATTTTGCACGGAAAAGCCAACTGTCATTGAATGACAATGGGACTAGTTCTCGTGCGGATCTGCTACACGCTTATTGCACATCTGCGGCAGAAATCCATGTGTAATCCTCAGATTTTTGCTGCGTAAAAACACATTGGACTTTAATGGCAATGTAAGAAAGTTAGTGCTCCCTATATCCTCACAAGTGCTTCCCCCTCTCTTAACACGCCCTTCACATCGTGTTATTGCCCTACATTTATTGTAGAGAAAATCTCCTAGCGTACACTATAAACAACGTAAACAAAAATTCATAGGGCTCCATTATGTCCCTTTAGCCTCTGTCGGGCTGGTACATGTCGGTTTACCTTATTTTTGAAGGATGGAATAGCGTAGTAGACTTTGCTATTCCATCCTGAGAGATTCCACAAAAAAACGTATACCGCTCCTGACATTATGTGGACTGACGTCAGGAGCTTCCCAATGCCGGAGTCCCCAGACAGAGCATCACAAGTGCTCTGCCCGTGGACTTTGTCCCTGGGAAAGCTCTTGACATCACTGTCCATATATGTAAAGTGACGTCAGGGGATTCACCACGGCCGGAATCCCTGGCCAGAGCGTTGCCGACTCTCTGGTCGTGGACTCAGGCTTTGCAAAGCCAGAGTCCCTGGGCAGAGCACTAGTAGAATCTCTGCCCGGGGACTCCAGCCCTGGGAAAGCTCCTGACAACACTGTCCATTTATGGACAGTGACTTCAGCATTTTCCCTATGGCCATTCCCCGGGCGACGTATCCCACTGTATACCATACAGTGGGATGCGTTTTGGCTAAATATAACAAAATCCAAAGCATTAACCGGTCACTGCCTGCTCCATAGTTTAATTCACTGTAATTGACATCAGCACCAAAATCAGTTAATGCGTATAATGTACAAACGTGAGCACCACACTTTCCATTGCCCACCCCCGGAAATGGAGGGGGGGCCCAGACATCTTGGCTGTATGGGGCCCAGAAATTCCCACATAACAAGAAGATTTCCAACGACCAATACGCTGAATCTCCTCATTGGGAAGGCCCGCTCTGGCCGCCTCAGTCGCTGCTCCTATACGGAAGGAATGTGTGCCAAAGTCAGATGGCTGCTGACCAGACACCAATAAGCAATGTTTAAAAATAGACTGAAATTGGAAACGGGTTAAAGGCGATCCATCAGCGTGGGACAAAAAACGGTTTCCACTCTAATGAAGGGCTAAAAATCCAGAAACAGAACGGACAGGGCACCCTGACCAAAACAGTCAGTTTTTGAGCGACTCATTTTTATCCGTTAGCCAAAAGGACGTCTTCTAACAGCAAACCCCCCGGGCGAAATTTTGATGGGGGAACTAGTTCGCCAATTTGTAATGCTACAAAGAACGCAAGGGAAAAAGAAACCTGAAATAAAGAGGCTTCAAAGGGGGATGAACATACAGATGAAGTTGCCAGCAGTAGCTGGACCAGTAATGCATATGAAATAGGTTTTCTACATTCAGTTCTAATGCATCCCTTCTTCCAACCCCGTAAGGACTGCCGAAGGAGGAAATGCTTTGTAATATCCAACCAACCACATAATTTAAAATGGAAGCCAACACCGGCGAGACTCCGTTGTGCAAGCGCTACTGAAACACCCTAATCTTTTAACTGCAGTAAATAAGAAAGATTCACCGCCTGAAATAACGATTAAGAAATTGTTTATTAATTGTATTGATTAAAAAGTATGGCTCAACCAGCCACTAATTCCAGAACCAGGCATAAGCAAGTGATTGGCGACAAGGAAAGTGTCCAGAGTGAATGATCTCTCTCTAGCACTCAGGGACCAACTTTCCCTGCTTATTGTATAATGATTCGCTACACCCTTGCCATTAAATTACAATCTATCCAGATCCTACGCGTTTCAGCACCACAGTCAAAGTGATGCCTCATCAGGGATTCCTAGATATTGATTCTTATATTGTATTGTTAAAATTCGAACACTGGATAGCACTGTTCATGTGCTGATTTTAGCCTCCAGACGCGTGTACGGCTCTGATATCCGATGTCTGGTTGAAGCGCTAGACGCCTACAGAATTCTTCATCGTATTTCCACCAAGCGCTACCACCATGGGACCTATATGCATTGTAAACTGTGTCCATATAAATAAAAAGGTCAGAGCAGGGCTCAGGGTGCTTATGACCCATCACGCATCATAGGACTGAAAAGGCTTGAAGCCAATTATACATTGTACGTGCTACACGAGGCTTTCTATCCACAGGTTTTTCGGAAAAAAAACGTCGCTCCCTGTCAACCGTATGTTGGTCAACTAAAAGACCAAATGTCTATATATTAATTACTACAAATTTTATTACGCATCTCATCATCTAAATGAGCACCCAAAGGACTTATACCGAAAAAGAAAGCTTCTTTATGTATATCCGCTCGTGATACAGCTATAGAAGCTTCAACTCCCACAGCACTAACTGGTGCAACGGGAGCTGAGGGGGGATCCAACTGCATTAACAAGGCCTTAAGGGCCAGTACTAGATTTTTATTATTCACCGAACCCCAAGCCCCTGTAAAATCAAACTCACCAACAGCAGCTGGAACGGACGGTTTTTCCGATGGAACAGAAACGGACTCCAGCACTAAATCTGGAACCGCGCTAGCCCGACTGGCTCTGCGGAACGACCGTCTGGTCGACCGAGCAGGCTCCCGCCTCATACTGCGTCTTCTAGAAGCCCTGCCAGCATTCGAGGAAATACAGGAGCTCACGTCTGAAGTAGACGGAGAACGCCACCTAGATGATCTTGAATGACGAGATCTGCTGCTTCTCCTTGAAGATCTAGATCTATGGCGAGAATGGTGGCGTTTTCACCCAGCAGCCCTGAGCCAACTAGGCCGGGCAGAGATCTGGGAGGAGGCCCCCGAGGAGTAGTGATGGCGGCCACGGGACCTCCTAGGAATATCAAGCAGGGGAGCTAATGGAAAGGGCGGAGCTAACGGACCGCGACCGGAAGTGCTACAGCGACCGCCGGCGGGACCCGAGCTATGGCATTAGACGTATGATTACTGCCTCGCGGCATGTTAGAAACTGGGGGACTATGGCCCAGCCTTACACGAGGACGGGTTCGCCGAGCGGTCCGTCTGCCCGCTCTATTAGCATCATTACCCACTGCAGCTGCAGCAGTAGGAGGTCCCTGGAGCTCCGCTACGAGCTGGGACAAAAAGCTCTCTCCCTGAGTCTCATAATGAGATCTCAGAACTGAGATAATATGTCTCTCGTCGGCCATACCTGATGTGAGGCAACTCCTGTAAAAAGGCAGCCAGAAAGAGGAAGAACAGCTCGTTTCCTCTGACTATGAGTGGGAGAAACCATTATCAGCATACCAAGAGGGTGGGGAGGGCGAATGCCCTAATTTAACAAAAGCAGGGTGTATACATAAACCCCCTTATCGCTTGGCACATACCTTTGGGAGAATAACACATAGTGGATCTACATCAACCAACGCTACAGGGAATTTAACCCCTTAACCATGTAAAGCCTGAGATCTCCAGTCAAGTGCATCTTCCTTATACAAATGGCCTATTTGTACATTCAGGGACAAACCAATTGAAGAGCTGATAGCCAAAAACAATTGGTTTAAATGAGAACCAAGTGATGAACTTGGTGCATTGACCTATGAAATCATAAGTCTATCCTATAGAGAGAGGTCAATTAACACACAGTATATTAGAAACATGAAACAACTTTATTGCACATAAATACACAGAATATATCCATAAAAATTAGAACCATGCAATGCAAAAACGTGTCCTGCAGGTAGAAGCAAACTACGGGGAGACATGATGACATATAATATAAAAACAAGGGAAATATGCTATATATATGATAAATATGTTAACCTGAAATGATAGTATTACCATATAGCTACCTGGAATAATTGTATGTAAATCCGATAATACAAGCTAAGGCCAAAATGTATGGCCATATATCAGCTTACCCATGTGTAGTTGCTCCTGCTACCTGCAGAGACACCGAACCCCTACAGGAAGCAGACGGATGAAGACGTCACAGCAGGATCGCAGCACAGAAGGCCTCAGAACCGGTAAGTATCAGCTCACAGAAGGTCACACCAGCTCTGCTCACTGTCCCTAACCGGAATGAGATGGGCAGGGCTGGTGGAGGGTGTTTCAAACACCTGCCATGGCTGCGATTGGTCGGTCGGTGCAGACCAACCAACCGTAGCGATCGGGGGGGTGGTATCACCGCCATTTTTTACATGGTACATGGTAGGGATCGGTGCTGTTCTAGACAGCACCAATCACCACCATATCACTGTACCCTGTGGCACAGTAATTGGCTAAAGCCGCAAACGGCCGCAATTGGCCGGTCTGAATTGACCGGCTAATGGCAGCGATCGCCGATGCGGGGGGGGAGGCGACTCGACCCCATGGCATCGTGTACAGATGGCCTGCTGTTATGAACAGCAGCCATCTTTACTTTAAAACGTTCTTATTTTTTACTATAACCGTTTTCCCGTTTGTCGTAATTATACTACATTTTGCGGGAAGCACTGGCTTTCCATGACGTATACTCACGACAAATGTCGGGAAGGGGTTAAATCCAAAACAATAATTGTGTAATGATTATTGCCAGAAACGTGGCATGATTTCATAGTTCACTGCAGTCAAATATAATTAAGCTAAGTGCTGGTCTAAACAAGAGTACAGCTAAATTCTTCGCTTTTCTTTCAGTAATAGTTTCCATTTCAAAATTTCCACAAAACTTTTTAATAAATTATGTAAAGAAAATGCATAAATGTGATATGCTTTTATTTAAATTTAGAATTGATTATAAGCCTTGGTTTGCAAGATAAACCTTAAGAAAAAATCAATATCTGGAGAAAACAGGAAATTTTGTATCCCTCTGCTTTTTCTCAACATTTTTATTAGGCCCCATGCAGACGACCGTAAAAACGCCCGTAATTACAGGCCCATAGACTTCTATTGGCCACGGGTACCTTCCCGTTTGCGTACGGGAATGTGCCCGTGCCGTTGAAAAATATAGAACATGTCCTATTTTTTTTTTTTATGGGCCGTGCTACTATAAAAACGACCGTCTGCCCCGCGGCCTTCATGCCCGTAATTACGGGTCATAATTACGGGCACGGACGTGTGCATGAGGCCTTAGTTGAAGTATAGATCCATGTACACAAAATCTTTTTCTGTCTTGCACTGTGTAACTCTGTTAGGGTATGTTCACACGGGCTATTTTCAGAAGTTTTTCGGACCGCCAACATCCTGAAAAACGGCTGAAAGCAGAATGCCTACAAACATCTGCCCATTGATGTCAATGGGAAATACGGCGTTCTGTTCCAACGGGGCGTTATTTTACGACTCATTATCAAATAACGGCACGTAACAAAACACCCTGTAAAAAGAAGTGCATGTCACTTCTTGAGCTGTTTTTGGAGCCGTTTTTCATTGACTCAATAGAAATACAGCTCCGAAAACGGGCGTTAAAAAAACAGCTCAGTATTTTCACAAGTTTTTTAGTAAGCGTGTGCACATACCCTATTTGAGAATCCAGCCTCAGGGGAAATAAGGATCAATCCGTTTGGGTTTTAACCTGTGTCATTCTTTAGTTTGTCTACATGTATACCAGAAATGTGCGGTGTGAACATTATCATCCCAGTTATAAATATAATGGCAAGGAAAATAAAATCCAGCAGTCGAGAGTGTGTAGAAATAAAAGGCTGGGTTCCCATGTATCGTAAACTCTGCAGAATTTCCGAAGACAGAATTCTGTGTGGAAAATCCGTAGCATTTACAGATTTGAACAAATCTCATGCACGCGCTGCAGAAAAAATCCGCTGCAAAAATGTTCGTAAATTGACACCTGCATGCCAATTTACACCGTGTTCCAAATTATAATGCACATTGGATTTAAGTGTCATAAACATTTAATTATTAGTTTTTCAATTAAACTCATGGATGGTATTGTGTCTTAGGGCTCTTTGGATCATTGTAATCAATCTCAGACACCTGTGATAATTAGTTTGCCAGGTGTGCCCAATCAAAGGAAAACTACTTAAGAAGGACGTTCCACATTATTAAGCAGGCCACAGGTTTCAAGCAATATGGGAAAGAAAAAGGATCTCTCTGCTGCCAAAAAGCGTGAAATAGTGCAATACCTTGGACAAGGTATGAAAACATTAAACATTGGATATTTCAAGAAAACTTAGGCGTGATCATCGTACTGTGAAAAGATTTGTGCCTGATTCAGAGCACAGACAGGTTCGTTCAGATAAAGGCATAATGAGGAAGGTTTCTGCCAGACAAATTAATAGGATTAGGAGAGCAGTTGCTAAAATGCCATTGCAAAGCAGCAAACAGGTATTTGAAGCCGCTGGTGCCTCTGGAGTCCCACCCCTACACAATTCCCACAAGCAGAAACGGTTGCAGTGGGCTCAGAAATACATGAAGACTAATTTTCAAACTGTGTTGTTTACTGATGAGTGCCGTGCAACCCTGGATGGTCCAGATGGATGGAGTAGTGGATGTGTAAAGGATCTGCCAGGCACTACGTCTGTGGCGACTCCCAGGGTTAATCAGTCGACACCTGAGGCCAGACCTCTTAGACTGACACCGGCTCCCACCAATCAGGGTGGCAGGCTCAGGAGTGGGAGAGCCTATCGCGGCCTGGTCAGTCAGAGTTAGCTCCGCCCCCTGTCCATTTATACCTGCAGTTTTCTCTTCCTCATTGCTTGTTATTCTTTTGGATTCCTGGCCCCACTGCTGCTTGCTCCAGCCTGCTTCTGCCGTGCTTCTGCCTTGCTGCAGTTCTCCTTGACTTGACTTGCTTGCTTTGCTTTGCCCCTGGCTTGCTTCTGTCTCCGTGCCCGCTCGGGTTACTCACTTCGTCCTGGTCCTGACTGTTCGTTCGCCGCTCCGTTTCCTCGTGGCGTTCCGTGGCTACTGCCCCTTCCCTTGCGTGTTCCCTGTTTGTTTTCCTGTGCACTTAGACAGCGTAGGGACCGCCGCCCAGTTGTACCTCGTCGCCTAGGGCGGGTCGTTGCAAGTAGGCAGGGACAGGGCGGTGGGTAGATTAGGGCTCACTTTCCCTTCACCTCCTTCCTGCCATCACAGAATAACAAGCCCTTACCTAGTCTACCATTTCTCCTATGCTGTCGCTATCATGGACCCCCTTGAGACCCTGACCCAGCAGATGCAGGGCCTCTCCCTACAGGTCCAGGCCCTGGCCCAAAGGGTTGGGCGCACCACCTCACCTCTAGAACCCGACCTCAAGTTACCTGACCGGTTTTCAGGGGACCGTAAGACGTTTCTCTCCTTCCGGGAGAGTTGCAGACTATATTTCCGCCTTAAGCCCCACTCCTCAGGTTCCGAGAACCAGCGGGTGGGTATCATCATATCCCGACTCCAGGAAGGGCCTCAAGAGTGGGCCTTCTCCTTGGCTCCTGACGCCCCTGAACTTTCCTCTGTTGATCGTTTTTTCTCTGCCCTCGGACTCATTTACGACGAGACTGACAGGACTGCTTTAGCCGAGAGTCAGTTGGTGACCTTACGTCAGGGTAGGAGACCGGTTGAGGAATACTGTTCTGATTTTAGGAAGTGGTGCGTAGCTTCTCAGTGGAACGATCCGGCCCTAAGGTGCCAGTTTAGGTTAGGATTATCTGACGCCCTGAAGGATCTGCTGGTTAGCTACCCCTCGTCTGACTCTCTTGACCAGGTTATGGCCCTAGCAGTACGACTTGACCGACGTCTCAGGGAACGTCAGCTAGAACGCTTCAGTGTGCTCCCCTCTGACTTTTCTGCGATCCCCCCCGAGGTCCCGCCTCCTCGCCCCTCCACGGAGGACTCGGAGGTACCTATGCAACTCGGGGCCTCCATGTCCCCTCGACAACGTAGGGAGTTTTTCGCAGAATGAACGGTCTCTGCTTCTACTGTGGGGACGACAAGCATCTACTGAACACCTGTCCCAGGCGCAAGAATAAGAAGCCGGAAAACTTCCGCGCCTAAGTGATCATCGGGGAGGTCACTTGGGCGCACAGGTATTTCCCGTTAATGTGAAACGCAATAAAATTTTGCTTCCCTTTCAGGTCTCGTTTGCTGGCCGGTCTGCCACGGGCAGTGCTTTCGTGGATTCTGGCTCATCTGCTAATATCATGTCTGTGGAATTTGCTATGTCTCTAAAGATGCCTTGTATTGATTTACCTTATCCTATCCCTGTAGTAGGAATCGACTCTACTCCCCTTGCTAATGGTTATTTTACTCAGCATACTCCTGTTTTTGAACTCCTGGTTGGCTCCATGCATTTGGAGCAGTGCTCTGTACTGGTAATGCAGGGATTATCGTCTGATCTGGTTTTAGGCCTTCCCTGGTTGCAGTTGCATAATCCCACGTTTGATTGGAATACTGGGGATCTCACCAAATGGGGTAATGAATGTCTTATGTCATGTCTTTCTGTTAACTCTATTTCTCCCGGGGAGGAGGTAAACACGCTTCCTGAGTTCGTTCAGGACTTCGCCGATGTGTTTTCTAAGGAGGCCTCCGAGGTGTTGCCCCCCCCATAGAGATTACGATTGCGCTATCGATTTGGTGCCTGGTGCCAAGCTTCCTAAAGGTAGGATATTTAATCTTTCATGTCCTGAACGTGAAGCCATGAGGGTGTATATCCAGGAATGCCTGGCCAAGGGTTTCATTCGCCCCTCGACTTCTCCTGTAGGTGCTGGCTTCTTCTTCGTGGGGAAGAAGGATGGTGGTCTTAGGCCGTGCATTGATTATCGTAACCTGAATAAGGTCACTGTAAGGAACCAGTACCCACTTCCTTTGATTCCGGATCTTTTTAATCAGGTTCAGGGAGCCCAATGGTTTTCTAAGTTCGATCTACGGGGGGCATATAACCTTATCCGCATCAAAGAGGGGGATGAGTGGAAAACTGCGTTCAACACACCCGAGGGTCATTTCGAATACCTGGTCATGCCCTTTGGGTTGTGTAACGCCCCTGCTGTCTTCCAGAATTTTATTAATGAAATCCTGAGAGAGTACCTGGGTAATTTTCTTGTTGTGTACCTTGATGACATACTGGTGTTTTCCAAGGACTGGTCCTCTCACGTGGAGCATGTCAGGAAGGTGCTCCAGGTCCTTCGGGAGAATAATCTGTTTGCTAAGACTGAAAAATGTGTCTTTGGGGTACAGGAGATACCATTTTTAGGGCAAATCCTCACTCCTCATGAATTCCGCATGGACCCTGCCAAGGTTCAAGCTGTGGCGGAATGGGTCCAACCTGCCTCCCTTAAGGCGTTACAGTGTTTTTTAGGGTTCGCCAACTATTACAGGAGATTTATTGCCAACTTCTCGGTCGTCGCTAAGCCTCTTACGGACCTTACCCGCAAGGGTGCTGATGTCCTCCATTGGCCCCCTGAGGCCGTCCAGGCCTTTGAGACTCTCAAGAAGTGCTTTATCTCGGCCCCCGTGCTGATTCAGCCCAACCAAGAGGAGCCATTTATTGTGGAGGTTGACGCTTCCGAGGTGGGAGTGGGGGCCGTCTTGTCCCAGGGTACCAGCTCCCTCACCCATCTCCGCCCCTGTGCTTACTTCTCTAGGAAGTTTTCGCCCACGGAGAGTAACTATGATATTGGCAACCGCGAACTTCTAGCCATTAAATGGGCTTTTGAGGAGTGGCGGCACTTCCTGGAGGGGGCCAGACACCAGGTAACGGTCCTTACGGATCACAAGAATCTGGTTTTCCTAGAATCGGCCCGGAGGCTTAATCCTAGACAAGCTCGGTGGGCACTATTCTTTACCAGATTTAATTTCTTGGTTACCTATAGGGCTGGGTCCAAGAATATTAAGGCTGATGCTCTGTCACGTAGTTTCATGGCCAATCCTCCTTCCGAGAAGGATCCCGCTTGTATTTTACCCCCTGGTATAATCGTCTCTGCCACGGATTCTGATTTAGCTTCTGATATCGCGGCTGATCAGGGTGCAGCTCCCGGGAACGTCCCTGGGGACAAACTGTTTGTTCCCCTGCAATACCGGCTGAGGGTACTCAGGGAAAACCATGACTCCGCTCTATCTGGTCATCCTGGCATCTTGGGCACCAAACACCTCATTACCAGAAACTATTGGTGGCCTGGGTTGCCTAAAGATGTTAGGGCTTACGTCGCCGCTTGTGAGGTTTGCGCTAGGTCCCGACCTGCGGGCCTACTACGTCCCTTGCCCATTCCCCAGAGACCTTGGACCCATATCTCCATGGATTTTATCACCGATTTGCCTCCATCTCAGGGCAAGTCGGTGGTGTGGGTGGTAGTCGACCGCTTCAGCAAGATGTGCCACTTTGTGCCCCTTAAGAAGCTACCTAACGCCAAGACGTTAGCTTCTTTGTTTGTGAAACACATCCTGCGTCTCCATGGGGCCCCAGTCAATATCGTTTCGGACAGAGGGGTACAATTTGTTTCCTTATTTTGGAGAGCCTTTTGTAAAAAGTTGGAGATTGATCTGTCCTTCTCCTCCGCCTTCCATCCCGAAACTAACGGCCAAACGGAAAGGACCAACCAATCCCTGGAACAATATTTAAGGTGTTTCATCTCTGACTGTCAATTCGATTGGGTCTCATTCCTTCCCCTTGCTGAATTTTCCCTGAATAACCGGGTCAGTAACTCGTCAGGGGTCTCCCCGTTTTTCTGTAATTTCGGGTTTAACCCAAGGTTCTCCTCCGTCTCCCCTGGTTGTTCCAATAATCCTGAGGTAGAGGATGTTCATCGGGAACTGTGCACTGTCTGGGCCCAGGTTCAGAAGAACCTAGAGGCGTCCCAGAGCGCACAAAAGATTCAGGCGGATAGTAGACGTTCTGCTAACCCCCGGTTTGTCGTCGGGGATTTGGTCTGGTTGTCGTCCAGGAACTTGCGCCTTAAGGTCCCGTCCAGGAAGTTTGCTCCCCGATTTATTGGGCCTTATAAGGTCATTGAAGTCCTCAACCCTGTATCCTTCCGTCTGGAGCTGCCCCCATCCTTCCGCATACACGACGTCTTTCATGCTTCCCTCCTTAAACGCTGCTCCCCGTCCTGGTCCCCCTCTAGGAAACCTCCTGTTCCCGTTCTCACCCCTGAGGGGGTGGAATTCGAGGTGGCCAAGATTGTGGACAGTAGGATGATCCAGGGCTCCCTCCAGTACCTGGTCCATTGGAGAGGATACGGGCCGGAGGAGAGGACTTGGGTACCTGCTCGAGATGTTCACGCTGGGGTATCGGTCAGGAGGTTCCACCTTCTCTTCCCCACTAAACCGGGTCCTCTTAGTAAGGGTCCGGTGGCCCCTCATAAAAGGGGGAGTACTGTAAAGGATCTGCCAGGCACTACGTCTGTGGAGACTCCCAGGGTTAATCAGTCGACACCTGAGGCCAGACCTCTTAGACTGACACCGGCTCCCACCAATCAGGGTGGCAGGCTCAGGAGTGGGAGAGCCTATCGCGGCCTGGTCAGTCAGAGTTAGCTCCGCCCCCTGTCCATTTATACCTGCAGTTTTCTCTTCCTCATTGCTTGTTATTCTTTTGGATTCCTGGCCCCACTGCTGCTTGCTCCAGCCTGCTTCTGCCGTGCTTCTGCCTTGCTGCAGTTCTCCTTGACTTGACTTGCTTGCTTTGCTTTGCCCCTGGCTTGCTTCTGTCTCCGTGCCCGCTCGGGTTACTCACTTCGTCCTGGTCCTGACTGTTCGTTCGCCGCTCCGTTTCCTCGTGGCGTTCCGTGGCTACTGCCCCTTCCCTTGCGTGTTCCCTGTTTGTTTTCCTGTGCACTTAGACAGCGTAGGGACCGCCGCCCAGTTGTACCTCGTCGCCTAGGGCGGGTCGTTGCAAGTAGGCAGGGACAGGGCGGTGGGTAGATTAGGGCTCACTTTCCCTTCACCTCCTTCCTGCCATCACAGGATGGTTGGTGAATGCCTACCATGTCCCAACAAGACTGCGACATCAGCAAGGAGGTGGCGGAGTCATGTTTTGGGCTGGAATCATGGGGAGAGAGCTGGTAGGCCATTTAGGGTCCCTGACGGTGTGAAAATGACCTCTGCAAAGTACATAGAGTTTATGACTGACCACTTTCTTCCGTGGTACAAAAAGAACTGTGCCTTCCGTAGCAAAATTATCTTCATGCATGACAATGCACCATCTCATGCTGCAAAGAATATCTCTGTGTCATTGGCTGCTATAGGCATAAAAGGAGAGAAACTCATGGTGTGGCCCCCATGTTCCCCTGACCTCAACCCTATTGAGAACCTTTGGAGCATCCTCAAGCAAAATATCTATGAGGGTGGGAGGCAGTTCACATCAAAACAGAAGCTCTGGGAGGCTATTCTGACATCCTGCAAAGATATTCAAGCAGAAACTGTCCAAATACTCACAAATTCAATGGATGCAAGAATTGTGAAGGTGATATCAAAGAAGGGGTCCTATGTTAACATGTAACTTGGCCTGCTAAGTTTTTTTTTATTGAAAGATTTTGATTTCTGTAAATATGGCCTCCTGATGCTGCAAATTCAACAAATTACCATTTTAGTTCTCTTTACAACCTTTAAAATGTTTTGATGTCTGTTGTGCATAATAATTTGAAACAGTGCATTTTGAGTTTTTTACTTAAAAAAAAAATCTGTTATCATTAGGAGATAACTTCATTAAAACTCGCATTATACTCCAACGGCTGATGGCTTGAAGATTATACTGACTGTCATTTGCATCGACTATTTAGGAAAATCAGCGAAAAATAACATTTGCATAGTAATTTGGAATATGGTGTATGCTGCAGAACGTCGCTCTTTTGTTGTGGGTCTTTCCTATTGAATTCAATGGGGAAGGTAAAACCCACAACAAATAGTAAATGTTGTGTATTTTGCAACAGAAACACTGCGATTTCGCTGCAAAAATCACAAATCAGAAAAAAAATAACCTTTTTTTTCTTTAAAATTCAGGGTATGTTCACACGGCTTATTTTCCACCGTTTCCAAACATCTGCACATTGATTTCAATGGAAAAAGCGGCGTTCTGTTCCGACAGGGCGTTTTTTTACACGGCCGTTTTGAAAAACGGCCGCGTAAAAAACTCCCGCAAAAAAGAAGTGCATGTCACTTGAGCCGTTTTTGGAGCCGTTTGTCATTGACTCAAAAACAGCTCCTAAAAACGTCCGTAAAATAAGCCACGAAAAACGCGAGTGGCTTAAAAAACGGCTGAAAATCAGGGGCTGTTTTCCCTTGAAAACAGCTCCGTATTTTCAGAAGTTCTTTAGTAAGCGTGTGAACATACCGAGTCACACCGAGTCAAAAACGTCTGGTACCGGGTTCAAAGTATCTTAGTAATCAATGCAAATTCCAAGGTCAGGCAGCACTCAATGAAAAAAAGTGGTTTGTTTGCTCCAAAAGTAGCAAAATTTTAGCTCTCCATTACCTTTTTTTTATGTACTGCTTGAAAAAAGCTATAACGTCGCTACTTTTGGTATAAACAAACCACTTTTTTTCATTGAGTGCTGCCTGACCTTGGACTTTGCATTGGAAACAAAAGTGCAGTATCCAATGTTGTCAGTTTACTTTTTTGACTTAGGGTATGGTCACACGGCAGCCTCCGTTACGGCTGAAATTACGGAGCTGTTTTCAGGAGAAAACTGCTCCGGCATTTCAAACGTAATGGAAAGTGCAGGCGTTTTTCGCAGCGTCCATTACGGACGTAATTGGAGCTTTTTTTCTATGGAGTCACTGGAAAACGGCTCCAATTACGTCCCAAGAAGTGACAAGCACTTCTTTGACGCGGGCGTCTTTTTTACGTGCCGTCTTTTGACAGCGGCGCGTAAAAAAAATGACCGTCGGCACAGAACATCGTAAAGCCCATTCAAATGAATCGGCAGATGTTTGCCGGCGCATTGGAGCCGTGTTTTCGGACGTAATTCGAGGTTAAAACGCCCGAATTACGTCCGTAAATAGGGTGTGTGAACCCAGCCTTACAGATAACCTTTGTACACAACTGTCATTTTCTGGAAGGGGAGAGGGGTTGTGGTCATTGATTTTTACTAAAGGGCTGGAGATAAAAATCTCAGTCTGCAATCTGTCTCTGACCAAACTATTTTTAACCCTTTTAAGACGCAGCCAGTTTTAGCTTTAAAGACTCGTTTGTTTGTTTCTTTGTTTTTTCATTGTTGCATTCCAAGACTCAATACTTTTTTATTCTTCATTGACATAGCCGAATGAGATCTTGCTTTTTACGGGACGAATTGTGTTTTATAATGGCACCATTTTGGGGTTCATATAATGTGTTGTATAACTTTCATAAATTTTTTGGGAGGTGAAAAAAAAAACAGGATTTCGTTTTTTTGCGTTTATCATGCCGTATAATGGCCGAAAAACTGCCAAAAAATCGGAAGCAGAACGCCTCCAAACATCTGGCCATTGATTTCAATGGTAAAAACTGTGTTTCATTCTGACGGGGCGTTTTCTTACGCGGCCGTTTGAAAAAATGCTTAAAAAAAAGTAAAAAGAAGTGCATGTCACTTCTTGAGCCATTTTTGGAGCCGTTTTTTATTGGGTCAATAAAAAACCAGCTACAAAAACGTCCGTAAAAAACGCATCAAAAAACGCTTGATGCGTTAACCCCTTCCCGATTTGTCGTAAGTATACGTCATGGAAAGCCTGTGCTTCCCCCAAATTCTTGTATACTTACAACAAATGGAATGGCACCGGCTCAGAAGCTGTGTGGGTGCCATCATCCCTGGATGTCAGCTGTATCTTACAACTGACACCCTGCTGTAATGGCGGGGACCGAAGTTAGCTTCGATACCCGCCCTTAACCCCTTAAATCCAGCGGTCAAAAGCGGACACTGCATTTAAGGTGTTTGCAGCTCATCGGCACCCCAACAATAAAATTGCCAGGGTGCCGGTAGCTGCAACGGCCACCAGAGGCCTAATAGTTGCCTCCCGATATGCCTAGTATGGAAAACTTTCGTGCCCCTGACATCCACCTGTAACGGCAGGAACCGGAACTAGCTCCAAACCCTGCCATTAACCGCTTAGATGCAGCGATCGAAAGCGATCGCTGCATCTTAGTGGTTGGCAGCAGATCGGCAGCTCTGCCCTGCAATCGCAGGGCTGCCGACTGCTGCTACGGCAACAAAAGGCCTAACAATAGCCTCCTGCTCTGCCATTACAGAAGACCGGAGGCAAAGCCTAATTGGCTTGCTGTCAGTGAATGACTGACAGATCTAATACATTGCACCACATAGGTAGTGCAATGTATTAGAAAAAAATCGGACAGTTGGACCTTCAAGTCCCCTAGTGGGACTAAAGAAAAGTGTAAAAAAAAAAAGCGTAAAAAGAAGTGAAAAAAAAAAGTGGTAAAAAATATAATAAAAGTTTCAAGTAATAAAATAAAACACAATCGCTCTTTTTCCCTTGTCAAGTCCTTTTTGTAATGCCCATGGCCGTGGGCCGCCAGGTTTCCTTACATCCTGACGGCCGCAGCCATGGATCAGTGAGCGCTGGTCCCCATCTCCTCCTCAGGAGACGCCAGCGCTCACTTCCGCTTTGCTCTGCTGTGTCCCGTAGGGTGCACGCGCGCACGCTCATGCCCGCACTTAAAGGGCCAGCGCGCACACCTGAATTAAAGACCAAATTAGCCCATGAGCCCCTGGACTATAAAGAAGGGCTCTGCCCCTTTCTGCATTGCCTGAGCATTGTTGTCTTTACCTTAGTTTGTCTCTGCAAATGGTCTTCTAAGTGTCTTCCAGTTCGCAGTGTTTCCCGTTCCTGCTACCTCTAACCTGTATCCCGTGCTATCCTGGTCCAAGTGCCGTACTGAGTTAGAGCCGTGCTGCACTGTGTACCACGCCTGTCCTGCTACACCACGCCTGGTGCCTGCCTGCTGCCTAGTCCCATCCGAGCCTGTCTTGCTACTGTCTGAAGCTACCACAGGTGCACCTATACGAACTATAGACTTTGACCTGTGTCCTGTTGGCCAGCTGCCATACCGTTAAGGCGGTACGGCCCAGTGGGTCCACGCACACTACGTGATACTTTTATTATTGAAAAAAAAAATTAAACTATACATATTTGGTATTGCCGCAACCGTAACGGCCCAATCGATAAAAATATTATGTTATTTATTCCATGCGGTGAACGGCGTAAAAGAAACCGTAAAAAACAATGCCAGAATTTGTGTTCTTATGGTCACTTTGCCCCACAAAAATTGAAATAAAAAGTGATCAAAAAGTTGCATGTATCCAAAAATGTTACCTATAAAAACTATAGCTCGTCGCGCAAAAAACAAGCCCTCATACAGCTCCGTCGATGCAAAAATGTAAAGTTATGGTTCTCACAACATGGCGACAGAAAAAATACATTCTTTTTACAAAAGTAATTTTATTGTGCAAAAAGTTGTAAAACATAAAAAAGTGATAGAAATTAGGGATTGCCGGAATCGTACTGACCGCGCGGGATTAAGTTAACATGTAATTTATAATGCATGGTGAACGCTGTATATAAATAACTATGCCAGAATTGCTGTTTTTTTGGTCACCATTACAAAATTGGATAAAAAGTCATCAAAATGTCGCTTGTTCCCTCAAAATGGTACCAATAATAACTAAAGCTCATCCCGTAAAAATAATATAAGTTAAGGCTCCAATAAGTCAGGAAATAAAAAAAAATCCAGTTGTGCAGGCTCGAGGGGAACATTTCTTCTGTTTCAAGAGGCGCTTTTTCAAGGCCCTAAAATTAGGGAACCAGGAAGGGTAGGGCCCAAACATATCTGCTGGAAGCGAGGGTTCCCGTATTGTACAAGGACAACACTTCCCAGAAAAATTCCCCAAACTGCAAAGGTGCGGATTGCGGACCAAAAGGGGGATAAGGAAGGACATTTATCACTTCGACACTAGCCTGTGCAGAAAGGATTGCTTCACAGCGGAACACACATCTATGGATTATTTTATTCTTTTTTTTTACCCCATTATTATGCCACCTGATCATGCCCCTGATGTACTCTGCCCAGCTTACCTATATCCCCAAATTATAAACTGAAATACCAGTGAAACTCCAAACAAAAATACCAAACAAAATCCACGCTCCAAAAGCCAAATGGCGCTCCCTCCCTTCTGAACCCTACAGTGTGCCCAAATAGCCGTTTACTTCCACATATATGGCATCGCCATACCCGGGAGAACCCTTTTAACAATTTTTGGGGTGTGTGTCTCCAGTGGCATAAGCTGGGCACAACATATTTGCCTATTTGCCACTGAAATGGCATATCTAGGGAAAAATTTTCATTTTTACTTTGCACCTTCCGCAGCGCAATCATTTATGGAAAAGACCTGTGAGGTGAAAATGCTCACTACACCCCTTAATAAATGCCTTGAGGGGACTAGTTTCCAAAATGGGGTCACTTCTCAGGGGTTTCTTTTTATTATTTCACATCAGAGCCTCTGCAATTGTGAACCAATACTGTGTAAATCGCTAAATTAGGCCTCAACTTTGCATGGTACTCTTTCACTTCTCAGTCTGGTCGAATGTCCAGGCAAAAGATTAGGGCCACATGTAGGATGCACCACATATTGGCATATTTATGGAAAAAATCCCATTTTCACTATGCAACATCGAGTGCACACTAATTTCTGTGAAACACCTGCAGGGTTAACATGCTCACTACACCCCTAGGTGAATACATTGAGGGGTGTAGTTTCCAAAATGGGGTCACTTCTGGTGGGTTTCCACTGTTTTGGTCCCACAGGGGTATCGCAAATGCGACATAGCGACAGAAACCAATCCAGCAAATCTGCACGCCAAAAGCCAAATGGCGCTCCTTCTCTTCTGATCCTTTCTGTGTACCCAAACAGCAGTTTATGACCACATATGGGGTACTCCGTACTCCAGAGAAGTTGCTTTACAAATGTTGGGGATCTTTTTTTCCTTTATTTGTTGAGAAAATGAAAAATTGTGAGCTAACGCTACGTCTTATTGAACAAAAAGGATTATTTTTATTTTCACTGCCCAATTCTAATAAAATCCATGAAACACCTGTGGGGTCAAAATGCTCCCTACACCCCTATATGAATTTCTCATGGGGTGTAGTTTCCTAAATGGGGTCACTTTTTGGAAATTTCTCTGTTTTGTCTCCTCAGGGGCTTTGCAAATGCGACATGGCCTCTGCAAACCATTACTGCTAAATTTGAGCTCCAAGAGCCAAATGGTGCTCTTTCCCTTCTAAGCCCTGCTGTGTGTCTAAATAGCCATTTATGACCACATCTGGGTATTGTTTTACTCGGGAGATACTGATTTACAAATGTTGTGGTGCTTTTTCTCTTTTAGTCCTTTTGAAAATGAAAAAAATTTGCTAAACCTACATTTTCTTCAAAAGAATGTAGATTTTCATTTTCACGGTCTACTTCCAATAATTTGTGATAAAAACCTGTGTGGTCAAAATGCTCACTATACAGCTTAGATAATTTCCTCAAGGGGTGTAGTTTCCAAAATGGGGTCACTTGTGGGCGGTTTCCACAGTTTTGTCTTTTTGGGGGCTTTGCAAATGTGACATGGCCTCCGCAAACCATTCCTGCTAAATTTGAGCTCCAAATGCCAAATGGTGCTCTTTCCCTTCTAAGCCCTGCCGTGTGTCCAAACAGCCATTTAGGAACACATGTGGGGTATTGTTTTATTTGGGAGAAATTGCTTTATAAATTTTGCAGTGCTTTTCTCCTTTAGGGCACGTCCAGACGTGGCGGAATTGCTGTGGAATTCCGCTGCGGACAGTCCGCAGTGGAATTATCCAGCGGCCGTTTTTTACAGTTGTTTCAATACATTTTTAGGCAAGTTAGTTCAGACGTTGCGGAAAACTCAGCTGCAGACAATAGGCTGCAGTGCGGAATTTTCCCTCCATAGCATGCACTGTCTGTTGCGGAGAAGAAGCGGAATTTCACTGCGGATTTCAGCCTTTGTAATGCAAAAACTGAAATCTGTGGCAAGTCCGATGTCTTTTCTGCAACGTCTGAATTACCTGTCAAATATGCAAATGTTGGTGCAGATTCGTTGCGTAATTGCCCCAAATCTGCACCAACATTTGTAGTGGAAAAACTCTGCCACGTCTGGACGTACCCTTAGTCTTTGTGGAAATGAGAAAAAATTAGCTAAACCTACATTTTTCTTTGAAAGAATATAGATTTTCATTTTCACGGCCTACTTCCAATAATTTATGGAATAAAATTGTTTTGGCACCGCAAGAGCCCTTCAAACCTGACATGGTGCCTAAAATATATTCTAATAAAAACGAGGCCCAAAATCCACTAGGTACTCCTTTGCTTCTGAGGCCTGTGCTTCAGTCCATAAGCACACTTGGACCACATGTGGGATATTTCTAAAAACTGCAGAATATGGGCAATAAATATTGAGTTGCGTTTCTCTGGTAAAACCTTCTGTGTTACAAAAAAATGCATTAAAAATGAATTTCTGCAACAAAAAAAAAAATGAAATTTGTAAATTTCACCTCTGCTTTGCTTTAATTCCTGCGAAACCTCGAAAGGGTTAAGAAACTTTCTAAATGCTGTTTTGAATACTTTGAGGGGTGAAGTTTTTAAAATCGGGTGACTTATTGGGGGTTTCTAATATATAAGGCCCTCAAAGCCACTTCACAACTGAACTGGTGCCTGAAAAAATAGCCTTTTCAAATTTTCTTGAAAATGTGAGAAATTCCTGCTAAATTTCTAAGCCTTGTAACATCCTAGAAAAATAAAAGGATGTTTAGATTGGCATAGTTTTTTAAAGTAGACATATGGGGGATGTTAATTAGCAACAATTTTGTGTGGTATAACTGCCAGTCTTACAAGCAGATACATTTAAATTTAGAAAAATGCAAGTTTTTGCAATTTTTCCCTAAATTTTTGTGTTTTTCACAATTAAATACTGAATGTTTCGAACAAATTTTACCAGTAACATAAAGTACAATGTGTCATGAGAAAACAATCTCAGAATCGCTTGGATAGGTAAAAGCATTCCAAAGTTATTACCACATAAAGTGAAACATGTCAGATTTGAAAAATGAGGCTATGTCAGGAAAGTCAAGAGTGGCCAAAGCGGGAAGGGGTTAAAAACGGCTGAAAATCAGAGGCTGTTTTCCTTGAAAACAGCTCCGTATTTTAGAGCAGTTTTTTGTTTAGCATGTGAACATACCCTGAGAGATAATAAAGCACATAATACAGATAGATAGATTAGTGTCAGTGAGTGTGTTTCATAGTGAGAAGGTAATAGATGGATTTACAATAATTTGCTAGACAGATTTTAGAGAGAGATAGTAGTCAGTCAGTGTCAATGTGTTAGTTAGTCTCTGTTCACACCTGCGTCAGGGCTCCGTTCAGGGGTTCTGTCTGAGCTTTCCGTCAGGGAACCCATAAACAGAACCCTGACTGAAACAAACGGAAACCATAGGTAATTCCCCCGAATCTGTACCAACATTTGCAGCAGAAAAATTCTGCCACGTCTGATCGTGGCCTTAGGATGCTTTAATCGAACCATCGAACTCAGCTATCCCCATCACTTGTATTAGGTTACGTTCACATGTGGCAGAATTTTTCCGCTGCAAATGTTGGTGCAGATTCGGGACAATTACGCAACAAACCTGCACCAACATTTGCATATTTGATAGGGAATTCAGACTATGCCAATATCACAGCGGACTTGCCACAAATTTACGTTTTTGCATTGCAAAGGCTGAAATCCGCAGTGAAATTATGCTGCTTCTCCGCAACATAATGTGCATGGTGCGGAGGATAAATTCTGCACTGGAGCCTAATTTCCGCACAGTTATTATCCGCAACGTCTAAACTTTTTTTTCTAAACGTTTCCTTAAGTTTCCTAAATATGTATAGAAACCAATGTAAAAAACGGCTGTTGCAGAATTCAACTGCGGACTTTCATGCAGCGGAATTCAACAGCAATTCCGCCACGTCTGAATGTGGCCTTATAGGTGACATACTCATATTTTATATTGTATATACTGTGAGGGTTTAGCATCAGGAGAGGTTGGTACAGCGGTTTCTTAGTAGCCAGAGACAGGGACACCGTGCATTAAAAGTCATAACAGGGCTTTGCCTGTGTTTTTATTCTTGTCAAAGAAACAGCCTCTTGTACAACAAGGCAAAATACAAAATAAATCCTGCTCGTCTGAGCACTAACTAAACAAGATATTATCTAACTATACCGAGTGCCTTCCTACCAGGCACTGGACACAAAGTAACACAGGTCTTTACTCACATAGAATACAGGCTACTCCAGCCTTAGTAGTCTCCAGTCTGAGTCAGGGGTGAGACTCACACACACTGTGTCTGCACCTTTTTATACACAGGCTACAGGTGCAGCTAATTGAGCAGCAGCCTTGTCCTACAAACAGAGATGGACTAGGGATTGGGGAACCCGCCCTGCTCTTCTCCAATCCAACTCCAGGCCCTTATTCCGGCTTTTCCTTAAGCCGAGATTGGAAAGCTAGAGCTTTCTATTGCAAGAACTACTCATTCTCTGGAGCCTAGGATACATATGACAGGATTCTAGGGGAAATGTACCTTCCCTCAATGACTTTACCTGTCACTGTCTCACATACCCTCTTCCTCTGTTCGAGCCCGTGGGATCGGACACATTTAGCTTCAAGGCAGTGTGTCCTAGACAAAGCGTCAGCATTGCCCTGCAGTTTTCCTGCTCTGTGTTCCACAGTATATTTGAAGTTCTGCAAAGTAAGAAACCACCGTGTAACTCTTGAATTTCTCTCTTTAGCTTGACACATCCACGTAAGAGGAGAGTGGTCTGTAACCAACCTAAACCGACGACCCAATAAATAATATCTCAGGGACTCAAGTGCCCACTTAATTGTCAAGCACTCCCGTTCAACTATGCTATAGTTTTTCTCAGCCGGGGTAAGTTTTCTGCTCAAATAGGTCACAGGATGTTCCTCACCACCCACCTCTTGTGACAGAACTGCTCCGAGCCCCACATCAGAAGCATCAGTTTGGACAACAAACTCCTTTTTGAAGTCAGGAGTGACTAAGACTGGTTGGTTACACAGGGCCAGTTGCAACTCTTGAAAGGCGCTTTCAGCCTTCGTGTCCCACTTGACCATGACAGACCTACTTCCCTTGGTAAGATCTGTCAGGGGCGCTGCTGTGCTGGCAAAGTTTGGAATGAACCTGCGGTAATAACCTACAATTCCTAGAAAAGCTCTGACCTGCTTTTTGGTTGAGGGCTGGGGCCAGTTTTGGATAGCCTCAACTTTGTTGACCTGTGGCTTTATCACCCCTCTCCCAATTATGTACCCCAGATACCGTGCTTCCTCCAAGCCTAAGGAACATTTCTTTGTGTTTGCTGTTAACCCCGCGGCTCTGAGGGAGTTTAGTACTGCTTGTACTTTTGGTAAGTGGCTTTCCCAGTCATCACTAAAGATTATAATGTCGTCCAGATATGCCGAAGCATACCGACGATGGGGTTTGAGGACTATGTCCATTAACCTTTGAAAGGTCGCTGGAGCCCCATGTAGCCCAAATGGTAAACAAATATATTGAAACAGACCATCCGGGGTGATGAACGCAGTTTTCTCTTTGGCGCCCTCCGTGAGCGGTACTTGCCAGTAGCCTTTGGTTAAATCAAGTGTTGAAAAATACCTTGAATGGCCCAGTCTCTCTATTAACTCGTCAACTTTTGGCATTGGGTATGCGTCAAACTTTGACATCTCATTTAACTTGCGGAAGTCGTTACAGAAACGCAATGACCCATCTGGTTTCGGAATCAATACAATGGGACTTGACCATTCACTTTTTGACTCTTCAATAATCCCCAGGTCTAGCATTTTCTTGACCTCCTCAAATATGGCTTGTCTACGAGCTTCAGGGACTCTGTAGGGTTTCAAGTGGACCCGAACCTGAGGCTCGGTCACAATGTCATGTTTTATTATACTGGTCTGTCCTGGCAGTTCTGAAAACACGTCTGTGTTTCTCTGCACAAACTCTTTTGTCTCCTGTTTCTGTGGCTTTGCGAGGGATTCTGACACATACACATCTGGGTTAGGACTATAGGGGGTCCTTACTGCCACGAGGGTCTCTCTTTCTTTCCATGGCTTAATTAAGTTTACATGGTATAACGGCACTGTCTTCTTTTTACCTGGTTGGTAAACTTTATAATTTACATCCCCCACCTTTTCAATTATCTCATACGGCCCTTGCCATCTAGCAAGAAATTTGCTTTCTACGGTTGGCACTAAGACCAACACTCGATCACCAGAGTTAAAATTTCTAAATTTAGCAGTTCGGTTATACACGCTGCTCTGAGCATCCTGAGCTTGCTCCAAGTGTTCCTTAACTATCGGCATGACCGCAGCGATTCGGTCTTGCATCAACGTGACATGCTCGATTACACTCCTATAAGGTGTGGACTCTTGCTCCCAGGTTTCCTTGGCTATGTCCAGGAGACCACGGGGTTGTCTGCCGTATACAAGTTCGAAAGGAGAAAACCCTGTGGATGATTGAGGAACTTCACGTACAGCGAACATCAAATTGGGCAGAAGACAGTCCCAATCCTTCCCATCCTTACTAACCACCCTCCTTAACATGCCTTTTAATGTCTTATTGAATCTTTCGACAAGACCATCAGTTTGAGGGTGATATATAGAGGTACGCAGGTGTTTAATTTTCAGCAGTTTACATAATTCCTTGGTGATTTCGGACATAAAGGGAGTTCCCTGATCGGTAAGGATTTCCTTAGGTAAACCAGTACGGGAAAACATGTAAAACAACTCTCTTGCAATGGCTTTTGAAGAGGAATTTCGCAAAGGGACTGCCTCAGGGTAGCGTGTGGCATAGTCCAACACCACTAGGATATATTGATGTCCTTTAGAGGATTTGACTAAAGGGCCGACCAGATCCATGGCAATACTTTCAAAAGGGATCCCAATGATAGGCAAAGGCACCAGCGGACTCCTAAAATGTGGTATAGGAGCCGTTATCTGACACTCCGGGCAGGACTCGCAATACCTCTGAACTTCCATATATACCCCCGGCCAGAAGAATCGTTGCAAGATACGCTCTCTGGTCTTTTTGCAACCTAGATGTCCACCCAGCACGTGTTTATGAGCCAGGTCCAAGACCGTTCTACGATACGGTTGGGGTATCACCAGCTGTTCAACAACCTCCCCACGTACGTTATCTATCCGATACAGCAAATCCTGGTTAACCGCCATGTGTGGAAACACCTTATCAGCCCCTGGATGTTGAGGCACTCCATTTAATACCTTAGTATTTTCCCTGGCTTTTACCAATGTGGGATCGCTAAGTTGAGCGGTCCCAAAATTGTTACGTGATACATTTAACTCTGGTATCTCAGAAATTTCCTCCTGCTCATCTGTTTCACCAGCAAAAACAGCCAGAGGAAATTTATCAGGCTCAGTGGTCACCCCTACTGCTGGCACCTCAGCATCTTCGTTAAAGGGTTCTGGGCTAATCACAGCGCACACATTAATACCATCATTAACATTTACAGTGGAGGTTACATCTTTCTTCCTCCACAAGTCCCAGAACACTGGGAAGTCTCTCCCCAGGATCACACTGTGCATCAGGGACTTGACCACACCCACTTCATGGCAAGCGGTTCCACAGGAAGTCTCTAGAGTGACCAAAGCGGTGGGGTATTCTTTAGTGTCCCCATGTATGCACAGGACCCCTATACTATGTCCGCTGAATGTTCCAGGGTCTATCAGGCTGGCATGCACCAGGGTAACCAGACTCCCAGAATCCAGCAAGGCACTCACAGTACACCCTTCCACTTTTACGACACACATTTGTTGCTCAGTCTCGTAAACAGTCTCAGCAGA
The DNA here is from genome assembly GCF_050947455.1 of Rhinoderma darwinii. NCBI lineage: Eukaryota > Metazoa > Chordata > Amphibia > Anura > Rhinodermatidae > Rhinoderma > Rhinoderma darwinii. The sequence continues at coordinate 340,891,720 of NC_134687.1, forward strand.
ACAAACAGGACGCGCAAACAAGGATATTCGCCTTGCTGCATCACACTCCATTGGCTCAGTAGTCAGTGGACAATTGGCAGCAATATGCCCAGGTCCATAACACCGCCAGCACTGTATGCGGCCCTGGTCCCCAACTTGAGACCTGGCCTTCAGTGTCTCTCTGGGATTTCTTCCCTCCGTCTGCTCCCCTTCTGAGCCACCTCCCTTAAAGACATTTCTCACCCCTCTAGTAAATGGAACAGTCTTACCGGGTGCTCCGCACGATTTGCTGTTCCTGGGGTTAGAACATCCAGGCGGTACTTCTTGGAGTAGATCCTGAGTAGCTCTGTACCTTTCAATCAGGTTCACCAGCTGTTCCGCATCTGTAGGATCTCCTTGACCGACTCAACGCTGAACCTTCGGTGGTAAGGAGCGGATGTATTTGTCAAGCACCACTCTCTCCACGATCTGCTCAAGGGTTGATTCCTCTGGCTGTAGCCATTTCCTTGCAAGATGGACAAGATCATACATTTGTGATCGCGCAGGTAGGTGTTCCACGAAAGTCCAGTTGTGCACCAGTCGAGCACGCACATTCACATTAATACCCAGACGGGCAAGGATCTCACCCTTCAGCTTGGAGTAATCCTTGGCATCCTGCTCATTGAGATCAAAGTACGCCTTTTGCGGCTCTCCGGTTAGGAAAGGTGCCACCACTGCTGCCACTCGCTCAAACACCATGAGATAGGCCTCAACATCGTCGGTGGATGTCATCTTCTGCAGAGATGTCTGTACCACTGCACGAGTGGTTTGGCGCAAACCATGAGGCCCCGCTGACCTCTCCACTGAGGCCTGAATTTGGTCTTGCAAATAGCGATTAATTTGCTGCTGTTCTTTTAAGGCCAGTCTGTGGGCTTCACCCAGCAGAATATTAGTTTCAGCCTGTGCACGCATGGCTTCCTCATGCACCATTCGCTGAGTCGCGCTGGCTTCTTGCAGAGCTGTGCTTATCTTCCCCTGGTTGATATTAGCCTGAATCAGCTGTTTAAGTATTTCATCCATTTTAACAGTCTCTTTTTCTAGCCCTGTTGCCGCTTTCACCCAAGACATACACTTCCAAGCACTCTCGGGGAGAAAAAATTGTGTTGTTGCCCCTAGCAACGATTTTCCACTTGGAGCAGCAAAAGTCCTTTTAAATAGGTATATGTCTCTTTAAGACCGTGCCCGCATTCTCCACCATATGTGAGGGTTTAGCATCAGGAGAGGTTGGTACAGCGGTTTCTTAGTAGCCAGAGACAGGGACACCGTGCATTAAAAGTCATAACAGGGCTTTGCCTGTGTTTTTATTCTTGTCAAAGAAACAGCCTCTTGTACAACAAGGTAAAATACAAAATAAATCCTGCTCGTCTGAGCACTAACTAAACAAGATATTATCTAACTATACCGAGTGCCTTCCTACCAGGCACTGGACACAAAGTAACACAGGTCTTTACTCACATAGAATACGGGCTACTCCAGCCTTAGTAGTCTCCAGTCTGAGTCAGGGGTGAGACTCACACACACTGTGTCTGCACCTTTTTATACACAGGCTACAGGTGCAGCTAATTGAGCAGCAGCCTTGTCCTACAAACAGAGATGGACTAGGGATTGGGGAACCCGCCCTGCTCTTCTCCAATGCAACTCCAGGCCCTTTTTCCGGCTTTTCCTTAAGCCGAGATTGGAAAGCTAGAGCTTTCTATTGCAAGAACTACTCATTCCCTGGAGCCTAGGATACATATGACAGGATTCTAGGGGAAATGTACCTTCCCTCAATGACTTTACCTGTCACTGTCTCACAATACGTATATATATATTTATATACTGTACACATATATACAAAATATATGTAATGTTTTCTTTAGCACCTTCAGGACAGCCTGCTTTGGCCTTGTGGGCACAGCCGATTTTTTCAAATCTGACGTGTTACTTTATGTGGTAATAACTTTCATATGCTTTTACCTATCCAAGCGATTCTGAGATTGTTTTTTCATTACATATTGTAATTTATGTTAGTGGAAAAATTTGGTCGATAAATTCAATATTTAGATGTGAAAACCACCAAGATTTAGAGAAAAGTAGCAAAAATTAGCATTTATTTAAATATATCATTGTCAGGAAGGGTCTGTGGACCCACTAGGCCGTACCGCCTTGGCGGTAAGGCAGCTGGCCTACAGGGCGCAGGTCAATGTCTATAGTTCGTATAGGTACCTGTGGCAGTTTGGGCAGCAGCAGGGCAGGCTCGGCTGGAACTAGGCAGCAGGTAGACGTCAGGCGAGATGAAGCAGGTCAGACGTGGGATACAGCACGACACGACTTTGGCACAGCACAGTGCTCGACCAGGATAGTATGGAATGCAGGGAACAGGAACAGGAAAACACTAGGAAGCCATCACATAGACAAACTTAGGAAACATCAACAACGCTCAGGCATAGAAGCAGGAGACTGGAGCCCTCTTATAGTCCAGGGTACTCACGGGTTCAAGGTCATCAGAAGCGCACCCTACGGGATCCGGCTGAGGTGAGTGGACGCGAGCACTGGCGTCTCCTGAGGAGGAGGCTGGGGCAAGCGCTCGCCGACTCAGGCTGTCAGGAGGAGATTGGAGCTGACGGCCCGCAACCACGGACATTACAATCTGATTGTAAAACAGATAGTAATACCACACAAAATAGTTACTAGTTTACATTTCCTATATGTCTACTTTATGTTTGCATCCTTTTTTGAACAAGCTTTTATTTTTCTAGGATGTTACAAGGCTTTGAACTTTAGCAGCAATTTCTTACATTTTCAAGAAAATTTCAAAAGGCTATTTTTTCAGGGACCAGTTCTGTTGTGATGTGGCTTTTAGTGCCTTACATTTTTGAAAGTCTCCATAATTCACGCAATTTTAAAAAGTGCACCCCTCAAAGTATTCGAAACAGCATTTAGAAAGTTTCTTAACCCTTTAGGTGTTTCACAGGAAATAAAGCAAAGTCGAGGTAAAATTTACAAATTTCATTTTTTGGGCGAAATTCATTTGTAATAAAAAAAAAATCTGTGACACAGAAGGTTTTACCAGAGAAACGCAACTTATAATTTATTGCCCAGATTCTACAGTTTTTAGAAATATCCCACATGTGGTAATGGACTGAAGCACAGGCCTCAGAAGCAAAGGAGCACCTAGTGGATTTTGGTGCCTCCTTTTTTTTTACAATATATTTTAGGCACCATTACAGGTTTGAAGAGGTCTTGTGGTGCCAAAACAGTAGAAACCCCCAAAGGTGACCCCATTTTAGAAACTTCGCCCCTCAAGGAATTTATCTAGGGGTATAGTTATCATTTTGACCCCACAGTTTTTTTGCTAAATGTATTGGAATTAATCTGTGAAAATGAAAAGCTACTTTTTTTGTGAAAAAGCATAGACATTTTTAATTTTTACAAGTAATAAAAAGCACCCCAAAATTTGTAAAGCATCTTCTCCCAATTACGGCAATACCCCATATGTGGCAATAAACTGCTGTTTGGACAAACGGCAGGGCTCAGAAAGGATGGAGCACCATTGGGATTTTGGAGCGCAGATTTTGCTGGAATGGTTTTCGGTGCCATGTCGTGTTTGCAATGCCCTAGAGGGACCAAAACAGTGGAAACAACCCAAAAGTGACCCAATTTTGGAAACTACACCCCTTAAGCAATCTTTCTAGGGATATAGTTAGCATTTTGATTCCACAGGTTTTTTTGAAGAAATTAGTGGAATTAGTCTGTGAAAATTAATTTCAACATTCTTGTCCACTAAAATGTTGCATTTTTTCATTTTCACAAGGGATAAAGGAAAAAAATCACCCCAACGTTTATAAAGCAATTTCTCTTGAGTACGGCAATAGACCCATATGTGGTAATAAATTTTTTTTTCACTAGAAATTAATTAACCCTTTCAGGACTGATCCTTTTTTTGCTATTTCATTTTCATTTTTCACTCCCCGCCTTCCAAGAGTCATAACTTTTTTCGTTTTCCGTCAGTAGAGTGTTGTGAGGGCTCATTTTTTCCGGATGCAGTTGTAGTTTCTATTGACACCATTTAAAGTACCATATAATGTACTGGGAAACTGAAAATAAAATTATTTGCGGGCTGAAATTGGAAAAAACTACCATGCGGTAAAAACAATAACTTAACTTTATTCTGCGACTCAGGGGCGTAGCTAGGGGGGCAGGCGGGGCATGTGCCCCGGGCGCAACTTAGAGGGGGCACCAACGTTACCTCCTCCTGCACTATAATTGTACCTGTGTCTATAGGACACAGGTACAATTAGAAGCAATGAATAGCCGGGTACGTTCCGTTCCCGGCTATTCAGCTCCTTTGTACCAGAGAAGCGCTATCACGCTTCCGTCGATGAAAGGTGCTGAGTGACAGGGAAAGTCATCCTGCCCAGCCAATCAGCGCCTTTCATAGACGCTTCGTTCAACCCCCAGGAGACCTGCGCAGTAGAGAGCAGGTCTCCATGGCTGCCGGTCGGCGTGGGAGCGGGATTAAGGTGAGTTTAAATTGTTTATTTTATTGTAATAAAAATAACGGGGGGGGGGCTTTATCTACGGGGGGACTTTATCTACAGGGGGCTTTATCTGCTGGGGGCTTTATCTACGGGGGGCTTTATCTACGGGGGGACTTTATCTACGGGGGTGTTTATCTACAAGGGGGGACTTTATCTACAAGGTGGGCTTTATCTACATGGGGGCTTTATCTATGGGGGGGGGGCTTTATCTATGGGGGGACTTTATCCACGGGGGGCTTTATTTACAGGGGGCTTTATGTACAGGGGGGCTTTATCTACAGGGGGGCTTTATCTACAGGGGGGCTATATACTGGGATGGGCTATCTATGGAGCACCATATACAGGGGTGGACTATATCTACAGGGGAGCTATATGCAGGGGTGGGCTAGATCTACAGGGGGGCTATATACAGGGGTGGGCTATCTATGGAGCACTATATACAGGGGTGGGCTATATCTACAGGGGGGCTATATACAGGGGTGGGATATCTATAGAGCACTATATACAGGGGTGGGATATATCTACAGGGGGCTATATACAGGGGGGGTTGCACTAAATTGAGCTGTATTTGTGCTGGTGCTGTATATATGTACTGAGCTTGGTTCTGGTGCTATATATATGTACTGAGCTTTGTTCTGGTGTTGTGAATAGAACTATATTGCTTGTAAAATGTACAAATGTTTTTATGCTCAAGTTACATAAAAATAAATGACACCTCTTTGATTGGTAGAGAAAACAAACACGGCGAGGGGGAAGGAGATGTCGGGAAAGAGGTTGGGGGGGTGACAAACTGAATCTTTGCCCCGGGTGCTGGAGAACCTAGCTACGCCTCTGCTACGACTCAATACGATTACGGTGATGCCAAATTAGAATAGTTTGTTTAATATTTTATTAATTTTACGAAGAAAAAACTATTTGATAAAAATACTTTTTTTATTTGAGGGTTTATTTTTGGCAGGACTAGCTGTAGTTTTTATTGATACTATTTTGAGCCTATCAGGACCAGCCATAGGCTTCCGTACATGGCAGACACTGTTGCCATGACAATCGCATCGTGGGGGCTGCCGATGTGCTAAAAAACCTTTAAATGCAGAGATCGCAATTGCTCAGCGCATTTAAGGGGTTAATTGACAAAATCAATGGGAAAGGACCACTGGCCAGCAACAGTGGAGTGTCAGCTGTCAGAGAACTTGGTTCCCGGTGCACCGACAGTGAGCACCTGGAAAGACTCAGTAACTGTACGCCCTCGTGCGGGAAGTAACCTCCCGGGATGACGTACAGTTACTGAGTCATGCGGCTAGGGGTTAAAATAACACCAAACCTGTTGCTACGCCCTAAAAAGAGATAATTTTTTGACTGCTTGTTAAAAAGCCTTTGCTTCTTCTGATACCACCGTGTGGACCGTTATTTCATTTTAAAAAGCATACAAAATTCAACAGTGCCGTGCGTTTTTACACAGGCTGTTTGTTACCTCCAGCTACCATTTGTTTACGCATAGCCATATACTGTATGTTACAGTCCTACAAAAACTCAGAGTGTCATACACAATTTTTTAGGGCAATCGGAACACTTTCAATTCACAACAAATTTATGCAAATTGAAACTGACATCTGGTACGACCGAATCAGACCCGGAAATTATCTCATCTCTAGCTAGAACACAACAAACTAGAGTTAATCAAAGCTCTAGCACACTCAGAATTAAAATTCATATTATTCATATGAATTCATACATTATTAAAAATAAATACTGAAACAAATTACAGACATTTAATAATTGCATTTAAGTAAAAGATATACCCTGCAAAAAACAACAAAAAACCTGCATAGTCGTGTAGACAGGTCATTTATATGTTTGCATCAGAAATGAAAACCACTTTCAGAAGCAGTCTTGTCATCATGAAATTTCATACTGCTTGTATAACTACTATCAAGTGAGCGTACAAATGCAGACAATTGATTCTAAAATCTATTTGCAGCTTCCATGTCCAATAAACTACAGACAGCACAAGGAATAGAATTTCAAAGAAAGAAATTGGAGGATAGTGTACTATAAAATGAAAAATATGCATCATACATTATTAATTATTTGTTCATATTATTTACTCCTCAGAGAACTCATAATTTTTTCAGGGAAAAATCTAAATATAGAAAGATTTTCAGATCCAAATCTCCACCAAAACTTCAAACTCCAAAACTCCAAGGAGATGATGCCACATTGAGGCCACTTGGTGGAATATGAATTACAGGCTAGCTAAAATGTTTTTTTTTTCACTTATTAGGGTATGTGCACACACAAAATCAAAAACGTCTGAAAATATGGAGCTGTTTTCAAGGGAAAACAGCTCCAGATTTTCAGACGTTTTTTAAGCAAACTCGCCTTTTTCACGGCGCTTTTTACAACCATTTTTGGAGCTGTTTTTCTATAGAGTCTTTGGCTGAAATATGGCTGAAGAAGTGACATGCACTTCTTTTTCGCCCCGTCGGAACAGAACTCCGTTTTCCCATTGAAATCAATGGGCAGTTGTTCCGTGTGAACATACCCTTACTCTCAAGTTTGTTTTTCCTTCTTTTTATATATAAGCTGTTTGTGCATGCCATCTTGAGGTGCAAATTTATTTGCAAGTGATTTATGTTAAATGAAAAAACAAGCAAGGGGGTAGGCAGCAAACGGTGCAGACATGCAGTGTCTATGCCCCAGTTTCCATAGTTCGCATATTAAAAGAGCAAACCCAAAATCCATCCTCGATAAGCCTCACAACATACAATGTTTAAGACTAAAGTCAATCACTGATGGTCACAACAATCTATTCCAGCATCGCTAAAAAGGGAAATCTCGGGGCGTGGCCAGCTATGGATGGGTGAAGACGTGCTTCCCTGAGCTCCTCCACCAGCCTCACCAACATCAGCTGTCATCCAGCTTTTAAGATGGGGAAGGCCAACAAAAAAGGCAAGACTGCCTCATCTACTCATCCCTCATCTCCTCAGAGTGACATTGGGGCATATTTCAGGAGGCAGACCCTCATGCAGCTGCGGGGCTCGCTCCGGCCTGAGGCCCGGGGACAAGATGGCTGCCCGGCCCCGACACCTGGGCTGCCCCAGTACTCCGTGGGCATTGCCCCACTACTCACGGATGTCACCCTACCTTTTCCAGGACCTTCGCAGCGGACCCTTGACTCCGAGCTCCATGCTGAGGGTGCTGGATTCCGGACTCCCCATGTGGATGCGTCCCAAGAAGGCCGCCGCGACCTTCTTCTGGAAGATCCCAGCCTTGCATGTGCCGCTACGATGTCCTGGCCAGCCTCACCTGCTGGGGAGGTCTCGTCTGTAGGCATCCCCCGGCACTCCGCTGCTGTCTCCGGGGATACCGCCGAGGCTGACCCTCTGCCCCATACCTCACACGAGGCCCTCCAAAATTGCCACCGGCACTTGCTGCCGGAGATGAGGAAACCGGAAGTGGGTGCATCCTGTCCGGCATCGCCTGTCAGACCTGCGGTCCTTCCTCCTGGCTACACACGGCCCAGGCCCACCTGCGCTGGAGGACTCCTGGCCCGCTGTCTCTGAGCCCCTGCCTCGGCCTTGTCCTCGGGCCATTCCTCTGCAGGATGCATCCTCTCCGCTGCTGGATCTGAACTGTGAGTACGGTGGTCACGGCCCACATGTTCCCCTATCCGCTGCTCAGGCCCACATACTCCTCCAGCCTCACAAAGGCCTTAGCCCACTGGGAGTTTCCCCCACATGGTCCTCTGGCTCCTCTTGGGGTAGCCCCCCGCATGTACAGCCGGCTTCTCCATCCTCGCTGCATCAGGGGTCTCCCTCGCCTCTTCAGCCCTTACCTCTCTCCCATGCCTGCAGCCAGGGTTCCGCCATCCTCCCTTCCAGCCACCATGTTCTGGACTCAGCTCGCAATCCGGGTGATGTTCTGGTTGTTTTCAGCTTGTCATGCTGCCTCCTCATCTGTATCGGGTTGTGAGGTTAGACCGGCAACTCTTTTGGACATTCGTCAGATGGTCCAAACGCTGCCCACTAGGGTTGATATGACTTCCTTTGCCAAACAGATTGTGGAAGAATGTAAATTGGAGTTTTCCCAATTTCGTGCTGAACTGAATTTTCTATGAGAGTGGATACTCTTGCTCATGACCGTGTCACTGACAATGCAACACTTGCCACTATGCAGCCCACTCTGCAGCATCATTCTGCTCAATTATTTACTCTGCAACAACACCTTGACAACATTGAGAATCGTAATCGGAGGAACAACATACGCATTCGGGGACTGCCTGAATCTATTCCTGCATCCAATCTTTTCTCCACATTGTCCACTATCTTCAATAATTTATTGGGTTGTCCACCGAAAACCCATATTGAAATTGATCGTGCTCATAGAGCCCTACGTCCACTGAGCCTTGATGACCTGCGGCCCAGAGATGTCATTTGCCGGATACATTTTTACGCCATTAAAGACGCTATTCTGCAAAAAAACAGACAACAAACCACCATTTTTCATCAAGGGACGCAGATACGTATACTACCGGATCTGTCTCGGCATACTCTGGCACAAACCCCTTTTGGAGGTTCTTCGTAATCGAGGCATCCTCTATAGATGGGGCTTCCCCTTTGCCTTAATGGTCAGACGTGATGTTCGCACTTATGCGCTGAGATCTCCCAATGACTTGCCTGATTTGCTCCGGGATCTAGGCCTTCCTCACGTCTCAATCCAAGAGTGGCTCTCGTTATTGTCTTCTGCTGGCAGAGGACTCCACATAGGACGCCCTCCTTCTTTACACCAGGATTCTAAAGGTGATCGGCCCCCGAAGGGTCCCAGAAGACGGTCCAGTCGTGGACGCGACCAGGAATCTGCACAGCCAGAGGAGACTGCCCGTTCAGCTTGAGGACTTGCGCTGCTTGGAGCCCTGTTCATCTACTCCAGAATTTAGTTTGCCTTACGTGACTCTTCAAGTTCCCGGAATCCCTCTTTTCTTCTTGCTTACTGTGAGATGTCTGGTATGTTTTCTGCCTTAGATATTTTATTCAGTGCTGCCAGCATTTACCATTTGCCTTCCGCTCTATTTTCAATTTGTCTATAATAATAGCTGTTTCTACTTTTTTTTTGTTATTCTGTGCTGGGGAGAGCGTGTCGCTCTCATGCATAGCTGTCACCTTCCCCCTGTAGGTACTGGACCATTCCGGGGCGCAGTCTTCGCTTTTTGGTCCTTCACATTTTTGTGTTTAGCTTCTCCGGCAGTCTCTACGTTGCTGCCTTTTTTGTTGTGATTTTTGTTTTTCTTACATGCTGTGTTTTCTTTTCCCCCTCTTCTCTTCCTCTTCCTTATGGTGATCCTGGACTCCTACCTCTCCTGTTCTTTCCGGAACGTTTCAGAGTGCAGTTCTGCGTACGTCCATGGCTGACCTCACTGTAGCCTCCTTCAATGGGAAAGGGGTTGAATACGGTGGGGAGAAGAGAGCGCAAATCCTGCACCACCTTCATAAGCGTAAGGTACATATTGCATGTTTCCAGGAAACACACTTTAAGAAGGGTCACTCCCCTGCTATTAGACACAAATGTTACACACACTGGCATTATAGTAACAATTCCCATTCCAGATCTTGTGGAGTTGTCATAGCTCTTCATAAATCCATCACTCATCAGGTCGTCAATATTGTCACCGATACTGAAGCTAGATATATCATCCTAGTTTTAAACATTGGTGGGTGTAAGTTCACTGTGATTAATGCCTACGCCCTTAATACTGGTCAGGTCCCTTTCCTTCTTCATCTCATAGACACTGCCCTCCAAGGTTGTACGGGGGACTGTGGTGTTATGCGGAGACTTTAATCTTACCTTTGACCCGACTCTAGATAATTCTACTGGTCGCTCCAGTGTCGCCTATGGTGCTATGAGTGTGACGCACACTTTCACAGCTTCAACTATGTGATATTTGGTGCATTCAACAGCCCTCTGACAAAGACTATAGCTTTTAGGGTATGTTCACACGGCAGCGTCCGTAACGGCTGAAATTACGGGGATGTTTTCAGGAGAAAACATCCCCGTAATTTCAGCCGTAACGGCATGTGCAGGCGCTTAAACGCCGCGTCCATTACGGACGTAATTGGCGCTGCTTTTCATTGGAGTCAATGAATAACGGCTCCAATTACGCCCAAGAAGTGACAGGTCACTTCTTTGACGCGGGCGTCTATTTACGCGCTGTCATTTGACAGCGGCGCGTAAATATACGCCTCGTGTGAACAGACGAACGTCAGCCCATTGCTTTCAATGTCAACGCTTTCAAGCCGCATTTTTCGGACGTAATTCGGGGCAAAAACGCCCGAATTACGTCCGTAATTAGTGTGTGTGAACATACCCTTACTCTAATCCGCATGGCACCTACAGTCGCTTAGACTACATCCTCCTCTAACATGCCCTCCCCTGGGCTGTTTCCACGTCCATAGGCAATATATTATGGTCGGATCATGCCCCGGTGTTTTGTACCTTACACCTTCCTTTTCTCACTAAGGGTCCCTGGTCCTGGAGACTTAACGAGTCCCTGCTCCTTGATGGGGTCTGTGGTGCTGAGCTGTTGCAAACGGTTGAGCACTTTACGTCCGATCAAGCCCGTGATACCACTTCTCCTATGGTGCAGTGGGAGGCACTCAAATCTGTGCTGCGCGATGTCCTCATAAAACATGGAGCACGCCTTAAAAGAGAACGGGCCCACTCCCTGAAACTTGCTCTCCAAAACATCAGCTCCCTCAAACTGGCTCACAAACGTGTGCTTTCTCTTCCACTCTTACGGGAGTTACAGAGTGCCGCCAATAGGCCAGACGTCTGTTGGCCCAACAGCGTGCCCTTTAAGTTTGTAGGAGTAAGTTTTATGAATTTGGTAACAAAAGCGGACGCATGTTAGCCAGAGCATTAAAGGCTCAGTTCGCCCAATCCCATATACCAAATATTAAATCCCCTTCTGGTCATGTGGTCCACGCGACCCCCGAGATTGCGGATTGCTTTCACACCTTTTACTCGCCTTTATCTAGTGCGATGGCTGAGGAGATGGATGCTGATCCGGTGGGCTTTCTGCCTGGCCGGGAGGTGCGCGATAATACCCTGAAAACCTTAGATATCATTCATCATGACCAGTCCCATCACATCCCTCTCATGATCCTGTCTTTGGATGCCGAAAAGGCGTTCGATGGGATATCCTGGCCCGCCCTTCACCAAACTCTTCAACATATAGGCCTAGGACCTTCCCTTATGAGTAAAATTATGGCCCTCTATCATTCCCCATCTGCCCAATTAAAAATAAACGGCTCCCTGTCTGCACCCTTTGAAATTCACAACGGTACCAGGCAGGGTTGCCCTCTATCCCCATTGTTGTATGTCCTCATCATGGAACATCTCATGGCCTCCATCTGGAACAGCTCAGATATTAAGGGTATTCTCATAGGTGGGACAGAATATAAGTGCTCTGCATTTGCTAATGACCTGTTGTTTTATCTTACGAACCCGCGTGTATCTCTTCCATCGTTGATGTCCGAGCTGTCCCTTTTGGATCATGGTCCAACTTTAAGATTAACTTCTCCAAGTCTGAGGCTTTGAATGTGTCCCTCTCACCGACGACACTATCACTCCTCAAAAGTAAATTCCCTTGTTCCTGGCCTTCTAGGGGTATAACTTATTTAGGTGTGCGCCTAAGCTCTGACCTTTCCCAACTGTTTACTAATAAGTTTGCCCCTTTACTAGACAAATTTCGCACAGATCTCACCTCGTGGCATAAAAGGGAATTTTCCTGGTTTTGCCGTATTAATATTATTAAAATGTCACTCCTCCCCAGATTGTTGTACCTCCTGCAGACGATCCCTATCTCCATCTGATCCTCTTATTGGCTACGTATCCAACAGTGTTTTGGATCCTTCAACTGGTCAACGGGTCGTCCCCGCCTGAGTAGGACAATTCTTACTCGCTCCAGGGTGGGGTTGGTCTGGGGATTGTCGTCTTTATTATCTGGCGTCGACTCATGCTCGTGTCCTCAACTTCTTTCATAATCATGACTCTAAACTCTGGGTTCGCTTAGCCCAACAGCTATGTACCCGTACCCTATCTACTTTGGTATGGACCCTACCTGGGAACAGACCGACACCTGCCTCCTTTGTTGTTTTCCATACCCTCCTGGCGATGTGCTCCTCTGGGATAGGGGGCTCGCTCGTGGACCCACTGGGACCACTGACCCCTATTACTGACAACCCAGCATTTCTCTCCTTCCTGGGTAGGTCTTCCACCAATCCCATGTACTTCACTCAGGTCCTATCCGACTCTTCTTTGCTCCTATTAACCACTATCTGCCCTGCTGAAACGCCTTCACCGCGTCACATATGTGAATATTCCTAGTTACAACATTTCTACAGTTATACTAAGCGCCAGGCTCACATTCACCGACCGCTTATTGACTTTGAACGTTTGTGTGCTTCCACCTTGTCCCCTGCACATGCCATCTCCACACTCTATAAATTAATTCTGTCTCAGCGCTCCCCTCATCTTCCATCCTTCTGCAAGGCTTGGGAAACAGAATTGAACATCGCATTTGCTGACGCCCAATGGAGACAATCTTTCTACCTGTTCCAGAAAGCCTCGATAGCCATACGAGCCCTGGAAACTAGCTACAAAATTATCTCTAGGTGGTATCGGGTCCCTTCTGCCCTACATAAATGGTACCCATCTGTACCTGACACATGTTGGCCCTGCGGGGCGTTGGGGGATCCATGTCTCATATTTGGTGGAGTTGCCCCTCCTTGCAGAGTTTTTGGGAGGCGGTTCTTAAAATTATATTGGAAGTCACTGGGGTCTCGGTCCCTAGTTCTCCCGAGGCGACCCTTTTATTTATGTTCCCTATGCCAATACCTATTTACAAATGCTCCCTAATTAGGCACCTCCTTCAGCCTGCCAAATCGGTTATCCCCCACAAGTGGAAAACGGCAGTTCCTCCACTGTTGGATGAATGGTTTCAGGAGGTTGCCTTAATACAGCGTATGGAACACCTCCTGGCTCAATCCCCGGCTGCCTCTGCACGATATACGGACAGTTGGTCTCAATGGCTTCTGTTTCTCTCTTCTCCCACCTACCATACTGTAGTGGCTTGAGACTCAGTACCCATCCTCCCCCATGAGACTTCATCTGAGAGGGGACTGTATGCGGCTGCGGAGGGGTTTACTTGCTCCACCCAGGTTTTTATCAGGTGCATAGCTGCTTTTTCTTATTTGCCCATGCTTCTCCGGGACTGGAGTCCAGGTTCACCATGAACTCTCCTTGTCTCTCCCTTGCCTTTGTTTGTCTTCCATTCTATCTCTCTTTCTTTCTTTCTTTCTTTCTTGTGTCTACTTTGAGGGGTCATTTGCGTCCTGTGATTGCGCTCACATGCTATGGCCATTGCATTTTAGGATGTGTAGGAAGTTGAATTATTGTATGTTTCTTTCCCTTTACTTTTAACCCCTTCAGGACTGAGCCTGTTTTGGCCTTCAGGACGAAGCCGATTTTTCAAATCTGACAGGTGTCAATTTATGTGGTAATAACTCTGGAATGCTTTTACCTTTCCAAGTGATTCAGAGACTGTTTTCTCGTGACATATTGTACTTTATGTTAGGGAAAACATTTGGTCGATAAATTCAATATTTATTTGTAAAAAACACCAAGATTTAGAGAAAATTAGCAAACATTTGCATTTTTCTAAATTTAAATGTATCTACTTGTAAAACAGATCGTAATACCACACAAAATACTTACTAGTTTACATTTCCCATATGTCTACTTTATGTTTGCATCGTTTTTTGAACATTCTTTTATTTTTCTAGGCCGTTACAAGGCTTAGAACTTTAGCAGCAATTTCTCATATTTTAAAGAAAATTTCAAAAGCCTATTTTTTCAGGGACCAGTTCAGATCTGAAGTGGCTTTGAGGGCCTTATATATTAGAAAGTACCCATAAATCACCCCATTTTGAAAACTGCACCCCTCAAAGTATTCAAAACAGCATTCAGAAAGTGTTTTAACCCTTTAGGCGTTTTACAGGAATTAAAGCAATGTAGAGGTGAAATTTATAAATTTCATTTTTTTGGGGGGGAAAATTCATTTGTAATACATTTCTTCTGTACCACAGAAGGTTTTACCCAAGAAATGAAACTCAATATGTATTGCCCAGATTCTGCAGTTTTTAGAAATATCCCACATGTGGTCCTAGTGCGGTAATGGCCTGAAACACATGCCTCAGACGCAAAGGAGCACCTAGTGGATTTTGGGGCCTCCATTTTTTAGAATATATTTTAGGCACCATGTTAGGTTTGAATAGGTCTTGTGGTACCAAAACAGTAAAGTATAGGAATTTATCTATGGGTATAGTTAGCATTTTAACCCCACAGTTTTTTTGCTAAATTTATTTGAATTAGTATGTGAAGATGAAAATCTACTTTTTTTCTGAAAAAACATAGAAATTTAATTTTTACAAGGAATAAAGTAGAAAAAACACACCAACATATGTAAAGCAATTTCTTCCGATTATAGCAATACCCCATATGTGGTAATAAACTGCTGTTTGGACTCACAGCAGGGCTCAGAAGGGAAGGAGCGCCATTTGGATTTTGGATTTCTGATTTTGCTGGAGTCGTTGTCAGTGCCGTGTCGCGCATACAATGCACTGGAGGATCCAAAATAGTGGAAACGCCCTAAAAGTGACCCCATTTTGGAAACTAAACCCCTCAAGGAATTTTATTAGGGTTAAAGTTAGCATTTTGACCAAACAGTTGTTTTGCTGAATTCATTGGAATTAGTCTGTAAAGGTAAAAATCTACTTTTTTGCTGAAAAAACGTAGACATTTTTAATTTTTACAAGGAATAAGGGAGAAAAAGCACCCCAACATTTGTAAAACAATTTCTTCCGATTACGTAAATACGCCATATGTTGTAATAAAGTGCTGTTTGGACCCACAGCGGGGCTGAGAAGGCAAGTCTTTTGGAGCTCAAATTTAGCTGGAATAGTTTTTGGGTGTCATGTCGAATTTGCAAAGCCCCCGAGGGACCAAAACAGTGGACGCCCCCCAAAAGTAACCCCATTTGGAAAACTACACCACTTAAGGAATCTATCTAGGGGTATAGTGAGCATTTTAGACCCCACACGTCTTTTGCAGAATTTATTAGAATTAGGCCGTGAAAATTAATATCAACGTTATTTCCACTAAAATGTAGAATTTTTTCAATTTCACAAAGGATAAAAGAGAAAAAGTCGCCCAACATCTGTAAAGCAATTTCTCCCGAGTACGGCTATACCCCACATGTGGTCAGAAATGCTTTTTCATTAGAAAGTAATTAACCCTTTCCGGACTGATCCATGTTTGGCTTTTTCTTTTTAATTTTTCCCTCCTCGCTTTCCGAGAGCCATAACTTTTTTATTTTTCCGTCAATAGAGCGGTTTGAGGGCTTATTTTTTGCGGGACGAGCTGTAGTTTTTATTGGTACCATTTTTTGGTACATGCAACTTTTTTAGCACTTTTTATTACATTTTGTGGTAGAGCCAAGGTGACCATAAACCAGCGGATATGCCGCTTTAAATTCTTTATTTTTCACGGCGTTCACCATGCGAGTTAAATAATGGTATATTGTAATAGTTTGGACTTTTATGGACGCAGCAATACCAATTTTGTATAATTTTTTACATTACTTTAGAGAAAAAAAATTGAAAAGGTTGTTTTTTGGGACTTTAAATATTAATTTAATTTTTTCCACTAATAATAACTATTTACTTTTGTTTTTACACATTTTATTAGTCCCCATCGGAGACTTGAACCAGCGATCATTAGATCACTGGTAGAATACACTGCAATACTATTATTATAGTATTGCAGTATATTGTCTTTTTTACATGCTCCAGTAACAGCGCGATCGCTGTTTCTGTCCGTTAGTCCCGGGTGTCAGCTGTAATACACAGCTGACACCCGCAGCGTATGGCACGGGCGCAGTGAGTGAGACGCTCCATACATCACCCCCAACACCACGACATGCTATTAAGTCATGGTGCGCGAAAGGTTTCATGCGCAGCGGATAGTGCAATGTGAAAATTACAATTTTCGACTGATGTGCCATTTTAGTGCACTATATGTTGTGCCCAGTTTGTGCCACAAATAAAATATTAACCGGGTTCTCCCGGGTATGGTGATACCATATCGGTGGACGTAAACGACTCTTTGGGCACGCTGTAGGGCTCAGAAGGGAGGGAGCGCCATTTGGCTTTTGGAGCACAGATTTAGCTTGGTAGTAGCTCTGGTGTTTTGCTGGTATTTCAGTTTATAATGTGGGGGTACATGTAGGCTGGGCAGAGTACATCAGGGGCATAATAAGAGGGCATAATAATGGGGTAAATAAATAATAATTTGCAGATATGTGGCCAGTGTCGCACTGATAAATGGCGCCCGATCTTATCCGCTTTTGGAACACTGCACATTTTGCTTCGCTATATTCTGGGAGCCAGAACTTTTTTTATTTTTTCACCACCGGAGCCGTGTGAGGGCTTATTCTTTGCGGGACAATCTGTAGATTTCATTGGTACCATTTTGGGGTACATGCGATTTTTTTTTATCACTTTTTATTCCATTTTTCGGCAAGCAAGTTGACCAAAAACCATCAATTTCGACAGTGTTTTTTATTTATTTTTGACGGCTTTCACCCTGGGCTATAAATGACCATTATACTTTATTCTGCGGGTCCATACGATTACGGCGATACCATATGTATATCGTTATTTTTACATTTTGCAGCGTTTGCGCAATAAAATAACTTATTTATAAAATATCTATTTTTTGAGAGCCATAACTTTTTATTTTTCAGTCAAAAAAGCTGTGTAAGGGCTTTTTTTTTTTTGCGGGACGGGATGTAGTTTGTATTGGTACCATTTTGGCGTACATGCGACTTTTTGATCACTTTTTATTGTATATTTTGGGAGGGGTGGTGACCAAAAAATTGTGATTCTGGCATTGTTTTTCATTTATTTTATTAGCGGTGTTCACCGTGCGGGAAAAATTATATTAGAGTTTTATAGTTGGGGTTGTTACAAACGCGGTGATACCAAATATGTGTACTTTTTTTTTACTTGTTCATTTTTTTCCTATAATAAAAGACTTATTATAGGGGAAAAAAAGCAGTTCTGGTTTATGTAACTTATAACTTTTATTTTTACACTTTTTTAAAATATTTTTAAAATATTTTTATTCTTTTTTTTTACTTTCTTTACTTGTCCCACTAGGGGACACTTAGACTTGAAGCTCTGATCGCTGCTGGAATACATTACACTACCTACGTAGTATAATGCATTCCAACTGTTATTGTGACGTGACAGTCACACTGACAGGAAGCCTACGACGACCACCCTCCGGCTGGTCCTCATAGGCTTCGGTACATGGCAGCCCGGAAGCCATTGTCTGGCTTCCGGTTGACATGGGTACAATCGCCAGCCCCCGTGATTTCACGTGGGGGCTGCCGATCTCCGCTAAACTCCTTAGATGTGGCGATCGGAATCGACCACCGCATCGAAGGGGTTAACTGCCGAAATCAGCGGCGATGGGCCGCTGATCGGCAACAGGGAATGCAAGGCAGACACCCTGCACAGTTAACCGCCGCTGCGGTGTAGCACCGCGCTGCGGTTAACTGTCAAAGCACTGACGTAACTGCACGTCGAGGTGCGCGAAGTTACTGCTCACCTCGACGTGCATTAACGGCAAGGTGCGGGAAGGGGTTAAGCAATGCTCCTTCCTGTTATGATTGCTCAGATGGCTGTCGTACTGTGTGCTCTTCATGGGTTGCGATGCTTACCCTTCTGTTTGGGCTGTCATGTTCTTTTTATTATGGGGACACATTTTCTCCGAATGTTTTTGTAATTGTTTGTATTAAAACGAATAAAAAATTTTGAATTGGAAAAAGATACATTTCAAACCAGACCGGGCCAACCTTGGGCAGGATGGCACCTTATGCAAAACTGTATTTTTGCCCTCTCCACACATTTTGGGTACATTCCCATGTAGCGATTAATTCCAGGTTTTATTGCGTTTTTTTGCCAATTTGAGCAATTTTTTTTGCAGAATTTTGTAAAAATCATGGCAAAACAATAAACAGTCACTAAACAAAAAAAAAAAAAAAAAGGCAGCTGTGAATACACCCTGGTATTAGCTGTAGTGGAACTAATGTATTCATGTGGTGGTTGTTTTCATTTTATGAAATCCATTTTTATTATTTATAATTGTCAATATTTAAATGGACACTAACTATTCAAACAACTTATGCTAATCTAATAGGATGCCGGATATACTGTAGATCAACTTTGTAATTTAATTACTTTTAAAATTCGGTTGTTTTATCCATGCAAATTCTGAGAAAAGTTACTGCCACCAGGTGTCTCCCTTCCTGTAATCTGTTGTCTACCCCCTGTTGTCAAGCAAAGTCCATTCCTAGTTACAAAGTAGAATTGACAGGCTGCAGAAGGTGGGGGTGTGTCTCTTCATTGCTTGTCCACACAAGTCTATGAAGAGGGGAGGGCTTGCTAAGGACTTTCGCCATTTCCAAGTTTGGGCCAGGATTTTTATGGAATGATAGGCAGGTTGGTAGTGGAGCCTATCGTTCCCTTCCTGTCCAGTACAGGTTTTCTCTGCAACTCTCAGGTGTTGCAGCTCAGCTCATCACTGAGCCATAAGAGGTGTACACTCCGTGCACTTGAGGGGGACATGTGAAAAGACAGAACCTATCTGTCTGGAGACAGTAATATTGAGGTCTGCTGGCCTCCTGCTGGACATGTGCAGTTTGTGTGAGGTAACACACAATTATGGTTTTGCTTCGGGTGGCTGTAGTATGCCACTCTTAGGGTATGTTCACACGCTTAGCAAAAAATTTCTAAAAATACGGAGCTGTTTTCAAGCGAAAACAGCTCCTGATTTTCAGACGTTTCTGTAAGGGTATGTGCACACACACTAATTACGTCCGTAATTGACGGACGTATTTCGGCCGCAAGTCCCGGACCGAACACAGTGCAGGGAGCCGGGCTCCTAGCATCATAGTGATGTACGACGCTAGGAGTCCCTGCCTCTCTGCAGGACAACTGTCCCGTACTGTAATCATGTTTTCAGTACGGGACAGTAGTTCCACGGAGAGGCAGGGACTCCTAGCATCGTACATAAGTATGATGCTAGGAGCCCGGCTCCCTGCACTGTGTTCGGTCCGGTACTTGCGGCCGAAATACGTCCGTCAATTACGGACGTAATTAGTGTGTGTGCACATACCCTAACAACTCGCGTTTTTCGCTGCATATTTTACGGCCGGTATTGGAGCTGTTTTTCAATGGAGTCAATGAAAAAAGTCTCCAAAAATGTAGTGTCCTGCACTTCTGTTTTGTGGGCGTCTTTTTACGCGCCGTATTATGACAGCGACGCGTAAAATTAAGCCTCGTGGGAACACAACACCGTAAATCCCATTGCAAGCAATGGGCAGATGTTTGGAGGCGTAATGGTGCAGTTTTTCAGGCGTAATTCGAGGTGTAAACAACCCGAATTACGTCTGAAACCACTGCGTGTGAACATACCCTTAGGCCTCATTCTGGCTGTCCTTTTAACGGCTTTCACATGGCCGTTTTCAGAACAATGATATTCTATGGGTGCATTCACACGGCCGTTTTTTTAACGGCCTGTGAATAATGGGCGTCAAAAAATAGGACATGTCCTATTTTTGGCCATTTTAACGGCCTGACGGCCCCCATAGAAGTCAATGGATCCGTTTTTAACGGCTGTCAATACATGTAACAACCGTTAAAAACGGATCTGTTACATGGGGATTGGCAAGGGAACTACTAGTTCTCTTGCTGGCTATCGTTGGCATACTCACGTTTGCGGCGCTTCTTCAGGTGTGGTCACTCGTCTTCACGGGTTTGAAGGCGCCTCGATGACGTCATCGCCCCGTCGCGCTGCCTTGCCAGATCCCGTGCAGACTAGTGACCACACCTGAAGAAGACAAGAGACGGCGCTGCACTCGTGAGTATGTGGCACGATCTACAGGCAGGCTGGTGTGGCATCTACAGGGAGGCTGGTGTGGCATCTACAGGCAGGCTAGTGTGGCATAATGTACAGGGAGGCTGGTGTGGCATCATGTACAGGGAGGCTGGTGTGGCATCATGTACAGGGAGGCTGGTGTGGCACGATCTACAGGCAGGCTGGTGTGGCATTTACAGGGAGGCTGGTGTGGCATCTACAGGCAGGCTGGTGTGGCATCTACAGGGAGGCTGGTGTGGCATCTACAAAGAGGCTGGTGTGGCATCATGTACAGGGAGGCTGGTGTGGCATCATGTACAGGGAGGCTGGTGTGGCATCATGTACAGGGAGGCTGGTGTGGCATCATGTACAGGGAGGCTGGTGTGGCATCATGTACAGGGAGGCTGGTGTGGCATCATGTACAGGGAGGCTGGTGTGGCATCATGTACAGGGAGGCTGGTGTGGCACGATCTACAGGCAGGCTGGTGTGGCATTTACAGGGAGGCTGGTGTGGCATCTACAGGCAGGCTGGTGTGGCATCTACAGGGAGGCTGGTGTGGCATCTACAGGGAGGCTGGTGTGGCATCATGTACAGGGAGGCTGGTGTGGCATCATGTACAGGGAGGCTGGTGTGGCATCATATACAGGCAGGCTGGTGTGGCATCTACAGGCAGGCTGGTGTGGCATTTACAGGGAGGCTGGTGTGGCATCTACAGGGAGGCTGGTGTGGCATCTACAGGGAGGTAGGTGTGGCATCATCTACAGGGAGGCAGGTGTGGCATCATCTACAGGGAGGCAGGTGTGGTATGATCTGCAGGGAGGCTGGTGTGCCATGATCTTCAGCGAGGCTGGTGTGGCATCATCTGCAGCGAGGCTGGTGTGGCATCATCTACAGGGAGGCTGGTGTGGCATCTACAGAGAGGCTGTAAATAGTGTCTAGGTGAACATGTGACCTTACTTTGGTTGTTTTCAGGGGGTTGGGACAAAAAAAGCCTGACCAATGAAATTCATCAGTTTTTTTAACGGCCATGAAAAACTGATGCAAAATGGATGTCAAACGGCCATTAAAAACGGACAGATGGACTTGAAATGGATGAAAATTTAGAGACCCACTGATGCAAAATGGCCATGAAAAACTGACAGTTGATCAGTTTTAAATGGACATTTTTTTTCACTGTCGTGTGAATAAGGCCTTATAGTGAGAGAAACTATGATAATTAGTGCTCAGCCGAGCAGAGGTTAATTTATGAAACAGTTAGGCCTTATTCACACGACAGTGAAAAAAAATGTCCATTTAAAACTGATCAACTGTCAGTTTTTCATGGCCATTTTGCATCAGTTTGTCTCTAAATTTTCATCCATTTCAAGTCCGTCTGTCCGTTTTTAATGGCCGTTTGACATCCATTTTGCATCAGTTTTTCATGGCCGTTAAAAAAACTGATGAATTTCATTGGTCAGGCTTTTTTTGTCCCAACCCCCTGAAAACAACCAAAGGAAGGTCACATGTTCACCTAGACACTATTTACAGCCTCCCTGTATATGATGCCACACGCCTCCCTGTATATGATGCCACACGCCTCCCTGTATATGATGCCACGCGCCTCCCTGTATATGATGCCACGCACCTCCCTGTAGATGATGCCACGCGCCTCCCTGTAGATGATGCCACGCGCCTCCCTGTAGATGATGCCACACGCCTCCCTGTATATGATGCCACACGCCTCCCTGTAGATGCCACACGCCCCCTGTAGATGATGCCACACACCTCCCTGTATATGATGCCACACGCCTCCCTGTATATGATGCCACACGCCTCCCTGTATATGATGCCACACGCCCCCTGTAGATGATGCCACACACCTCCCTGTAGATGATGCCACACGCCTCCCTGTAGATGCCACACCAGCCTCCTTGTAGATGCCACACCAGCCTCCTTGTAGATGCCACACCAGCCTCCCTGTAGATGCCACACCAGCCTCCCTGTAGATGCCACACCAGCCTCCCTGTAGATGCCACACCAGCCTCCCTGTAAATGCCACACCAGCCTCCCTGTACATGATGCCAAACCAGCCTCCCTGTAGATGCCACACCAGCCTCCCTGTAAATGCCACACCAGCCTCCCTGTACATGATGCCAAACCAGCCTCCCTGTAGATGCCACACCAGCCTGCCTATAGATCGTGCCACATACTCACGGGTGCAGCGCCGTCTCTCCTCTTCTTCACTTGTGGTCACTCGTCTGCACGGGATCTGGCAAGGCAGTGCGACGGGGCGGTGACGTCATCGAGGCGCCTTCAAACCCGAGTGACCACAGACGAGTGACCACACCTGAAGAAGCGCCGCAAACGTGAGTATGCCAACGATAGCCAGCAAGGGAACTAGTAGTTCCCTTGCCAGTCCCCATGTAACAGATCCGTTTTTAACGGTTGTTACATGTATTGACAGCCGTTAAAAACGGATCCATTGACTTCTATGGGGGCCGTCAGGCCGTTAAAACGGCCAAAAATAGGACATGTCCTATTTTTTGACGGCCATTATTCACGGGCCGTTAAAAAAACGGCCGTGTGAATGCACCCATAGAACATCATTGTTCTGAAAACGGCCATGTGAAAGCCGTTAAAAGGACGGCCATCACATGGCCGTTTTTCACTGTCGTGTGAAAGAGGCCTAAGAAAGTACTCGGCACCAAAGTTGGAGATGCAATATTCTTAGCCAGTGGCTAAGTGTGACGTTTTGGTCAATCTGGCCTTCATCAGGCACTACACCGCGTTCCAAATTATTATGCAAATGTTATTTTTCGCTGATTTTCCTAAATAGTCTATGCAAATGACAGTCAGTATAGTCTTCAAACCATCAACCGTTGGAGTATAATGCGAATTTTATTGAACCAATCTCCTAATGATAACAGATTTTTTTTTAGAAGTAAAAAACTCAAAATGCACTGTTTCAAATTATTATGCACAACAGAGATCAAAACATGTTAAAGGTTGTAAAGAGAACTAAAATGGTAATTTGTTGAATTTGCAGCATCAGGAGGTCATATTTACAGAAATCAAAAGCTCTTTCAATCAAAAAAAACTTAACAGGCCAAGTAACATGTTAACATAGGACACCTTCTTTGATATCACCTTCACAATTCTTGCATCCATTGAATTTGTGAGTATTTGGACAGTTTCTGCTTGAATATCTTTGCAGGATGTCAGAATAACCTCCCAGAGCTTCTGTTTTGATGTGAACGGCCTCCCACCCTCATAGATATTTTGCTTGAGAATGCTCCAAAGGTTCTCAATAGGATTGAGGTCAGGGGAACATGGGGGCCACACCATGAGTTTCTCTCCTTTTATGCCCATAGCAGAAAATGACACAGAGGTATTCTTTGCAGCATGAGATGGTGCATTGTCATGCATGAAGATAATTTTGCTATGGAAGGCACGGGTCTTCTTTTTGTACCACGGAAGAAAGTGGTCAGTCATACACTCTATGTACTTTGCAGATGTCATTTTCACACCGTCAGGGACCCTAAAGGGGCCTACCAGCTCTCTCCCCATGATTCTAGCCCAAAACATTACTCCGCCACCTCCTTGCTGACGTCGCAGCCTTGTTGGGACATGGTGGCCATTCACCAACCATCCACTACTCCATCCATCTGGACCATCCAGGGTTGCACGGCACTCATCAGTAAACAACACGGTTTGAAAATTAGTCTTCATGTATTTCTGAGCCCACTGCAACCGTTTCTGCTTGTGAGCATTGTTTAGGGGTGGCCGAATAATAGCTTTATGCAGACTTGCAAACCTCTGGAGGATCCTACACCTTGAGGTTCGCGGGGACTCCAGAGTCACCAGCGGCTTCAAATACCTGTTTGCTGCTTTGCAATGGCATTTTAGCAGATGCTCTCCTAATCCTATTAATTTGTTTGGCAGAAACCTTCCTCATTATGCCTATAATCTGAACGAAGCCGTCTGTGCTCTGAATCAGCCACAAATCTTTTCACAGTACGATGATCACACTTAAGTTTCCAATGTTTTCATACCTTGTCCAAGGTATTGCACTATTTCACGCTTTTCGGCAGCAGAGAGATCCTTTTTCTTTCCCATATTGCTTGAAACCTGTGGCCTGCTTAATAATGTTGAACGTCCTTCTGAGGGTATGTGCACACGTAGTGACCAAAAACGTCTGAAAATACAGAGCTGTTTTCAAGGGAAAACAGCCCCTGATTTTCAGACGTTTTTTGAGCAACTCGCTTTTTTCGCGGCGTTTTTCGCGCCGTTTTCGCGGCGTTTTTTACGTCCATTTTTGGAGCTGTTTTCATTGGAGTCTATGAGAAAACAGCTCCAAAAACGTCCAAAGAAGTGTCCTGCACTTCTTTTGACGAGGCTGTATTTTTACGCGTCGTCGTTTGACAGCTGTCAAACGACGACACGTAAATGACAGGTCGTCTGCAAAGTACGTCGGCTAACCCATTCAAATGAATGGGCAGATGTTTGCCCACGTATAGTAGCCCTATTTTCAGACGTAAAACGAGGCATAATACGCCTCGTTTACGTCTGAAAATAGGTCGTGTGAACCCAGGCTTAAGTAGTTTTCCTTTGATTGGGCACACCTGGCAAACTAATTATCACAGGTGTCTGAGATTGATTACAATGATCCAAAGAGCCCTAAGACACAATACCATCCATGAGTTTAATTGAAAAACTAATAATTAAATGTTTATGACACTTAAATCCAATGTGCATAATAATTTGGAACACGGTGTATATAGTACATGCAGACAAAATTTCGATATATTAAATTCTCCATATATATCTCTAGAATGTCATACGTTATACAATATCTTGTGGGATACAAACATATATACATACCGCTGTCTTTCAAGTATAATGACTTTGAAATTAAATGACGTATTTAGGACAGTTTTCTTAGAGAACAGACAGACTCATTTTATGAAGGGACAACATCATGGTGTAATCAAATATGGTTATATAGAAAAGTGTATGTCAGAAATAGTCATCATCATGTGATCATCATGTATATTCAAAGCTGAGTATGTGTATGTATTGTCTATGTGTATGCCATATGTGTATAATTGTGATCCCGCATACATAGTATTTGTCACGGCACGGGATGTGGACCCACTGGGCCGTACCGCATAGCGGGATAGCAGCTGGCCAAACAGGTATAGGCAATGTCTATAGTTCTGGAAAGGGTACCTGAGGCAACGTAGACAGAAGTGGTGGTTTCAGGCTGAGACGAGGTTCCGGCAGTAGGCAGACACCAGGCGGGGTGCAACACGGCAGATGCAGGCAGAGAGCACAGCACAACTTAAACTCTCTAAGGTACAGGAACAAGGTTGCACGGTATACAGGATACAGGTAGCAGGAATGGGAACACTGAGAACTGGAAGACACTTAAGGGACCATTTGCAAAGACAGACTAAGGTAACACAACAACGCTCAGGCAATGAATGGAAGGGCATAGCCCTTTTTATAGTCCAGAGGCATTCTGGGCTAATTGCAGACCAAGCATGCGCTTGCGCGCGCACCCTGCGGGACCCTAGATGCAGAAGTGAGGGCGTCTCCTAGGAGGGAGATGCTACCCAGCACTCACTCGTCCATGCCGTGGCCGTCAGGGGTTAAGTCAGGACGACGGTCCGCGGCCATAGATGTTACAGTATCCCCCCTCTTATGCAGCCTCTTCTTGGGGCCAGAGCGGGAGAGAAACTTCTTCATGAGGACAGGAGCATTGATGTTCTCCTCTGGCTCCCAGGACCTCTCCTCTGGAACAAATCCCCTCCAATCCAACAAATAAAAAGTTCTTCCTCCTTCTCTCTTGGTGTCCAAGATCTCCTTCACCTCGAATATCTTCGACGAACCGCTAGGGACCACTTCGGGACTAGGAGTCTTGGTGTAGCGGTTCAGGACCACAGGCTTCAGCAGGGAGACGTGAAAGGAGTTTGGGATCGAGGGTGGGAGGCAGCCAAAGCTTGTAGGAGACAGGGTTGATCTGCAGCAGGATCTCGAAGGGTCCGAGGAACCTGGGAGCAAACTTGCAAGATGGCACCCTCAGACGGATATTCTTAGAGGACAGCCAGACCTTAGTGCCTGGAAGAAACTGGGGAGGCTCTCGTCTTCTTGTGTCTGCCTTTCTTTTCATGCGGTCGACCGCCAGCAGAATAGAAGATTGGGTCTGCTGCCAGATTTGTAGAAAGTCCCTGAATGTAGAGTCAGCTGCAGGCACTTGGGACGTAGTGGAAACAGGAAGAGGTATTCGTGGGTGTTGGCCGTAGACAATGAAGAATGGGCTGGAGGCAGTGGACTCACTAGTGTGGTTGTTGTAGGAGAATTCAGTCCAAGGAAGCAGCTGCACCCAGTCATCATGCTGCCTGGAGACAAAATGTTGTAGATAGTTCTCCACAATAGAGATAGTTCTCCACGTAGATAGTTCTCCTCTCGACTTGACCATTAGACTGGGGATGGTAGGCAGAGGAAAAGTCCAACTTCACACCGAGGAGACCACAGAGGGCTCTCAAAAACTTTGAGGTGAACTGAAACCCCGAGCCAAAACAATATGCAGAGGCAAGCCGTGCAGACGGAAGATGTGTTGGATGAAGAGATTGGCCAGTCGGGAAGCAGAAGGTAGGCCAGTTAGTGGAACAAAATGAGCCATCTTGGAGAATCGGTCCACCAACACCCAGACCGTACTGCATCTAGCAGAGGGAGGCAGGACCGTGACAAAGTCCATAGCAATATGTTGCCAGGGGGCATCGGGCACAGGTATCGGCTGGAACAGGCCAGCCGGTTTGGAGAGGAGCAACTTTATTTGCTGCACACACCGTGCAGGAGGAGACAAAGACCATGATGTCTTTGGGCAGCGTGGGCCACCAGAATTGACGGGCAATCAGGTCTCGGGTATTACAGGCACCTGCGTGACCTGCCAGTTTAGAACTGTGTCCCCAGCGGAGGATTCTTCTTCTGTCTGCCAGACGCACAAAAGTCCTCCCCGGAGGAATGTCTCTAACTTGCAGAGGGTTGACAGGGATGATGCAGGATGGATCAATGATATTCTGTGGAGACTCCATAGTGTCCTCTGTCTCGAACGACCTGGACAAGGCATCGGCCC
This sequence comes from Rhinoderma darwinii, assembly GCF_050947455.1. Taxonomy (NCBI): domain Eukaryota; kingdom Metazoa; phylum Chordata; class Amphibia; order Anura; family Rhinodermatidae; genus Rhinoderma; species Rhinoderma darwinii. Next base: position 340,919,414 of record NC_134687.1, read on the forward strand.
TCACATTCTATTTGGCAGGGCGGTAGTGGAGCTCAAACTGGAACTGGGCGAAGAACGGCGACCACCTGGCCTGATGGGGGTTCAGCTGCTGGGCCGTCTGGAGATAGGTGAGGTTTTTGTGGTAAGTGAATATTAGGATTAGATGAGCTGCGCCCTCTAGCAGGTGTCTCCACTCCTCCAGAGACAGCTTGATGGCCAGTAACTCCCGATCTCCAATCGAGTAGTTGCGCTCTGCGGGAGAAAAAAGCTTGGAGTAATAGCCACATATCACTGTCTTGCCTTTGGAGCCTCTCTGGGACAGAAGTGCGCCAGCACCAACCGAGGAGGCGTCCACCTCCAATGAAAACTGCAGAGACACATCAGGATGATGGAGGATTGAGGCTGACGTAAAGGACTTCTTTAAGCTCCTGAATGCGGTCTCTGAATCTGGAGTCCACACCTTGCCGTTCATGCCCTTTTTGGTGAGGGTAGAGATTGGAGCTGTCAGTGAGGAGAAGTTGGGGATGAACAGCCGGTAGAAGTTGGCAAATCCCAAGAAGTGCTGTATGGCCCTAAAGCCTTGAGGGCGTGGCCATTCCAGGACAGCCTTTACCTTCTCAGGATCCATTTTGAGACCTTGATCAGAGATGATGTAGCCCTGGAAGGGCAGAGACTTTCTCTCGAACACGCACTTCTTCAGCTTGGCATACAGGCGATTCTCCCTCAATCGAAGCAAAACTTGACGGACATGTCTTTGATGAGTCTCTAGATCTGGGGAAAAAATCAAGATGTCATCGTGGTACACCACAACACAGACATAGAGGAGATCACGGAAGATGTCATTGACGAACTCTTGGAAGACTGCGGGAGCGTTACACAGGCCGAAGGGCATCACCAGGTATTCGTAGTGCCCATCTCGAGTATTAAATGCTAATTTCCATTTGTCACCCCGACAAATCCGGATTAGGTTGTAGGAACCCTGCAGGTCTATTTTGGAAAAAAAATTTGCTCCCTGTATGCGATCAAACAGTTCTGAAATCAAAGGCAACGGGTATCTGTTCTTTACCATGATCTGGTTGAGACCCCGGTAGCCAATGCAGTGTCGGAGAGATCCGTCCTTTTTAAGAAAGAAAAATCTGGCCCCGGCTGGGGATGGGGATTTGCGTGTGAAGCCCCTCTCTAAATTCTCCTTGATATAGCCGGACATAGACTGGGTCTCAGATAAGGAGGGGGAGGAGGCGAATCAGGAACCAAGTCAATAGGACAGTCATATGCCCGGTGTTGAGGCAACGTCTCTGCCTCCTTCTTGCTGAAGACAACCGAGAATTGAGAGTAGCAAGGGGGCAACCCAGCCAATGACTGATGCGGAGGAGGCTGAATCGGATGGATATGCCCTAGGCAACGGTTGAGGCACTTGGGACCCCACTGGAGGACCTGCCCGGAGTTCCAATCCAGGACTGGGGCATGTAGACGGAGCCAAGGCAAACCCTGCAGCATGGGGTTATCGGCCCAGGGCTGGACAAAAAAGGAGATGAGCTCGGAATGAAGGGCTCCCACTTGAAGCCTCAGCGGCTTGTTCACAGACAATATTGGGTCGGGCAGAGGCAGTCCATTTACTGAGGCAACGATCAACTGCTTCTTCAGAAAGGTTGTAGGCAAGTGCAGGAGATCCACTAGGTCTCTGCGTATAAAATTGGCTGCAGAGCCAGAGTCCAGATAGGCAGAGGCCAGGTGGGTCCTCTCGCCAACGACAATAGTCACAGGGATAGACAACTTGGAAGAAAGTTTTCTGTCAAATGCTGTGTTGCCCAGGGTTGTCTCCCCAACCAATCCTAGGCGTTGGAGTTTTTTGGCTTTTGGGGACACAGACGCACGACATGGCCTCCGAGAACGCAATATAGACAAAGTCCAGAAGTGCGCTTGTGCTTTTTCTCCTGGACAGATAGTTTAAGTCGATCCACCTGCATAGGTTCCTCAGGTGGGGCAACAGATGAGGACAAGAGGGGTTGCTGGAAGTTGGGAGCCAACCAAGGGAGTCTTCTCTCTCAGCGAACCTCTTGGGATCTTTCCCTGAGCCTCATATCAACCCGGGTAGCAAGTAAAATGAGGTCGCCAGGGTAGGTGGTAGATAACAGGCAGCCAGTTCATCTTTGATCTCAGAAGACAGTCCATGCCAGAAGGAAGGTACCAATGCCTCGTTGTTCCAGGAGAGCTCACCTGCCAGGGTCCGGAACTGGATGGTGTACTCGCCCACGGAGGAGTCCTCCTGGCAAAGGTTCAGTAGGGAGGTAGCTGCCGATGAGACTCGCCCAGGCTCCTCAAACACGGTGCGGAATAACTGCAGGAACCCCTGGAAGTCACGGGTCACAGATCCCTGTTGTTCCCAGATAGGGTTCTCCAAGCCAGGGCCTTGCCGGCAAGTAGGGAAACAATGAAGGTGATCCTGGCGCCGTCCGAGGGAAATTCTCTGGCATGCAAGGTGAAGTGAATATTACACTGGTTGAGAAATCCCCTGCTTGCGCTTGCGACTCCGTTAAAATGCTGCGGTAGTGGCAGTGAGAACCGGGGATTAGAACTGGTACTGACAGGAGGTGTAGCAGGAGGATCAGCCGGAGAAACTGGAACAGGAGCAGAGGAGGAAGCAGTTAGTGCTCCTAGCTGAAGTGCCATGGCTTTTACTGCCACAAGGAGTTGATCCTGTTGTGTTCGCAGGTCCTGCAGATCCGCTTGCATGGCTCGAGAAGGTGACCAGCGGGGTCCATGGCCTGAGCGTACTGTCACAACACGGGGTGTGGACCCACTGGGCCGTACCGCGTAGCGGGATAGCAGCTGGTCAAACAGGTACAGGCAATGTCTATAGTTCTGAAAGCATACCTGTCATGCCCATGGCTGTGGGCTGTCAGGCTCATTCACCTCCTGACGGCCGCAGCCATGGATTTGCGAGCGCTGGCCCCAGTCTCCTCCTCAGGAGATGCCAGCGCTCACTACCGCTCACCTCGTGCACGCTCTTAAAGGGGCAGCGCGCACCGGACTTTTATGTTTCATTAGCCCATGAGCACCCTGGACTATATGAAGGGTCCAGCCCCTTCCTCCCATGCCTGAGCATTGTTGTCGTACTCTGTTTGTCTATGCAAATGGTCTCCTAGTGTCTTCCAGTTCCCAGTGTTTCCCGTACCTGTATCCCGTGCTATCCTGGTCAAGTGCCGTGCTGAGCTGTAATCGTGCTGTGCTGTATACCACGCCTGTCCTGCTACACCACGCCTGACGTCTGCCTGCTGCCCAGTCCCAGTCGAGCCTGCCTTGCTACTGTTCGAGCTGCCACAAGTACCCTATACGAACTATAGACTTACCTGTACCCTGTTTGCCAGCTGCCATACCGCCAAGGCGGTACGGCCCAGTAGGTCCACGAACCCAACCTGACAGTACGCTCAGGCCCTGGACCCTGCTGGTCGATCCAAGACCAAGATGACGTCACAAGAGATGCGGGCGGATATGCTGGACCTCTGGTCTCGAAAGGACCAACGCCTCCAGGCCTTGAACATTCTCGCACGTTGGCAGGAGGCACAAGCTGTCGTTCCTCCTACTACACCTCCTGGCAGTGTTGATTCACTTTTTTCGTTGCCACTTCCTGACCGCTATGATGGAGACGCAGGTACCTGTCGTGGATTTTTGAACCAGTGCCAGATCCACTTCAGCCTGTATGCAAGGGCATTTTCGTCAGATGGCGCAAGGGTCGCTTTTATCATCTCTCTCCTCACTAGATATTTCTCTAAGCTCTTCTCTTCCGCAGAACGCAACTACTCGATTGGGGATCGGGAGTTACTGGCCATCAAATTGGCTCTGGAGGAGTGGAGACATCTACTAGAGGGCGCAGCTCATCCTATCCTAATTTTTACGGACCACAAGAATCTCACCTATCTCCAGATGGCCCAACGGCTGAATCCTCGTCAGGCCAGGTGGTCGCTGTTCTTTACCAGGTTCCAGTTTGAGCTCCATTATCGCCCGACTGACAAAAATGTGAGGGGCTGATGCCTTGTCCAGGTTTTTCTAGACAGAAGACCCCATGGAGATTCCACAGAACATTATTGATCCATCTTGCATTGTCTCTGTCAACCCCCTGCAAGTTGGGGACATTCCTCCAGGGAGGACTTTTGTGCGCCTTGCTGATAGAGGGAGAATCCTCCGCTGGGGACACTCCTTTAGACTGGCAGGTTACTCGGTTACCCGTAAGACCCGAGATCTGATTGCCCATCATTTCTGGTGGCCTACGCTGCCCAAAGACATTATGGACTTTGTTTCTTCCTGTTTAGTGTGTGCAGCTAACAAGGTCGCTCACTCCAGACCTGCTGGCCTTCTCCAGCCAATGCCTGTGCCCGATGCTCCCTGGCAGCATATAGACATGGACTTTATCACTGACCTGCCTCTAACTGCTGGATGCAGTACTGCCTAGGTGGTGGTGGATCTATTTTCGAAGATGGCCCTCTTCGTTCCTCTGACCGGTCTTCCTTCTGCTCAACTGGCCAAGCTTTTCATCCAACACATCTTCCGCCTGCACGGCTTGCCGCAGCATATTGTGTCTGATCGGGTGGTTCAGTTCACCTCGAAGTTCAGGAGAGCCCTCTGCGGACTCCTAAGTGTAAAGTTGGACTTTTCCTCAGCCTACCATCCTCAGTCCAATGGTCAGGTCGAGAGGATCAATCAGATCTTGGAGAACTGCCTACCCCATTTCATCTCCAAGCAGCATGATGACTGGGTGCAGTTGCTCCCGTGGGCTGAATTCTCATACAATAATCACACCAGCGAGTCCACAAGGAAGAGATCGTTCTTTATTGTCTATGGCCAACACCCACGAATACCTCTCCCGGCAACTGATACGTCCGAGGTACCAGCTGCTGACACTGCTTTTAGGGACTTTCTGCAGATCTGGCAGCAGACTCTCTCCTCCATCCTGCTGGCGGTCGACCGCATGAAACGGAAGGCGGACACAAGGAGAAGAGAACCCCTCAGTTTCTTCCTGGCACAAGGGTCTGGCTGTCCTCCAGGAATATTCGACTAAGGGTGCCATCATGCAAATTTTCTCCCAGGTTGCTCGGACCATTTGCGATCCAAAAACAGATCAACCCTGTCGCCTATAAGCTTCAGCTGCCTCCTACCCTCAAGATCCCCAACTCCTTCCATGTATCCTTCCTGAAGCCGGTGGTCCTGAACCACTACACCAAGACTCCTAGCCCTGTGGTTGCCTCCAGCGGCCCTTCAGACACCTTTGAGGTTCAAGAGATCCTGGACAACAAAAAAGTGAGAGGAAAGACATTTTATTTGGTGGATTGGAGGGGGTTTGGTCCTGAAGAAAGGTCTTGGGAGCCAGAGGAGAACCTCAATGCTCCTGCTCTTCTGAAGAAGTTTCTCTCTCGCTCTGGTCCTCAGGAGACGCCAGCGCTCGTGTCCACTCACCTCAGCCGGATCCCGTAGGACCTTGTTGATGAACTTTGACCCGTGAGTAAACTGGACTATAAGAGGGGTCCAGCCCCCTAGTTCTATGCCTGAGCGTTGTTGTGTTCCCTAGTTTGTCTATGTGATGGCCTCCTAGTGTGTTACCTTATCCTGTACCTGTTCCAGTTCCTGTTCCTGTACCTGTCCCAGTACCTGTTCCTTGCATTTCCATACCATCCGGGTCGAGCACTGTGCTGTGCCAAAGTCGTGTCGTGCTGTATCTGCGTCTGACCTGCTTCACTTTGCCTGACGTCTACCTGCTGCCTAGTCCAAGCCGAGCCTGCCCTGCCGCTGTCCGAGCTGCCACAGGTACCTACACGAACTATAGACTTTCACCTGCTCTCTGTTGGCCAGCTGCCTTACCACCAAGGCGGTACGGCACAGTGGGTCCACAGACCCTTCGTGACACTGTTCTACCTCTCCTGCCAGGAGAGGGAGAAGTTACAGCAGTACCGTGAGGGGGCATGGGTGGGTGCGTGAGGGGGGCCCGGGGGGCGGGAGGATGGGTTGTGAGGCGGGGGGCGGGAGCCGCAAAGAGAATGTGCCTGGAGACACAAGAGTTTCTAAAATCATAAAATAATGTAATTTATTTTATGATTTTAAAAACGCTAGTGTTCCCAGGCACTAGATTGTTTAAACTGTGTACTCACCGTTGTCCTGTGGCTTCTTTTCCTCTGCAGTGCTACGCTCCAGTGTGTCTGCTACACTCTGCTCCCTCGCTCCAGGAAGACTGCTGCGCAGGCAGCGTTGTTGCAGGAGGGCGTGGCTGGCAACAGGGAGGGTCCGGGTCAGGGCAGGACATTGCTCAGACCGCCCGTGATCGCGGTGAAAAATCGGGACTGTCCCGCCGGATCGGGACGGTTGGGAGCTATGGCACTTGGGAGCTTACGACTCCTTCGAATTTTAGTGAGTTACCAACTGAACCACTTCCAAAACATCCCCAGACCACAATGAAACATCTTCCATGCTTGACTGAGGGCTGAATGGAAGCAGGAATGCAAGCAGGAAGCATGCGCTCACCTGTCAACAGAGAACAAACTTTGCTTTGTCTGTGAAAAGAACCTTTTTCAACCAGTCATTGCCCCGCTCCTGACATTAAGTGCACGCGCGGTCAGCATGAGGTGATGCGGCCGGCGCTGCACTAATGAGCGGCGGCACTGAAGACAGAACATGGCGGCCGCACTACAAAACGCCACTGTAGTTCCCTGTGGCTGGGGATTCCGCTCCTTGACGGAGTGCTTGATGTCTCTGTCCATATATGAACAGTGACATCAGGGGCAACTAACTCCTGAAGAGGAATCCCTGTCCACAGCGTTGCCGACGCTGTGACCGGGGTTTCCACTCCAGGAGAAGCCACTGACGTCTCTGTCCATTTAGTCAGGGGGTGCTATCTGCAGGGGTTCTGCAAAAAAATCTCCTTCTCACATCCACTTCGCGCTATGAGGAGGAGGCGAGAAAGCACGTCCGTGGCAGTTGTCCAGAGGAGTGTCGTGGCACCCCTGGAGGGTTCTCATGGGAACCTCATGTTGGGAACCACCAGCCTAGTAGATCGCAGAGCAGGGAGATACCTCCCTGCTCTGCTATAGTGTTCAATAGTATCTGCGTCCTTAGCACGGCCGTATTTAAAACTCACGCTGCCCTAGGCACTAAGCCTGAATAAACCCCCATTAAAGGCCTATTTAGTTTAGCCAATTATCATCATGATTCGCTGGTTTCTGACCAATTATAATGATATTTGGTCAGTGTTTACAAAGGAGAAGATCAGTGATAAAAACTTTGCTTATCGTTAATCTCAAATGAGAAAAAAAAAAAAGGTAATACACCCGGCCGTAGTCATAGCGATGCATATTCTGTTCTGAGCGTAGCCCGGCCTCCAGGGATGACGATTCATCCCATGTGACAGCTGCAGCGGTCACATGGACTACAGCGTCATCGCAGGAGGCCGGGCTACGCTCAGAGAGAGAGAGGGACTATGGCTGGGAGTATTATAAATACTATTTTTTTTTATTTATTTCTGCAGCCTTTCCGCCCAAAAAACTGCACCAAAATTTGGTGCCGTTTTTCAGGTGAAATTCCCTGCGGTTCTCAGGACGTATACACTGTGTCGTTTTACTGATCCACCCTGTGTGTTCCTACCCTTATAATCAAGTTGCTCTCCCCCACAAATATTATCTCTAAGGGTAAGGCCACACGGAGCAGCCCTAACGCGGTCGCAACGCAGCTAACAACCACGCCGGCACCATGTTCGGTGGGGCTGTCAAACAGCCTGTTAGTGGCCGCACGTATTCCAGTTACATTCGCATGCGCACTGCCGCTCCATTCATTCTCTATGGGAGCGCCGGAGATAGCCGAGTGCAGTGTTCGGCTTTTTCCAGCGCTCCCATAGAGAATGCATAGGGGGTAAGCTGTTGTAATTTGCAAAATAGTGCGGCCATTTTGCAAATTACAACAACTTACCCCCTATTCATTCTCTATGGGAGCGCCGGAAAAGCCGAACACTGGACTCGGCTATCTCCGGCGCTCCCTTAGAGAGAGAATGAATGGAGCGGCAGTGCATATGCGAATGTAACCGGAATACCCCTTAGCAAGGTATTTGACAGCCGCTCCTACATAGTGCCAGCGCGGTTGTTGGCCGCGTTGCGACAGTGTGAGGGCAGCTCCGTGTGGCCGTACCCTAAAGAATCCTTTCTCCCCATACATAACGCCAAGTTCCCCTCCCCCAAGATTCATAATAAGCTCCTACACCACAAAATAAACTATACAGAAGTCCCCCTCCCCACAAAATACATTTATAAAGAATCCCCCTACACTCCTATAGCATTTAGGGCAATGTCCCTTCACCTTCAAAATCGATCTATAAAGAATCCCCACACACAAAGCACCTATAACCTAGTCTCCCATCCCCCACAAAATCGATCTTTGCAAAAAAAAAACAAAAAAAACATCCTGTTACACATCACTTAAAGCTCCCTCTTTCCTCCTGCCTCACACAGCACATAAATAAACATGGATTAACCTAAAGCTGCTGCTCTTACCGGACTCCAGAGCTCCCATGGAGGAGTCTTCACTGTGGCAGCAGCACAGCAGGAATGAGCTGCGGGAGGCGCTGAGTCTGTGTGACTGTGCAGTAAAGGCTGTGCTGATTGGTGGAGCAGACAGAGGCCCCTGCTGCTCCACCAATCAGAGCTCACTTCACACAGCAGTGGAGAGGAAGTAACATTTCTCCTCTCTGATGTGCGGCTTGTACCCGCTGGCGCCCCCCTTACAGCATGGCGGCCGGCGCCCTGTGCGACCGCACGTGTCGCACATAGCTAAGGCCGGCCATGTATATATATATATATATATCTTAGTCCTTCTCAATGAATTAGAATATCATCAAAAGGTTAATTTATTTCACTAATTCAATTCAAAAAGTGAAACTCATATATTATATAGATTCATTACACAGTGATCTATTTCCAGCATGTTTTTCTTGTAATGGTGATGATTATGGGAACAGTTAATGAAAACCCAATATTTAGTGTCTCAGAAAATTAGAATATTTTATAAACCCAATTTCAAAAATGATTTTTAATAGCGAAATGTTGTCCTACTGAAAAGTATGTACAGTATATGCCCTCAATACTTGGTCAGGGCTCCTTTTGCATGAATTACTGCATCAATACGGCGTGGCACGGAGACGTTCAGCCTGTGGCCCTATTGAGGTGTTGTGGAAGCCCAGGTTGCTTTGATAGCGGCCTTCAGCTCGTCTGCATTGTTGGGTCTGGTGTCCCATCTTCCTCTTGATAATAACCCACAGATTCTCTATGGTGTTTAGGTCAGACGAGTTTACTGGACAATCAATCACAGTGATACTGTGGTTATTAAACCAGGTGTTGGTACTTTTGGCAGTGTGGGCAGGTGCTAAGTCCTGCTGGAAAATTAAATCAGCATCTCCATAAAGCTTGTCAGCAGAGGGAAGCATGAAGTGCTCTAAAATTTCCTGGTAGACGACTGTGTTGACTCTGTACTTGATATAAATTGGATAAATGTAACTCGGTGGATAAATGTAACTCGACCTTTCCTCCCCTACTCCCCCTGGGCTGGTAAAGTGAAAGAGGGGCTGCACTATTGTGAATGATGGTGGTAGTTGTTCTGGGGGAACACCCTGTGTAGTGTATCTCTAGCTGACGGAGGTCTGGGTGCCCTTGTAGCGTGCAAATGAACCAGAGACTGTAACGTCTATGGCCACTGACCCTCTGACGGCCGCGGCCATGGACGAGTGAGTGCCCGGCGGCGTCTCCCTTCTGGGAGACGCCGGCACTCACTTCCGCATCATGATACTGGCTTCCGAAGGGTGCGCGCGCACGCATGTGCCTGCCCTTAAAGGGCCAGTACACTCACATGCAGAATAGCTGCAAATTAGCCCAGAATGCCTCTAGACTATAAAAAGGGCTCTGCCCTTCCATTCAAATCCTGAGCGTTGTTGTCATTACCCTAGTTTGTCTTTGCAAATGTTCTCCTAAGTGTTTTCCAGTTCCCAGTGTTTCCCGTTCCTGCTGCCTGTAACCTGTATCCCGTGCTACCGTGCCCCTGTGCCTTGAAGTGTTGGAGTCGTGTTGTGCATCTACTGTGTTGCACCCCGCCGAGTGTCTGCCTACTCTTGGATCCTCATCTCAGCCTGAAACCACTGCTACTGTCTACGTTGCCTCAGGTACTGTCACATTGGGTTCGTGGACCCACTGGGCTGTACCGCCTTGGCGGTCTGACAGCTGGCCAACAGGGCGCAGGTAACAGTCTATAGTTCGTATAGGGTACCTGTGGCAGCTCGGACAGTAGCAAGGCAAGCTCGGCTGGGACTAGGCAGCAGGTAGACGTTAGGCGTGGTGTAGCAGGACGGGCGTGGTATACAGCACAGCACGACTACAGCTCAGCATGGCACTTGACCAGGATACAGGTACGGGAAACACTGGGAACTGGAAGACACTAGGAGACTATTTGCATAGACAAACTTGGGATATGACAACAACGCTCAGGCATGGAGGAAGGGGCTGGGCCCTTCTTAAAGTCCAGGGTGCTCATGGGCTAATTAAACATAAAAGTCCGGTGCGCGCGCTGCCCCTTTAAGAGCGGGCACGAGCATGCGCGCGCACCCTACGGGACCCGGCCGAGGTGAGCAGAAGTGAGCGCTGGCGTCTCCTGAGGAGGAGACTGGAGCCAGCACTCGCAGATCCATGGCTGCGGCGGTCAGGAGGTAAGTGAGCCTGACGGCCGGCGGCCATGGGCATTACAGTATCCCCCCTTTTACGCCCCCTCTTCTTGGGACCAGAGCGAGAGAGAAACTTCTTCAGAAGGATAGGAGCATTGAGGTTCTCCTCTGGCTCCCAGGACCTCTCTTCAGGACCAAACCCCCTCCAATCCACCAAATAAAATGTATTTTCTCTTACTTTCTTGGTGTCCAAGATCTCCTTAGCCTCGAAGGTGTCTGAAGGACCGCTGGAGGCAACCGCAGGGCTAGGAGTCTTGGTAAAGTGGTTCAGAACCACCGGTTTCAGGAGGGAGATATGGAAGGAGTTGTGAATCTTGAGGGTAGGAGGCACCCGAAGCTTGTAGGCGACAGGGCTGATCTGCTGTAGGATCTCGAAGGGTCCGAGGAACCTGGGAGCAAATTTGTAAGATGGCACCATCAGTCGAATATTCCTGGAGGACAGCCAGATCTTCGTAGCAGGGAGAAACTGAGGAGGTTCTCTTCTCCTTGTGTCAGCCTTCTGTTTCATGCGGTCGACTGCCATTAGGATGGAGGATCGAGTCTGCTGCCAGATCTGCAGAAAGTCTCTAAACGTGTAGTCAGCCGGAAGTATATGGCACCGGGAGAGGAATTCGTGGGTGCTGGCCGTAAACAATGAAGAACGATGTATTCCTTGTAGACTCGCTGGTGTGATTATTGTAGGAGAATTTTGTCCATGGGAGCAACTGTACCAAGACATCATGTTGCTTGGAAATGAAGTGGTGTAGGTAGTTCTCCAAGATTTGATTAATCCTCTCGACCTGACCATTGGACTGAGGATGGTAGGCTGATGAAAAGTCCAACTTCACACCGAGGAGTCTGCAAAGGGCTCTCCAGAACTTCGAGGTAAATTGAACCCCCCGATCAGACACAATATGCTGCGGCAAGCCGTGCAGGTGAAAGATGTGTTGGATGAAAAGCTAGGCCAACTGAGGAGCAGAAGGAAGACCGGTCAGCGGAACGAAGTGGGCCATCTTCGAAAATCGATCCACCACCACCCAGACAGCACTGCATCCAGCAGAGAGAGGCAGGTCCGTAATAAAGCCAATAGCTATATGCTGCCAGGGAGCATTGGGCAAAGGCAGTGGCTGGAGCAGACCAGCAGGTCTGGAATTAGCGGCCTTGTTGGCTACACATACAGAACAGGAAGAAAAGAAGTCCATAATGTCCTTGAGCAGCGTGGGCCACCAGAAATGACGAGCAATCAGATCCCGGGTCTTACGGACCCCCGCGTGACCTGCCAGTCTAGAGGAGTGTCCCCATCGGAGGATTCTTCCACGATCAGCCAGGCGCACAAAAGTCCTCCCTGGGGGAATGTCCCCAACTTGCAGGGAGATAATGCAAGACGGATCAATAATATTCTGTGGAGTCTCCAAGGTGTCTTCTGTCTCGAAAGACCTGGACAAGGCATCGGCCCTCACATTCTTGTCGGCCGAGCGATAATGGAGCTCAAACTGGAACCTTGCAAAGAACAGTGACCACCTGGCCTGAAGAGGATTCAGCCGTTGGGCCGTCTGGAGGTAGGTCAGATTCTTGTGGTCTGTAAAAATCAGGATCGGATGAGCTGCGCCCTCTAGTAGCTGTCTCCATTCTTCCAGGGCCAACTTGATGGCCAGTAACTCCCGATCCCCAATCGAGTAGTTGCGTTCTGCGGAAGAGAAGAGCTTAGAGAAGTATCCACATACCCTTGACTTGCCCTTGGGACCTCTCTGGAACAAGAGTGCACCAGCACCGACAGAGGATACGTCCACCTCCAACGAGAACTGCAGAGAGACATCCGGATGATGGAGGATAGAGCTGACGTGAAGACACTCTTCAGGCTATTGAATGCGGACTCTGCCTCAGGAGTCCACACATTGGCGTTCATACCCTTCTTATTAAGGTTAGAGATGGGAGAAGTCAGTGAGGAGTAGTTTGGAATAAACTGCCTGTAAAAATTAGAGAATCCCAGAAAGCGCTGTATGGCCCTCAAGCCCTGAGGATGTAGCCATTCCAGAACATACTTTACCTTCTCAGGATCCATCTCGAGACCTCGATTCGAGATGATGTAGCCCAGGAAGGGTAGAGAATCTCTGTCAAACACGCACTTCTCCAGCTTGGCGTACAGACGATTCTCCCTTAATCGTAGCAGAACTTGATGGACATGTCTCTGGTGCGTTATAGGATCTGGAGAAAAATTTAAGATGTGGGGGGCATGGCTTGGACATGGTGCTGACCAGACGAGAGCTCCGTTCCTGCACTTCCCTAACCTGATCATTAGCACCTTAAGAAGCTGAAATTAACTTACCTGATGGTCAGGAAATCCAAGGCCACCTCTGGGACTCCATATCACACGAGGCAGATGTCATCAACCGGCTCCATTCAGCGTTTCCTCACGGATGCTGCTGTTGGTGCTCCTTCCAAGATGGCGCCGCTGGAGGGGAGACGAGATGGCGGCGGGACTCCGCTTTCTGAGGGCATTACACCTGCGGCCACCGCTGCTGCATTAGGTACCGACTGTACCCTTTCCTCTCCCTGTGGTCCTCTGGGACAGTTTCCCCCCCTGCTGGCTGGGGGAGAGCTGAGTTCTCCTGGGACTGTCATGGCGCCTCCTGCTATGGAACGCTCGCCACGTGGTGCCTGTCATGGCGGCCGGGTCTCCCCTTCTTCCTCCTCTTCTATGCCGGGGCCTGCATTATTGCCTCCCATCTCCTCCAGAGATACAGATGGTTACTTCTCCCACAATTTTGCTGGAGCAGCCGCACCAGGGGATGATTTACAGGGCTTGAGGCAACAGTTATCTGCTTTGCCTACTAACCAGGACATGGAGCGTTATATTAACCGCTTGAAGACCACATATAAATCCGAGATTCAATCTCTCACTACTAATCTCTCTCACTTGTCTGATCAAGTGCAGCGTATGGAAGGAGATATCTCATCTGTCTCAATACAGCAGGTTTCACATGCAGATCATTTGGATCAACACTCCCATCAGATTCATATGCTCTTTAATGTCGGAGGATCATGAAAACCGGAACCGCCGTAACAATATTCGACATCGGGGCATTCCTGAGGATGTTTCTCCTGGGCAACTCATACCCACTTTACAGTCGCTGTTTAATTCCTTACTGGAGCGCCTTGCTGGTGATCCTCTGGAGCTAGATACAGCCCACAGGACTCTTGGTCCTCGTAATCCGGATCTTGACAGACCTAGATATGTTTTATGCCGTGTTCATTTCTTCGCTCTCAAAGAACAGATTATGAGGAAGGCCCGTGATAAAGGCGAAGTGTTATTGAATGGTGTCAAGATTCAACTACTGTTTGATTTGTCTAGGATGACTTTGGACAAACGTAGAGTGCTGCGTCTTTTGCTGGATTTGCTGAGGGAGTATGAGATTTCTGAGTCGTGGGGTCACCCCTTTCAGTTACAGGTTCGCAAGGATGGAGGGTTGCTGATTGTTCGAGACCCCGGGGATATTTTGGATTTTTGTGCTGCTCTCCATTTGCCTCGAGTCTCTATACCTGAATGGCCTTATGTTCCTCCTCCGCCTCCACATCCAGGATCACGTAGGTGTGGTCGCTCACCTGCATCTCCTATGAGGTGTAATGGTGGTCGTGATGCTGATCCGCTGTGATTCCTTCCGGACGTCTACACTGCGGTCTGCTGTTGGATCTTTATTTTTGCCTCCACCCTGTGAGGCTATTGTTTGCTGCTTCCATGTTCACATAATGAGACTGTCGTCTGCTTATTTTCATTTTATTCTAGGTGGATACTCCTTCATTGAATTTTGGCCATTTGTTGTTGGTCAATTGCTCCTGATGGGCTGTAGGAATTAATTTCATGTGAATGTTTATTTCTTAATTTTATTTGCCTAAATGTACATTTATGCTGTCAATGAATGTATTTAGGGTGGTTCTTTATTGGGGTTTCTTTCTGTTCCTGATAATGTCATGTGCCTTATGCCATATGTTTTCTGTCATTGGTCTCTTGACCTAACTTCACATACCTTGGTTTCCTTTCCCTTTTTCCTTTTTCATTCATTTCTATGTATACTTAGCTATGTTTCAATTCATTGCTAGGTTGGGGGGTGCGGGGCGCTGGGTAGATCTTGTCCTGACACTTCTTCTCTTAGGGACTCACTGGTTGTATCCGGTGTATATTGTATATTGGATTGTTTCTCCTTGATTAGATCAGGGAGTGGGTGATCATTTCACCCATTTTGTTTGTCTTTGTTGTCGTGTTATCCCTTCCTTCCTTGTCTTGTCTTTGTCTTTTCTGCTTTAGTACACAGTATTGGCTTGATTATCCTGAGTACGGTGAGATGGCACAGTTGAAAGTATGTACCTTTAATGGTTTAATGTCCCTGAAAAACGCTGACAAGTACTGTATCACATGCACAAAGAGCAGGTGCATATCTTGTTCCTGCAAGAAACTCATTTTCAGGTGGGCCATACACCACAGTTTACTAATCGGTATTATCCGGTTTGGTTTCACAGTGCAAACCCGGAATCCAAGTCCAAAGGGGCTAGTATTTGTATACACAAATCGCTTTCTCATAAGACCATTGATGTCCTGATTGACACGAGTGGTCGGTTTGTCTTTCTTAAGCTGTCCATTAGGAATAAGATTTTCACTTTGGCTAACTTTTACCTTCCCAATCAGGATCAAGCTCGGGTGTGCCGAGTATTTCTCAGGAAATTAGAGGAGTTTTCGGAGGGTGTTTTACTTGTGGGAGGTGATTTTAATTTGACATTTGACTCCAGACTTGATACCTCCTCGGGCAGGTCTGCTGTTCCTAAGACACAATTGGCGGCCTTGAAGACTACGATGCACTCTATGCAATTGATTGATGTGTGGCGGATTCTTCATCCTCAGGTATGAGAATATACTTATTTCTCTCCATTTCACAATAAGTACAGTCGCTTAGATGCCTTTCTCGTTAGCCACCACTTGCTTACCTGGCACCCTACTTCTGAGGTGGGCCCCATGTTTTGGTCGGATGATGCTCTGTTTTTTTTGTCCCTTACCTTCCCTGATTTGGTGCCCAATTTTCAGTCTTGGAAGATTAATGATAATCTCTTGCAGGACGCGGTGTGTATGTCAGCTCTTAAAGATACGCTTGGCTCTTTCTTCGCTGTGCACGCTCATGACTCTACTCCGTTACCATTACAGTGGGAGGCATTGAAGTGCGTGGTTAGAGGTGTCCTAATTCAGCACGGGGCTCGCTTGAAGAGGGAAAAAGGGGTAGCAATTGCCCGGCTCCTTGCGCGGATACGGGAGTTGGAGTCCAGTCATAAGCGTGCTCCTTCTTCACAGGTTTTTTCTGAGCTTACTACAACGCGAGAATCCTTGCATTCTCTGCTAGACCAATAGCATGCTAGATTTCGGGATCGGATGCGCAAACACTCATACGAATTTGCAGAGACAAATGTGGCAGGTCCTTGGCAAGGATTTTACATCCCCGTACGCAAGCATCTTATATTCCTAAAATTACGTCTCCCACTGGCGGCGAGGTTCATGACCCGGTCGGTATCACTGAATGTTTCAGACATTATTACTCTACTTTGTATAACCTCAAAGGTCATTTTCATAATATGCAAGCTGATGCGCTGCGTGAAAAAATTGATCATTATGTACAGGACACTGCCTTGCCGTCTTTGGAGGTTGGGGACGCCTTGGGACTTGAGGAAGATTTTTTGGACTCGGAAGTGTTGCGGGCAATTGGGGACTCTCCTTTGGGCAAAAGTCCAGGACCTGATGGGTTTAACAATAGATTTTATAAGACGTTTAAGGATCAACTCGCTCCTTTTTTGACAAAAGTCTTTAAGTCCGTGTCTTCCTCTTATTCCTTTGCGCCTCAGTATCTTGAGGCTCATATTACCCTTCTACCAAAGCCGGGTAAGGACCCCACGACGTGTGCAAATTTTAGGCCCATTTCATTGATTAATGTAGATGTGAAAATCTTTGCGAAATTGATTGCCTCTCGCCTCTATCCGTTATTGCCTGACTTGGTCACGGATGATCAGGTGGGGTTTGTGCGTGGTAGAGTAACCCGGGATAATACTAACAAGACTCTTCTTTTAACATCATATTGCCAGACACGCAAGATACCGATGTGTCTACTTTCTGTTGATGCCGAAAAGGCTTTTGATAGGGTACACTGGGCGTTTCTCCGCAGTGTCTTGACTCAGGTCGGACTTGGCTCTACAATGGTAGATAGGATTATGGCGCTATACCACAGGTCTACAGCGAGTTAATGGTTAATGGTCTTTTGTCTGACTCCTTGCCTATTACAAATTGGACAAGACAGAGGTGTCCACTTTTGCCTCTGTTATACGAGTTGGTTATGGAACACCTGGCTGTGGCACTGCGGAATAACCCTAGCATTAATGGCATTTGTGTTGGTGCTCAGCATCACGAGTTAGCACTGTACGCTGATGATGTTTTTGTGTACCTTACGAATCCTATGATTTCTTTGCCGTCTTTGACTGGGGAGTTTGAGCGATTTGGTCACTTGAGTAATTTTAAGGTCAAGTATTCTAAATCAGAGGCGTTGAATGTATCTCTGGACGCTCCTCTAGCTGCTCATCTCGCTCGGGTTTTCCCGTTTTAGTGGCAATCTGCATCTTTAAAATACTTTTGTCTGACCTGTTTACCATGAACTACACACCTATCTTACAGCTTACCTTGCGAGGGTTGGAGGCGTATGGGGGTAGGCGCATGTCGTGGTTCGGACCTATTAACTCTGTTAAAATGAATATCTTGCCTAAATTTCTGTATATATTTCAGACTGTCCCTATTGTGGTTCCTGCGGCCTTCTTCAAGACTTGCATAGGGCCATAACCAAATTTGTAAGCCTCAGATTATATTTTCTGTCCTCAGTAGGCCCGAGGTGGAGGGGGGTGCGGGTTTACCAGACTTTAAACGTTACCATCAAGTTGCGATCCTCATGAGATTGGTGGATTGGTTCCGCTCGGCTGCAGGTAAGCAATGGGTGCGCATTGAGAAAGGTATGTCCCCACTTGTATTGTCTTCTCTGCCTTGGTTGACTGGTCCCCAGCGACCTACATCTTCTCTGCCTTTCCTCACACGTCAGTTTCTTGTGGTCTGGGAGCGGATCATTGGTACCCTGGACCTTGCTCACCGTCCAGGTCCTTTGACTCCTCTTTTTGATAACCCTTCCTTCCCTCCAGCGGTGGGTGTGGACACATTCCTGTGTTGGGGGAGACAGGACGGCGGATACCTAGCTCAGACCCTTACTTCTGATGGTGCTATTTTGTCACTTGCTGCTGTCTCTGAGGCCTGCCCGGGGAGACGATCAATATGGTGGTCTTATTTCCAGCTGCGTTCGTATCTCTCTTCCATCAGTGATTGTTCTGTGTTCCTTCAGGATAAGACTCCTTTAGAACTTTATCTGTCCTTGACTTCTGCTCCTTCTCACATGCTGTACTCTCTGCATGGGATTCTCCGCCCTAGCTATTCTTCTTCTCAGTTGGTGTTCACTACAGCATGGGATGAGGAAATGGGGGTTCGACACTCTGAAGAGGATTGGGGAACTTCCCTTTTCTTGGCTCACAAATTGCAGACTTCTTGTTTTGCTCAGGAAAAAAATTATAAAATCCTTACCAGATGGTACCGTTGTCCTTCCTTTCTGCATAGGATATTTCCTGATGTGTCTGCTGATTATTGGAGGTGTGGGGAGGCTCCTGGAACCATGTTGCACATTTGGTGGGATTGCCCCAAGCTCCGTGCCTTTTGGGGAAAAAAATTTGACCTCGGAAACAAGCTTTTTGACACTGAAGTTCCTACATCTCCTTCTATTGGCTTGCTTTCCATGGTTCCTGGATCACTCCCACACCTCAAAAAGGGTATCTTTCGTCATTTTCTGACTGCAGCTCGAACTATCATACCACGTCACTGGAAGTCCATTCATGTGCCTTCTTTGCAGGAGTGGATAACTGAAATGAACGGGATTATGAGGATGGAGGCATTGATGTCTGCTGATCGGGGTAAATCTGAAATCTTTGTTCAAAATTGGTCAGTCTGGTCGGTGTTTCGGGGTGGTTCCGATTTGCCTCTCTGGTTGGATGGCCTCTTTTGAACGTTCCTATCGCCAATTCTGTGTGCTTTTCTTTGTTTGTGCTTCCTTCTGTTGTCTTGTGTTTGTGTCATTCTGAGTTGAAATTAATACTTAAAAATTGTTATTCTTACTTGTTTTTTGGGACTGGTTTCCCTATATATTGCACTACTTTCGAATATGGACATTGTGCTGTTATTTGCAATTGGATGTTATTATTTCTTCTTTTCTTATTTTTTTTTTATGTTTGGGAGAATACCTCCTGCCTTTGATTTTATGTACTTGTAAATTTGTACACCTTGAATCTATTGCACTGCGTGCAAAGTTTTGAAATATCGTATGGTGTCTTATTTGCTGTTTTATATTCTAATAAAAATTGTTGATAAAGAAAAAAATAAATAAATCAAGATGTCATCAAGGTAGACTACTACACAAACATAGAGGAGGTCACGGAAAATGTAATTCACAAACTCCTGGAAGACCGTGGGAGCATTACACAGGCCGAAGGGCATTACTAGATACTCATAGTGTCCATCACGGGTGTTAAATGCAGTCTTCCATTCATCACCCTGGTGAATCTGGACTAGGTTGTAAGCCCCACGCAGGTCTGGTTTAGAAAAAATCCTGGCACTCGTATACGATCAAACAGTTCAGAGATCAGTGGCAATGGATATTTATTCTTCACCGTGATTTGGTTGAGACCTCTGTAGTCAATACAAGGACGAAAAGAGCCATCTTTCTTTTTGACAAAGAAGAACCCGGCTCCTGCCGGGGAGGAAGACTTCCGTATGAAGCCCCTCTCCAAGTTCTCCTTCACATAGGCAGACATGGACATAGTCTCTGGCAAGGAGAGAGGATATACCCTACCACGGGGAAGGGATGCACCAGGAATCAGTTCAATAGGGCAGTCATACGCCCAATGTGGAGGCAATGTCTCTGCCTCCCTTTTGCTGAAGACGTCCGAAAATGCAGCATAATGACTCGGCAATCCTGCCAATGACCGAGGCAGTGAAGACTGAGCCGAACGAATCTGCACCAGGCAACGACCTTGACACTCAGGGCCCCACTGGAGAGCAACACAGGGTTAACAGCTTTGGACAGGACATAGAAAAACAGAAGTTCGGAGTGAAGGGCTCCCACTTGGAGCCTCAGCGGCTTGGTCACAGCTATAACAGGGTCTGGCAGAGTTAGTCCATTCACTGAGGCAACTGTCAACGGGCTCTCCAGAGGGGTGGTGGGCAATTGCAGAAGGTCCACCAGATCTCTGCGGATGAAATTAGCAGCGGATCCAGAGTCCACATATGCAGAGACCTGATGCGTTCCCTTGCTGGACACTATGGTCACAGGTATGGAAAATTTAGACGGAAGTCCATATTTACTAAAGGTTGTCACTCCTAGTAACCCTAGGTTTTGGGATCTTTGGGGACACAGGCGCACCAGATGGCCATCGAGACCGCAATAAAGACGTCCAGATGTGCGTCTGCGTTGTCTCTCCTGGGTAGATAACTTATACTGGTCCGTTATTACCGACTCCTTAGGAGGACAGCATGGGTTGCTGCAAAGTAGGGACCAGACTAGGAAGGGCTCCCTCCCGTCAAACCTCTTGGAGGCGTTCTCAGATCCATATATCAATCCGGGCAGACAGAAGGATCTCCAGCGCGAAACAGGCTGTAACCTACAACTAGCTGTCCTCCCTGTAATGCTTTTACCCTCGCCAAAGTGACACAATAAAGTTAAGAAGATTTGCAAACGGGTGAGTGCCGCATTTTCATTTCTCTCATTTACACTTAATTCTAGAAGATAGTCCATGCCAGAATGCAGCCACCAGAGCCTCATCGTTCCATAACAGCTCTCTCGCCAGGGTGCAGAAGAGGATGGCGTACTCACTCACGGAGGTGTCTCCTTGGCGCAGGTTAATCAAAGAGGCCGCTGCAGATGAGACCCGTCCAAGCTCCTCAAACACCATGCGAAAAGTCCGGAGGAAGGCTTGGAAGTCACGGGTCTCTGGTCCTTGTCTCTCCCAGATAGGGTTCGCCCATGCAAGAGCCTTTCCGGTGAGGAGAGAAATGATGAAAGCGACCCTGGCGCCATCAGACGAAAATGTCCTAGCATACAGGCAGAAGTGGATCAGGCATTGATTAAGAAATACATGACAGGTACTTGCTTCTCCATCATAGTGGTCAGGAAGTGGCAAGAAACACGTGGGTCAATACTGCCAAGAGGTGTAGTCTGAGGATCAACATTGCCAGGAGGTGTAGTAGGAGGAACAGCAGCTTGTGCCTCCTGCCGACGTGCAAGAATGTTCAACGCCTGGAGGAGTTGGTCCTGTCGAGACCGGAGGTCTAGGATATCCGCTCGCATCTATTGAGACGTCGTCATAGTCTTGAATCGACCAGCGGGGTCCATGGCCTGAGCGTACGGTCACAAAGGGTCTGTGGACCCACTGGGCCGTATCGCCTTGGCGGTAAGGCAGCTGGCCAAAAGGGAGCAGATGAAAGTCTATAGTTCGTATAGGTACCTGTGGCAGCTCGAACAGAGGCAGGGCAGGCTCGGCTTGGACTAGGCAGCAAGTAGACGTCAGGCGAGGTGAAGCAGGTCAGTCGTGGATACAGCACGACACGACTTTGGCACAGCACAGTGTTCGACCAGGATGGTATGGAAATGCAAGGAACAGGAACATGAACTGGGACAGGTACAGGAACTGGAACAGGTACATGAACAGTTAACACACTAGGAGGACATCACATAGACAAACTAGGGAATACAAGAACGCTCAGGCATAGAATTAGGGGGCTGGATTCCTTTTATAGTCCAGGGTACTCACGGGTCAAAGTTCATCATCAAGGTCTGGTGCGCGCGCTGCCCCTTTAAGAGGCATCTGGCTGAGGTGAGTGGACGCGAGCGCTGGCGTCTCCTGAGGAGGAGGCTGGGGCCAGCGCTTGCCCACTCGTGGCTGCGGCTGTCAGGGGAGGAACGGAGCTGACAGCCCGCAGCCACGGACATTACAAACAGTAACAATAGTCGTAATAAAAAAACCTCTAATTTCTCCATTACACATCTACCTATCTATCTATCTATCTATCTATCTATCTATCTATCTATCTATCTATCTATCTATCTATCTCCCTGCTTCAGAATTAGTTCATAGTGAAGGAGCAGAGGGAGCTCTTCCTCTCGACGAGGGCTCCCCGGGCACAGTGCTATTTTAAGCGTCATGCTCGGGGAAGCCCTTGACGGTACTGTCCATTTATGAGCGGAATCCCCGGCTAGAGTCGGCAACGGGGATTCCGCTCAACTATTAGCCACTGACGTCACTGTCCATATATGGACAATACTGTCAAGTGCTTCCCCGAGTACAGTGCTTAAAGTAGCGTTGTGTCCGGGGAGTCTTCGGCGAGTGGAGGAGCTCTCTCCGCTCTGAACTAATTCTGAAGCAGGGAGCTGATAGTTCCCTGCTTCAGAAAAAGTGGCTACTCCTTGGGCGGAATTCCCGTTGCCGATGATCTGGCCGGGGATTCCGCTCCTAGAGGAAACCCCTGAGGTCACTGTCCATATATGGACATTGACATCATTGGCTCCTCCTGGAGCGGAATCCCTGGCCAGAGTCAACAACGGGGATTCGCTCAAGGAGTAGCCACTGACATCATTGTCCATATATGGACAGTGAAATCAGGGCTTCCCTCTGGGAGCAGAATCCCCGGCATATGCTCTGGCTGGGGATTCCTCTCTTAGAGGGAGTCCCAATGGTGCTATCTACAGGGCGGGGGTAGCGCTATCTACAGGGGGTGGCACTATCAACATGGAAACTGTAGCACTATATAGGGGCACTATCTACAAGGGCACTGTGACACTTTTGAGAGGGCACTGGCACTAGGGGCAGCTTTGGGGGTATTATACTGTATAAGGGAAAATGGGGGAATTATACTGTATGGGGCAGCTATGGGGGCATTATGCTGTAAGGGGGCTTTAATCTGTATGGGGCAGCTATGGGGTTTTATAATATATGGGGCAGTTATGGGGCATTATACTGTATGGGGCAGCTATGGGGGCATTATGCTGTATGGGGCAGCTATGGGGGAATTTGTTTGGGCATTATACTGCATGGGGGCATCTGTGTGGGCATTATACGGCATGGGAGAATCTATGTGGGCATTATACTGTATCGGGGCATTTGTGTTGGCCTTATACTGTATGGGAGCATTATACAGTATGGTAGCAGCAAGAGGGCAATATACTGTGACACTACCTACATGGGCACTGTGTCACTATCTACAAGGGCACTGGCATTAGGGCCAGCTTTGCTGGTATTAGACTTATAAGGGCAGCTAGGGGGCATTATACTGTATGGGGGCAGCTATGGGGGCATTATTCTGTATGGGGGAAGCTATGGGGGCATTATGCTGTATGGGGGAATTTTTTTGGGCATTATACTGCATGGGGGCATCTGTATGGGCATTATACTGCATGGGAGAATGCGTGGGCATTATACTGTATGGGGGCATCTGTGTTGGCTTTATACTGTATGGGTGCATCTATGGGACAATATACTGTATGGTGGCAGCTATGGGGGCATTATATGGCATGTGAGAATCTATGTGGGCATTATACTGTATCGGGGCATTTGTGTTGGCCTTATACTGTATGGGAGCATTATACAGTATGGTGGCAGCAAGAGGGCAATATACTGTGGCACTACCTACATGGGCACTGTGTCACTATCTACAAGGGCACTGGCACTAGGGGCAGCTTTTCGGGTATTAGACTTATAAGGGCAGCTAGGGGACATTATACTGTATGGGGGCAGCTATGGGGGCATTATGCTGTATGGGGAAAGCTATGGGGGCATTATGCTGTATGGGGGAATTTGTTTGGGCATTATACTGCATGGGGGCATCTGTATGGGCATTATACTACATGGGAGAATGCGTGGGCATTATACTGTATGGGGGCATCTGTGTTGGCTTTATACTGTATGGGTGCATCTATGGGACATTATACTGTATGGTGGCAACTATGGGGGCATTATACTGTATGGTGTCAGCTGTTTGGTATTATACTGTGTGGGAGCCACTATGGGAGCATGATACTGTGTGGGCTGAATCGGGTATGTATGGGCAGGGATTGGGTGCGATTAGAGGCGTGGCTTAAAAGAAAAAAATTGTCCCTCTTTGTGAAACTTGAAAGTTGGGAGGCATGCAAGTGCTACCACAACATCCTGGTGCACCATGTCATCCCTTCAGGCACCAGTCTTATTGGTTATAGTTTCACACTACAACAAGATAATGACCTGAAACATACCTCCTGTCTTTGCAAAAAGTATGTTTATTCAAAAGAACATTGAGAAGCCTTGAGAAAACGTCTAGAGGACGTGAAACGGCCATAGGCTGACTGCTATGTGTATTTCTCCTTTTGAAACCTGCCTCTGAATCTGCAAATAAGTAGATGCGATGCTGCGATTGATCTTCCAGGGTGAGTGCTGTGCATTATTTCTATTTTTACACTATATCTGTCAAAAGAACAACAACAGGTGCTGATTAACATGGTTTGGCCACCCCAGAGACCCGATTGCAATCCAATTGAACTCTTTTGGGATCATCTGGACAGGTGTGTTGGCTACGTTGGTATATTACTAACAATCTTATATGTGTCTGGCTCTCTCCATCACTCTCTTGTTTTTAAATGTTCCATGTTTATATGTTAATTTACGTTGATTGGTACAACCATCAATACATAAATTGGTCTCGGAATGGAGGAATTGTATATCGTCCTTAAGGTTATATAGGTTTTATATTAAATTGGTGCCTGAGGTGTAGAGACATGAGTTAGAATTTTTTGTTATTTGGTGATGTCCTTATAATTATAGGGCATACATACTTATTAATCATAAGGTCTGATTAAGTGAAGGCACCAGCGCTATTTAAGTACAATATGCCACTCTCCCATACTAGCAGACACTCAGTATCATTGTCACCACACAGGTGGTGCCACTTCACAAAGGTGGTCATCAGGATAAGGTCTTCATTTGGAGGCACCACTGGGATCCTTGAAGTTAAACATTACTATATCATTATTATCTACAGAAAATGTGAGGCAGTGATTCGAGGATGAGGGAATGCCAGTTACGTGATGGGTACTGCTGTTTTAACGCATTCTCACGTAACTGTACGTGAAGGAGATGGAGCTGGCTCAGGAGCTGAGCTAGCGCCATCACCGCCGCGTGCCAGCTGTATGTTACAGCTGGCACCCTGATGTAATGGCCAGGACCGGAGCTAGCCTCCGAACCGGTCGATTAACCCCTCAGATGCAGCGAGGTGATCGCTGGGTTGCCAGTGACTGCAATGGCAACCGGAGGCCTAATACTGGCCTCCCGGTCTGCCAGCAACAGAAGCCTCCTATGCCCCGCTCTGCGGTGGGGCCTAAAATCTTCCGGTACCATTCACAAGATGGCGCCGGCTCAGCTTCCGGCTCAGAAGCAGAGTCGGCGTCATCAGCAGTGGGTGTCTGCTGTATGTTAGCTAGCTCCGATTCCTGCCATTAACCCCTTCGATGCAGCGATCCAATGCGATCGCTGCATCTTAACGGTTTTACCAAATCGGCAGCCTGCCATGCGATGGCAAGGCTGCCAACTGCTACTATGGCAACAGGAAGCCTAACAATGGCCTCCTGTCTGCTATTACGGAAGCCGATTAAGCCACGTCCGGAGGCGGAGCCTAATCGGCTTGCTGTCAGTGAACAACTGACAGTTCTAGTACATTGCACTACATAGGTAGTGCTATGTATGAGAACATTAAACAAACAGTTGGAGCTTCAAGTCCCCTAGTAGGACTAAAAAAAAGTGTAAAAAAAAGTAAAAATAAAAGTTGTAAAAAATACAATAAAAGTTTCAAGTAATTGTAATGGCAGGGGGTAGGGAGACGGAGAAGTGAGCCCTAATCTACCCGCTACTCTGTCCCTGCCTACTTGCAACGACCCGCCCTAGGCGACGGGGTACAACAGGGCGGCGGTCCCTGCGCTCAGTAAGTGCACGACAAACACGACAAACATACAAAGGAACACAAGCAAGGAAAAGGGGTCGTTGCCCACGGCAACACCGTGAGCAACCAGAGTGGTGAACGAGCCGAGTCAAGCCAGGAGTGTGCGAGGTACAAAACGAAAAGCAGAAGAGTAGTCGGTAAGCCAGGGTCTGTATGGAGCAGGATCAAAAATAGCAGGAGCTGTAGCTTGGCCAGGAAACCACAAGGAAAGAAACACAAGCAATAACAAGCACCGAGGGACAGGAAGTGCAGGCTTAAATAGACCGAGGGCGGGAGCTAGCTGAGTCTGGCCAGGTTACGATAGGCTCTCCCACTCCTAAGCCTGCCAGCCTGAATGGTGGAAGCAGGAGTCAGTCTCAGGGATGTATTCTCAGGTGCTGACTGATTAGTTCTGGGAGTTAACCCCGAAGCTGTGCCTGGCAGATCCTTTACAGTACCCCCCCTTTTATGAGGGGCCACCGGACCCTTTCTAAGTGGACCTGGCTTACTGGGGAAACGCAGGTGGAACCTCCTGACCAATACCCCAGCGTGAACATCCCGGGCGGGTACCCAAGTCCTCTCTTTGGGCCCGTATCCTCTCCAATGGACCAGGTACTGGAGGGAGCCTTGGACCATCTTGCTGTCCACAATCCTGGCCACCTCGAATTCCACCCCCTCCGGGGTGAGAATGGGAACAGGAGGTCTCCTCGAGGGAGCCAAGGACGGGGAGCAGCGTTTGAGGAGGGAGGCATGAAACACGTCGTGTATCCGAAAAGACGGGGGTAACTCCAGCCGGAAGGAGACAGGATTGAGGACCTCAATGACCTTATACGGCCCAATAAACCGGGGAGCAAACTTCTTGGACGGAACCTTGAGACGCAAGTTCCTAGACGACAACCACACCAGATCCCCGACCATAAACAAGGGGGTTAGCAGAACGATTTTTATCAGCCTGAGTCTTTTGTACGCTCTGGGACACCTCTAGGTTTTTCTGAACCTGGGCCCAGACTGTGCACAGTTCCCGATGAACGACCTCTACCTCGGGATTGTTGGAACTACCAGGTGAAACGGAGGAGAACCGTGGATTAAACCCAAAATTACAAAAAAAAGGAGAGACCCCTCATGAGTTACTGACCCGGTTATTAAGGGAAAATTCGGCGAGGGGAATGAAAGAGACCCAATCAAATTGACAGTCAGAGACAAAACACCTTAAGTATTGTTCTAGAGATTGATTAGTCCTCTCCGTTTGGCCATTGGTTTCAGGATGGAAGGCAGAGGAGAAGGACAGATCAATCCCCAACTTCATACAGAAGGCTCTCCAAAACAATGAAACAAATTGTACCCCTCTGTCCGAAACAATATTGACAGGGACCCCATGGAGACGCAGGATGTGTTTGACAAACAAGGTAGCCAACGTTTTGGCGTTGGGTAGTTTCTTGAGGGGCACAAAGTGGCACATCTTACTGAAGCGGTCCACCACCACCCACACCACCGACTTGCCTTGGGATG
The DNA here is from genome assembly GCF_050947455.1 of Rhinoderma darwinii. NCBI lineage: Eukaryota > Metazoa > Chordata > Amphibia > Anura > Rhinodermatidae > Rhinoderma > Rhinoderma darwinii. The sequence goes on from NC_134687.1 coordinate 340,946,728, forward strand.
GAGGCAAATCGGTGATAAAATCCATGGAGATATGTGTCCAAGGTCTCTGGGGAATGGGCAACGAACGCAGTAAGCCCGCTGGTCGGGACCTGGGAGTCTTGGACCTAGCACAAACCTCACAAGCGGCGACGTAGGCCTTAACGTCTTTAGGCAACCCAGGCCACCAATAATTTCTGGTAATGAGGTGTTTGGTACCCAGGGTGCCTGGATGGCCAGATAGTGCGGTGTCATGATTTTCCCTAAGTACCCTTAGCCGGAATTGCAGGGGAACAAACAGCTTGTTCTCAGGAAGGTTCCCGGGAGCTGCACCTTGATCAGCAGCAATATCAGAGACTAAATCAGAATCGATCGAGGAAATGATTATACCTGGAGGCAAAATACAAGCAAGATCTTCCTCCGAAGGAGGGCTGGCCATGAAGCTACGCGACAGTGCATCAGCCTTAATATTTTTAGACCCAGCCCTATAGGTAACCAAAAAATTGAATCTGGTAAAAAATAACGCCCATCGAGCTTGTCTCGGGTTTAGCCTCTGGGCAGATTCTAGGAAAACCAGATTCTTGTGGTCGGTAAGGACCGTTACCTGGTGCCTAGCCCCCTCCAGGAAGTGGCGCCACTCTTCAAATGCCCATTTAATGGCTAAGAGTTCGCGGTTGCCAATATCATAGTTACTTTCAGTTGGCGAAAACTTCCTGGAGAAGTAGGCACAGGGGCGGAGATGGGTGAGGGACCTGGTACCCTGGGACAAGGCAGCCCCCACTCCCACCTCAGATGCGTCAACTTCCACGATAAATGGCTCCGTTTGGTTGGGCTGAACCAGCACCGGGGCCGAGACAAAGCACTTCTTAAGGACCTCAAAAGCCTGGACAGCCTCAGGAGGCCAGTGGAGGAGATCAGCACCTTTGCGAGTGAGGTCCGTAAGGGGCTTAGCGATGACCGAGAAGTTAGCAATAAATCTCCTGTAATAATTAGCGAACCCCAAAAAACACTGTAACCCCTTCAGGGAGGCAGGTTGGACCCATTCCGCCACAGCCTGAACCTTGGCGGGGTCCATGCGAAATTCATGAGGAGTGAGGATTTGACCCAAAAATGGAATCTCCTGTACCCCAAACACACATTTTTCGGTTTTGGCAAACAGTTTATTTTCCCGAAGGACCTGGAGCACCTTCCTGACATGCTCAATGTGGGAGGACCAGTCCTTGGAAAACACCAGTATGTCATCAAGGTACACTACCAGAAAAATCCCCAGGTAATTTCTCAAAATCTCATTTATAAAATTTTGGAAGACCGCAGGGGCATTACACAACCCAAAGGGCATGACGAGGTATTCGAAATGGCCTTCGGGCGTGTTAAACGCAGTCTTCCACTCATCCCCCTCTTTGATGCGAATAAGGTTATACGCCCCCCGTAGATCCAATTTAGAAAACCATTGGGCCCCCTGAACCTGATTAAAGAGATCAGGAATCAAAGGAAGGGGATACTGGTTCCTTACCGTGACCTTATTCAGGCTACGGTAGTCAATGCATGGCCTAAGACCACCATCCTTCTTCCCCACGAAGAAGAAGCCAGCACCTACCGGAGAAGAAGAGGGACGAATGTAACCCTTGGCCAGGGATTCCTGGATATACACTCTCATAGCTTCACGTTCGGGACAAGAAAGATTAAATATCCTACCCTTAGGAAGCTTAGCTCCTGGTACCAATTCGATAGCGCAATCGTATTCTCTATGAGGAGGTAACACTTCGGAGGCCTCCCTAGAGAAAACATCAGCGAAGTCCTGAACAAACTCGGGTAGCGTATTCGCCTCCTTAGGGGGAGAAATAGAATTAACAGAAAAACATGACGTACAACATTCATTACCCCATTTGGTTAGCTCCCCAGTATTCCAGTCAAACGTAGGATTATGCAACTGCAACCAGGGAAGACCTAGAACCAAATCGTACGATAATCCCTGCATCAACGGTACAGAGCATTGCTCCAAATGCATGGAGCCAACAAGGAGTTCAAAAACAGGGGTATGCTGTGTAAAATAACCATTAGCAAGAGGAGTGGAGTCGATACCCACTACCGGGACAGGTTTAGGCAAATCAATCAGAGGCATAGCAAGGGACATAGCAAATTCCACAGACATGATATTAGTAGAGGACCCTGAATCCACGAAGGCACTGCCGGTAGCAGACCTACCACCAAAAGAGACCTGAAAGGGAAGCAAGATCTTAGTACGTTTCATATTTACGGGAAATACCTGTGCGCCCAAGTGACCTCCCCGATGATCACTTAGACGCGGAAGTTCTCTGGCTGCAATCTTACGCTTAGGACAGTTGTTCACTTGATGCTTGTCGTCCCCACAGTAGAAGCAGAGACCATTCTTCCTGCGGAATTCTCTACGTTGTTGGGGGGACACGGAGGCCCCGAGTTGCATAGGTATCTCTGAATTTTTCGGGGAGGAACGAAGCAACGGAGCTTCGGGAGGCATCATGGGGGAGTCGGAGGAGAAAACACATAAACGTTCACGTTGTCGTTCCCTGAGACGTCGGTCAAGTCGTATCCCTAAAGCCATAACCTGGTCTAGGGAGTCAGAAGAGGGATAGCTAACTAGCAGGTCTTTCAGGGCATTCGACAGACCCAACCTAAACTGGCACCTTAAGGCAGGGTCATTCCACCGAGAAGCTACGCACCACTTCCGAAAGTCAGAGCAATACTCATCAACAGGTCTCTTAACCTGACTTAAGGTCACCAGCTGACTCTCGGCAAAGGCAGTCCTGTCAGTCTGGTCATAAATAAGTCCGAGAGCAGAAAAGAAACAATCAACGGAGGAAAGTTCAGGGGCGTCAGGAGCCAAGGAGAAGGCCCACTCTTGGGGCCCTTCCTGGAGCCGGGACATAATTATACCCACCCGCTGGCTCTCAGAACCTGAGGAATGAGGCTTTAAACGAAAGTAAAGCCTACAACTCTCCCGAAAGGAGAGAAAAGCCCTCCGGTCCCCTGAGAACCGGTCGGGCAACTTGAGGTGGGGTTCAAGAGGTGCGGTGAGGGGAACTACCAGGGTAGCATCAGGCTGGTTGACCCTCTGAGCCAGGGCCTGGACCTGTAGGGAGAGACCCTGCATTTGCTGAGCCAGGGTCTCACGGGGATCCATAGTGGTGTCAGGGACCAGGGGTAGACTAGGTATGGGCTTGTTATTATGTAATGGCAGGGGGTAGGGAGACGGACAAGTGAGCCCTAATCTACCCGCTACTCTGTCCCTGCCTACTTGCAACGACCCGCCCTAGGCGACGGGGTACAACTGGGCGGCGGTCCCTGCGCTCAGTAAGTGCACGACAAACACGACAAACATACAAAGGAACACAAGCAAGGAAAAGGGGCCGTTGCCCACGGCAACACCGTGAGCAACCAGAGCGGTGAACGAGCCGAGTCAAGCCAGGAGTGTGCGAGGTACAAAACTAAAAGCAGAAGAGTAGTCGGTAAGCCAGGGTCTGTATGGAGCAGGATCAAAAATAGCAGGAGCTGTAGCTTGGCCAGGAAACCACAAGGAAAGAAACACAAGCAATAACAAGCACCGAGGGACAGGAAGTGCAGGCTTAAATAGACCGAGGGCGGGAGCTAGCTGAGTCTGGCCAGGTTACGATAGGCTCTCCCACTCCTAAGCCTGCCAGCCTGAATGGTGGAAGCAGGAGTCAGTCTCAGGGATGTATTCTCAGGTGCTGACTGATTACTGATTAGTTCTGGGAGTTAACCCCGAAGCTGTGCCTGGCAGATCCTTTACAGTAATAAAATAAAACACAATCGCCCTTTATCTTTTATCAAGTCATTTATTATTGAAAAAAATAATAAAGCCATACATATTTGGCATAGCTGCGACCGTAACGACCTGAAGTATAAAACTATAAAAATATTATGTTATTTATACCGTGTAGTGAACGCCGTAAGAAAAACCCAAAAAAAATACTGCCATAATTGCTGTCACTTAGTCTTCCAAAAATTTTAATAAAACGTAATCAAAAAGTCGCATGTATCCAAAAATGATACCTATAAAAACTATAACTCGTCTTGAAAAAAACAAGCCCTCATACAGCTCCGTCTACAAAAATTTTTAAAAGTTATGGCTCTCACACCTTGGCGACAGAAAAAATACATTCTCTTTACAAAAGTGGTGAACTAAAAAGAACTAAAAAAAACTATGCCAGAATTGCTGTTTTTTTGTCACCTTGCCTCCCAAAAAAAAGTATAAAAAGTGATCAAAAAGTCGCATGTACTGCCAAATTGTACGAATAAAAACTCCAGCTCGTCCCGAAAAAACATCTCTCATGCCACTACGTCTATGAAAAAATAAAATTAGTTAAGGCTCCAATAAGTCAGGAAATAACAATATCCAGTTGTGCAGATCAGAGGGGAAGAGGCGAATTATCAAGGCACTAAAATTAGGGAACCAAGAAGGGGAGGGCCCAAACATATCTGATGGAAGCGAGGGTGCCCGTATTATAACAGGACAACACTTTCCTAGCAAAATTCCCCAAACTACAAATGTGTGGCGTGTGGACCAAAAGGGGGATAAGGAAGGACATTTATCAGTGCAACATCGTCCTGTGCAGAAAGGATTTCTTCACAGCGTAAGGGCTTATTTAGACGAACGTGATATACGCCCGTGCAACGCGCGTGATTTTCACACGCCTCGCACGGACATATATTAGTCTATGGGGCCGTGCAGACAGTCTGTGATTTTTACGCAGCGGGTGTCCGCTGCGTAAAACTCACGACATGTCCTATAATGGTGCGTTTTTCGCGCATTAAAGTCAATGGGTGCGTGATTCGCGCAACAGCAGTGAAAAGTATGAATGAAAAGCACCACATGCTTTTCTGTTTACAAACATACAAACAGAGTGTCATAATGATGGCGGTTGCGTGAAAAGCACGCAGCCGCGCACCATATGATCATGACACACGGAGCTGTTAAGTGCTTTTTGCCCACGCAAAACGCCGCGTTTTTTGCGTGCGCAAAATGCACACGCTCGTGTGAATCCGGCCTAACACACATCTATGGATTATTTTATTCTTTTTTTTACCTTATAATTATACCACCTGACTATGCCCCTGATGTACTCTGCCCAGCTTACATATGCCCCACATTATAAACGGAAACACCAGTAAAACTCCAAACAAAACTACTACCAAGCAAAATCTACGCTTCAAAAGCCAAATGGTGCTCCTTCCCGTCTGAACCCTACAGTGTGCCCAAACATCTGTTTACTTCCACATATATGGCATCACCATACCCGGGAGAACCCTTTTAACAATTTTTGGGGTGTGTGTCTGAAGTGGCACAAGCTGGGCACGACATATTTGCCACTGATATATCATATATAGGGAAAAATGTTAATTTTTACTTTGCACCTTCCGCAGCGCAATCATTTATGGAAAAGACCTGTGGGGTGAAAATGCTCACTATACCCCTTAACAAATGCCTTGAGGGGTGCAGTTTCCAAAATGGGGTCACTTCTCAGGGGTTTATTATTTCACATCGGAGCCTCTGCAATTGTGAACCAATACTGTGTAAGTTGCCAAATTAGGCCTCAATTTTACATGGTACTCTTTCACTCCTGAGCCTTGCCGAATGTCCAGGCAAAAGATTAGGGCCACATGTAGGGTGTTTCTAAAACCGGGGAACACAGCATAATAATTAGAGCGCTGTCTTGTTATGGTGGCACAAGCTGGGCACCACATATTGGCATATCTATGGAAAAAATCCTATTTTCACTCTGCAACATCGAGTGCACACCAATTTCTGCTAAACACCTGCAGAGTTAATATGCTCACTACTCCCCTAGGTGAATACCTTGAGGGGTGTTGTTTCAAAAATGGGATCACTTCTGGGGGGGATCCACTGTTTTGGTCCCACAGGGACTTTGAAAATGCGACATAGCGCCCAGAAACCAATCCAGCCAAATCTGTACTCCGAAAGCCAAATGCCGCTCCTTCCCTTCTGAGCCCTACTGTGTGCCCAAACAGCAGTTTATGACCACGAGTGGGGTATTGCCGTACTCGGGAGAAATTGCTTTACAAATCCTTTATTTGTTGAGAAAATGAAAAATTTTGCGGTAAAACTACGTCTTATTGAAGAAAAAGGATTTTTTTAATTTTCACTGCCCAATTATAATAAAATCTATGAAACCCCTGTAGGGGTCACAATGCTCACTACACCCCTTGATGAATTCTTCAAGGGGTGTAGTTTCATGAATGGAATCACTTTTGGGGAGTTTCCACTGTACTGGTACCTTAGGGGCTTTGCAAAAACGACATAGTGCAGAGAAACTACTAATCCAGCAAAATCTGTGCTCCAAAAGCCAAATGCCGCTCCTTCCCTTCTGATCCTGGCCATGTGCCCAAAAAGCACTTTATGACCACATATGGGGTATTTCCGTACTCCAGAGAAGTTACTTTACAAATGTTGGTGTTATGTCCATGGCCGCGGGCCGTCAGGCTCACGCACCTCCTGACGGCTGCAGCCATGGGTCTGCGAGCGCTGGCCCCAGTCTCCTCCGCAGGAGACGCCAGCGCTCACTTCCGATTACCTTAGCCGGGTCCCATAGGGTGCGCGCGCACGTTCGTGCCTGCTCTTAAAGGGTCAGCGAGCACACCGGAGTTAAATGTCTAAATTAGCCCATGAGTATCCTGGACTATAATAAGGGCCCAGCCCCTTCCTTCCATGCCTGAGTGTTGTTGTCGTACCCTAAGTTTTGCTAAGCAAATGGTCTCCTAGTGTTTCCCAGTTCCCAGTGTTCGCTGTTCCTGTACCTGTATCCTGTATCCCGTGATACCTGGTCAAGTGCCGTGCTGAGCTGTAGTCGTGCTGTGCTGTATTCCACGTCTGTCCTGCTACACCACGCCTGACGTCTGCCTGCTGCCTAAGTCCCAGCCGAGCCTGTCATTGCTACTGTCCGAGCTGCCACAGGTACACTATACGAACTATAGACTGTGACCTGCGCCCTGTTAGCCAGCTGCCATACCGTCAAGGCGGTACGGCCCAGTGGGTCAACACACCCAACGTGATGGTTCTTTTTTTCCTTTATTTGTTGAGAAAATTAAAAATTTTGAGCTAAAGCTACGTCTTATTGAGGAAAAAATGATTTTTTTTATCTTCACTGCCCAATTCTAATAAAATCTATGAACCCCTGTGGGGTCAAAATGCTCACTACACCCCTAGATGGATTCTTCAAAGGGTATAGTTTCCTAAATGGAGTAACTTTTTTGGCGTTTTCACTGTTTTGGTCCCTCAGGGGCATTGCAAATGCGACATGGCCTCTGCAAACCATTCCTGCTAAATTTGAGCTCCAAAAGCCAAATGGCGTTCTTTCCCTTCTAAGCCCTGCCGTGTGTCCAAACAGCTGTTTATGACCACATGTCGGGTATTAATTTACTCGGGAGAAATTGCTTTACAAATTTTGCGGTGATTTTTCTCCTTTAGTCCTTGTGGAAATTAGAAAAATTAAACCTACATTTTCTTTGAAAGTATGTCGATTTTCATTTTCATGGCATACTTCCAATAATTTCTGCAAAAAACCTGCGGGGTCAAAATGCTCACTATACCCCTAGATAATTTCCTCAAGGGGTATAGTTTCCAAAATTTGGTAACTTTTGGGGGATTTCCACTGTTTTGGCACCGCAAGAGCCCTTCAAACCTGACATGGTGCCTAAAATATTTTCTAATAAAAAGGAGGCCCCAAAATCCACTAGGTGCTCCTTTGCTTCTGAGGCCAGTACTTCAGTCTATTACAACACTGTGGCCACATGTGGGATATTTCTAAAAACTGCAGAATCTGGGCAATAGATATTGAGTTGCATTTGTCTGGTAAAACTTTCTGTGTTTCAAAAAAAATAGATAAAAAAAGAAATTTCTACAAAAAATGTTTTAAAATTCCACCTCTACATTGCTTTAATTCCTGTGAAACGTCTAAAGGATTAAGAAACTTTCTAAATGCTGTTTTCAATACTTTGAGGGGTGAAGTTTTTAAAATGGGGTGACTTATCGGGGGTTTCTAATATATAAAGCCCTAAAAGCCGCTTTACAACTGAACTGGCCCCTGTAAAAATAGCCTTTTCTTGAAAATGTGAGAAATTATTGCTAAAGTTCTGAGCCTTGTAATGTCCTAGAAAAATAAAAGGATGTTCAAAAAATGATGCCAATCTAAAGTAGACATATGGGTGGATGTTAATTAGCAACAATTTTGTGTGGTATTACTATCTGTCTTAGGGCTGATTCAGACGAACGTTGCGTTTTTGCGCGCGCAAAAACGACTTGACAGCTGCGTGTGTCATCCGTGTATGATGCGCGGCTGCGTGATTTTCGCGCAGCCGCCATCATAGAGATGAGTCTAGTCGACGTCAGTCACTGTCCAGGGTGCTGAAAGAGTTAACTGATCGGCAGTAACTCTTTCAGCACCCTCGACAGTGAATGGCGATCACAATATCGAGAAACCTGTTAAAAGAAAAGAAAAAGTTCGTACTTACCGAGAACTTCCCTCCCGGCCGTTGCCTTGGTGACGCGTCCTTGGTGACGCGCCTCTCTTGACATCGGGCCCCACCTCCCTGGATGACGCCGCAGTCCATGTGACAGCTGCAGCCTGGGCTTGGCCTGTGATTGGCTGGAGCTGTCACTCGGACTGAATTGTCATCCCGGGAGGTCAGACTGGAGGAAGAAGCCGGGAGTTATCGGTAAGTCAGAACTTCTTTTTTTTTTTACACGTTCATGTATATTGGGATCGGAAGTCACTGTCTAGGCTGCTGAAACAGTTTAACTCTTTCAGCACCCTGGACAGTGACTATCTCCTGACGTCGTGTACCGGGAATTTTTTTTGCCGGGTTCGGCCAAAACGAGTTCGGCCGAACCCGGTGAAGTTCGGTTCGGTTGTCCGGGTTCGCTCATCTCAAAGACACGTTTGGATGTTTGGAAACAGAAAAGCACGTGGTGATTTTCTGTTTACATTCATCCTTTTGACAGCTGGTGCGCTGTTTCAGTCGGTTCGCACGGAAGTGCTTCCGTGCGACCTGCGTAATTTTCACGCACCCATTGACTTCAATGGGTGCGTGATGCGCGAAATACGCGGAGATATTGAGCATGTCGCGCTTTTTGCGCAGCGAACAAACGCTGCGCAAAAAGCACGGACTGTCTGTACTGCCCCATAGACTTGTATTGGTCTGTGCGTGGCGCGTGAAAACCACGCGGTCCGCACGGACCCAATACACGTTCGTGTGAATCCCCCCTTACAAGCAGATACATTTATATTTCCAAAAATGCTAATTTGTGAAATTTTTTGCTACATTTTGGTGTTTTTCACAATTAAATACTGAATGTACCGAGCAAATTTTGACAGTCACATAAAGTCCAATGTGTCACGAGAAGAGAAAACAATCTCAGAATCGCTTGGATAGGTAAAAGCATTCCGAAGTTATTACCACATAAAGTAAAACATGTCAGATTTGAAAAATGAGGCTCCGTCAGGAAGGTCAAAAGTGGCAAAGAGGGAAGGGGTTAAAAAAGACATTTGCAGTATAGGCTGTTCCTGCTTCCTTGAGCAAAAACACATATGAAGAGAAACTAAATTTACCCCTGTGGATAAAAGAGAGCATGATGAGGGTTATGGATTAATTACTCACTATTTGTGGTCTCAGTAAAGTTGACTTAAATCAATTTAAAGGGCCCTTCTTCATATACTGTATGTACTATATTTGAAAATTAGTTAAATATACAAAAAAATAATTTTAATCCACTGTTCATCATAAGTGAGCACACATAGCCAAAACACTTTTGATAGTTTTTGGATAATTACAGCTGTAGCACCATCTTCTGGACAGAAACCTTTTCACATGTAATTTTATCTGTAAAGTAAACTGAAAAACCATCAGCAATGAAGATTAATTATACTGTAATTGTCCAAATAGACGCTGTACAGTGAAGGAAATAAGTATTTGATCCCTTGCTGATTTTGTAAGTTTGCCCACTGTCAAAGACATGAACAGTCTAGAATTTTTAGGCTAGGTTAATTTTACCAGTGAGAGATAGATTATATTAAAAGAAAAACAGAAAATCACATTGTCAAAATTATATATATTTATTTGCATTGTGCACAGAGAAATAAGTATTTGATCCCTTTGGCAAACAAGACTTAATACTTGGTGGCAAAACCCTTGTTGGCAAGCACAACAGTCAGACGTTTTTTGTAGTTGATGATGAGGTTTGCACACATGTTAGATAGAATTTTGGCCCACTCCTCTTTGCAGATCATCTGTAAATCATTAAGATTTCGAGGCTGTCGCTTGGCAACTCGGATCTTCAGCTCCCTCCATAAGTTTTCGATGGGATTATGGTCTGGAGACTGGCTAGGCCACTCCATGACCTTAATGTGCTTCTTTTTGAGCCACTCCTTTGTTGCCTTGGCTGTATGTTTCGGGTCATTGTCATGCTGGAAGACATAGCCACGAGCCATTTTTAATGTCCTGGTGGAGGGAATGAGGTTGTCACTTAGGAGCCCCCAGGCAGCCATAGCAACCATCGCCCCCCGCAATTGCATTGCGGGGGCGCGATGAGCTGTTAGAGGGGGTCGCTCCCCTCTTTCTAACGATTTAAATGCTGCGGTCGCTATTGACTGCAGCATTTAACGAGTTAAACGAGCGGGATCGCGCTCGAGTGCAATGCCGCTAGTTACTCTGAGGTGTCGGCTGTAACAAACAGCCGACACCGGCATTGTATGGAGCGAGTTCACTCCATGAGCCCGTTCCATACGTCCCCTACCCGACTTTGGCGTATGGATACGTCAAATGTCGGGAAGGGGTTAAACTGTATTTCTCTATATCACAGATCCCAAACCTGTTGGCTATGAGCCACATTCAAATACAATGCATTCGGAAAGTCTTCAGACCCTTTCAATTTTTTCACATTTTGTTATGTTGAGGTCTTGATCTAAAATAAAAAAATTCACGTTTTCCCCATCATTCTGCACTCAATACCCCATAACGACAAAGTGAAATCAGAATGTTAGTAATGTTTGCTAATTTATTGAAAAGGAAAAACTTAAATATCTCATTGACATAAGTATTCAGACCCTTTATTCACTACTTAGTTGAAGCCCCTTTGGCAGCGATAACAGCCGCCAGTCGTCTTAAGTATGATGCCACAAGTTTTGCACACCTGGATTTGGGGATTTTTTGCCATTCTTCTCTACAGATACTCTCAAGTTCTATTAGTTTGGATGGGGACCGTCGATGGACAGTCATTTTCAGGTCTCTTCAGAGATGTTTGATTGGGTTCAAGTCAGGGCTCTGGCTGGGCCACTCAAGGACGTTCACAGAGTTGTCCCTAAGCCACTGCTGTGTTGTTTTGGCTGTGTGCTTAGGGTCATTGTCTTGTTGGAAGGTAAACCTTCGGCCCAGTCTGAGGTCCAGAACACTCTGGATCAGGTTTCATTAAGAATATCTCTGTACTTTGCTCCATTCATCTTTCCCTCAAGCCTGACCAGTCTCCTTTCCCAGATGCTGAAAAACACCCCCACAACATGATGCTGCCCCCACCATGCTTCACTGTAAGCATAGTATTGGGCAGGTGATGAGCAGTGCCTGCTTTCTTTCAGACATGACGCTTAGAGTTGAGGCCAAAAAGTTAAATCTTGGTTTCATCAGACCACAGAGTCCTTTAGGTGCTTTTTTACAAACTCCAGGCGGGTTTTCATGTGTCTTTTACTGAGGAGAGGCTTCTTTCTGGCCACTATGCCATAAAGCCTAGATTGGTGGAGTGCTGCAGAGATGGTTGACCTTCTGGAAGTTTCTCTTATCTGTACACAGGATCTTTGCAGCTGAGCCAGAGTGACCATTGGGTTCTTGGTCATCTCTCTTACCAAAGCCCGTTTCCCCCAATTACTTAGTTTGGTGGGGAGGCCAGTTCTAGGAAGAGTCCTGGTTGTTCCAAACTTCTTCTATTTAAGAATTATGGAGGCCACTGTGCTCTTGGGAACTTTCAATGCAGCAGAATTTTTTTTGTACCTTTCTCCAGATCTGTGCCTCCACGCAATCCTGTCTCTGAGCTCTACAGGCAGTTCTTTCCTCCTCATGGCTTGGTTTTTGCTCTGATATGCATTGTCAGCTGTGAGACCTTATATAGACAGGGGTGTGTTTTCCAAATCCTGTCCAATCAAATTAATTTACCACAGGTAGACTTCAATCAAGGTGTAGAAACATTTCAAAGATGATCTAGAGAAATGAGAGACCCCCCAGAGCTAAATTTCAAGTGTCATAGTAAAGGGTCTGAATACTTATGTCCATGCGAAATGAGTTTTTCATTTTTAATAAATTTGCAAAAATTTCTAATATTCTGTTTTCACTTTGTCATTATAGGGTATTTAATGCAGAATTTGTAGTATTTTTTTACTTGTAGCTGTTAAGGATCTGCCAGGCACAGCTTCTGTATCCACGCCCATAGGTAATCAGTCTGCACCTGCTTCTATGTCTGTGAGACTGACTCCATCTTCCACCACTCAGGATGGCAGGCTTAGGAGTGGGAGAGCCTATCACAGCCTGGCCAGACGGAGCTAGCTCCCGCCCTCTGTCTATTTATACCTGCCTTTCCTGTTCCTCCTTGCTTGTGATTCTTCTCTGTTGGTTTCCTGGCCCTGCTGCAGCTTCTTGAACTACTTGTCCCTGCTTCGTATTGACCCTGGCTTACTGACTACTCTTCTGCTCTGCGTTTGGTACCTCGTACACTCCTGGTTTGACTCGGCTTGTTCACTACTCTCCTGCTCTACGTTTGGCACCTCGTACTCTCCTGGTTTGACTCGGCTTGTTTACTACTCTTGTTGCTCACGGTGTTGCCGTGGGCAACTGCCCCGTTTCCCTTGTTCTGTGTTTCCTTGTCTGTTGTCTGTCGTGCTCTTATTGAGTGTAGGGACCGTCGCCCAGTTGTACCCTGTCGCCTAGGGCGGGTCGTTGCAAGTAGGCAGGGACTGAGTGGCGGGTAGATTAGGGCTCACTTGTCTGTTTCCCTATCCCTGTCATTACAGTAGCACAAGGCCTCAACATAACAAAATGTGAAAATTGAAGGAGTCTGAAGAATTTCCTGAATGCATTGTATGACAGATGATGTTGAGCCAAGATGTGACCAATTGATATTGTTTTTTACCATAGACTTAGCTACCAGTAGTATGGGGCAAAAAGTTCTAATAATGTTGTGACTTTCTTGGTGGCACTAGTGCAAAATAGTATTTGCAGCTGCCAACAGCCCGGGAGCCACGTGCACGAGGTCCGAGAGCTACATGTGGCTACCGAGCCACTGGTTAGGAAACACAGGAGATTAGAAATGGATGTTTCACCACAAATTGGAAAACATCTCTTAAATTACATTTCATTCAAAAGAGTAGTATGGTTTTTCAGTGATCCAGTGAATCATATATTCCAGTGATCCCCAATGTTTGTGAGACACATCTCTTATGGAATATTTTTTTCCCCCTTCTTATAGGCTGACTCATTTTCCTTTCTCAATCATGGGTGTACATAGAACGGAGGGAGCTCCCATAGGAAAAGTCAAATGAGGGCTTGTCATGAATTCATTAGCTAAAATTACACAGGAAACACATGCACATAAAACACAACACTGTGGTACTTAATTTAAATAGTTAGATAATCCAGTATTATCAGAGTGGCTCTCCGTTATTGCTCATTGTCTCCCCCTCTATGACATTTGTATTCCCTGACAGGGCATATGGACAGGGCTCGTCATTATGAGACAACCTCTTTAATCTTTTGATGGGTCATATTTTGCCAATACCCATACGGTATAATTTCTGGCGTTGTACTGTTCATCTATTTTTTTAGAAGATGTTTTTTATTGGGTTTTTTCAATATAAATAAAAGAGAATGTAATGACAGGGATAGGGAAACAGATAAGTGAGCCCTAATCTACCCGCCACTCAGTCCCTGCCTACTTGCAACGACCCGCCCTAGGCGATGGGGTACAACTGGGCGACGGTCCCTACACTCAGTAAGTGCACGACAGACAACCAGACAAGGACGCACAGAACAAAGGGAAATGGGGCAGTTGCCCACGGCAACACCGTGAGCAACAAGAGTAGTAAACGAGCCGAGTCAAACCAGGAGAGTATGAGGTGCCAAACGCAGAGCAGGAGAGTAGTGAACAAGCCGAGTCAAACCAGGAGTGTACGAGGTACCAAACGCAGAGCAGAAGAGTAGTCAGTAAGCCAGGGTCAATACGAAGCAGGGACAAGTAGTTCAAGAAGCTGCAGCAGGGCCAGGAAACCAACAGAGAAGAATCACAAGCAAGGAGGAACAGGAAAGGCAGGTATAAATAGACGGAGGGCGGGAGCTAGCTCCGTCTGGCCAGGCTGTGATAGGCTCTCCCACTCCTAAGCCTGTCATCCTGAGTGGTGGAAGATGGAGTCAGTCTCACAGACATAGAAGCAGGTGCAGACTGATTACTTATGGGCGTGGATACAGAAGCTGTGCCTGGCAGATCCTTAACAGAGAAACTATAACAGCAGTGGCATTATATTTTGTATACACAAGTATCATTTTCATTGTACAAAGTAGATAATAGCCAACATTGAGAGAGCAAATCTCTTTTAGGACTAGTGGTTAAGGGGTTAACACCAACTTGGAGATGTGAATCAGCGGGCAAAAGTTAAAGTTTGGTCATTGTCGGCGGGCATATGCGATTTAGAGTGTTATCCCTTGAAGATATTAGATTAATTATAGTGAAATATCGCAGATAAATGTTTAAGTGGATTGGTGTTCTGGTATATTTATGTAGGATGTTGTGAGAGGTATATGTGGCCGCTGAGTAAATAATAGCAAATTAATAGACAAAAATAATAAATAACAATGGGGTGTGGGGAGGAATGGGGATTGGACATGCCGACCTAAGGGTATATCTAAGGATATAAAGATATAGTTAGGTGTAGTATTGGTTACGTTTAGATAAGGAAGATATCCTATCCTATGTATATATATATGGTTAATGTCTAGTTTGATAGCCGGACTTCTCTAAGGCTTCGTTCACATGTGCGTCAGGGCTCCGTTCAGTCAGAGCTTTGAAATCAATGGTGATAGAAACCTATGGTTTCCGTTTGTGTCAGTCAGGATCCCGTTCAGATGGAAATCTCAGACAGAACGTCGGATCAGGACCCTGACGCAGAGGTGAGCGAAGCCTAAGCCGCATCCTTTCCAACAAAGGTCAGAGTAAGAGGAGTTTGTTTTTGCTATTTTTGTTGGGGTCAGGTGCCATCTTAATATCAACTTTCTTGAAAGTTCCCATTGTTGAACTCCTTTTTGGGCCATTTAAGAGCTTATTGACAATTTTCCAGGCTATATGTACATCCTAAGTCTGTTTCACAATGTTGTATGTATTTCAAAGTGATGTTACCATTATTGCTGATCATTGTAGAAGGTTAATATTCCTCTGGTGAGTGGAAAAAAGTAGAAAGGCTTTGCTAGGGAAAACTGAATTGTCCAGAGAGATGGAAGAGAGGGAGTGACGGATTTGTAGATATTTAAAAAAGTCTGATTTAGGTAGGTGGTATTTGGGGGACAATTGTGAGAAAGATAGTATGTGATGAATATCTATTAAGTATCCTATTGTTTTTAGTCAATTGTTAGACCAATTGGAGAGACTGATGTCCAGGCCTACCAATTGTATGTAGGTTATTTGTAGTAATGACATAGAGATTTTACTGTTATTTGGAGTCAGGTCTATATATGTCTTCCTGGCCATTTGAGCTGCTTTAACACTGAGGGGGTCTATAATATGCCGGTGTTTTGTGTGGTTTTGATACGCTGAGCAAGGACAACAGTCCCTTACTTGTTATTCAATTTGAGCCCATTGTTTGTGTGTTGTGTCTTGACACCAGTATTTGGCTTGATCTAATAAAGTAGCCTGATGGTATTGTTTCGGGTCTGGAAGTCCCATGCCTCTTCTCTCACATTTGCCCAGACAAATGAAGAGATTTCTTTTTGAAGTTCACTACAGAAGGTGTTAGGGATGGGGATTGCTATTGTGCGCATGAGCTATAAAATGGTTAGAAGGATGGAATTTTAAAGAGAGCAATTCTTAAAGGGGCTGTCCGAGATAAAATTACTATGTGTTAATGCTTGTAATTTATAAATGTAAATACATTTGTAATATACTTACATTTTCCTAAGTGGCCCCGTTTCCAGATCCTGCCGTGGGGTACTTAATGGGTGACGTCACTCTCTTCATTGGCTCTGGCCGCTGTGTTGATCTTCAATTCTTTTCCAGGTATACGCACGTCACTTGTGACGTGCCGTGTATGGACTGTTTTGCTGCACAGACCGTAACCCGCATGCTCGGTCCCTGCTGTTCTCGCGGTCCCTGCTGTTCTCGAGATAACAGCAGGGACCGTGCATGCACGTTACAACAGAACAGCCCATACATGGCACGTCACAAGTGACGTGTCATATACCCGGAAAATCTTTCCGGTAAGTGGAACACCCGCCAGCGGAACTCGAGTGCCTCCCATGGCCACCACAGTTACCAGGCGAACGCCACCCATGCCGGCGCCTACGGTAGGTGCGTGAACCACGTCTGCGGGAACGAGCCCTTCCATTACCGCCAGAGGTGTCGGAGGATGAATAGGACCGCCTGGAGGCGTAGCTACGCCTAAGGTTTGCTCGCCCTATGCCTGGCAAAGTGAGGGGAACCACAGTGGGGGGAATGGGCGGAGCATCAATGGGGATGACTTGCTCCTCAACAAAAACTGTCAGAGCTGGAGGTGCAATGGGGAAAGTGGGTGGTGCAGGGGTATAGAGGACAGGTGGTGCATCCAAACCGCGTGTATATATAATGGGCCACTTGCCTGAGCAACAATGACATGGGCAGGGGGGCCCCGTTGGCATGAAACAGCCGCCCTCGAACAGGGCGCAGAGAGACGGCCGCAAGGACACCAGCTGCCCTGGCCGGAGGAGCCGAGGAAGGGGCCATCACAGACATGGACGGGGAGCCTTGAAACAGATCCTCCCCGTCGAGCACTTCGTATAAGTGGCGGGGCAGTGCAGGACGTCCCCGCATTAGCATAGGTGCGCCCGGCCTGACCTAAAGGCAGAGCCGGCTCCCCCGACCCATCCGCCGGATCTACGCATAGCGGGCCGTGTTGCTGGAGGAGCCAGCATAGGCGACGGGGTAGGAGGCACAATATCGGATCGCCCGCTGCTGTTCTCATCAATCAGCAATGGCAATCCGGACTTCACGTCCACAGTATGGGAGCTGGTTGTAAGGTGGGCCGGAGGGCGAGACTGTCTCTGGGGTCTACCCACCACAGGTGCCCTCGGGCCGGCATCAGGGGAAGGAGCGACAGGGGAAGGAGCAGCAGGGGAAGGAATGACAGGGGAGGGAGTGATAGGATCAAAGCGGTCAGCTCCTCAAAATAAATGGAAGACATTCTGAACTTGTGTTGGATCAGCTTGCAAAGAGGTCATTTACAACAATGGACAGTTTATATACACTCTACAAACCCTCCCCCCAATTTTTCTCTGATCCATGTTGACACATCCACACATCCACACATCATGGATGATCGCCTAGAAAGGGAAGTGGAGTCCAGGTCTGGGAACATAATTTCATTGAAGTCGCCTCTAATTATTGTTACTCCTTTCGCTATTGTCCTGATTTTAGAGAGTAATTTAGCTAGGAATTCATTTTGTTTGGTGTTTGGAGAATACATATTCACTAATGTAAATTTTACGTTGTTCAATTCACTTAGAAGAATAGCATATCTACGCTGTGTGTCGCATATATTGGGTTGAAGGCCATGGTATCTTTTATGGCGACTAAGACTCCCGTTCTCTTGCCCAGCATTGATGATAGATATATGTGGGGAAAATTATGATGAAGGCATTTGGGAGTTTTTTCTCTGTGGAAATGGGTCTCTTGTCCAAATAGTACATCACACTTTAGTGTTAGGGCTTCTTTCCACAATTGATGGCGTTTATATGGGCTATTTAGCCCTTTAGTGTTAAGTGAGGAGATCGTAATAGTCATTCTTTACCAGGTAGGGGTTTCCAGATATGTGCAGGTGTCATATTAGAGGTTAAATATAGTACTCCAGGTTGGTTAGGCCCTGTTCACATCACGTTTGCCTTCAATTTGGTCTTTCCGTTCATCTGTTCTATCAGAGGAACAGATGAACAGAAAGTCAAACGGAAAGTAGCATTTTCGTTTTCAATGCCATTGATTTCAATGGAATTTTTTTTCTTGTAGTTGGTTTCAGTTTGTGTCCGTTCCCCTAGGTTTCCGGAAACAATAGCGTAGTGTGCTGCGCTATTGCTTCAGTCGAAAAACCGTAAACCTAGCGGAACGGATGCAAACTGAAACCAACTGAAAGAAAAATCATACCATTGAAATCAATGGTATTGCAAACGGAAACGCTACTTTCCGTTTTTCTTTCTGTTTATCTGTTCCTCTGATGGAACAGATGAACGGAAAGACCAAACTGAAGGCAAACGTGATGTGAACAGAGCCTTACTCACTGAGTGAATATCAGGGAACCAAATGGCATGTATTATAAGCCGGCATGTCCCGTAGGGAATTAGTGGATCTATAAAATCAAAAACAATTAAACATATGCAAAGCATAAATTACATAAAGAATGTAAGAACATATATCATACTACTGGTAAGTTCATGTAGTGCAAAAAAACATGTGTATTTGGTGGGGCGTCTAGTAAGCCCGCTAGCGTATATCCCTTTGTGTTGAAGGCTAATTAACTGGTAAAGTGATAATTTCAGATCATGAATGAGTTCTGTTTTTCCCAACTAATTTCCAATCCTCCTGCACTTTGTTGGGTATTGGGGTGGAAGGTTTAGGTTCCTCTGGTTGAGATTGGATGATCCATTTGTGTAGTAGTTTTTCTCCCTCTTCTTCTCTGGATATAGTGTGGGTGGTACCGTTGATGTTAATGTGCAGTTTTGTGGGGAACCCCCATTTATATTTGATTTCCCTGTCTCGCAGAGTTTTAGTTAAAGGCGTCAGTGATCTGCGTGCTTGCAGTGTCGTAGCTGATAGATCGGGGAACAGCTGTATAGCCGAATTAGGATCAGTAGTGACTTTTTTTTTTTCGCTACTTGTACCAGGCGTTCTTTAATGTAGTAAAAATGCACCTTTGCAAGTGTGTCTCTTGGGGCACTTTCTGACGCAGATTTTGCTTTAGGGTTACGGTGCGCCCTGTCAATTATGAAATCAGAGGCCGCATACATAGGTAGAAGTGTCTTAAATAGTAATTGCAGATAATTCACCAGTTCTGGTGGTGCACCATTTTCTGGGATGCCTCTGAATTTAATGTTATTGCGACGAGACCTGTCCTCCAGGTCTGTCACTTTTGCTTTAAGCCACTTGATTTCATTGTCTGCTGCACTGTTTGTGTCGACTAATTCATTATGGGCTAGTGAAAATTCTCTCATTTTGTTTTCCAGATGGGAAGTGCAGGTCTCCAGCTCATCTACCTCAGATTGTAATTGGTGCATCCTTTTGCTTAGATTAGAGCAGATGTTTTCCTGCAGGGAGATGAGCATGTTTTTTATGTTTTTTTCTGTTACAGGTTCATCAGATGCTGAGAGAGAATGTAAGTCTCTGTCTGTGGAGGAGAGTGCCTCAGTGACATTCATATTATTAGCGGCAGTTATTGTGTTGCGTTTGTTTGCTCGGCCTTTATTACAGGGAGGGGATTGGGGAGAGATAGAGAGGCTCTTACTGTGTTCTCTACTCCCTGCTTGATCTTTCCCCCTAGCATTTAAGGACTCACCACCTTTTGGGTTTTGGGACTTCTGGATGTGCAGGCTGGCTGTGTTTTGGGCTTCTCCTGCTCCTGATGTTTCAGGTTGTAAGCTGAGGAAGTGTGGGAGCCATTTTGATTCTCTGCTGTGGCCGGGAAGAAGTCATCTGGCGTGCTTCTGTTTTGGAAACTTTCTTTCTGGTAATCTTGACCTGTAGTGGAGGTAGGAGGATGACTTTTATTCCTCCAGTCGGATGCTGTGGGCTGTTGTATGCAGGCTAAACATGAAGCTCTGTGTTCAGGCAGCGATCACGCAGTGCGGCCAAGCCTGCCGTGCTCATCTATTTTGTGACGCACTGTTCGCCTGTTCAAGCCTACCAACACTCTGCTCAGCTCCAGCATCTAATATCCATTTACCACCACAAGAAATGTGTTCAGTCCCTGTGATTTTATCTCACAGTCCATTCTCTAAAAAAAACTTTATAACTTTTGCAACTGCTGAACTCAAACAATTCACAAGTTCATCAGTCCAGGCACTACGTACGTACGTACGTACGTACGTACGTACGTACGTACGTACGTACGTACGTACGTACCTCCATACATACATCCATACATACATACAGTAGTATGACATGTAGTGTGACATGATCTACAAGAGGGAGCTGTTTGGCACTATCTACAAGAGGGGGTGTGTGGCACGATCTAGAGGTGGGGGCTATGTGGCACGATCTACAAGCGGGGGTAGTGTGACACGATCTACAAGAGGGAGCTGTGTGGCACTATCTACAAGAGGGGGTGTGTGGCACGATCTAGAGGTGGGGTCTATGTGGCACGATCTACAAGGGGGGGCGGTGTGGCAGGCATTCTCTACAAGAGGGGGCTATGTGGCACGATCTACAAGGGGGAGCTTTGTGTCACTATCTACAAGCGGGGCTGTGTAGCATTACAGGGATGGCTGTGTGGCATTGCAGGGGGGGCTGTGTGGCACTATCTACAAGTTGGGGGTTTTGTGACTATCTACACGTGGGAGCTTTGTGGCAGTATATACAAGGGGGGGCTGTGTGGCACCACTTTCCTCCTCATGGAATTTGCACACAATGAATCGAAGTGCACTTTGCAGCCCATTACAAATCCTGTACTAGCAGCAGAAGGGAAGAGGTGAGGGGCTGTGTGGCGCCATAGCCGGCCTTAGATACGTTTGAACAGTGCGGTCGCACAGGGCGCCAGCCACCACACTGCAAGAGGGGCGCTAGCGGGTGTGTGTATCCCCGCACCATTGCAACTACCAGCGGGTCAGATGCCACTTGCTAACTGCACCCAGGGCCGGCCTTAGGCAGTCGCCTTTCCGCCCGGGCGCTTTTTCACTTAGTGGCCATCGCTACCGCTGTAGCAGCCATAGCGGCTGCTAGCGGCAACATCGGGCATGAGGGCGGTGGCGCTGCTAGCAGCCGCTGCGGCTGTTATAGCGGTAGCGACGGCACTATAGCAGAGCAGGGAGGTATCTCCCTGCTCTGCTATCTACTAGCGCCATGTGGCCGGGGATTCCGCTCCTGGAGCGCTGCTTGATGTCTCTGTCCATATATGGACAGTGACATCAGGGGAACTCCTGAAGCGGAATCCCCGGTCACAGCGTTGCAGACCTTGCACTACCTACAAGGGGGCTGTGGGCTGTGTGGCACTACCAACCAGGGGGCTGTGGGCTGTGGGGCACTACCAACCAGGGGGCTGTGTGGCACTCCCTACCAGGGGGCTGTGAGCTGTGAGGCACTCCCTACCAGGGGTCTGTGCGGCACTCCCTATTAGGGTGTTGTGCGGCACTCCCTACCGGGGTGCTATACGGAACTCCATAGCAGGGGGCTGTGTGGCACTTCCTACCAGGGGGCTGTGTGGCACTCCCTACAGGGGGCTGCGTGGCGTACTCTACAGTGGGCTGTGTGGCGCTCTTTAGAGGGGGCTGTGTGGCGCTATCTACAAGGGGGCTGTGTGGCGCTATCTACAAGGGGGCTGTGTGGTGCTATCTACAAGGGGGCTGTGTGGCGCTACCTACAAGGGGGCTGTCTGGCGCTACCTACAAGGGGGCTGTCTGGCGCTACCTACAAGGGGGCTGTCTGGCGCTACCTACAAGGGGGCTGTGTGGTGCTACCTACAAGGGGCTGTGTGGTGCTACCCACAAGGGGTCTGTGTGGCACTACCTACAAGGGGCTGTGTGGGGCTACCTACAGGGGGAATCTGTGAGTGGTGGGCTGATGGTCATTTTACTGTGAGTGGGGGGCTGATGGTCATTTTACTGTGAGTGGGGGGCTGATGGTCTTCAAGTGGTTTCTGCCTCTGACCTCCAATTGAAATTAATAGGAGGCAGTAAATACATGTGGCGCCCGTTTGGAGCTATTTTTCCTGCGTCTTTTGCATTCGCTTCAACAGCTTAAGAAAAAACACAAAAAAAAGGCCAAAAACGCTGTCAGTTGCTGAAGGAATTTTGAGGCAGATTTTTTTTGCTTTACAAAAAACGTGTGTGAACATAACCTATGAGTGTAGTGCTTGTTTTTAGCCATTTTCTGTCTTTCTCGAAACAATTTTTGGTAGGGGGGCCCTGAGGAAATTGTATTTTTCCAGTGCTGCCTCTAGTCCGAAAAGGTTGGGAAACTCTGTACTAGGTTACAGGATCCCGTCATCGAGCAGCTCAGTTCGTCATGGGAATGAGATGAGTACAATTTTTGTTTTTGTTTGGGGGCACTGTCTACAAGGGGAAGGTGGGGGGGCTGTATGGCACAATCTACAAAAAGGAGGTGGGGGATTATGGCACTGTCTACAGGTAGGCTATATGGCAAAATCTACACTATAATGTGTGGGGGCCACTAAGCGGACATTATACTGTGTAGGGGTACTACAGGTGGCATAATACTTCAAAACCACAAAAAAGGCCATACTTACTAAGTGGGTGGGTGAAAACCCGTTCCCAGCAGGATGCAGACAGGTCAAAAAATGCTACAGAAGGAGGGTGCATTATATAGTGATAGCCACTCCCACTAGTCTTGAGGGGAGTGGCGAACTAAGTGCTCACAAGTGTGCAATAAATGAGTGTCAGTGTAGTGCTAGGGTGTGAATGTGTGGTAAAAAAGAAATGTGTATGTATGGAATTGTCAGAACTATGTGATAATGTAATAAAAAAATAAATGAGTGTGATGAATAGGGATCAGTGCTGTGAAGAGTACATGGGGTGTCAGTACTATGTGTAATACGTGGAGGGATAATGTGCTGGTCATCAGGCATAGCATATCTTGCTGGTGGCATAATACTGTGGTCACAATTAGAGGACAAAATACTTTGTCCTTGAAGGGGTTCTAATATATTAGTACAAATATTTTTATTATACTGTATGGGGGCACTAAAGGGGCATTATAATTTTTTTATGGGGCATTTTTTTTTTAATCATGGGGTGGGGCACCGAAAGATCATTTCACACAGTGCGCCATCTAATCTAGGGCCGGCCCTGTGTGGCGCTATCTATAAGGGGGGTTGTGGGGCGCTACCTACAAGGGGGGTTGTGTGGCACTATCTACATGCGGGGGCTGTGTGCCACTGACTTCAAGGGGGGGGCTGTGTGACACTATCTACAAGGTGGCCTGTGTGGCACTCTCTACAAGGTGGGCTGTATGGCACTATCTAAAAGGTGGGCTGTGTGGCACTATCTACAAGGGGGGGTTGTGTGGCACTATCTACAAGGGGGGCTGTGTAATGCTATCTACAAGGGGCTATGTGGCACGATCTACAAGGGGGGCTGTGTGGCACGATCTACAAGGGGGCCTGTGTGGCGCTATGTACATCGGGGGCTGTGAGGCGCTATGTACACGGGGGAGGGCTGTGTGGCGCTATTTACATGGGGGGCTGTGTGGCCACTGGCGTAGCTATAGGGGTCGCAGCGGTCGCAATTGCGAACGGGCCCTGAAGCCAGGGGGGCCCACGGCCCCCCGCACCACATCAATAAAAAGTTACTATAGTAACTCGGGCCGCGGGCCCCTGTTACTATAGTAACATACTTTACTTACCTTCCTGGTTCCGGATCACAGCGGAGGTCCTGACGTCAAGCGCTGTGCGCAGCGCATGACGTCACAGCGCTATGCGCCGCGCACAGCATCGAGACGATAGAACTCCCACCGCGGCCGAAGAGGAAGGTAAGGTTAGCCCTGACTGGCGGGGTCCGACTCCCGGGACCCGCCAATCAGCTGTTTTGAAGGGGCCGCAGCACTCGTACGAGAGCTGCTCCCCTTCATTCCTGTCACTTCATTCCGGTCACACTGTGAATCGGTGTCGGCGATTCACAGTGTGAGCAAGTAATGAAATGAAGGGGAAGCAGCTCTCGTACGAGTGCTGCGGCCCCTTCAAAACAGCTGATTTGCGGGTCCCGGGCGACACATCAGCTATTGATTGCCTATCCTGTGGATAGGCCATCAATGTTTAGGGACTGCACAACCCCTAAGCCTATGATGTATCGGGCTTAGGGGGCCCATGAGACAGGATCACAGATTGTGTAATCCTGTCTGCTGGGCCCTGTATCTAAGCCAATCACATGGTAGGCTTAGATACATGGCCCATGTGTGATCCTGTCTGCTGGGCCCTGTATCTAAGCCAATCATATGGTAGGCTTAGATACATGGCCCATGCGTGATCCTGTCTGCTGGGCCCTGTATCTAAGCCTACCACACTGTAGGCTTAGATACAGGGCCCCAGCACACAGTAATCTTATACTGTATAAGATTACTGTCTGCTGGACCCTGTATCTAAGCCTACGTTGTGGTAGGCTTAAATACAGGGTCCCACCGACAGTATCACACATGGGCCCTGTATCTAAGCCTAACACATGTGTTACTAATCGTTTTTTTTGTGTGTTTTCTTACAGGTTCGGTCGTTGGACTACGTCGGATTCCAGGACTACTTCGATGACAGCTTTTTTTTTTTATTATCAATAAAATGGTTAATGAGGGCTGTGTGGGTTTTTTATTTTATTTCAATAAAATATTTTTTCTATGTCTTTGTGGTTTTTTTTTAACTATATTACTACCGCCTTAGTAATGGCCGCCGGCTGATTAACGACGTCCATTGCTAAGGCGGGGCTTAGTGTTAGCCGGTGCAGAGGCGAACACTAACCCCCTTTATTACCCCGGTACCCACTGCCACCAGGGGTGCTGGGAAGAGCCGGGTACCATCCAGTACTCGACCATCTGTAGCGATGGTCAGCCACTGGGGTGGCCGCAGGCTGGTATTATCAGGAGGGGAAAGGCCATAAACAGTGGCCCTTCCCACCCTGGTGATGCTAGGCTGCTGCTGCTTTATTGTATCTGGCTGGTTATGAAAAATAGGGGGGACCCCACGTCATTTAAAAAAAATAAAAATAAAATTGGAAAAAACGATGTGGGGTCTCCCCCAATTTTCATAACCAGCCAGATGCAACACAGCAGCAGCAGGCAGCATTCCAAGGGTGGGAAGGGCCACTGTTTTTGGCCTTCCCCAGCCTAATACTACCAGCCTGCGGCCACCCCGGTGCCTGCCCGTCACTACAGATGGTTGGGTACTGGTTCGTACCCGGCTCTTCCCAGTACTCCTGGTGGCGGTGGGTACCGTGGTAATAATGGGGGTTAATGTTGGCCTCTGATCGAATCCGAAGTCCAACAACCGAACCTGTAAAAAAACACAAACACACAAAAATAATCAGTAACACATAAAGAAGCAAAATTATTATTCTTACCTATCCTGGGTCCAGCGCTGGAGCCGCAATGTCAGCGAGCTGGGCCCTGTATCTAATCCAATCATGTGTGATACTGTCTGCTGGGCCCTGTATCTAATAGTATCTTGTGTGATACTGTCTGCTGGGCCCTATATCTAATCCTATCATGTGTGATACTGTCTGCTGAGCCACTGTATCTAATCCTATCATGTGTGATACTGCCTTCTGAGCCACTGTATCTAATCCTATCATGTGTGGTACTGTCTGCTGAGCCACTGTATCTAATCCTATCATGTGTGATACTGTCAGCTGGGTCACTGTATCTAATCCTATCATGTGTGATACTGCCTTCTGAGCCACTGTATCTAATCCTATCATGTGTGATACTGTCTGCTGAGCCACTGTATCTAATCCTATCCATAGTTTATAGGGTCGTAGTGCTATAGATATGCTATGCTGTCTCATATACACACTTTTTTTTGGGCGGACACATATGTATTGGGGCTATTTCCCCTGACATTTTAAGCCCTGAGGGTATGTTCACACGGCTGAGTCTGTTACGGCTGAAATTACGGTGCTGTTTTCAGGAGAAAACAGCACCGTAAAGGCATGTGCAGGCGTCTTTCGCAGCGTCCATTACGGACGTAATGGGAGCTGTTTTTCTATGGAGTCCATGGAAAACGGCTCCATTTACATCTGAAGAAGTGACAGGCACTTCTTTGACGCGGGCGACTTTTTTACGCGCCGCCTTTTGACAGCGGCGCGTAAAAAAAAATGACCGTTGGCACAGAACATCGTAAGACCCATTCAAATGAATGGGCAGATGTTTGCCAACGCTTTTGAGCTGCATTTTCGGACGTAATTCAATGCTAAAATGCCCGAATTACGTCCGTAAATAGGGTGTGTGAACCCAGCCTTAGTGACGCCCCCGGCTGCTAGTGCTGCATTGTTGGGTCACTTAGGAGACCCAGCGATGCAGCTGAAAGCTGCGGACCGTCGGCCATGAGAAGTTTGCGGGGGGGGGGGGGGCCCAGTAAGAATTTTTGCATCGGGGCCCATGAGCCTTTAGCTACGCCCCTGTGTGTGGCACTATGTACACGGGGGGGGGGCTGTGGGGCTCTATATACACGGGGGGCTGTGTGGCGCTATATAGATAGAGGGCTGTGTGGTGCTATCTACAAGGGGGGCTGTATGGCACTATCTGCAACAGGGGCTGTGTGGCACTGTCTACTAGGGGGGCTGTGTGGCACTAGGAATTCAGTGAGAGCTTGAGTTCCAGTTTTCTAGACAGGTCAGAGTGAAGATCAGGTGGGCAACGCTGGACCCAAAAACGACATGTTGCAGGGATCGGTAAGTTTTTCTGCACACAGCACCCCACTGAATCAAATATGTACAAATGAAGTGGGCGAAAAAAGGAGACCGCTTCTTTAATACAGGATACTAAGAAGCTGTATCTCAAAAAGTAATAAAAAAACTATTTAAAAGTTGAATAAAATCAAACTATATACAGTTGTATATAAAAGAGCATCATTTTAGAAAAAAATTATAATAGCTGATGAAAGTGGAAAGATCCTGTCATTTTAAATATATTTGTGCTGCATTAACATTTCTTTGGCAGTAGATGTCACTCTTCAGACATAACAATACAGTAACTGTCAGCTACACAAACTATCTTTATTATCAGTGTAAACATAAAGGAAAAACTCAAGTCTCAAGATAGAAAAAATAAAAACAACATTCTTTTTGTAATTCTTTTGTGAAATACCATTTTAAATTAATCCAGCTAATGTCACATAAAATTAAAAGGAATTGTTTATATGTATTGTATTTGTTTTTTTATTTAAACTACTACTAATCTGGCAATTTGTAGTAGTAGATACAATTTTCATAAAAGTCTAATATTAATTTAAAAAAATGTTACACTATATTATAAACAGATTATTAGCAGTTCCTGAGTTTTAGTTTTGGATGAAGTGAAGCTATTTTGCCTTGTGGTTAAAGTTAGTGTTTACCTAAATTTTTATAAAAATTGACGGACGTATTTCGGCCGCACGTACCGGACCGAACACACTGCAGGGAGCCGGGCTCCTAGCATCATAGTTATGTACGATGCTAGGAGTCCCTGCCTCGCTGTGGAACTACTGTCCCGTACTGTAATCATGTTTTCAGTACGAGACAGTTGTCCGGCAGCGAGGCAGGGACTCCTAGCGTCGTACATAACTATGATGCTAGGAGCCCGGCTCCCTGCAGTGTGTTCGGTCCGGTACTTGCGGCCGAAATACGTCCGTCAATTACGGACGTAATGACCTCGTGTGAACATACCCTAACTGTTCTCTGTCAGCATTCTTCAAGTGATTTGTTTTAAAACACCTTAATTTACTAATTACATTGTTTTGCTGTGACTCAGGGGATCTTGCATCTGCCACCAGTACTGGCCTAAGTCCCAAGAAAACTTTTTTTGGACATTTTGGAGCATAGTAGTCAAATTACTTAGGCTGGGTTCACACACGCATTTTGCCACTACGTTGTTCTGCTCCGTCAGAGGAGCAGAACAATGGAATAACGGAACCAACGATTGCACAACGGACACCACTGGTTGCCGACGGAACCCATTGACTTTAATAGGTTCCGTTGCAATGTGTGTCGAGACATGTTGCGCTATTGTTTCCGGTAATCCCTGCCAGATCTGCGATGCAGGCCTCTAACGGAGCCGGCAACACAGATGTGAACGAAGCCTTACTCGTAAAGGAGCATTGTTGTGTTGCCTGATCACATTTTAAAAAAATAAATAAATAAACACTCCCGTGATGTTAAAGGAAACTCATCATTGCCATATTCAAATCAGGTTTTTGTCATAAACATATATTTTTTTTAAAAAAGGTGGTTTTTTTTTCCTGAAAGTGACTATCCATATAAACAAAAATGGGATAGGGTCAGCAGAGGGTGGGGATTTAATGACAGATCTAATACTACTGCTGGTCTGCTGAGGGCCAAGATAGGGCAGGATAGTAACATTATACACTGTACCAGAGGTCCCCAACCTTTCAAATACAAAAGTTAGCCACACTGAATAGTAAAAGGTAAATGTCTATTAAATATATGACCTGGTAAAATGTTTCCTACTCTAATCTTAGCTGTGATATTATTTTGGCCCTAGTAATGTTTTAGTAATGCACTGAGAGATAATACTCAATCAGAACTATATTTCTTTCTTTTCTCTTCTTTCTTTCTCTTTCAATTGACCTGCGGCGCGTTTTTTTAAGCATCACTGCTCTTCTGTTGGGGCTTTTCCCCATTAAATTCAAAGAGCTATGTGTCGCATCTCCTACGGCGGAAACGCTTGTGATTCTGCCACAAAAATCGCAAATTAATTTTTATTTTATTTTAAATTTATTAAAAATACGCATACTACCCAACCCCCCCACCCCGGCGTAGGCTTAGCGATGCTATCTTTTCTTCTGAGCACAGGCTGGCCTCCTGGGATGTTGTTTCATCCCAGCCAATCAATGGCTGCGGCGGTCTCATGGCCTACAGCGTCATCCCAGGAGGCCGGGCTACATTCAGAAGAGACGGACGCGTCGCCATGACTACAGCCAGGGTAAGTTTAAATTATACATTTTTTTTGTTATTGCTGTGGGTTTGCTGCGGTTTTTCGGGCCGAATTTACTGCGGCTACTAGGGCGGTCTACGCTGTGTAGTTTTACGCAGCGTATTCCCCTAGTGTGTTTCTACCCTAATAACGCAATCCTTCCTTTTTCCCAACAGGTGGTCTGAAAACTGGGGAACGTCTCATTAACCAAAGGTTAGACATATTGTATGTGTTCATTCTGTTTAGTTTTCAGTCATACAGATAAATACATTTATAAAAAATATTGAAAATGGATGTAAGAATACAGAATAATTTGGATAAAGTGTTGGTAATACTTTCTCAAACAGATGGTATTTTAATGCAAATGATTGCCATGACTGACTCTGACTCTCAGCCTAACCCTGAACAGCTGCTCAACACCACATATCTTGCTAAATAAAAGTCTACACTGTACACATGAACTGAAGTATAATTGAATACAAAGAAACATAATGAAGAGATATTACTAATAAACTTGATTTTAATTCTGCTGACTATGGAGTAAATTTTCATCAAAGGTACTGGTTCACTTTATTATAGGCAAGGAGAAATCAAAATGGAAGGAGATACAAAAAATAACACCAAAATAAATACTTATCCTGAAATCTTATGGGCTAAAAACTACTATCAAAAAATAAATAGTACATGATGTATGCATCACATAACACATTTAGGTCAAGTACACCCATGGTTTTTTGGTTTAACTATTGTAATATGAAATAAAATAAAAAACAGTTCAAGTGACATTTTACATATATTCAAAATTCAATATTAAAACTAATCTAAATAGTTTAATCAATATAATGTATGTATTATAAGAATATTTATAAGATTATAGATCGTAATAGTTGTATATCGTAACTTAGCTGTTTACAGCCCTCTGATGCAGTTAGACAGATTCTTCGGCCTGTGGAATTCCCTATTTTTATATTGACACAACTAGTTTTAAATTATGTACCTTATTTCATCTCAATGATGTTGTGACACTTTTGAAAAGAATACTCCCCAGTATCCCATTTCAGTAATTTAATTTTAGTTTCCACATATTGCAGATGCAAGACAGAAAGGAAAATACAAAAAGATATATACATGACTTGTGGAGCTATTGTGCTGCTATCATGACGATTTTACCACATAGGTCAATGGCCCTCAACCAGACTTAGAGCCTCTATAAATGTTTAAAGTTGGGGAGGGAGATTTGGAGGGTAATGTGTGTTATCTATAGAAAAAGACAGGTCACAGCATAAAATAGCACTTTCTAAAGGCAGATCACTATATCCATCCCCATAAAAACCTCAAAACAATCAACTCTCTAAGGATGGTGGGAATTCTGCCCACCCACGATTTACAACTGAGAATTAAAGTAGTTATTCTACAACCTATACAGGCTTTATTGGGAGCCAAAATGAAATTCTTCGTCTTTTTTCCTATTCTAAAAGAAAGTTTGTAGGAATTTTTGCCTCATGAGTAATGGCCAAGAAAATGTTACATTGAAATGAATTATTTTAATCGTTTTGACTTGCTGTTTATTTGGCATAATCAGTGACAGCCTTAAGCATTTTTATAATTGTGAAAATATTCACTATTGACTAATATAAATGAATTATGTAAGTGTAAAATGGTTATTAAGAGGAGCATGCTTCGATTATCATGCTTCTATGTTGACTTCCTTCAAAAATTACAAACAGCCATTATTTTACAGATAGCAAAATAGGCAATTAAAAATCACCACTCTACATGGCCATTTTATTTATATTATATGTATAAAGTTTCCCTAATTAGGAGTTTATAAACTGTGTGTACCCTACTTTTAATAATGGACAGTTATGTTTGTATTCATTAATTTCTAACCAGCTTTGCATCCTTTTTTATTAAGATTCTCTAAATAAATTACTCTATTAAGATATAAAGGCTAATAAACTGACTAAATACATACAATAATAAAATTAATTTAGGCTCACCCTTCAGCCTGATGAAGGCCAAAAAGAGTGTTGTTTTTTTTTAGGTATGGAATAGCATAGTAGATTACACTATTCCCTACAAAGGTATCCCGCAAAAAATATTTACCATGCGGTATATGTTTTCTTAACTTGGGAGCCTTTGGGTGACGTATGTTACTGTATGACATAAGTCCCAATCATCCATTAAGCAAATATGTCATGAGTTTATCAATAGCTTTTCATGAGGTATACGTTAAACAGGTTCACTAATAGTCTATGGGTGAGGGATGCCTGTAGGATCCGTTACTCATAGACTATTATATGATCCGTTTAACATAAACATCATGAAAAAGTCATGAGTGATCATAACGTATAGGTTAAACGTACCTTATAATAGTCTACACTGTTAGGCATCTGTCACAGCCTACGTTTAGTGCATACGTCGGGAGCTTTTCCCAATGTATACATTAAACATAGACCAAAATCAAGACGTGACTGGGGCCTTACTTTGTACCTTTGTGAGTACAAATGTGTCCACAGCTGTTCTTGAATTGCATTGTTATACAATTTGTCATTATACCCATTCAATACAATCTTGCACCATCCAGGTAAAGAAAATGTATACGTTAACATATAAGTTATTTTAACATGGTAGTCTATGGGCGACGAATAGCATCTGTCCCAGTCATCCAGTAAAAAAACGTATATGTTAAACCTATATGTTTTTTAAAGAGTACCTTTCACCAGCCCATACATGCGCAGCTGAGTGCACCATGTAATAGGCACTGTTGCACAAACCTTGTGTCACTTTAAACTATGTTTCTAGCCTCCAACATTATTTAGTTAAAATATTTGTTAACCCCTTCCCGCTCCTGGACGTACTATTAGGTCATGGTAACCATAGCGTTCGCGCTCCATGACCTAATAGTACGTCTCGGGAGTAACGGCCATTTCGGGCGTCCTCCCGACACATACAGGAGCTGTGACAGCTGCTGTCTCGTACAGCAGCTGCCGCAGCTCCTGCAGCGGGGACCGATCGCTGTGTCCCCGCTGATTAACCCCTGAAAAGCCGTGTTCAATAGCGATCACGGCTATTTAGGGGTTAAGCTGCCAATACCGGCCTGCTACACGATAGCGGCCGGCGATGGTGACTATGGCAACCGGACACCAAACAATGGCTATGGCTATGCCATCGACGAAAGCCTAGTGGGTCCTGACGAAGTCAGGACCCATTATGCTTGCTGTCAGTGAGTAGCTGACAGTTCTAATACACTGCACTACGCATGTAGTGCAGTTATTAGAATAGCGATCAGGGCCTCCTGCCCTCAAGTCCCCTAATGGGACAAAGTAATAAAGTTTAAAAAAAAGTTAAAAAAAGATGTGTAAAAATAAGACAATAAAAGATTTAAAAGTAATAACAGTAAAAATCCCCCCTTTTCCCTTATCAGTCCTTTATTATTAATAAAAATATATAAACAAACAAACTATACATAATTGGTATCGCCGCGTCCGTAACGGCCTGAACTACAAAATTATTTCGTTACTTATCCCGCGCGGTGAACGCCGTAAAAGAAAATAATTATAAACCGTACCAGAATCACAATTGTTTGGTCACTTCACCTCCCAAAAAATGGAATAAAAAGAGATCAAAAAGTCGCATGTACCTAAAAATGGTACTGATCGAAACTACAGTTCGTTACGCAAAAAATAAGTCCTCGCACGGCTTTATTGATGGAAAAATAAAAAAATTCTGGCTCTTAGAATATGGTAACACAAAAAGTTAATGATTTTTTACAAAACGTATTTTATTGTGCAAACACCATAAGACATAAAAAAACTATATACATCTGGTATCGCCGTAATCGTATCGCCCTGCAAAATAAAGTGAATATGTCATTTATAGCGCACGGTGAACGCTGTAAAAAAATAGAATAAAAAAACAATAGTAGAATTGCTGTTTTTTAGTCACCACGCCACCTAAAAATAGAATAAATACTGATCAAAAAGCCGCATGCACCCCAAGAAAACTAAAATGAACTCAAGGGGTCTAGTTTCCAAAATGGGGTTACTTTTGGGGGGTTTCCACTGTTTTGGCACCACAAGACCTCTTCAAACCAGAAATGGTGCCTAATAAAAAAGAGGCCTCAAAATCCACTAGGTGCTACTTTGCTTCGGAGGCCGGTGCTTCAGTCCATTACCGCACTAGGGCCACATGTGGGATATTTCTCAAAACTGCAGAATCTGGGCAATAAGTATAAAGTTGCGTTTCCCTGATAAAACTTTTTGTGTTATAAAAAAATTGTATAAAAAGGATTTTCTGACAAAAAAAAATGTAAATTTCACCTCTACTTTGCTCTAAATTTCTGTGAAACACCTAAAGGGTTCATAAACTTTCTAAATGCTGTTGTGAATACTTTGAGGCATCTAGTTTCTAAAATGGGGTGTTTGATAGGGGTGTCTAATATATAGGCCCCTCAAAGCAACCTCAGAACTGAACTGTAACCTAAAAAAATAAATAAATTAGGCAATACTTTGCTTCTTACATTATACTGATAATGAGCCGTGCCCACCCCGAGATGACCCCAGTTTTGACCGTTTGTATAAACGGAGACCCCTATTAGACCATTTCAGTGCCCGGTTTTCCCAAGCATACACCCCTGAGAAGTGTATTTCTATTGATGAGTCCTTGGTAGATTTTAAAGGGAGGCTTCAATTCCGCGACTACCTGCCGGGTAAGAGGGCAAGGTATGGCGTGAAGATGTATAAGCTGTGTGAGAGGGCATCAGGGTATACCTACAGGTTTAGGATATATGAAGGGAAGGACACCAGTATTCAGCCCCCAGAATGGGGGCTGGGAGTTAATGCAAAAATTGTGATGGGATTTGGTGCACCCACTGCTGGACCATGGTTACCACCTCTACCTGGATAATTTTTATACCAGCGTCCCGCTCCTCAACTGCCTCGCTTCCAGTCCTGCGGTATGCGGCACTGCTAGAAGAAATCTGAGAGGCCTCCCAATGACTCTGCTTGGGCAAACAAGAAGGGGTGAGAGCAGGGCACAATCTAGCAGCAACATATTATGTGTCAAGTACAAGGACAAGAGAGATTATCAAGAACCTAATCTTTAGGGAGCAAGAAGGGGGGGCACCCAGTACTTCTGGAAGCGAGGCCACATGCATCGCACCAGGGCAACACTTTCCAGGAGAAGTTCGCCAAACTGGCAAGAAGAGAAAAAGTCAAAAGAGGTGAAAAGTCTGCTATAAGAGGGGGATAAGGGAGGACACAATATATCAATGTGACACGTGTCCCGAAAAACCAGAGCTCTGTATGAAAGAGTGTTTTAAAATTTATCATACATCCCTTGGTTTATAATTTACCCCAATTTTACTTACCCTGATGTACTCCGCACGGCTTATCCCCCCTCGTCTTTCCCCTCTGGGCCCTGCTGTGTGCCCAGGCAGCTGATAACATCCACATGTAGGGTATTGCCGTACCCAGGAGAACCCACATTACAGTTTATGGGGTATATGTCTCCGGTCAAAATGCTCACTACACCTCTAGATGAATGCCTTAAGAATGTAGTTTTTAAAACGGGGTCACTTCTTGCGGGTTTCAACTGTACTGGTACCTCAGGGGCTTCTGCATACATGACTTCGCACCAGAAAATCCCCAGTAGGCCAAATGGTGGTCCTTTCCTTCTGAGCCCTCCCATGGGCCCAAACCGCCGTTTATCACCACAAATGGGGTATTGCGGCACTCAGAACAAATTGCGCAACAGAATGGGGTATTTTGTTTCTTGTGAAAATAAGAAATTTTCAGCCAAAACGACATATTATTGGAAAAAATTTATTTTGTTTTAATTCCCAGCCCAATTCAAATAAGTTCTGGGAAAAAACTATGGGGTCAAAATGGTCACAACACCCATAAATGAATTCCTTGAGGGGTGTAGTTTCCAAAATGGGGTCATTTCTAGTTGGTTTCCATTGCTTTGATACCTCTGGGGCTCTGCAAATGCGACATGGTACCCGAAAACTAATCCAGCAAAATCTGGACTCCAAAGAACAAATAGCGCTCCTTTCCTTCTGAGCCCTCCCATGGGTATAACGGCAGTTTATCACCACAAATGAGATATTGCCGCACTCAGGACAAATTGGGCAACAAAATGGAGTATTTTATTTCTTGTGAAAATAAGAATTTTTGAGCTAAAACGACATATTATTGGAAAAACATTTTTTTTTTTTTTAATTCCCAGCCCAATTAAAATAAGTTCTGTGAAGAAACTATGGGGTCTAAATGGTCACATTACCCATAAATGAATTCCTTGAAGGGTGTAGTTTCCAAAATGGGGTATTTTGTTCCTTGTGAAAATAAGAAATTTTGATAAAAAATGACATCTTATTGGAAAAAATGAAATTTTTTTCATTTCACAGCCCAATTCAAATAGGTGCTGTGAAAAAACTGTGCGGTCAAAATTGTAACAACAACCATATTTGTATTCCTTGAGGGGTGTAGTTTCCAAAATGGGGTCACTTATGGTGGGTTTCCATTGGTTTCATACCTCTGGGGCTCTGCAAATGCGACATGGCACCCGAAAACCAATCCAGCTAATCTGGACTCCAACAAACACATAGCGCTCCTTTCCTTCTGAGCCCTCCCATGGGCCCAAACGGCAGTTTATCACCACAAATGGGGTATTGCCGCACTAAGGACGAATTGGGCAACAAAATGGGGTATTTTGTTCCCTGTGAAAATAAGAAATTTTGATCACAAATGACATCTTATTGGAAAAAATGACATTTTTTTAAAATTTCACAGCCCAATTCAAATAGGTGCTGTAAAAAAACAACCATAAATTAATTCCTTGGGGGGTGTAGTTTCCAAAATGGGGTCACTATTGGGGGATTCCTACTGTTTTGGCACCTCAACACCTCTTCAAACCTGGCATGCTGCCTAAAATATATTCTAATAAAAAAGAGGCCTCAAAATGCACTAGGTGCTTCCTTGCTTCTAGGGCTTGTGTTTTATTCCACGAGCGCAGTAGAGCCACATGTTGGACATTTCTAAAAACTGCAGAATCTGGACAATACATATTTAGTAGTGTTTCTCTGGTAAAACCTTCTGTGTTACAGAAAAAAATTGAATAAAATTGAAATTCAGCAAGAAAAATGAAATTTGCAAATTTCACCTCCACTTTACTTTAATTCCTGTGAAATGCCTGAAGGGTTAAAAAACTTTCTAAATGCTGTTTTGAATACTTTGAGGGGTCTAGTTTTTAAAATGGGGTGTTTTATCAGGGTTTCTAATACATAGGCCCCTCAAAGCCACTTCAGAACTGAAGAGGTACCTTAAAAAAAAGGCTTTTGAAATTTTCTTAAAAATATGAGAAATTGCTGTTTATGTTCTAAGCCTTGTAACGTCCAAGAAAAATAAAAGAATGTTCAAAAAAAGATGCCAATCTAAAGTAGACATATGGGAAATGTGAACTAGTAACTATTTTGGGTGTTATAACCGTCTGTTTTACAAGCAGATGCATTTAAATTCTGAAAAATGCTATTTTTTCAAAATTTTCTCTAAATTTTGCAATTTTTCACCAATAAACACTGAATATATTGACCAAATTTTACCACGAACATGAAGCCCAATGTGTCACGAGAAAACAGTCTCAGAATCGCTTGGATAGGTTTAAGCATTCTGACGTTATTACCACATAATGTGAAATATGTCAGATTTGAAAAATGGGCTCTGAGCCTTAAGGCCCAAACTAGGCTGCGTCCTTAAGGGGTTAATGAGATGTTAAACGCCATACATCTTGGGATATGTCTGGTTTAAAGATAGATTAAGAGAGGACACATTAGTATATGGAATACAATTCCTTTCATTTGAAAGTCGAAAGGTGTCTGCCCTATATTTTCTCCCCATTTTAAATGCAGGAATGCTGTATGGTGTAAATATATGATCAGCCCACAAGCATGAAAATGTGCTTGCATATGCTCTATAGGAGACTATGGAAAGTGATCGGATGCATCCGGACATCTGGACACCATTTATTAAAAATAAAAATAAAGCAGCACTGTGTCCACAGGGCTAGGCTGCAAGCCTCAGGACCCCGACCGCGTTATTTTACAGTACAAAAATAGAAAAGAATGGAGCACTCCTTAAATTGTAGTGAAAAAAACTGGATATTTTATTCACCGATGTCCAAGCCAAGTTTCAGCCCTGTATCGAGAAAGTTGGAGGAGACTGGTATTGATGTAGTACAGCCAGGGGGATGTCAATCAAACATGGAAAGGTGGAGTCAGGACTGTGTGACTCTTCAGGGTAGCGGCACCGCCCCATGACCCTTTATAGAGTAATTAGCATATAGCGTGCGCTGTTTTAAAAGTTGATTTTATAGATTTTGCTGCATCTGAAAGAAACACAGGGGAATGTTTGGAAATAATATCAGGTCATATATTACCGCATGGTGGCGGATCAAGGGGTTAAAACTACTTGACCACTTCCCATTAAATATACAATGAATTGCAACAAAACCATCTGCCCTGCAATTTCGTTATTATAAATATATCCTATATAATTACAGCACCAGAACCAAGCTCATACATATATACAGTACCAGAACCAAGCTCATTACATAAATACAGAAACAGAACCAAGCTCAGTACATAAGTACAGCTCCAGATCCAAGCTTAGTAAATATATACACCAACAGAAAAAAAGCTTAGTACATAAATACAGTACCAGCACAAATACAGCTCAGTACAGAGATCATTTGCAAATTCAGGGTAACCCCTGCCATATAGGTCTGTACGTCATAAAACTAAAGCTCCCAGCATGGCCTAAAAAATAGCAAGGATATGCTGGGAGTTGGAGTTTCACAAAAAAAATTATACCACTCATCATCATGCTGCAGATCTGCACCTCATAGTGCCCCTGTAGATAGTGCCCCGTATAGAGGCCCCTGTGGATATAGCCCCCTGGAGATAGTGCCCTACATAGATCCCCTGTAGATAGTGCCCCATAAAGAACTCCCTGTAGATAGTGCCCCCCATAGAGCCTGCTGCAGACACTGCGCCCCAGAGTCCCCAGTATATAGGGCCCCTGTAGATAGTGCCTCCATAGAGCCGCCTGTAGATAGAGCCCCCTGTAGATAATGCCACTCACACTGTTAACCCCAAAAAATATAAACTTTACATACTCACCCAATCCTGTACCCAGCTGTTCTCTAGCAATGCAGGCCTGCTTAAAAGCTTCTGAGCAGGTCTGCTGGAGCTGAATGATGCAAGCGGCACAATAAAGTGCATCATTGAAAAGCGCTGAATATCAGGGCAAGTACTAATGTTTCTTGCCCTGACATTCAGCACCGTAGGCACAGATACAATTATAGTGTAGGAGGGGGTGGCGGCAGCTGGTTTCATTGGCGCCCCTGCACCCAGGCCGCTGCATTAGGCGAGAGGCTCACCTCGCCTCATGGACGGTGCAGTCCTGCCTACAAAAAATTGCCTATCGGACCCAGGAGCTTCAAGTTTTGCCTCTAAAAAAAACACCAAAATCTCATGTGTAAAGTTTTCGTCAAAGCCACAAAGGAATCATGTGTTCTTTTAAGTTCAACCGCCAGATAATTAAATAAAATTTTTACAAAGAACCACCAGGGAGTTTGCATCGGCTACCATCTTCCATCAGATGTAAGTCAACATATTATTAAAAATCCACAGTCAGTCAAATAGAAGGAATGGGATTGGCACTGCTCACATCAATGTAAGTCATTAGGAGATTATGCAACACCTCGGACTTGCAGTGCACAGGTGCTCAGAAGCAAAGCAAAGTCCAAGCAGTTTTAAAAAAAGAAGAAAATCTGCGGCACTAACCAATAAAAAGTCATATTTATTGACTCATATTTTTTGTATGCATCAAAGCTTTTGACGGAGAAGATGCAAGACTTTAAATGACTGAGTGAGAAACGGCTGTTGTCACTAAAGTCTTGCATCTCCTCCGCCGAAATGTTTGATGTATACGAAGAATATGTGTCAATACAAAGTCATTTTTTATGGTAATTGCCGCAGATTTTCTTAATTTTTTTCAATGTTTAAAAATACAACTAATATAAAACACTTCTTGGCACATAAAAACTGGTGAGAACCAGTCCCTATACACTTTTTCTTTGGTAGGCCAAAGATAAAACACTGTACTTATATTTTATGACCATGAGAGTCCAGTAGACAACTTTGCAAACCCACTCTTTTATGTTCTCAGTTGTCCATTACATTTTTTATATATATACTGTATAGCTAAATGATATACTCCGCATAGTGTTAGAATTTTTTTTTATGAAAGTAGGTAATAATATTAATGATAATACTCCCCAATTTTGGAATATGCAGGTAAATATGCAAGAGAAACATTAGTGTAGAACAAAATCCTACTCAACAATTCGTACATGACTAAAGTCTAGTCATTTAGAACCAAAACACTGACTTATTATTCTGAAACACTTTCTTGTAATCACTAATGCACCATGCATGTAGGAATTATGTAATATTTGCTTCTGTAAGTACTTGCTTGTTAATGTTTCATATGTCAGTGCTTGTATTTGGCGACAATCTAACTTTCCCATAAAATACCACGCTTAATCCTGAGATTTAGAGAAGTATTCAGTCGCCTGTGGTGTAGCTCTAATAATGACACAGCAACATGAACTCGGACATTCCTTTGTGTGATCTAAGATTCACCAGATATAATTTGGTTAGCGAATCTGAAATGTTTACTGCCATTTTCTTTTCTCAGCTTTTCATGGCAGTGGTGCAGACATCACACATGAATTTTCACATAACAGTTCACACACTATGTGGACTCTCTCAAGGCTTATAAAACAATTATTTGTGAGAAAGGTTGTTAATAAATACTATCACAGAACAACATTATTTGCTCTATTTATTTTAAAGAGAACCTTTTACCTTCCCATACATGTGCAGCTGAGTGCAGCATGTAATGGGGAGGGCTGCACAAACCCTGGGGCACTTTACATTTTTTTTCTACCTCCCTCTGTTATTTAGATATCGGTGCCGTTATATTTGGCGCCCGATATTTAAATAACTCCCTGAACAGTCAACGGGGCGTGTACTGTCAAGGGGGCGTGTTACTATGGCTGTGACACTTTCCAATCAGATATGGAAAGTGTTACAGCAAAAGCGAGGAGAGACAGTGTGCGCGTTCGTGCGTGCACGCTCTCTCACTCTTCAGCTTTGAAGAACAGTCTTCTGCCGAACTGGCAAGGGGGCTTGTCACTGTGGAGAGGAGAGCGCGCATGCGCGCTCTCATCTCTTCAGCTCTTGTGAGAGATCAGTCTTGTACTTTGTCTGCCGAACTGGCAAGGGGGCGTGTCACTGCTACTGACAGTGTTAAAAGAGCTAGGGAGCGCTTGCAGAGCAGAGACACGCCCCCTTGCCAGTTCTGCAGAAGACTGATCTTCAAAGCACACACTCTCTCTCCTCGCTTTTGATGTAACGTTGTCCATATCTGATTGGGCAGTGTCACAGCCATAGTAACACGCCCCCTTGACAGTACACGCCCTGTTGACTTCAGGGGGTTATTTAAATATCGGGCGCCAAATATAATGGCACCGATATCTAAATAACGGAGGGAAGAAGAAAAAAATGTAAAGTGCCCCAGAGTTTGTGCAGCCCTCCCCATTACAATCTGCACTCAGCTGCATATATATGGGGAGGTGAAAGGTTCTCTTTAATAATACAGCTATTGTAATGGATTTCTGCACTCATTAGAATAATGGGGGGGGCATAAACTGTGCAGCAAATTGTACCATTCCTTGTGATTTGAGAGTTAGATCAAACAGTCTTTACTTAGGGGACCCAAATGCCATTGTACAATAGTACAACCTTACTTTAAAGTGGTTGTCTGAGCATGGCGCGTGTTTTCATACTGATGACCTATTTATAGGATAAGTCAACACTATATAATCGGTGGGGGTCCGACAATCGGACCGCGCACCGATCAGCTGCCTCCTGCACCGCAATTTCTGCAGTAGTCCTATGCCCAAAGCAGAAGGTCTCTGACCACTGTATAGCGGCCCTGCTGCAGTACTGGGGTCCGGGTGTCAGATCCCCACTAGCCTACTAGATAATCTCCTTATACCATACTGGTACCAAACTTGTTGGAAGACCGTGGTCTCTCTGAGCATTGAGACCAATGTAACATATCACTGAAAAATATGATTGAATTGTTTATCACATTAAGTAACATATCACTGATTAGCAAAACACCTTAAAACAGAACTTTAATCATTTCAAAATAAAAGGATAGCCATTATTCAACAGTCATTATTACATTATTAGCAGTCAGAGTGAAGTGGGGTACTATACTGTGTCAGAAGGGAATATACAAAAAGGCTTATCACAACTGCTCTCAAATGGGCATAATATAAAAAATGGATCAGTGGGTAACTGATACGTCCTTTATCTAGATGTTACTGACCCTAATGTGGTCCTAATCCTTGACCCTAGTATAAAGCAGAGTGATCGCCCGAAAAAGCAGCCCCACACAGGAGCCACCTATAACGCCCATGTACAACCTCAAGGATGATTCTAGTAGAGTATAGACATACAAACTCAAACATGCTACAAGTTATTGCAATATATCATACATAAAAAAGAAAACATGCACAATGTCCTTACGGTTTCCTTAAGCAATGTCAGGGGACAATAACAAAGATGGTATGGTATAAATGTAGCAAGGCACATTAGGCATTCTAACAGCCTATAATGAACAAACAGTGATAACTGTAAATCAGAGACACAGTAGACTAATGGCTCCCAGCATGGTATAACGAGGTTATCTAGTAGGCTACATAATATCACAAGTTCAAGGTGGCGACATTCAAAGTCAATAGCACTCGGCTATTTCCGTCAGCCTCATAGACTTTGAATGGGGCAGTACCGTACATGCCCGGCCTCTGCTCCATTCAAACTCCTCCCTGCCTTTGTCTTCTGGTGACCGGTGGGGGTTCCGGCGGTTGTACCCCCACTAATCTAACATTTCTCACCTATTCAGTGGATACGTGAAAATTGATAAAGGCCGGAATACCCCTTTAAGGTTATGAGACAGTGTCGTTCCCCACTTTACTATGACTGGTAATAGTAAACAGTAAAACAGCAAAATAGTGTTTTGGCATAGTAAACATTCAAAATTGCATCAACAAGCATCCCTGTGTGGTGTTTTTACACGTGTAATCAACTTTTATTTTTACACAGGGGTGTGTGTGTGTGTGTGTGTGTGTCTGTAGTGTTTTTACACGTGTATAGTAAACAGAAATTGGAAGATAAGAATTTTTTAAAAAAAAGAGAAGAGAAGAGAAGAAAAGGAAAAAAAATGAAAAAGAATAGAATTTACTGTACGATCGTCAGTTAGAAAAAAACAACTGAACGTCCATCAGTAACTGACGGTATCTATTACTAAAAAAACCTGTAGTCTAACTAACGTGCTACAGTAAAACTAGGCTCTAAAAATTTACTGGACGAACGTCATTAAAAAAACAACTGAACGTCCGTCAGTAACTGACGCTATCTATTACTAAAAAAAAACCTGTAGTCTAACTAACGTGCTAAAGTAAAACTAGGCTCTAAAAATTTACTGGACGAACGTCAGTAAAAAAACAACTGAACGTCTGTCAGTAACTGACGCTATCTATTGCTAAAAAAAAACTGTAGTCTAACTGAACTACGATAAATTTCTACTAAAACTGCAGAAAAATGTTGCTAGATATATCTACACTACCGTTCAAAAGTTTGGGATCACCCAGACAATTTTGTGTTTTTCATGAAAACTCACACTTATATTTATCAAATGAGTTGCAAAATGAATAGAAAATATAGTCAAGACATTGACAAGGTTAGAAATAATGATTTTTATTTGAAATAATAATTTTCTCCTTAAAACTTTGCTTTCGTCAAAGAATGCTCCATTTGAAGCAATTACAGCATTGCAGACCTTTGGCATTCTAGCTGTTAATTTGCTGAGGTAATTGGGAGAAATTTCACCCCATGCTTCCAGAAGGCCCTCCCACAAGTTGGATTGGCTTGATGGGCACTTCTTGCATACCATACGGTCAAGCTGCTCCCAAAACAGCTCTATGGGGTTGAGATCTGGTGACAGCGCTGGGTACTCCATTACAGATAGAATACCAGCTGCCTGATTCTTCCTTAAATAGTTCTTGCATAATTTGGAGGTGTGCTTTGGGTCATTGTCCTGTTATAGGATGAAATTGGCTCCAATCAAGCGCTGTCCACAGGGTATGGCATGGCGTTGCAAAATGGAGTGATAGCCTTCCTTATTCAAAATCCCTTTTACCTTGTACAAATCTCCCACTTTACCAGCACCAAAGCCACCCCAGACCATCACATTACCTCCACCATGCTTGACAGATGGCGTCAGGCACTCTTCCAGCATATTTTCAGTTGTTCTGCGTCTTACAAATGTTCTTCTGTGTGATCCAAACACCTCAAACTTCGATTCGTCTGTCCATAACACTTTTTTCCAATCTTCCTCTGTCCAATGTCTGTGTGCTTTTGCCCATATTAATCTTTTCCTTTTATTAGCCAGTCTCAGATATGGCTTTTTCTTTGCCACTCTGCCCTGAAGGCCAGCATCCCAGAGTCGCCTCTTCACTGTAGATGTTGACACTGGCGTTTTGCGGGTACTATTTAATGAAGCTGCCAGTTGAGGACCTGTGAGGCGTCTATTTCTCAAACTAGAGACTCTAATTTGCTTGTCTTGTTGCTCAGTTGTGCAGCGGGGCCTCCCACTTCTCTTTCTACTCTGGTTAGAGCCTGTTTGTGCTGTCCTCTGAAGGGAGTAGTACACACCGTTGTAGGAAATCTTCCGTTTCTTGGCAATTTCTCGCATGGAATACCCTTCATTTCTAAGAACAAGAATAGACTGTCGAGTTTCACATGAAAGCTCTCTTTTTCTAGCCATTTTGAGAGTTTAATCGAACCCACAAATGTAATGCTCCAGATTCTCAACTAGCTCAAAGGAAGGTCAGTTTTATAGCTCCTCTAAACAGCAAAACTGTTTACAGCGGTGCTAACATAATTGCACAAGGGTTTTCAAGTGTTTTCTAATCATCCATTAGCCTTCTAACACAGTTAGCAAACACAATGTACCATTAGAACACTGGAGTGATGGTTGCTGGAAATGGGCCTCTATACACCTATGTAGATATTGCATTCAAAACCAGACGTTTGCAGCTAGAATAGTCATTTAGCACATTAACAATGTATAGAGTGTATTTCTGATTAATTTAATGTTATCTTCATTGAAAAAAACTGTGCTTTTCTTTCAAAAATAAGGAAATTTCTAAGTGACCCTAAACTTTTGAACGGTAGTGTATATAGATCTAAAACTAAATGAACGTTTCTAACGCTGGCATATGCTACTCTAACTCTCTACCTACTAGCTACACCTAATTACTATTATATTTTAAATTTTATAGTGTATTAGAAAAAAAAAAACCTGTGCCAGAAAATATGCTGATCAGTGATGTGCGTCACTGATCAGCACGCAGCGCAGGACGCACACTATGGAAATGTGTGGGTGAAAAAAATACCTAAAAATACCTGCGTCAACAAATTACCACAGATGCTGATAACTAATCAGCAGTCTGTGGCCGCAGGGTGCACACAGGTAGATGGTGCAAATTTATAATTGGAAAAAAATGACAAAAATAAAAAATTCCTGGACCAAAAGTTGAGCACAAATGCCGATCAGTGATGGCGGTCACTGATCAGCGCTCAGCGGTCGGAGGACACACACAGGTAATTGGTGTGGGTGAAAAAAGGCACAAAGAAAGAATCTGCAGAAAAAAAAACACGGATGCTGATCAGTGATGGCGGT
The DNA here is from genome assembly GCF_050947455.1 of Rhinoderma darwinii. Classification (NCBI taxonomy): domain Eukaryota; kingdom Metazoa; phylum Chordata; class Amphibia; order Anura; family Rhinodermatidae; genus Rhinoderma; species Rhinoderma darwinii. The sequence continues at coordinate 340,991,698 of NC_134687.1, forward strand.
CACTAACCAGCACTTCATGGCCGCAGGACGCACACAGCAAGATGGTGCAAATCAAAATAAAAAATCCTGCGCCAAAAATTGAGCACAGATGCTGATCAGTGATGGTGGTCACTGACCAGCGCTCAGTGGGCACAGGACTCGGACAGGGAGGGGGTGGGGTGGGAAAGGGGGGGTAGATTGGGACAGGGAGGGGGTGGATTGGGACAGGGACAAGGACAGGCCCAAGGACAGGGAAAGGGCCAAAAAAATCTGTCTGATCACAAAAAAAAAGACTGCTGGTGATCAGACAGAAGTAGCAAGATAGGGCAAGATAGGACACTTCTTTTATACAGTAGCGCAGATCGCACTACAAATCCCAGCAAAGACACAGCAGACAGTCTCTCAACCGCTCTGCACGCTGCCTCAAACTGGAATGGCGACGTGCAGAGCGGTCTCGATGTTCAAAACACCCCCCGGTGCTCTGATTGGTCAGTCATTACAGACTGACCAATCAGAGCGCTCCTAGAGGTGGCATCACCTAGGTGACATTGGTGGCGATGAGCGTTGCCTTAGACAGCACGAAGCGCCACTGTCTAACTGTGCCCTGTGACTCCAGGGCACAGTTTTAACAAAAATGCCTCCTATTGGCCGGTCAGAATTGACTGACCAATAGCAGCGATCGCCGATGCGGGGGGGGCCGAAACGGCACCCTGGGCGAGTAGTAGAGATGGCCTGCTGTCAGGGGTCATAGGCGCTGTAATGTAGATAACAGCAGTGGTTTTAATTTTGGAAAAACGATCATTTTTGAGCAAGTTATAAACAATTTTATACTTATGCAAATTACTTTCTTAATGATGAACTGGGCGTGTTTTTACTTTTTACCAACTGGGCGTTGTACAGAAGAGTGTTTGACACTAACTAATCAGTGACCAATCAGCGTCATACACTTCTCATTGTTACAGTGTGATTGTGCAGTGAAAGAAGCTGGGCTGGAACAATGAGAAGTGTATGATGCTGATTGGTCACTGATTGGTCAGCCTCATACACTCCTCTGTACAACGCCCAGTTGGTAAAAGGTAAAAACACGCCCAGTTGTCCATTAAGAAACTCATTAGCATAAATCTAAAATTGTTCATAACTCATGATCATGTTCATGATCGTTTTTCTAAATAAAAACCACTGCTGCTATCTACATTACAGCGCCGATCAGATTATGTAGGAGATTATGTAGGCACTTATAGTGACAGAGCCTTTTTAAATCTATTTTATTCCAGAGCTTTGCAAATTTTCCACTAAAAAATAAATAATGTGGGAGTGTATTTGTGAATGATTTCTGTGCGTGGTGAATGCAAGTCACTGCAACTGGGGCAGTACATTTTCTAGTGCTCAACCCATCTCTCTGGTTACCCATGCTGCAGTTGAAAAGCTGTAGCATGCATTTCATTCCTACGGATTGCTATCAAACACCTCATAGCTCATGGAAAATACAAATATATGTGCACTTAATATAACAAGAATGTACTAAAGACAGAACGAGCAAAATTGAAAGCGCACATTTATAATTCTAAATTCCAAACTGCGTATACAGTAATTAGACAATTGGATATAAACCATTAATATTGGAGTGCCACATTTTAGAACTATATAAAAATTCTGGCAAAATGTATGTTAAAGACTATTACAAAATATGTAATCAGATTTAAAGAACCACATGGAGGTCTCTCATAAATTTTTAATTATAATTTCTAAATATAAAAATGAAATACAAAAAATATTCCATTTAGGTTTCTGTCTGCTGCAAAATTCACCTGTTTAAATCAACCTCTATATCTTCCCCAAATGATCCTCCTTTGTCTAATTTTCATTGAAGCATGGTAGGGACAGCTGGCTATAACCAAAGAAGCATCAGGCCTACTGGGTTCCTGTGCCAGTGTACTTACAGGTTTTTATTCGGCCAATTTACTTGATCCCAGTCTTTCTTCAGGCACCCCATATGATTGTTGTTGCGCTGGGTAAAGATTCTATTGAAGAAAAAAAATCAATAGTGGTTTACAAAAAATCAAGACTGTCTCATTGCAGGAAAAAAGCCAAAGTCTGTTTCCCAGACTGACCATCTGGGTTTTTATGGCACTAAGTCAACTACAAAAAGCAAAAAGCACCAGAGAGGAAAGATGTATTCACTTAGATTTGGATTGAATTACAAGAACTGGTTTAAGAAGAAGTGATTTTAGAACGTTTGGTTTATGCTTGTGTCAAATATCCGTTTTCATTTGATAAAGCTAATCCAACAAACATACCTGTAAAAAAAAATGCATTCTTGTGGCTGTATTATCAATTCAATAATTAGACAATATATCTTGTTTGTTACTAAGGCTTTGCTCACATCTGCGTCACTGGCTCCATTAGAAAATTCTTGTCACAGATTCCCTTGTTTTTGAAGGGAAAAATAGCGCTTCATGTAGTGCTATTTTTTCCGTCAAAGCAACGGACACCTCGTGGGGAAACAGAGAGACACCATTATAAGTCAATGGGGTCCATCGGGCACCACTGGTGTCCATCATGCGTCGTATCCATCACAGCGCTGTGGATTCTGTTTTAAACAGAAGCCACAATTCAGGTGTGAACAGAGCCTAATTTGGCATGTTCAAAATAGCAGTACTATCAGTTATGCATTGAACTAGATATTCATTCAATGACTAAAAGGAGTTAATAAACAGAGTAAAGATGTTGACAAACATTGGTATATTCCCAAGATCTAAAGTACCCTACTAGTCAGTTTATTGTATATTCATCACTTTCATTGATTCAGATGCCCTTTCAGGTCTTCAGGTCTACAAACTGAATGGATTCTTGATACTTAATCAAAATGTAATAGTAGACAAGGAGAACCTTAAGACCTTGTTCACACAGGCCTTGCTTTATATATTTCTTCTGTTTAGGACACTTTCCTGGTTTTGGAGTAAGGGTATGTGCACACACACTAATTACGTCCGTAATTGACGGACGTATTTCGGCCGCAAGTACCGGACCGAACACAGTGCAGGGAGCCGGGCTCCTAGCATCATACTTATGTACGATGCTAGGAGTCTCTGCCTCGCTGCAGGACAACTGTCCCGTACTGTAATCATGTTTTCAGTACGTGACAGTGGTCCTGCAGCGAGGCAGGGACTCCTAGCATCGTACATAAGTATGATGCTAGAAGCCCGGCTCCCTGCACTGTGTTCGGTCCGGGACTTGCGGCCGAAATACGTCCGTCAATTACGGACGTAATTAGTGTGTGTGCACATACCATAACAAATTGTCTATGGACAGAGGAGTCCAAAGAGGAAATCACAGCACAATACAGAACCAAATATGAGTAGAGTTAGGGTATGTTCACACGGCCAAATTTCAGACGTATACGAGGCGTATTATGCCTCGTTTTACGTCTGAAAATATGGCTACAATACGTCGGCAAACATCTGCCCATTCATTTGAATGGGTTTGCCGACGTACTGTGCAGACGACCTGTTATTTACGAGTCGTCGTTTGACAGCTGTCAAACGACGACCCGTAAATTTACTGCCTCGGCAAAGAAGTGCAGGGCACTTCTTTGCCACGTAATTTGAGCCGTTCTTCATTGAAATCAATGAAGCACGGCTCAAGGTTTACGAGCGTCTCAGACGCCTCGTAAATTACGAGGAGGAGCTTTTACGTGTGAAACGAGGCAGCTGTTAACAGTCTGTCTTTTCACACGTAACTGCCTCTCAGCGTGTGAACATACCCTAAGGAAACATTTCACAATAAAAACATTATACCAACAGGCAAACATGGTTGTACTGTGATGGCTTGAAGATGCTTTTTGGCCACAGAGCAAGGGTTTAACAAAATTAAAAGAATCATGAGCTCTGCGTGGTATGAGAAGGGGCTGTAGAAAGGGATAATTACTTCTCACATACAGTGAAGGAAATAAGTATTTGATCCCTTGCTGATTTTGTAAGTTTGCCCACTGTCAAAGTCATGAACAGTCTAGAATTTTTAGGCTAGGTTAATTTTACCAGTGAGAGATAGATTATATAAATAAAAAAATAAAAAAATCACATCGTCAAAATTATATATATTTATTTGCATTGTGCACAGAGAAATAATTATTTGATCCCCTACCAACCATTAAGAGTTCAGCCTCCTCCAGACCAGTTACACGCTCCAAATCAACTTGGTGCCTGCATTAAAGACAGCTGTCTTAAATGGTCACCTGTATAAAAGACTCCTGTCCACAGACTCAATTAATCAGTCTGACTCTAACCTCTACAACATGGGCAAGACCAAAGAGCTTTCTAAGGATGTCAGGGACAAGATCATAGACCTGCACAAGGCTGGAATGGGCTACAAAACCATAAGTAAGACGCTGGGTGAGAAGGAGACAACTGTTGGTGCAATAGTAAGAAAATGGAAGACATACAAAATGACTGTCAATCGACATCGATCTGGGGCTCCATGCAAAAACTCACCTCGTGGGGTATCCTTGATCCTGAGGAAGGTGAGAGCTCAGCCAAAAACTACACGGGGGGAACTTGTAAATGATCTCAAGGCAGCTGGGACCACAGTCACCAAGAAAACCATTGGTAACACATTATGCCGTAATGGATTAAAATCCTGCAGTGCCCGCAAGGTCCCCCTGCTCAAGAAGGCACATGTACAGGCCCGTCTGAAGTTTGCAAATGAACATCTGGATGATTCTGAGAGTGATTGGGAGAAGGTGCTGTGGACAGATGAGACTAAAATTGAGCTCTTTGGCATTAACTCAACTCGCCGTGTTTGGAGGACGAGAAATGCTGCCTATGACCCAAAGAACACCGTCCCCACTGTCAAGCATGGAGGTGGAAACATTATGTTTTTGGGGTGTTTCTCTGCTAAGGGCACAGGACTACTTCACCGCATCAATGGGAGAATGGATGGAGCCATGTACCGTCAAATCCTGAGTGACAACCTCCTTCCCTCCACCAGGACATTAAAAATGGCTTGTGGCTGAGTCTTCCAGCACAACAATGACCCGAAACATACAGCCAAGGCAACAAAGGAGTGGCTCAAAAAGAAGCACATTAAGGTCATGGAGTGGCCTAGCCAGTCTCCAGACCTTAATCCCAAGCAACAGCCTCGAAATCTTAATGATTTACAGATGATCTGCAAAGAGGAGTGGGCAAAAATTCCATCTAACATGTGTGCAAACCTCATCATCAACTACAAAAAACGTCTGACTGCTGTGCTTGCCAACAAGGGTTTTGCCACCAAGTATTAAGTCTTGTTGGCCAAAGGGATCAAATACTTATTTCTCTGTGCAAAATGCAAATAAATATATATAATTTTGACTATGTGATTTTCTGTTTTTTTAAAATATAATCTATCTCTCACTGGTAAAATTAACCTAGCCTAAAAATTCTAGACTGTTCATGTCTTTGACAGTGGGCAAACTTACAAAATCAGCAAGGGATCAAATACTTATTTCCTTCACTGTAACTGTTTATATGGATATGTCTTGATGGAACAAGCTTAAAGAAGCACTCCAGCAAATAATTGTTTTGCCTATATAGTGCAGCATAGGCTATTATTAAATAATAATGTAGCCTCCTATGTATGCCTTGTGCATACCAGTTTTCGTTGATGTGTCATTTATGGGTTGTCTGCCATATTGGTTCCTTCTTGCACCTCTGATATGGTTCCCCTATTGCAGCCTACATTTCCCATGAAGCTTCTGGCTTTGCAGAAGGAGCGGAATCTTATCACACTGCACTTGCTCTACTCTGAGTCCTATCTAAGTGCAGCAAGCGATGGATCAATGACATAGAACTTCTGTGATGCAGCTCAGATTTTCTCCTCTGTCTCCTGCTAGTGATAGATTTCTCTCTGTCAGTTTTTACACAGAAGACAGTGAGGAGCAGCATCTCATAGAAATACACTCTAGATTCTGCACACAGCACTCATAGATAGTATAGACAGTGTAAGTCAGGGGAGATTTATAACTCTGCTGCTAATCCTTGTATAGACTCGCCTATTATATCACTGTTCTCCTGATCCCTTAGATGGGGCAGAAATGATCTCTTCAGCAGTACATGGGGGACAAACAGAGAAACAAGCAGGGTGGAGCTGGCTTGGTGGGGAGGTGAATAAGTGATGATGTAATCCTGTAGTTCACAGGAAGTCAGCCACACAGGAGAGAATGATCTTCTGTCTACACATGAGAGGATGGTCTATTTGGATGGTCAGAATGAGATCACATGACACTGCTGCCCATAATAAATAAGGCTCAAAATGTATAGATGCAACTGAGCTGGTAAGAAACAAATGACACAGCTTGAATATTGCTGGTAAGTTATCATGATATATGCAAAAAAAAAATGTGCCGGAGTGTTCCTTTACAACTTTTATTTTTAACAATTATTTTTCTCCCTGTAAAAGTAGTAAAACACAAAAAAAATAGCAATTTGGTATTGCCATAACCGTATTGACATGCAGAATAAAGTTAACATGATGTTTTTACTGCAAGGTGAACGCTGTGAAAACTAAACCCAAAAAACCATGGAGGAATCAGCTTTTTCCCATTTAACCCCACAAAGAAATGTTTTCCAGTTTCCTAATACATTTTATGGTACAATAAATGGTGCCGTGAAAAACTACAACTCGTCCCACAAAGAGCAAGCCCTCATACAGCTATATCGACACAAAAAATAACCCATAGGGTCCTTTTCTTATTTTGAAAACCATTTGCCCCTTAATAAAATATATTTTAGTAAATACATGTCATTATAAGTTCTTTTTAAAAAAGGCTCCGTACATGACCTGGTTACAAAATGAAAATAAGTTGACTCTCTAGAGTCGGGTCTGAACTTCATCCCAGCATCCCCTGCGTCCTCCCACAATCCCCCACGGATATTTTTAGCGCATGTTAGACTTTCCCTTCTTTACACCACCAATTGAGTGGTATACTTTAGATCAGTAAGGGTATGTGCACACACACTAATTACGTCCGTAATTGACGGACGTATTTCGGCCGCAAGTACCGGACCGAACACAGTGCAGGGAGCCGGGCTCCTAGCATCATACTTATGTACGATGCTAGGAGTCCCTGCCTCGCTGCAGGACAACTGTCCCGTAATGAAAACATGATTACAGTACGGGACATTTGTCCTGCAGCGAGGCAGGGACTCCTAGCATCGTACATAAGTATGATGCTAGGTGCCCGGCTCCCTGCACTGTGTTCAGTCCGGGACTTGCGGCCGAAATACGTCCGTCAATTACGGACGTAATTAGTGTGTGTGCACATACCCTAACAAAACTGCAACAAACAGCAACAAAACTGGCACAAGCATTTATAGCATGTCGCATATCAAGGTTCTTTCTGGCGCACGTATTAATAAATTTGGCCAATGATATATGCGTCAAAGAAAAGAGGTGCACAAAATCAAACAAGCGTCAAAGAAACAAGGTGCAAGGACAATAATAAATCTGCCCAATGGGTTTTGCTGCGTTTTTTATGGCGTTTTTCATGAGTTTTTTAAAGGCATTTTTTATTGCGTTTTTCTGTGCATCAGATGTTACATTAAAGTCTATAGTGATAGTTGTGTATAGAATGCCTTGTGCATACCTGTTTTCGTTGATGTGTCATTTATGGGTTGTCTGCCATATTGGTTCCTTCTTGCACCTCTGATATGGTTCCCCTATTGCAGCCTACATTTCCCATGAAGCTTCTGGCTTTGCAGAAGGAGCGGAATCTTATCACACTGCACTTGCTCTACTCTGAGTCCTATCTAAGTGCAGCAAGCGATGGATCAATGACATAGAACTTCTGTGATGCAGCTCAGATTTTCTCCTCTGTCTCCTGCTAGTGATAGATTTCTCTCTGTCAGTTTTTACACAGAAGACAGTGAGGAGCAGCATCTCATAGAAATACACTCTAGATTCTGCACACAGCACTCATAGATAGTATAGACAGTGTAAGTCAGGGGAGATTTATAACTCTGCTGCTAATCCTTGTATAGACTCGCCTATTATATCACTGTTCTCCTGATCCCTTAGATGGGGCAGAAATGATCTCTTCAGCAGTACATGGGGGACAAACAGAGAAACAAGCAGGGTGGAGCTGGCTTGGTGGGGAGGTGAATAAGTGATGATGTAATCCTGTAGTTCACAGGAAGTCAGCCACACAGGAGAGAATGATCTTCTGTCTACACATGAGAGGATGGTCTATTTGGATGGTCAGAATGAGATCACATGACACTGCTGCCCATAATAAATAAGGCTCAAAATGTATAGATGCAACTGAGCTGGTAAGAAACAAATGACACAGCTTGAATATTGCTGGTAAGTTATCATGATATATGCAAAAAAAAAATGTGCCGGAGTGTTCCTTTACAACTTTTATTTTTAACAATTATTTTTCTCCCTGTAAAAGTAGTAAAACACAAAAAAAATAGCAATTTGGTATTGCCATAACCGTATTGACATGCAGAATAAAGTTAACATGATGTTTTTACTGCAAGGTGAACGCTGTGAAAACTAAACCCAAAAAACCATGGAGGAATCAGCTTTTTCCCATTTAACCCCACAAAGAAATGTTTTCCAGTTTCCTAATACATTTTATGGTACAATAAATGGTGCCGTGAAAAACTACAACTCGTCCCACAAAGAGCAAGCCCTCATACAGCTATATCGACACAAAAAATAACCCATAGGGTCCTTTTCTTATTTTGAAAACCATTTGCCCCTTAATAAAATATATTTTAGTAAATACATGTCATTATAAGTTCTTTTTAAAAAAGGCTCCGTACATGACCTGGTTACAAAATGAAAATAAGTTGACTCTCTAGAGTCGGGTCTGAACTTCATCCCAGCATCCCCTGCGTCCTCCCACAATCCCCCACGGATATTTTTAGCGCATGTTAGACTTTCCCTTCTTTACACCACCAATTGAGTGGTATACTTTAGATCAGTAAGGGTATGTGCACACACACTAATTACGTCCGTAATTGACGGACGTATTTCGGCCGCAAGTACCGGACCGAACACAGTGCAGGGAGCCGGGCTCCTAGCATCATACTTATGTACGATGCTAGGAGTCCCTGCCTCGCTGCAGGACAACTGTCCCGTAATGAAAACATGATTACAGTACGGGACATTTGTCCTGCAGCGAGGCAGGGACTCCTAGCATCGTACATAAGTATGATGCTAGGTGCCCGGCTCCCTGCACTGTGTTCAGTCCGGGACTTGCGGCCGAAATACGTCCGTCAATTACGGACGTAATTAGTGTGTGTGCACATACCCTAACAAAACTGCAACAAACAGCAACAAAACTGGCACAAGCATTTATAGCATGTCGCATATCAAGGTTCTTTCTGGCGCACGTATTAATAAATTTGGCCAATGATATATGCGTCAAAGAAAAGAGGTGCACAAAATCAAACAAGCGTCAAAGAAACAAGGTGCAAGGACAATAATAAATCTGCCCAATGGGTTTTGCTGCGTTTTTTATGGCGTTTTTCATGAGTTTTTTAAAGGCATTTTTTATTGCGTTTTTCTGTGCATCAGATGTTACATTAAAGTCTATAGTGATAGTTGTGTATAGAATCACGTGATGAACTAGTGGATGCTGACTAGTAGTGAGGTTCAGGAGAAGCTACACTTCGGATTTCCAGCACACAGATTGTTTTCCCTAGCAACTGATCCTGTAGCTGCATTCTCTCTTAGGGTGCTTTCACATTAGTGTCGGGCTTTCGTTCATCAGTTCCGTTCAACCTTTCCACAGAGGAACCGATGAACGGGAATCCAAACGGGCACCATAGCTTCCTGTTTGCATTACCATTGATTTCAATGGTAATGCTTCCGTTGCGATTGGATTCCGTTTGTTGCTTCCGTTGCAATTGGATTCCGTTTGTTCCGTCCAGCTGTAGTCGACTACGCTATTGTTTCCGTAAAAAAACCTCAAACCTTATGGAACAGAAACAAACAGAAACCAATTGCAACGGAAGCATTACCATTGAAATCAATGGTAATGCAAACGGAAGATATGGTTTCCGTTTGGCTTTCCGTTCATCGGTTCCTCCAATAAAAGGGCGAACGGAACCGATGAACGAAAGTCCAATGCTGATGTGAACAGGCCCTTAGATGTCACGCAGCACATTGCAGTTACTGAAAATAACTATATCAGAATCAGCAGGGAGAAAGGAAGGTCTGAGGCCATTAAAGCTTGATGGGAGTGGTAGGATCAGAAGAAGTGGCTGCCTCAGGGTAGGAGAGTACAATCTTACACAGCAGGGGGAAGTTAAGAGTGAGTAGTATGTAAGGAAACGGGCAGGTGTGTGTTTGCAGCGCATTTGCCTAAAAGGGCGTGCTTCTTTTTCTTTTCCGAGGAAATAATCAGGAAAGATAGAAGTCAGGAAAACATAAAGAAGAAAATTGCAATAAAAATCCCAAAAAATGTATGCATCTCTTAAAGGTCAAGGAACTCTATAACCAAATAAAACAAAAAATGTAATTTAAAAATTAACCAACACTTTAAAGGGAATGTGTCACAAATTCAAAATAACTTTTTTAGTAAGTTACTTATTTTTACTATATTTTTTAAGGTTTTGTGTGGGAAGTATTACAAATTAAATAATTTGACAGTTTCCTATGTTGGCCACCAGAGGGAGCACTTCGAAGAATTAAAGCAAGGTGAATGAGGCAAAGCAGCCTAACTTCCAGCTGCTGTAAATGTGGAAGGGAGATTTCCCCCCTCCCTATTTCTGGCTACAAGCCAGGAAAAGGTGTTTTCAAATTGCTAACAGTGTTAAGCTCCCATTTTGGGAGTGTTTTTACAATGACAGCTGGCAGAGTCTAAGAATGATGAAGGTCAGGAGGGAAGACCCTGTGGTGAATGACGTTTCAGTTGACAGGTTGACAGGTTCACATCGCGTGTATTTGACGCGGTTTTTGTCCCACTTACATCAATGGGAAAGCGCACCCATAGTACATACAACCTGATTTTTTACGCGAAAATGCGTTGCGGCAAAAAATAAGCATCTGGTCTATTCTTTGGCACGTAAAGGACGCCAAATGTTCCCATAGTCAATGGGAGAAATACTTAAGCGCCAAAAATCGTGCAAAAAATGCGCACAAAATGTGTAAAAATCCCCTTGAAAGACGCGTAAAAAAACACTTGATTAAGTTTCCCATTTACATCAATGGGAAAGCGAGTTGTTAGTATATACAACAAGCTTTTTTTACGCAAGCATTTTAACAAAAACACGTCGTGGAAAAAAATAAGCGTTGGGTCAATTCTTTGGCACGTAATATGTGCCACATCTTCCCATAGTCAATGGGAGTCCTAATTACGCGCCAAAAAACTTGCAAAAAGCACGCACAAAACGCGTAAAAAAACACAAGAAAAACACGTAAGAAACGCCTGTATTTTAAAAGGCACTTCACAAGAAATGCTAGTGTATTTGACACGTCTACACGTCAGGGTTTTTTTGAGCAGCGTGTGAACATGCCCTGAGAGAATTATTTTTCATTGGCCTGTAGTTTATATTGCGGTGCAGGGAGAAGACAGAAGTCTGTAATGTCGGGGTGGGGAGACAGACAGGTGAGCCCTAATCTACCCGCCACTCAGTCCCTGCCTATTTGCACGGCCCGTCCTAGGCGACGGCGTACAACTGGGCGACGGTCCCTACGCTCAATATGTGCACGACAGACAAACAGACAAGGGTACACAGAAGCTAAGGGAAATGGGGCAGTTTCCCACGGCAACACCGTGAGCAACAAGAGTAGTGAACGAGCCGAGTCAAACCAGGAGTGTACGTGGTGCCAAACGCAGAGTAGGAGAGTAGTCAGTAAAGCTAGGGTCAATATGAAGCAGAGGTCAATAGGAAAAGCAGGAACAGCAGAGCCAGGAAGCAAGAGACTCACAGGCAAAGGACAAACAGCAAATGAAGGTATAAGTAGACCAAGGGCGGGAGCTAGAACCATCTGACCAGGCTGTGATAGGTTCTCCCACTCCTCAGCCTACCAGCCTGAGTGGTAGCAGAACGAGTCACTCTAGCAGACCTAGGCACAGAGGCAGGCTGATTAACCACGGGCATTGACCTAGAAGCTGTGTCTGGCAAATCCTTTACAAAGTCGCTGTAGGTCAGAAGATTTTTATTTTTTATATTCCTAACTTTTTATTTTTTTGTTTTGCAGGTTCTGCTCAACTGTTTGGACTGCATCTACGTTTTTTAAATAAAATGGTTTTTATTTGAATAAAAAAAATATTTTCTCAGGGTGTATTCACACAGTGCCGTTTTGCCGCTTTTTTGCCACGCAGCCAAAAAGCGCACCAAAAAAATTTGGGCTAGAAACGCATTCGCTATTCGATGTGGTTTTCGGCCGCGTGGGAAAACCGCGCCAAAACCTCGCTGTGTGAATACACCCTCAGGCCCTGTTCACACAGAGTTTTTTGCAGGCAGAAAAATAATCTGCCTCACAATTCCTTCAGAAATTTTGAAGCCGATTTTAAACTGCCTGCACTTTTTCTCTGCTGTTTTCGCCCGCAGCCATTGAAGCTAATGCAAGAACCTTGGACAAAAACACCACGAAAAACACCTCGGAAAAGATTTCAATGGGAGGTCAGAGGCGAAAGCCGCAAGAAAGGAAACACCGTGAGCGGTCAAAAGCCACCCGGGAAAAAAGCTACTCTGCCTCCCATTGAAATCAATGCAGGGAGATTTCGTGGGTATTATGGTGCTGATTCCGATACGGTTTCCACATCAAAATCAGCACCAGCAAACTCTGCGTGAATAGGGAGTTATATCTCTGTTTTTTAATACTTTATTACCACCTTAGTAATGGCAGTTGTCTGTTTGACTATGTTCATTACTAAGGCGGGGCTTAGTGTTAGCCAGTAAAAAGCTCACACTAACCCCCCATTATTACTCCGGTACCCACCGCCACTAGGGGTATCGGGAAAAACTGGGTACGATCCAGTACACGACCATATGTATCGATGGTCAGGCACTGGGGCGGCCACAGGCTGGTATCATCAGGCTGGGAAGAGCCAAAAACAGTGACCTTCTCACCCTGGTAATGCTAGGCTGCGGCTGTTTTATTGTATCTGGCTGGTTATGAAAATAGGGGAACCCCACATTGTTTTTGTCAATTATTTATTCATCTTTGTTTTTAAAAAAAACAACGTGGGGTCCCCCCCATTTTCATAACCAGCCAGATACAATAAAGCAGCTGCAGCCTAGCTTTACCAGGGTGGGTAAGGGCCACTGTTTTAGGCCCTTCCCAGCCTAATAATACCAGCCTGCGTCCACCCCAGTGTCCGACCATCGCTACAGATGGTCGGGTACTGGATCATATCCGGCTCTTACCGATACCCTTGGTGGTGGCGGGTACCAGGGTATTAATGGGGGGGTTAGTGCTAGCTTTTTTACTGGCTAACACTAAGCCCCGACTTAGTAATGAACGTTGTCAAACAGACAACTGCCATTACTAAGGCGCTAATAAAGTATTAAAAAACAACACAACCCTCTTTCACCATTTTATTTAAAAAAAAGTAGATAATCGAAGTAGTCCAACGAATCTACGATGTAGTCCAAACGGTCCAGTGGAACCTGCTAAACAAAAGAAATCAAGTTAGTAATATGCCGCTGCTTCTTCATTCTTTGCTCTTACTGTGAATCGCCATGTAGTTACACGGCGGTTCACAGTACTGTAGGTGCAAGGATAGAAGAAGCAGTGGCGTATGAGCGCCGCTAATCCTTCAAAACCGCCGATTAGCTGTTTTGAAGGATCAGCGGTGCTTATACGCCGCTGCTCTTTCATTCCTTGCTCACACTGTAAACCGCCCTTTAGCGGCGGTTAACAGTATTCAAGTGAATAGGAGAAGGATGTAATACTGTGAAACATCGCTAGAGGGCGATTCATAGTAGGAACAAGGAACGAAGGAGCAGTGGTGCTCGCCACTATGTGTGGCACTTTCTCGATTGTGCACAGTGTGTCTGGCACTTTCTACAGGAAGCACATTGTATAGGGCATTTTCTACAGGGGGCACAGTGTGTGTGGCATTTTCTACAGGGAGCAGAGTGTGTGTGTGTGGCACATTCTTTAGGGGGCTTGTCTACAGGGGCACAGTGTATGTGGCACGTTCTACAGTGAGCACACTGTGCATGGCACTTTCTAAAGGCAACACAGTCTGTGTGGCACTTTATACAGGGGACACAGTATGTGTGTGGCATTTCTACAGGGGGCATACGATGTCCAGCACTTCTTTAGGGGGCACTGTGTGTGTGTGTGGCACTTTTTTACAGGCGGCACAATGTGTGTGTCACATTCTACAGTGGAAACTGTGTCACTCTTTCTAAAGGGGGCACTATGTATTTGGCACTTTCTTCAGGGTACGCTGTGTACTTGCCATGTGTCACAGTGTGTATGGCACTTTGTACAGTGAGCACAGTGTGTGTGGTACTACCTACAGGGGGTCCTGTGTATGTGCCACTTCCTACAAGGTACTCTGTGTATTTGCCAGGCGGCAAAGTCTGTGTGGCACTTACTACAGGGGACGCAGTATGTGTTGCACTTTCTACAGGGGCCACAGTGTGTGTGGCACATTCTACAGGGGGCAGTGTGTGTGTGTGTGTGTGTGTGTGTGTGTGTGTGTGTGGCATTTCTACAGGGGGAATAGGGTGTGCAGCACTTTTATAGGGGGCACTGTGTGTGCGCCACTTGTTACAGGGGTCACAATGTGTCTGGCACATTCTACAGTGGAAACAGTGTGTCGCACTTTCTACAGGGGGCACTGTTTATGTGGCACTATCTGCAAGGGGTGCTGTGTACTGGGGTGCCTCCCAAAAAAAAGGATAAAAAGTGCTCAAAAACTTGCATGTACCCCAAAATGGTACCAATAATAACTACAGCTCGTCCCACAAAAAACAGCCCTCATTCCACTACGTCTTTGAAAAATAAAATGAGTTAAGGCTCCCATAAGTCGGGAAAGAAAAATATGCAGTTGTGCAGGACTGAGGGGAACATTTCTTCTGTTTCAAGAGGCGATTTATCAAGGCCCTAAAATTAGGGTACCAGGAAGGGGAGGGCCCAAACATATCTGCTGGAAGCGATGATGCCCGTATTATACCAGGACAACACTTTCCCAGCCAAATTCCCCAAACTGCAAAAGTTCGGATTGTGGACCAAAAGGGGGATAAGAAAGGACACCATTTATCATTGCGACACCAGCCTGTGCATAAAGGATTGCTTCACAGCGTAACACACATCTATGGATAATTTTATTGTTTTTTTTACCCCATTATTATATAACCCGATTATGCCCTGATGTACTCCTAACAGCTTACATATACCCCCACATTATAAATGAAAATTCCAGTAAAGCTCCAAACAAAACTACTACCAAGCAACATCCGCGCTTCAAAATCCAAATGGTGCTGCCTCCCTACTGAACCCTAATGTGTGCCCAAACAGCAGTTTACTTCCACATATACGGCATCGCACAATTATTGGGGTGTGTGTGTCTCCAGTGGCACAAGCTGGGCACGACATATTTGCCACTGAAATGGCATATCTAGGAAAAAATTGCAATTTGTACTTTGCATCATCCCCAGCGCAATCATTTATGGAAAAGACCTGTGAGGTGAAAATGCTCACTACACCCCTTAATAAATGTCTTGAGGGGTGTAGTTTTCAAAATAGGGTCACTTCTGAGAGGTTATTTTATTATTCATCAGAGCCTCTGCAATAATGAACCAATACTTGGTAAGTCGCCAAATTAGGCCTCAATTTTGCATGGTACTCTTTAACTTCGGAGCCCTGTCGATCATCCAGACAAAAGATTAGGGCCACATGTACGGTGTTTGTAAAACCGGGAAACACAGCATAATAATTCGAGAGCTCTTTCTTCATTGTGGCACAAACTGGGCACCATATATTGGCATATCTATGGAAAAATTGCCATTCTCACTCTGCAACATCGAGAGTAAACTAATTTATGGAAGACACATACTCCCTACACCCCAAGGTGAATACCTTGAGGTGTGTAGTTTCCAAAATAAGGTCACTTCAGGGGGGTTTCTACTGTTTTGGTCCAACAGGGGCTTTGCAAATGCGACATAGCACCCAGAAACCAATCCAGAAAATCTGCACTCCAAAAGCCAAATGGTTGCTCCTTCTCTTCTGAGCACTACCATGTGCCCAAACAGCAGTTTATGACCACATATGAGGTATTGCCGTACTTGGGAGAAATTGCTTTACAAATGTTGGGTTTTATTCTTCTTTTATTCGTTGAAAAAATTTAACATTTTGAGCTAAATCTACATCTTATTGCAAAAAAATTAAATTTTTATTTTCATTGCCCAATTCTAATAAAATCTATGACACACCTGTCAGGTCAAAATGCTCACTACACCCCTAGATGAATTCCTCAAGAGGTGTAGTTTCCTAAATAGAGTCATTTTTGGGAAGTTTCCACTGTACTGATACCTCAGGGGCTTTGCAAATGTGACATGGTGCCAAGAAACCAATCCAGCAAAATCTGTGCTCCAAAAGCCAAATGGCGCTCCTTCTCTTATGATCCCTGCTGTGTGCCCAAACAGCAGTTTATGACCACATATGGGGTATTTACATACTCTGGAGAAGTTGCTTTACCAATGTTGGGGGGTTTTTCTTCTTTATTCCTTGCGGCAATTGATTTTTTTAGCTAAAACAAAATCTTATTGGAAAAACAATTTTTTATTTTCATGTCCAAATCTAATATAATCTATGAAACACCTGTGGGTCAAAATACTCACTACAGTCTTAGATGAATTCCTTGTGGGGGTGCAGATTCAAAAATGGGGTCTTTTTTGGGGTGTTTCCTTTGTTTTGGCATCACAAGACCTCTTCATACCTGACATGGTGCCTAAAATATAATCCAATAAAAAGAAGGCCCCAAAATCCACTAGGTGCTCTTAGGCCTCAATTTTGCATGGTACTCTTTAACTTCGGAGCCCTGTCGATCATCCAGACAAAAGATTAGGGCCACATGTACGGTGTTTGTAAAACCGGGAAACACAGCATAATAATTCGAGAGCTCTTTCTTCATTGTGGCACAAACTGGGCACCATATATTGGCATATCTATGGAAAAATTGCCATTCTCACTCTGCAACATCGAGAGTAAACTAATTTATGGAAGACACATACTCCCTACACCCCAAGGTGAATACCTTGAGGTGTGTAGTTTCCAAAATAAGGTCACTTCAGGGGGGTTTCTACTGTTTTGGTCCAACAGGGGCTTTGCAAATGCGACATAGCACCCAGAAACCAATCCAGAAAATCTGCACTCCAAAAGCCAAATGGTTGCTCCTTCTCTTCTGAGCACTACCATGTGCCCAAACAGCAGTTTATGACCACATATGAGGTATTGCCGTACTTGGGAGAAATTGCTTTACAAATGTTGGGTTTTATTCTTCTTTTATTCGTTGAAAAAATTTAACATTTTGAGCTAAATCTACATCTTATTGCAAAAAAATTAAATTTTTATTTTCATTGCCCAATTCTAATAAAATCTATGACACACCTGTCAGGTCAAAATGCTCACTACACCCCTAGATGAATTCCTCAAGAGGTGTAGTTTCCTAAATAGAGTCATTTTTGGGAAGTTTCCACTGTACTGATACCTCAGGGGCTTTGCAAATGTGACATGGTGCCAAGAAACCAATCCAGCAAAATCTGTGCTCCAAAAGCCAAATGGCGCTCCTTCTCTTATGATCCCTGCTGTGTGCCCAAACAGCAGTTTATGACCACATATGGGGTATTTACATACTCTGGAGAAGTTGCTTTACCAATGTTGGGGGGGTTTTTCTTCTTTATTCCTTGCGGCAATTGATTTTTTTAGCTAAAACAAAATCTTATTGGAAAAACAATTTTTTATTTTCATGTCCAAATCTAATATAATCTATGAAACACCTGTGGGTCAAAATACTCACTACAGTCTTAGATGAATTCCTTGTGGGGGTGCAGATTCAAAAATGGGGTCTTTTTTGGGGTGTTTCCTTTGTTTTGGCATCACAAGACCTCTTCATACCTGACATGGTGCCTAAAATATAATCCAATAAAAAGAAGGCCCCAAAATCCACTAGGTGCTCTTTTGCTTCTGAGGCCTGTGTTTCAGTCTATTACCACTCTAGGGCCATATGTGGTATATTTCTACAAACAGCGGAATCTGGGCAATAAATATTTGGTTGAGTTTCTATGGTAAAACCTTCTGTGTTACAGAAAAAAGTGAAATAAAAATGAATTTCTGCAAGATAAATGAAATCTGTAAATTTCACCTCTACTTTGCTTTAATTCTTATGAAAAACGCCTAAAGGGTTAAGAAACTTTCTGGGGTGGACTTTGAGGAGTGCAGTTTTTAAAAAGGGATAATTTATATTGTATGGGCCTCTCAAAGCCACTTTGCAACTGAACTGGTCCCTGAAAAAATAGCATTTTGAAATTTTCTTGAAAATGTGAGAAATTTCTGCTTTGAAAGTTCTAAGCCTTGTAACGGCCTAGAAAAATAAAAGCATGTTCAAAAAATGATGCCAATCTAAATAGACATGTTCGAATTGTTAATTAGCAACTATTTTGTGTGGTATAACTATTTGTCTAAGGGCGGATTTACACAAACGTGATTTACGTCCGTGCAACACGCGTGGTTTTCACGCGGGTCGCACGGACCTATGCAAGTCTATGGGGCAGTGCAGACTATCCGTGAGTTTTGTGCAGCGTGAGTCCACTGCGTAAAACTTGCGACATGTTCTATACTTCGGCGTTTTTTGCGCTTCACGCACCCATTGAAGTCAATGGGTGCGTGAAAATAACGCACACAACACGGAAGCACTTCCGTGGGACGCGCGTTATTCGCGCAATAGCAGTAAAAGAATGAATGTAAACAGAAAAGCACCACATGCTTTTCTGTTTACAAACATCCAAACGGAGTGTCATAATGATGGCGGCTGCATGAAAAGCACGCAGTCGCGCATCCATATGAACATGACACACGGAGCTGTCACGCTGCTGCCACACGTGCAAAACGCAGCGTTTTTTGCACGCGCAAAACGCTCACGTTCGTGTAAATCCGCCCTTACAAGTAAATACATTTAAATTCATAAAGATTACAATTTTGCAATTTTTTGCAAAATGTTGGTGTTTTTCACAAATAAATACTGAATGTATTAACCAAATTTTACTAGTAACATAAAGTCCAATGTGTCATGAGAAAACAATCTCAGAATTGCTTGTATAGGTAAAAGTATTACAAAGTTATTACCACATAAAGTGAGATATGTTAGATTTGAAAAATAAGGCTCTGTTAGGAAGGTCAAAAGTGGCCTCAGACGGAAGGGGTGAAACATTATCATTACAAAACTGAAAAATTATTCATATATAGACATGAACTACAATATTTAGTTTTGTGAAAAAATGAATTTCAAGCACCTAAGTATTTAGATCAAAATGTCTCTGAATCAAGGAACCAATTATACCAATCAAGCACTTTTACCTCATGTGTCACCCCCTATTTCTTCATAGATTGTAAGCTCTTAAGACCCGGTTCAACTTTCCTCTTGTTTGAATTTTCTCTTTGGTCTGCAGAGTATTACCACGCATACAGTGACCATATAGTGGTGAGATACCAGTTCTAGGGTCAGTTCACTCGTTGCGTAAATACTGCGGGTTTTTCCGCAACAGCGTTCGTTGTGGAAAATCTGCATCAAATACAGTAGCAGCAAAGTGGATAAAACAAATCCTATCCACACGCTGCGTAAATATTTAGCGGAAAAAACGCTCAGAAATTTGTTGCTGCGATTTAAAAAACCGCACCGCAGATCAATTTATGAACAGTTTTTCGGCTGATTTTTTTCTGCTGTGTGTGGATGAGATTTATTCAAATCTCACCCACACTGCTGCTACTGTAAAATGCTGCGGACTTTCCGCAATGAAATCCGCTACGGAAAATCCAGTGTTTACGCTTAGTGTGTTCCTACCCTTAGGCCGGGTTCCCATGGGTCAGATACGCCGCATAAAAACTGTGCAGCGTATCCTACCTGAAACCCGCAGCACCTTCCGTCCGAAAACCACATTGTGGTGCGGTTTTTCAAACTGAATTTCTGCTGTGGCAAAACGTGCAGGGGAGAAAAAAAAAGGATAATACTTACCCCCTCCCTCTTCTCTGCGCGTAGTCTGGCCTTCCTGGATGACATTGCCGGCCATGTGACGCTGTAGTGGCACATGGGATGCAACGTCATCCCAGGAGGCCGAAGTGCAGGAAGAAGGAGAGTTGATTTTGCGATTTTTTTCCACGGAACACTTGGCTTTCTGCTGTGGGTTTTGCATCCCCATTGAATTCAACGGGGGAAACCCACAACAGAAAAGCAACAAAAAAGCAGCATAAATTGACATGCTGCAGATTTAAATTCCGCTTCGTAGGCCAATTTATTAACATTTACACAGTTTTTTCCCGCATCGTGGGCATGAGATTTCTCTGCTGCTACTGTAAATGCTGTAGAATTTCCGCACAGTATTCCGCTGATGAAAGTACCCGGCCTCAGTGTCATTTTGTACATCCTTTTTTTCTGGTGTTTCTGAAGTCCTATAGAGAAGCCTATAAGACAAACATCTAAAAAAACAAAAACGCCATACATAGACCATGGTGCATTTGGGAAAAAAACGCCACGGACCACAAAATTGTCTCCAAAATGCCACAAACCAAAACTCAGTTGTGAGTAGTGCATTTATTATTTTACTATAGACTATAATGTAACATCCTGGCCGCGCTACATACGCATTCCAAAAAAACTGCAAAAAAAAAAAGCTATTAAACAGACCGAAAGATGTAAAAAACGTAGCAAAACGCTAAAATTACATTAAAATGCCACAGAAGTTCACAAAAACGAAGCAATAAACTGTGTGTGATTCCAGCCATAGGCCTCATGCACACGGTCATAGCCGTGTGCATGGTCCCTGATTACGGCACTGAGGGCCGCGGACTGTCATCCGCATTTGCAGGCCGTGCGCACATTATAAAGTATAGGAGCATGGTCCGTAAATGAAAAAAATAGGACATGTCCTATTATTTGAGGGTCATTTCTAAGGCCCGGACACTTACCTGTAAATATATGGGAAGGTGTCCGTGTGCCATAGAAATGAATGGATTAGTATTTTTATCCGAAATTACAGATTCGTAATTGAGGATAAAAATGACAGTCATGTGAATGAGGCCTTAGAAACTATTTTCTCAAAGGCAAAAGGATAGAACTCAACACTGCATAACCATGAGGGTATGTTCACACGCAAAAAAACAAAAATGGCTGTAAAATACGGAGTTGTTTTTAAGGGAAAACAGCCTCGGATTTTCAGCCGTTTTGTAAGCA
Organism: Rhinoderma darwinii; assembly: GCF_050947455.1. NCBI lineage: Eukaryota > Metazoa > Chordata > Amphibia > Anura > Rhinodermatidae > Rhinoderma > Rhinoderma darwinii. Next base: position 341,013,074 of record NC_134687.1, read on the forward strand.
TCAAACGTTTTTTGATGCGTTTTTGGAGCCGCTTTCCTATTGAAACAATGAAAAACGGCTCAAGAAGTGACATGCACTTCTTTTTACGAGGTGATATTTTACGCGCTGTTTTTTCAAACGGCTGCATAAAACAACGCCGCGTCGGAACGAAACGCCGTTTTTCCCATTGAAGTCAATGAGCAGATATTTGGAGGCGTTCAGCTTCCGGTTTTTCAGTCATTTTTCGGGGCGCTTACGACAATGTGTGAACACAGCCATACAAGAACATATCACAATCAATTAAATGTAGACATTATTCAGGTGATTCCTAAATATAGAATAACTAGTATAGAAAACCCGTTACACAGGTTTACTAGCAAAAGGAATGATGATAAGTATTTGTAAAAAATATTATAAAAAAATATAGATGTATTTTAAAACCTAATTACCAAAATTTGAAACCTAAGAAAAATGTAGAAGCGTTTGGTGAATAATTAATTATTCACCCAGGGTAAAGGACATGGACCTCCTTCCGTTTGTTACCCTATAATGTAGTAGATGTTACCTGCAGTCCTATGTAACACCACAGATAACACAGTGATAACTCTCTGAGTACAGATAATGTAGATGTTACCTGTAATCCTATGTAACACCACCGATAACACAGTGATAACTCTCTGAGTACAGATAATGTTGTATATGCTACCTGCAGTCCTATGTAACACCACAGATAACACACACTGATAACTCTGAGTACAGATAATGTAGTAGATGCACACACAGAAATATATACAAATACAGATACATATATGGGCACTTAGACACACAAATACACACAGAAAGACACACATACACACATACTGGAACTTATACACACACAAGCACAAAGACACACGGACAAATAGAGGCACAAAGAACAGACAGACTGAGCACTCACATCTCCTTCCTCACAGGCTTCTTGCAGGTTGGGCTGTGGGCGGAGCTAACTGTGCCTCAGACACCACGTCCTTGCCAAATATATATATATATATATATATATATATATATATATATATGATGATGATGATGATTATTGGATGGCTCACAGCAGCAAGCTTCTTCCATGAATCAAAAACACGATCCAACAGAATAAAACCCATTTTATATAGATTTGTTAACTGGCAAAGTCCTTTCAATAATTATACCCTTCTATAAATCTCTTTAAACCACTGTTTACTGGCAGAATGACAGCAGGTGATTTAAGGTCCAATGCCTGTAAAGTTAAATAGAATACTCACTTTCACTTTTTTCTTAAGCTTTTTTAAACCCTTTTATTATGTGTTCTAATTTTGGAGATTTGGCTAATGCAGAAAGTTTAGATTGCCAAAGTAACTACAATGGAAGTGGGTATTTTTATAACGCGCTAGTCTTGTGTTTTATACTTTACAAGTGGAATTTAAATTAGTTTTACTAAAGAATATAAGCACAATGGAACAAATAGGAAATATTTTCATCAAATACAAAGCGTGCAGTAATGTGACAATCAGACTTGAAGCTTGGCTCAGTAGTAGATGTAAAATGTGTTAGAATTAGCCGAGGCTCTGTACTGAGTAATATTATTAATATATGGATTTTAGTAACTCAGTGTGATTATTAGAAAGTTTAATATTTTTTCAAAAAGATCTATGCAAGTCAGGGCCGCACCACCCATGCCTCTTTGAGGAGGCAAGGGCGGCGCCACTGAAAAAAACACCCGCTATCCCCTCCTGCGCTACAATTATATCTGCGTCTATAGGATGCAGATATAATTGAACAGTTTACTAGCGCTGACATTAGTTCCTTGCCCTGCCATTCAGCGCCTTTCAATAATGCAGGGGGCACGATGGCATAATTGCGCCACCTACATCATTGAAAGGCGCCGTTCAGCTGCAGAAGACCTGGTCAGAAGAGAGCAGGCCTGCGTTGCTAGAGGATGGCGTGGGAATGGAATCAGGTGAATATGTAAAGTTTTTAGTTTTTTTTCAGTGCTATTCTCTACAGGGGCCCTATCTACATAGGACTCTATCTACAAGAGGCTCTATGGGAGGCGCTATCTACATGGGGCCTATGGGGGCACTATATACAGGGGACTCTATAGGGCAGTATCTACAGGAGGCTCTCTGGAGGGCACTATCTACAGGGAGCTATATGTGAGGCACTATCTAAAGATGGGGCATGTGGGTAACTATCTACAGGGGGGCACTATCTATAGAGGGCTCTATGGTGGGACTATCTACAGGCAGTGTTCCCTATAAGGTGCACGGCTGCGCGGCTGCCCACCTTCCACAGTCCGCTCACTAAACTCACTAAACGTTAAAGCCCGCGCACTGTCACTGACGGCGGGCAGATGCAGAGGCGTCGCTAGCAACGGAGGGGGCTCCGGTGCTAGCGACAGCCACATTCACTTGTATGTGCGTCCTCAGGACGCACATACAAATGAATACTATAGGCTGCAAGTCACGTTAGGCCTGCAGCCTATAAGGCGCTGGGAGTCGCGCAGGCCGGCGTGATCGGGGCCGGCCTTAGGGATGTGCGATCTGTGCGAGTGCACAGGGTGCTGCACCCTCCCATCATGTAGGGGGCGCCACTGGGCTCTGCTCTGTCCCCAGCTCGTTACACACGCGTTGTAAACAGGAGCCGAGGAGCAGAGCAGAAAGCTCTGCCCACAGCCCGTCCTGCAAGAAACCTGTGATCCTGTCAGCATGGAGGGAGGGTAAGTGTCTCTGCGTTTGTGTATATGTTACAGTATATATGTGTGTGTGTGTGTGTGTGTGTGTGTATGCTACAGCATATGTGTGTGTGTGTATATGTTACAGTTTGTGTGTGTGTATATATTACAGTATATATGTGTGTGTGAATATGTTACAGTATATGTGTGTGTATACAGTGAAGGAAATAAGTATTTGATCCCTTGCTGATTTTGTAAGTTTGCCCACTGTCAAAGACATGAACAGTCTAGAATTTTTAGGCTAGGTTAATTTTACCAGTGAGAGATAGATTATATAAAAAAAAAAAAAATATCACATTGTCAAAATTATATATATTTGTTTGCATTGTGCACAGAGAAATAAGTATTTGATCCCTTTGGCAAACAAGACTTAATACTTGGTGGCAAAACCCTTGTTGGCAAGCACATCAGTCAGACATTTTTAGTAGTTGATGATGAGGTTTGCACACATGTTAGATGGAATTTTGGACCACTCCTCTTTGCAGATCATCTGTAAATCATTAAGATTTCGAGGCTGTCGCTTGGCAACTCGGATCTTCAGCTCCCTCCATAAGTTTTCGATGGGATTAAGGTCTGGAGACTGGCTAGGCCACTCCCTGACCTTAATATGCTTCTTTTTGAGCCACTCCTTTGTTGCCTTGGCTGTATGTTTCGGGTAATTGTCGTGCTGGAAGACCCAACCACGAGCCATTTTTAATGTCCTGGTGGAGGGAAGGAGGTTGTCACTCAGGATTTGACGGTACATGGCTCCATCCATTCTCCCATTGATGCGGTGAAGTAGTCCTGTGCCCTTAGCAGAGAAAACCCCCAAAACATAATGTTTCCACCTCCATGCTTGACAGTGGGGACGGTGTTCTTTGGGTCATAGGCAGCATTTCTCTTCCTCCAAAAACGGCGAGTTGAGTTAATGCCAAAGAGCTCAATTTTAGCCTCATCTGACCACAGCACCTTCTCCCAATCACTCTCAGAATCATCCAGATGTTCATTTGCAAACTTCAGACGGGCCTGTACATGTGCCTTCTTGAGCAGGGGGACCTTGCGGGCACTGCAGGATTTTAATCCATTACGGCATATAATCTCTCACTGGTAAAATTAACCTAGCCTAAAAATTCTAGACTGTTCATGACTTTGACAGTGGGCAAACTTACAAAATCAGCAAGGGATCAAATACTTATTTCCTCCACTGTATGTGTGTATATGTTACGGTATGTGTATGTGTGTGTGTGTGTGTGTGTGTGTGTGTGTGTATGTATATGTTACAGTATATATGTGTGTGTGTGTATGTTACAGTAAAAGTGTGTGTTTGTGTGTCTGTGTGTGTGTCTGTGTGTGTGTGTGTGTGTGTGTGTGTGTGTGTGTGTGTCTGTTACAGTATATGTGTACACCGCATTCCAAATTATTATGCAAATGTTATTTTTCGCTAATTTTCCTAAATAGTCGATGCAAATGACAGTCAGTATAATCTTCAAGCCATCAACCGTTGGAGTATAATGCAAATTTTATTGAGCAAATCTCCTAATGATAACAGATTTTTTTTTAGAAGTAAAAAACTCAAAATGCACTGTTTCAAATTATTATGCACAACAGAGATCAAAACATTTTAAAGGTTGTAAAGAGATCAGGAGGTCATATTTACAGAAATCAAAAGCTCTTTCAATCAAAAAAAACTTAGCAGGCCAAGTTACATGTTAACATAGGACACCTTCTTTGATATCACCTTCACAATTCTTGCATCCATTGAATTTATGAGTATTTGGACAGTTTCTGCTTGAATATCTTTGCAGGATGTCATAATAACCTTCTGTTTTGATGTGAACTGCCTCCCACCCTCATAGATATTTTGCTTGAGGATGCTCCAAAGGTTCTCAAGAGGGTTGAGGTCAGGGGAACATGTGGGCCACACCATGAGTTTCTCTCCTTTTATGCCCATAGCAGCCAATGACACAGAGGTATTCTTTGCAGCATGAGATGGTGCATTGTCATGCATGAAGAAAATTTTGCTACGGAAGGCACGGTTCTTCTTTCTGTACCACGGAAGAAAGTGGTCAGTCATAAACTCTACGTACTTTGCAGAGGTCATTTTCACACCGTCAGGGACCCTAAAGGGGCCTACCAGCTCTCTCCCCATGATTCCAGCCCAAAACATGACTCCACCACCTCCTTGCTGACGTCGCAGCCTTGTTGGGACATGGTGGCCATTCACCAACCATCCACTACTCCATCCATCTGGACCATCCAGGGTTTGCACGGCACTCATCAGTAAACAACACGGTTTGAAAATTAGTCGTCATGTATTTCTGAGCCCACTGTAACTATTTCTGCTTGTGAGCATTGTTTAGGGGTGGCCCTAACTGCCCCGCTCAGGAGCTGCCAAGACTTAGAGGGAACATTGTCTACAGGGCGCCCTATGGGGGCACTATATACAGGGGACTCTATGGGGGGCAATATCTAAAGAAGGCTCTATGAGGGGCACTATCCACAGGGGGCTGTATGTTGGGCACTATCTACAGGGGGCTATATGTGGGGCACTATCTACAGTGGGATCTATGGGGGCCACTATATACAGAGAGGGGTCTATGTAGGGCACTATCTACAGGGGTCTCTATGGGGGACACTGTCTACAGGGGGCTCTATGGGGGCACTATCTACAGGGAGCACTGAGTGTGTGTGTGTGGAGGACAGTGTATGGTGCTAATATAATTAGAGGCGCAGTGTATGGTATTTAGGAGGCCTAGTGTGTGTGTCACTATGATAATTTTATCTTTGTTTATAGGTGCAGAAATGTTTAAAAAAGGGAGAAGCTGAAGGCATCTGAGCAGCAAACTGAAAAAATGGTCCGCGGCCGGGAGAAGTCATCATGGAGGTCTGGACCGGATGGAGAAGAAAAGAGAATCTGAGAAGACCTTACCTGTGAGCCACTCTATGTAAATGTGTATTCTACCTCTAACTAATCAGTACTGTAGTGACTGTATGATCTGAAGCGAGATGATGGGTTGTATAATTTTTTTTGTGAAACAGCAACTCCCAGCATATCCTTACCATTGTTCGGGCCATGCTGAGAGCTGTAGTTTCATGCCTTACAAACCTATATGGCAGGGGTTACACTGAATTTGCAAATGATCTCTGTACTGAGATGTATTTGTGCAGGTGCTGTATATATGTACTGAGCTTTGTTCTGGTGCTGTATTTATGTACTGAGCTCTGTTTTGGTATTACATATATGTATGCACTGAGCTTGATTTTGGTTCTGTATATATGTACTCAGCTTGGTTCTGGTGTCATATTTATCTACTGAGCTTGGTTCTGGTACTGTATTTATGAGTGAATCATGGAGCATGACGATTTTTTACTTTTTAATGAAAATTCTGATACACTTTAAGATATTTTAGATAAGTTTCAGAAATTTGTTAATACACTTAAAAAGTATGTGAAGGAGGATGAAGAATCTAAACGTAGTATAATGTTTTATGTCGGGTATGAAATTTATATTAGTTTTGAGAGATCTTCCGGTTGTCATGGGTTCCACATCTTTTTTAATTTGCCATGATTTCCTTCTTCCCAATTGGCTTGTTCCTTCATTCTACAGAGAAGATCCATTTTGTTGATCCATATCTATATAGAGAAGGGTCCCATATGATCTCCAATCCAAAATAATCATGTATGGACAGATTTGAAAACTGAGTCCCAATTTACTCTTCATAAAGTTCAAGTTTTCTGTGTTGTTTGTGTGTTTGTATTCTAGAGTAGGTTCTGTCGATCACTTAGCCCATGCTTGCCTATGATACTATGCCTATGCCACTGTTATGTACAGCATTTTTCAATAAGCCATTTTTGCTTTGATCGATACAAAATAACACTGGTGATATACTGAAGTCTAGTTTTGCATTTTGCGGAGGCACATATCTTCTATGCACCATAAAGATCTTTATTCTTGTGATGATTCATTTCCCCCTAAACAAAGTAAGAAAATTCTAATAGCATAATATGCAGATAGGACATATCTGAATGACAGATCAATCATGCAGAACCTGAAATCTAGACTGCAGAAGAAGAAAAAAATGTCAAATGGAAAACGTGACCTTAGTTTCCCAAGGGAAACCCTCTCATAGTTAACAAGAATCATGCAGATGAAAAGTGAAGATAATAAAAGAGCAAAGTAAAATAAAATAGATAGTCCTCTAAACCATCCACAGTTTAAATAGAGGACAAACTTGTTATGACTCTTGACCTTCTCACATTAGTCTTTTCCTATTCTTAACTTTTGTGTAGTTTCATGTCTATTCTTTAACCACAAAAATAATATTTGAAGCACATTTTTTCTCTGTGTCAAAATGTTAATAATAGTCACCAGTTATGCTTTGAAGAATTGTTCTCTGGAAAAATGTGAAGAGTGTCTAATAAAAGAATGAAATTCATAGTATAACATTTATCTTGTTCACAAAATCACATATTATGCTACTGCCAAAATTAGATGTTCTGAAAAAAACAGTAGCAAAAATAGAGACAATTCATCTTCTTTTTCACTGCCAAAATCAAAGGAAACATACAGTATATACACTCCTCAACATTGAAATTGCAACACCAAGAAGGACAAGTTTTGGAATTGTGGAAATCACAGGATCGATAGACATGTTAATGATGTGCAAATGATAAAAAAATGGAAACAAAATATTACAAAAATCTTGATTTATTCAGTATCAAGTATGAGAGCCAAGCAGAAAAATACACGCACTTACACGCTTTGGCATGCTATCAATGAGGTTAATAATGGTTGTCTGAGGAATGTTATGCCACGCTGAAAGCATTTGGACACGCAAATCATCAAGATTGGTCCTGAGACGCTGCAGGCCATGGTATCACATTTAGCCCACACAGGCTGCTCACAGTAGCACGAGGAATGTGCGGCCTGGCGTTGTCCTATTGAAAATGGCTTCTGGGACACTTTGGAGAAATGGCTTTATGACCTGAAATGAAGACTGGAGGGGTCCGACTATCGTACATTATGCCAACCCACACCATAATCCCAAGAGTGGGACCGGTGTGACGTTCCCTTGTGAAGGCCTCTTCATGGCTTTGCCCACGTGGTCTCCAGACCAATCTATCATTGCATCCGAGACAAAAGCGGGACTCATCGTTGAAGAGTATAGACCTCCATTCCAGCCTACATTGCCATCTTGCTGTGCATCATGATAGCCTTTGTGAGTGGATGCGTGTGGTCAATGAAACACCTATAGCTGGACATCCGTCTCGTAGTCCAATGTCGTGCAAACGCCTCTTGCTGGTTTGTGTCGACACTGGTTTCTGCCCTAGGCTTGGGATTTGAATTTCACTTACAGTACTACGCGCACTTGGATCACTATGTGTCATTCTTCTATCTAGGTGATCTGCCTCCGCGCACCTCTTGCTGTCATTCCCGTTGGTTATTATTTTCCCAACCTCCAGGAAACGCAATGTTAAACAGTGCTCTCGGCCTGGGCTCATAGCAATCTGCCGAGGTCTCTCAGTTCAAGGATTCTGTCCCTCTTAGTTTGCGACAAGTGGAGATAACTGGCACATCGACAAACAGGAGGCATCGCACAATCATCCCACACCACTTAATCTGATTTTTGAGGTTTCATGTGGCTAAAACACTTTGCATTTAATCTGTCTTTTATGCCCTTACCACATGCCACAGATTGGAGCTAGATGCTTGAAAATTTGATAATTTGCAGATTTTAGCGACACCTGTTACTTCCTCGATTTGCATAGCCTTAAGGCTTGCCCTGCTTGGTGTTGCAATTTTAATGTTGAGGAGTGTATTCATATGTAGGTCTTATAGAGAATACAGATCGGGGACATACTAAAAAGAATGAAGAAAAGGAATGAACAATATTATTAATTTGTAAAAATATAAAGAGAAGTATAATGATTTCCCGCGCTTGCTAGACATGGAATGAACCAAATATATGTTGAGTTTATAGTGGAATGACTGAAAATTGGCATCCACCTCAGACCTAGATGTAATAAGATCATTAGAAAGATCTCTGTGCTGTCCAATTATATATTTGTACATAGTAATTAGATTGCCCCTAAGCTGTCTCTTTTCTAAACTGAATAGAATAATAACCTTTCTTGGTACTGCAATCCGCCCATTCCCTTAATTACTTGGCCGATTTTTCTTTGCACCCGTTCTAGTTCAGCTATGTCCTTCTTATACACAGGTTCCTAAAATTGTACACAATATTCCATGTGTGGTCTGACTAGTGATTTGTATAAAGGCAAAACTATGTGTAACGCTGACGGCCGACAACCACCGCCATCCTACCACCCCTGGCGGCCGCCAGCATCTCCCTCTTTCACCTCAATGCCGGCATCTCCCTCCACCACCTCGGGGACGCCAGCATGTGTTGCTTCCTGCTCCTGCAGGGTGTGCTCACTCTGGTGGTCTCTGAAAGGGCCAGCGCGCGCACCAATAAAAGATTCTCTAACCCATCCCTGCACACCCTGGGATATATAATCTTGCGTGTCCTCTTCCCTAGTGCCTGAGCAATGTTGTGTCTTAGCTGTATCCCGTATCCTGAATCCCGTTTCCCGCATCTATGTCTAGTTCTAGTGCCTAAGTCGAGTGTCCGAGACGACTTCACCATCTGTGTCCGGTGCCCGTGTCAAGTCGAGTGTCCGAGGCGACTTCACCATCTGTGTCTGGTACCCGTGCCAAATCCAGTGCCAAAGGCCACTGCACTACTCTAGTCTGGTGTCCTAGCCAAGTCCAGTGTCGAGACGATTTCACTATTTCAGTCCGGTGTCCTAGCCAAGTCCAGTCTTCCGAGACGACTGCAATACTCCAGTTCAGTGTCCTAGCCAAGTCCACTGTACGAGACGATGGCATTTCTCCAGTCCAGTGTCCTAGCCAAGTCCAGTGTCTGAGACTACTGTACTTTTTCAGTCCAGTGTCCTAGCCAAACTTCGTTATCCTGCACAGGCCTGCTTCCCCCTGACTGTCTGGCATATACCCACTTTTGACCTTCCAAGTACTTTATCATTACTGACTCTCACAGACTCTGTTGATCAGCAGCTGCTCCGTTACGGCAGAGTGGGTCAGTGGGTCCACATACCTGCCAGTTGTCAGACTATGTTTTTTGTTTTTTTTTAACCGCTGTTTTTTATAATTATTGTTATGCTTGAAACATAGAACAAAAAACAATAATTAAAAATATAATCGTTACAAGCATTACTTCCTCAACTCCTATTCCCCCACCCCCATATGCCTCTTCTAGTGCCTCCCATAATTGTATTTGCCTTGGCAGCAGCTGCCTGCCACTGGTTACTGATCTTAAATTTAGGCCTCATGCACACGACCGTAATTTTTCTCTGCAATTACGGATCCATAATTGCGAATGAAATACTGACCGACTAATTTATATCGGCCATAGAAATGACCTGCAAAAAAATAGGACATGTCCTATTTTGCGCATTCACGGACCGTGCTCCTATTACTGTGAGCACGGTCTGCAAATGCAGATGACAATCCTCGGCCCATCCGTGGCCTGTCTGTGCAGTATTTACTAACCATAAATACTGCACGGTCGTATGCATGAGGCCTTGCTGTCCACCAATATCCCCAAGTCCTTTTCAGTGGCAATTTTTACCAGTGTTTAGTAATGCATAATTGTAGAATTCATTTTTTTACACGACCTAAGTGCATAACCTTACATTTAGCAACATTAAACTTAATTTATAGAGCTTAGTATCATCTGCAAATATTGAAATTATGCTCTGTGAACCCTCTACAAGGTCATTAATAAACATAAAAAAAAGACATATATCCTGTTCATTCCATGTCGATCAGGCACATGAAAAATATTAAGCATCTACTTATATGGAAATGTGTTTATTCCACTATGAACTACACATTTTTCTTGTTCATTCCATGTAAGCACAGGGAATTCCATATGTACCTGTTTATATGGAATATGTGTTCATTCCACTATGAACTACACATTTATCCTGTTTATTTCATGTCTATCAGGCACAAGAAAAATATTCGGCATCTACTTAGATTGAAAATGTGTTCATTCCACTATGAACTGCAGATATTTCTAGTTCACTCCCTGTCTAGTAGTCACACGAAATTCCATAGACATCTGTTTTTACAAATTAAGTGCCTTAAATTACGTATAAACTCTTTTCATACCATGTTTAGAAAGCATAGGAAATTCATTATACTTTTCTTAATATTTTCACCAATAAGTAATAATGTTAATTTTTTTTCATTCTTTTGGTTCATTCCTTTTACTATTTCCCCACAGATCCTTCATTCCAATTATGTGAACGATCATCAGGGAGGAGTTTGCTGCAGGCCCAGCAGGCAGTGTAATCGTAAATGCCAACATTTTGATTTTTATGTAGGCAGATCAGATTTAGATCAATATTAATGATAGTTTGATTGTTCAGCATTGATCTTACTGGGAAATTATTGCAACAATTGTTACCGTCCCATTCTATTATAGGAAATCAGTTTAGTTCTTAGAGGTGTGTCTGTAAATATGAAATTATATAGAGCTGGTCACAGCAGGGACAGTAGATGGCTTTAAAAAAGGCTTAGATAATTTCCTAGAACAAAAAAATATTAGCTCCTATGTGTAGAAGTTTTTTACTTCCCCTTTCCCATCCCTTGGTTGAACTTGATGGACTTGATGTGTCTTTTTCAAACGTACAAACTCAGATTTTTAAGTGTCCTACTAAAATTACAATGAAAACACATTTTCACATCACAGTTTTTACTCCCATTGGAGGTATAAGGTGGGAGGAGTCCCTCCGACAGAAGGCACCAACGTATCCCACTGGATGGGCATTCAGTTGGAACGTCACCCGAACCCCCGGGCATGTTTTTACTTTAAGCGCTGAGCCCGAGGTAGCCCCTGATGGCACTGTCCATATATAGACAGTGATGTCAGGAGCTTTCAACTATGGTGTCCTTGGCCAGAGCATCGCAAGTGCTCTGGCTGGGGACTCTTGTCTTGGGAAAGCCCTTGACCTCACTGTCCATATATGGAGAGTGACGTTAGGGGCTTTGTAATGCGAGAATCTCTGGTCAGAGCATTGCCAACACTCTGGCAGGGCATTGCACTCCGGGAGAAGCTCCTGATGTCACTGTCCATATATGGACAGTGACATTAGTGTCTTAGAAATGCCGTAATCCCTGGCCAGAGGGTTGCCAACACTGTGGCAGGGTATTCCACTCCGGGAGAAGTCCCTGACGTCACTGTCCATATATGGAGAGTGACGTTAGGGGCTTAGAAATGCTGGAATCCCCAGCCAGAGCGTTGCCAGCACTCTGGCAGGGCATTCCACTCCGGGACAAGCCCCTGACGTCACTGTCCATATATAGACGGTGACATTAGGGGCTTAGAGATCCCAGCACTTTGGTTGGGTATTCTGCTCCTGGAGGAGATACTGACCTCACTGACCATTTATACTCGGGCCGAGCGCTACCTGATGTTCTTCCCGGGGGTTGTGGTCCTAGGAAGCTCCCCAAGATATACGTTTAACATATACCTGTGACGGATGTCATACAGTGGCGTCCGTCACACATAGGCTCCTATGTAAAAAAGAAAAATCGTATACCACACGGTATACGTTTTTTTTCCGGGATCCCTCAGAAGGGAATAGCGTTGTGTACTACGTTATTTCATCCTCCAAACAAAAGGTATACAGACGTATACCAGCATGACAGGTCTAAAAGACACTCTTTTGGCCTCTGTCATGCTAATGGAGTCCTATGGACACGTTTAGCGTGTATGTAGGTATCTTTCCCAACGTGTACGCTAAACGTAGAGCCAAAACGTGGTGTGAGCAGGCCCTGAATAAACATTTATTTTTAGACATATTACAGCAAAGCCTTTTTTTTTTATAACAAATCGCAGCTCACTTTCAATACATGTCCTAAAACAAAAAAGTTAACACTTGGCCAGTTCTATGTAAGTTATACTTCAAGCTATACCTCCTATTCAGCTTTCGACTGGTAAACAAATTAACCTAACCAAAACAGATAGGGGAAAAGCTAACTACATTCCTACACCTGTTTTCTGTTGTAGAAATGTTGCAACAGCCCAAAACTTGCAAAAATTGTGACTTATGGATTGTTTTCCCTGCTCTTTCCACGTTCCAAAAATGTGGGTGGAGCCTAGCGGAAGGGGTTGCCACCCACAGCCCAGCATATTTACTATGATCTATGCAAGAAACTGGCGTAAATTATAGTGGAATTCTACGCCAGCTCCTGGCTGGCGTAGATTTAATTTAGTATTGCAAGGACAGCCGAAGATGCGTGTGCCTCTTAATAAATTTATCTCATTTTACTCTAGCTTTTTTTTAAATTAAGACACATACATTTATATATATATATATGACATTGTTGGCACATATGAAGCTGATATGTTCATTGCGTGTTTGTTTGAAAAGCTCGAATATGTATGGTCCAATTGTACTTTTGGAAATGTTATTAGTCGGACCGATCTTACTAATAATCTACCATGCAACTGATTGGACACATGGCTTTCTATCTAATGTCCATGTCCTGCTTAAGGATACCAGCTATTTTCAACAGAAGCACTATTCATCTCCCTTGCTTATTTACTTATCAGTAATTCTTTCCTTGCTTCACAGGCTATCCTGCTTCCTTACAGAGTTAGTGACAGGAGGTACAAATGCACGCTATAGTGTCCATAACATGCACTTTATATCATATTTCAGGTTGACCTTCCCCAAACTTTCAAGATGGTGTAACTAGAGGCAGAGATGTATGGTAGATTAAGCCTTTCCCACACTAAAGCCACAAAGTTTTATAACACATGTTCATATCGCCAACTTTTGGCAAAAAACAACTTTTGGACTTATATGACTTTGTAGAAAAATATCTTCCAGAGGGATAATACATTGAGGAAACTCTTGACTATTAAACTTAGTGTGGTTTGATGAGAGAAATATAATACCAGAGATAGATTAGTGTGTTTAATCTATTCGGTGTGGTACATAATGGATTTTTTTCCGTTTAGGATCTTGGTTCATGCTAATCCTTACAGAAACATTTTTTTCCTGTGATTTTGTTTTTCTTTAAAAAAAAAATTTCAGTCTAGAGAATCATCTAGGGACAATTGAAATACAGGGTAAATAATACTGGTTTAGGGCACAACTTGACAATTTCAAAAATAAAAAGTAAATTGTAGATAGAGCTGCCTTGCATAAATATAACGCTGCATACATATAAATGTATATTCACTTAAAAGGCAGCAAAGCTGAAGACAGAGAGACTCGTATACAAAGAGAATAAAACCAACCTTAAAATGTTGTTCAATTATATGAATAATAAAAAGGTAAAACTGAAAGTGTTGGTCCCTTACATAGTAATGAGGGAGAAATTGTTGAAAGTGGCGAAGAGATATAAAATGTATTAAAAAAAAATTCTCTACTGTATTCATAGAGGAGAATGAAATGTCAGGCAAAATGCAGAGGCATAAAGTAAATTCTCCATTAAATATCACCTGTCTAACCCAGGAAGAAGTGCAGAGGAATCTTAAAAATATTAAAATAGACAAATCAGCAGATCCAGATGGCATACATCCCCTAGTTCTAAAGGAATTAAGTACAGTGATAAACAGTTATTAAATTATATAATGCTTTGGTATACTGAGTTTTACACTGACAGGCAGTAATGCTTTGGTATACTGACAGACATTATAGTAGGCCGTGCTTTGACAAGGCCTAATAAGCCTTTCGCCCTGGAAGTTCTTGGAGCCACCCATCGGCAGCAGGAGGAAGGATATTATTCAACATTGTACTCCCGCAGTGATTGCTCAGACACAGCTCCTGTGCCTGCGAGATTATTATGACGTAACTGTAACCCAAACCATGACGTACAGTTTCGTTCTAGTGGCTTAAGGGGGTTAACACTGGCGTAGCTATAGGGGTCGCAGCGGTCGCAATTGCGACCGGGCCCCGAAGCAAGGGGGGCCCAAGGCCCCCCGCACCACATCAATAAAAAGGTCCTGAGGTCAGGCGCTGTGCGCAGCGCATGACGTCACAGCGCTATGCGCCGCGCACAGCATCGAGACGACAGAACTCCCGCCGCGGCCGAAGAGGAAGGTAAGGTTAGCCCTGACTGGCGGGGTCCGACTCCCGGGACCCGCCAATCAGCTGTTTTGAAGGGGCCGCAGCACTCGTACGAGAGCTGCTCCCCTTCATTCCTGTCACTTCATTCCGGTCACACTGTGAATCCATGTCGGCGATTCACAGTGTGAGCGAGTAGTGAAATAAAGGGGAAGCAGCTCTCGTACGAGTGCTGCGGCCCCTTCAAAACAGCTGATTGGCGGGTCCCGGGCGACACATCAGCTATTTATGGCCTATCCTGTGGATAGGCCATCAATGTTTAGGGACTGCACAACCCCTAAGCCTACGATGTATCAGGCTTAGGGGGCCCATGAGACAGGATCACAGATTGTGTGATCCTGTCTGCTGGGCCCTGTATCTAAGCCAATCACATGGTAGGCTTAGATACATGGCCCATGTGTGATCCTGTCTGCTGGGCCCTGTATATAAGCCTACCACACTGTAGGCTTAGATACATGGCCCATGCGTGATCATGTCTGCTGGGCCCTGTATCTAAGCCAATCACATGGTAGGCTTAGATACATGGCCCATGTGTGATCCTGTCTGCTGGGCCCTGTATCTAAGCCTACCACACTGTAGGTTTAGATACAGGGCCCCAGCACACAGTAATCTTATACTGTATAAGATTACTGTCTGCCGGACCCGGTATCTAAGCCTACGTTGTGGTAGGCTTAGATACAGGGTCCCATAGACAGTATCACACATGGGCCCTGTATTTAAGCCTAACACATGTGTTACTAATCATTTTTTGTGTGTTTTCTTACAGGTTCGGTCATTGGACTACGGCGGATTCCAGGACTACTTCGATGACAGCTTTTTTTAAATTATCAATAAAATGGTTAATGAGGGTTGTGTGTTTTTTTTTTTATTTCAATAAAATATTTTTTCTATGTCTTTGTGTTTTTTTTTAAACTATATTACTACCGCCTTAGTAATGGCCGCCGGCTGATTGACAGTATCCATTGCTAAGGCGGGGCTTAGTGTTAGCTGGTGCAGAGGCTAACACTAACCCCCATTATTACCCCGGTACCCACCGCCACCAGGGGTGCTGGGAAGAGCAGGGTACGATCCAGTACCTGACCATCTGTAGTGATGGTCGGCCACTGGGGTGGCCGCAGGCTGGTATTATCAGGAGGGGAAAGGCCAAAAACAGTGGCCCTTCCTACCCTGGTGATGCTAGGCTGCTGCTGCTTTATTGTATCTGGCTGGTTATGAAAAATGGGGGGGACCCCACGTCATTTAAAAAAAATAATAATAATTGGAAAGAACAATGTGGGGTCCCCCCCAATTTTCATAACCAGCCAGATGCAACACAGCAGCAGCAGGCAGGATTACCAGGGTGGGAAGGGCCACTGTTTTTGGCCTTCCCCAGCCTAATACTACCAGCCTGCGGCCACCCAAGTGCCTGCCCGTCACTACAGATGGTCGGGTACTGGTTCGTACCCGGCTCTTCCCAGTACCCCTGGTGGCAGTGGGTACCGGGGTAATAATGGGTGTTAGTGTAGCCTCTGCACCGGCTAACATTAAGCCCCGCCTTAGTAATGGAGGTTGTCAATCAGCCAGCGGCCATTACTAAGGCGGTGATAATAAAGTTTAAATAGATACAAGCGCATAGAAAAAATATTTTATTGAAGTAAAAAAACACAACCCTCATTAACCATTTTATTGAGAATTAAAAAAACGCCATCATAGAAGTCCTCGTATCCGAAGTCCAACAACCGAACCTGTAAAAAAACACAAACACACAAAAAAAATCAGTAACACATAAAGAAGCAAAATTATTATTCTTACCTGTCCTGGGTCCAGCGCTGGAGCCGCAATGTCAGCGAGCTGGGCTCTGTATCTAATCCAATCATGTGTGATACTGTCTGCTGAGCTGTGTATCTAATCCTATCATGTGTGATACTGTCTGCTGAGCCACTGTATCTAATCCTATCATGTGTGATACTGCCTTCTGAGCCACTGTATCTAATCCTATCATGTGTGGTACTGTCTGCTGAGCCACTGTATCTAATCCTATCATGTGTGATACTGTCTGCTGAGCTGTGTATCTAATCCTATCATGTGTGATACTGTCTGCTCAGCCACTGTATCTAATCCTATCATGTGTGATACTGTCTGCTGGGCCACTGTATCTAATCCTATCATGTGTGATACTGTCTGCTGAGCCACTGTATCTAATCCTATCCATAGTTTATAGGGTCGTAGTGCTATAGATATGCAATGCCGTCTCCTATACACACACTTTTTTTTGGGCGGACACATATGTATTGGGGCTCTTTCCCCTGACATTTTAAGCCCTGAGGGTATGTTCACACGGCAGCGTCTGTTACAGCTGAAATTACGGTGCTGTTTTCAGGAGAAAACAGCACCGTAATTTCAGCCGTAATGGCATGTGCAGGCGTCTTTCGCTGCGTCCATTACGGACGTAATTGGAGCTGTTTTTCTATGGAGTCCATGGAAAACGGCTCAATTTACGTCTGAAGAACTGACAGGCACTTCTTTGACGCGGGCGTCTTTTTTACACGCCGCCTTTTGACAGCGGCGCGTAAAAAAAAATGACCGTCGGCACAGAACATCGTAAGACCCATTCAAATGAATGGGCAGATGTTTGCCAACGCTTTTGAGCCGCATTTTCGGACTTAATTCAATGCTAAAACGCCCGAATTACGTCCGTAAAAAGGGTGTGTGAACCCAGCCTTAGTGACGTGCCCGGCTGCTAGTGCTGCATTGTTGGGTTACTTAGGAGACCCAGCGATGCAGCTGAAAGCTGCGGACCGTCGGCCATGAGAAGTTTGCGGGTGGGGGGGCCCCAGTAAGAATTCTTGCATCGGGGCCCATGAGCCTTTAGCTACGCCCCTGGGGGTTAACCTCTATTTTGGGTAAAATGTTTGAAGGTTTTCTAAGAGAGGCTATCCTTGAGTATCTCAATGAAAATAAACTTATAACCATATCAGCATGGGTTTATGAGGAATCGGTCCTTTCAAATTAATCTGTTCAGCTTCTATGAGGAGGTAGTTCTAGACTGGATCGGGGTGAGTCATTGGATGTCATACAGATTTGTCCACCTTTAAGGCCCCATGCACACGACCGTAAAAAAAACTCCGTAATTGCGTTCCGCAATATGGTCCGCAATTACGGACCCGCCCAGTTTGAATGGCAGTGGACACTTTTCCGTATCACTATGGAAGGGTGTCCGTGCCGTGGAACCGTGCCGGGAATTATGGAGCATGTCCTACTTTTAGTTTTTTACGGGCCGTGCTCCTATTCTTTGTATGGGAGCACGGCACAAAAATTAGGCCGGAGGCCGGCCGTGCCTGCAATTGTGGGCCGTGATTACGGGCACAGCCATGTGCATGAGGCCGAACACCTTTTAGAGTTGCAAAAAGGGATGATTATTGGCTTTCGGGCCAACGGTGGCAGTATTTCTCAAACAGCGCAGTATGTGAAATATTCACGTGCTGCTGTGGTGAAAGTGTATCGTGAGTGGACAAATGGCACCACTGGAAATAACCGACGTTGAAACTGCAGAGCACCAAGTGCCATTGATGTGGGAGGTGAACATCGGCTACGAAGGTGCGTGAGGGCCAAACGACACGCTACTGTGGAGCAACTCACCGTGAAAATCAACCAGGGGGCTATCAGACCTGTGTCTAAAACAACAGTCCAACAACTTTGGAATTTTTTGTTTCTCTTTTTTGAGTGACACACAGCGCCTTCCTGTTATTTAATATTGGAGCATTTTGTAGGTCTTATGTGGGTAAAACAGGTCAGAAACAGAAAAAAATTAAGCTTTCCTTATTTCTTCATGCTCTATTTTAAGGTAGTTTGTTCAATGAATAATATTTACCCAGAAAATAATCCTCTAATTCTTTCATGCATAGAAATGTATGTACAGGATGCCCCAGAGGAAGGCGGAAGGGCGAAACCCAGGCTTGGGCTAGAGAGTTTGGTGTGCTGCATGCAATTTTGATCATGTTTTAAAGTTTTTACCTTTCCTGTAAGTATGGAATAAAAGAGTGAAGTGAATTTAGTCCAAACAGTGGTGCACTATTTTGTTTCCTTATTCCCACTTCGGAGATATAGTGTGGTGACCGACTGGATTTATCTGGATCAAAGCGCCCCTGCATCTGTGTGTGCAACTACAAGGTGAAGAATACCTGAAAGCACACAAGTTGGACTGTCTTTTTGCATATGGGCTGGCGGATGTTATATACTCTCCAAAGATATTGTTTGGACTTTCGGACTGTCTTCTATATGACCGTCAGAGCGGTAAATTAATTGGTATATTTTGTATGTACAGGATCATCAGTGTGACAGACAGATCCTGCCAATCTGGCACAGGGACCATGCCATTAGCCCATTAATGTATGTGTGGTGCACAGGATGGGGTAAAGAGCATCTTTCACTTTTTACTTCTTGGCCTGGAAAAAAGGTAGCCGGGCACCACCAAATTTAATAAAATAGGCGCTTTGCTGCTGATAACTACAGTGTGATTTGTTTTAAAAAAAGGTTTATTATTTGCAATGTTATGAGCATTTTTCTATATATGTAAATGAGCCTTTATTAGACAACTGGGAGGTAACAGCAGCGATTCTCTTGAGGTGGAGCTACCACACAGCCTCTGACGCCGTCCTTACAGCATGAAGCTGCTTCACACATAATATGAGACACATTCTAAATGGAAGGGAGATCACTTCAAACAGCCGGGGGCATAGCTAAAGGCTCATGAGCCCGATGCAAAGGTACTTCTTTGGCCCCCCCACCAAACTTCTCATGGCTGACGGCCCGCAGCTCTCAGCTGCATCGCTGGGTCTTCTACGTGACCCAACGATGGAGCACTAGCAGCCAGGGGCGTCACTAAGGTCTTGAAACTTCAGGGGAAATAGCCCCAATACATATACCCCACAAAAAAATGTGTCTGCATGTATGTATATGTGTATATACGAGACAGCATATCTATAGCACTACAACCCTATAGCTATGGATAGGATTAGATACATTGGCTCAGCAGACAGTATCACACATGATAAAATTAGATATAGGGTCCAGCTCGCTGCCATTGCCACTCCAGCACTGGACCCAGGAAAGGTAAATATAAGAATTGTTTTGCTTTTTTATGTCTTACTAATAATTTTTGTGTGTTTGTGTATTTTTACAAATTCGGTTGTTGGACTACTTCAAGTTCGAGGACCACTTCGATAACGGCGTTTTTTTTATTCTCAATAAAATGGTTAATGAGGGTTGTGTGGGATTTTTATTTCAATAAAATATTCTTTCTATGTCTTTGTATTTTTCTAAACTTTATTACTACCGCCTTAGTAATGGCCGCTGGCTGATTGACAAAGTCCATCACTAAGGCGGGGCTTAATGTTAGACATGAAGAGGCTAACACTAGCCCCCATTATTACCCCGGTACCCACCACCACCAGGGGTACCGAGAAGAGTCGACTTCAGGGACCCCCGACAATCATCTCTTTTGAAGGGGGTGCAACGCTCGTACGAGCGCTGCTTCCCCTTCGTTTCCCTTACTTTCTCACACTGTGAATCGCTGACACGTCCGTGTCGGCAATTCGCAGTGTGAGAAAGTGACCGGAATGAAGGGGAAGTAGCGCTCATACCCCTTTCGAAACAGCGGATTGTCGGGGGTCCCAGGAGTCGGACCCCGACCTTTCAGCTCCAGCAGACAGTGGTATTAAACTTACCCTCCTCTTCAGCCGGAGTGGAGGTCCTGACTCCATCCAGGGTTGGGATGTTGTGCGCAGCGCATAGCGTTGTGACGTCAGGACCTCCGCTGCGCTCCAGAACCAGGAAGGCAAGTACTGTCAGTTACTATAGTAACGGGGGCCTATGTAGTTTATTTTAATAATGTGGCTTCAGGCCCAGTCGCAATTGTGACTGCTGCGACCCCTATAGTTACGCCACTGCAAACAGCCATATGTCGGGTTGTGGACCAGCTAAAACAGCGATTGGCATATGAAAGAGGAGATTCTAATCTTTCATATGACACCAGGATCGCAGCTCTAGCTGTGAAACAACCGGAGATACCGCCAGTTGAATACACAGTCGGGAATGGAAGCTGTATACTATATCATCGCACTGTGTTGCTGGGCGGGGAAGGAGGAGAAGCTGTATAAAGCTAATTGGACAGCGTCATACAGAAAACATTACACCGCCCAGAGTGAAAAGAAGAGTCACCTCCTATTTGGCTATTAGAGCCAGGGAATTGATAAACTGGTGACAAAGTCCCTTTAAGAGTCCCTTTAATGCCCGAGCATGCAGGTGTCCCCACGCATTTTACTGTAACTATGGCTTCCTTCTGTTTTTCTAGACATTGAAAGGATTCTGTTTTGCAAACTATTTTTTTTATTTATACTATAAAAAATACTATCAAATTTAACCTTTGTACTTTCACCTAAACTAGTTGGTCTCTTAGTGTCAGGAGACATGGCCAGCAATTTCTCCTTGCCTCTGGATTCAAGAAGCTAAGCAGGACATGTGCTACTTCTGCATAGCTTGCCCAGTGTTAATGTATTAAACATGCCGGTATCTATTGTTTATTTACAATAGGAACTGAGAATACCACGTACCAATATTGTCTAAAGAATAAAGGAAGGTGACAGGTTCTCATTCAGGTGTCAATAACTACTAGAAGGAAGTCGAGAATAGAAGCCAAATTTATCTGGCTCTGCCTATGGTTTTGTGAAAGAGTTGCACAAAATTTTTCAACATTTCCTTACCAATAGCCTCTGAAAATTAGGTCAGACATGTTGGCTGTTGAAATCTACGGTGGAATATTTAATATGAGTTCATCACCTTGTGCCGTGCATTATTATTTGGTAGTGACGTGATATGCATGGCTTCGGACAAAATAAATAAAAGTCGGTTGATACAAGTACAAAGAAATTAAACAACATGTGTATTCAAAACATATGAACAGTTGCAATCATAGTTTATTTTACCCCACCAGTGTTTTTTCCCGTACCTTCAGCTATGATATGCTTACAACACTCAATGTAGAGGGTCAGTTTACCATGTTCAAGAGGATGCGGCGATTCATATATTGGCCTCAAGAATGTCGACGTCAGGGGTCATATCGTATGTAAATAAATACTTCCTACTAAAATATTTGCATGGTATCCTCTGACTACACTCAATAAATCAGAGAGGGATGTAAGGCCCATTGCAAATAATAAATGGGTGGATATTTTGAAGGCTTTTCTGAAGTCCTCTTTGAGTTAAACTAGGAGACTCTCTCAATTGTATCTCATACACAGATTGTAAAAAAAAAAAAACACTATCAGTGCTCTTTAAGGCTGGCATTAGTGTAGACTCCAAGTGCCCCAGATGTGCAATGAAACATGTTGATACAGGTTCTTGAGTTACCCTCATCTCCACACTTTCTGGGATACAAGAATTTATATTGTGAGTACTTTATTTACTGTTATAATTCCAAAAGATACTCTACTATACGTCCAAGGATGTGCTGCAGACATAATTATACATGATCATAGAAAAGTAGCAATTGACTACTATATTTAGCCAGGAAATTGTTGGCATAACACTTGTTATCTGACGTACCTCCATCTTGTAGAGAATATGTTTAAAAAAGTGAATACTATATTACAATTGGGAAAAGGTGTTTACCTTAAACTAAAAGATTGCAGCCACAGACCAACAGTTAAAAGCCACCCTACCGATCCTTCCCTATACTGAATTCGACAAATCCCTGAAAGCCAACATCATCACACACCGAACCAGAATAATAGGGTATATAGATAACAGGAGGGATACACTGCAGTAAAAAGTGGATACAGGCAGTGGCGTAACTACCGCTATAGCAGCCGTAGGGAGAACGGGGGACTGAAAGTCCCCTGAAGTTCTCCATCACAAACCTCGGACTTCCAGGGGGCTGTGTCGGCAGCTCCGTAGAAATGAATGGAGCACCGGTCGCGCTTGTGCGCATGCGTGACCAGCGCTCCTTTCATTTTTATTGAGCTGCGCAGACGCCGGAAGTCAGAGGTTAGTCATGGAGAACTTGGGGGAATTTCGGTCCCCCGTTCTCCCTATCGCTGCCAGCGATCACACATGTATCCCCTCTCCTGTGGAGAGGGGATACATGTCTTGTTTTTTCACACTGCAGGTCACATTTTTTTGGGGGGTTGGGGACGCTGTATGGCATTCCCTACAGGGGGGCTGTATGGCGTTCCCTACAGGGGGCTGTATGGCGTTCCCTACAGGGGGGGCTGTATGGCGTTCCCTATGGGGGGCTGTATGGGGGGGGGCTGTATAGCGTTCCCTACAGGGGGGGGGCTTTATGGCGTTCCCTACAGGGGGGCTGTATGGCGTTCCCTACAGGGGGGGCTGTATGGCGTTCCCTACAGACCCCCCCCTGTAGGGAATGCCATACAGAACCCCTGTAGATAATGCCATACAGAACCCCTGTAGATAACGCCATACAGAACCCCTGTAGATAACGCCATACAGAACCCCTGTAGATAACGCCATACAAATGACAAATGATAACAAATGTTATCTACAGGGGGGACTGTATGGCGCTATCTACAGAGGGGGCTGTATGGCGCTATCTACAGAGGGGGCTGTATGGCGCTATCTACAGAGGGGGCTGTATGGCGCTATCTACAGAGGGGGCTGTATGGCGTTGTCTACAGGGGGGCTGTAAAAAAGGCACTATCTACAAGGGGGGGTTGTGTGACACCCAGGGGAGGGGGGGGCCCCAGTCAAAAGTTTGCTATGGGGCCCAGTCTTTCTAGTTACGCCCCTGGATACAGGGTATACACTCCCCCATTGCATTCCTCTCGTTCCGGGTCTAGAAGCGATGGTTACAATGTCTATCGCCCATGTCAGAATTGTATCTTAGGCCAGCGACAAGGCAGAAGACCAAGAAGAGGACGAGGAGGGGAGGCCAGTGGCACAGAAGAAGTGGGTCGGACCATGACGACAAGGTGACAGGTATAAGCACCCAGACACAATCCCTTGTTGTAAACCTTTCATCTAAATCCTTAGTTCCGGCTCAACTGCTCCTCCTGTAGACAGGCTTATCATTCTGCTTAACATACAGGTATGACCTATTTCAATTAGATATGGATCTGAACAGTTTCTTCAGGTCTTTTAGACTTCAGGTATATTTCTCCAACAAGAGGGAAACTCGAAGAACAGATGACGAAGCTGTATCCACCACGGCACCCAACATCACCTCTAAAGAACTGGGATTAAGGAAAAAAAGTTTATTTTCCCCACCCAAGATTTCTCTACCACTCGAGACTTTTATTAGATTTATCTATCAGGATATTTAAACTTTCCGTCATGACTCTGGGATATTATAAGAGTCAGGCCAACTTGGATAACTTAGACAGACAGGCCCTTGCCTCATTGACTAAGGACAAGGAACTGGTCATCAAACCGGCCGATAAAGGTGAAGCTCTTGTCGTCATGTACAAAACTGACTATGTGGAAGCGATTTCTATGCAACTTCATGATGACACGGTCTACACACCCATTGACCATGATCCAACTAATCGAATTGCACTTAGGATAGGGGCTACCCTGAATGGACATCTAAATAGGAATGTGATAAAGACACAATTACCTTCCTGACCAATCAGTACCCCGTCACATCTGTGTTTTATATCCTCCCCAAAATTCACAAGAGTTTTGAAAAACCACCCGGCCGCCCGATTGTGGCTTCTACTTATTCAGTCCTATCCCCACTATCCATCTTTCTGGAGAAAATCCTTACCCCCCTGGTTAAGGACATTACATCTGTCTTAATCGACACCAGCTCCTTCCTCAACACCATCCGTACCTTCCAAACTAGTCCTTCATAGACAATCCTGGTGACATGTGATGTCTGCAGCCTTTACACCTCCATCAGACATGACAAGGGCCTTAGAGCAGCACACAAAATTGTGACGAGCAAACAAAAATCCTCAAGTCATTGACTTGAGCATGGATTTACTACAAATTGTCCTAATGGAGAACTTCTTTCTCTTTGAGGACTCATATTACATAGTGACATGGTACAGCTATGGGCTCCAATGTAGCCCCCCCCCCCCCCGCTATGCCAACTGTTACATGGCCATTTTCGAGGCACACTACATGTACTCCAATAGCCTTTTCACGTCCCATGCACTAGTTTGGAAGTGATACATTAATGATCTTTGGAACGGCCCACTTAACACACTACAAGAATTCTCTCAATCCTTAAATTCCATCTGACCCGAGCTACAATTTACCTTGAACCATGATTCTACATCCATTAACTTCCTTGTCATGGAAGTTGATGGGTGTAGAATCATGGTTCAAGGTAAATTGTAGCTCAGGCCAGATGGAATTTAAGAATTGAGAGAATTCTTGTAGTCACAAAATATGAGGGAGGGAACCTCAGTATGGACCTCTATACTAAAGACACAGATAGGAATAGACTGCTACATTTTACCAGTTGCCACTCACAAGCCACCAAATCCTCACTCCCAAATACGCAGTTCGATAGAATCTCAAGGATAGTAGACAACACCAATGCCAATAAAACTAGGAATGAGGAGATGGCTAGCATTTAGAGAAAGGGGTTACCCCAAGGAGGTTATCCAAAAAGCGCAGGTTGTAAATACACAAAGGACTATGGACAGAAACATCAAACGTATCCCGTTTGTTCATACTTACCATCCCTGCTCATACAAAACACATCACATCATCAGAAAACACTGGACCCTCCTCAAAGAAGCATATCCCCAGATAGAGGAATTTTAATTCACATTTCTACCCTGTAGAAAGAAAAAAAAGAATTTGAGAGACAAATTGTTACGAGCGGATATAGGATCTGCCAGAAAAATGTCCAGACATCAGTTCTTGAGTCCGAAGAAGGGGACTTTCTTGCCTTTCATGCTTACAATGTTCACACATTACTAGTGGGTCCGGGACCGCATAAACCAGCACAAGTCCACCATACATTGTGCCAAAACACTCTTCTTCTGATTCCAGCTCACTTCATAGAGAAAAAACACAATATCTCACAATTACGCTTTCAGGTGATTTAACCCCTTCTCGCACCTTGCCGTAACTGCACATCAATGTGTGCAGTAAGTTCGCGCACCTTGACGTGCAGTTACGTCTGTGCTTTGACAGATAACCGCCGCGCGGCGGTACACCGCAGCGGCGGTTAACTGTGCAGGGTGTCTGCCCTGCATTCCCCATTGCCGATCAGCGGCCCATCGCCGCTGATTTCAGCAGTTAATCCCTTAATTGCGGCGTTCGATTTTGAACGCCACAATTCAGGTGTTTAGCGCCGATAGGCAGCCCCATGTGAAATCACGGGGGCTTGCGATGGTACACATGGCAACCGGACGCCAGACAATGGCTTCCGGGCTGCCATGTACAGAAGCCTATGAGGACCAGCCGGAGGGTGGTCGTCGTAGGCTTCCTGTCAGTGTGACTGTTACGTCACAATGACAGTTGGAATGCATTACACTACGTAGGTAGTGTAATGTATTCCAGCAGCGATCAAAGCTGCAAGTCAAAGTGTCCCCTAGTGGGACAAGTGAAAAAAGAAAAAAAAAAGAATAAAAATAAAAAGTCACATAAACAAGAACTGCTTTTTTTCCTATAATAAGTCTTTTATTATAGGAAAAAAAATGAACACGTAAAAAAAAGTACACATATTTGGTATCACCGCGTTTGTTTGTAACGACCCCAACTATAATACTATAATGTTATTTTTCCCGCACGGTAAACACTGCAAAAAAAATAAACGAAAAACAATGGCAGAATCACAATTTTTTGGTCATAACCGCTCCCAAAGTATACAATAAAAAGTGATCAAAAAGTCGCATGTACGCCAAAATAGTACAGATACAAACTACAACCCGTCCCGCAAAAAACAAGCCCTTACACAGCTTTTTTGACAGAAAAATAAAAAACTTATGGCTCTCAGAATATGGTGACACAAAAAATAAATGATTTTCTAAATAAGTTAATTTATTGCGCCAACCGTGCAAAACATAAAAAAACCTATATACATATGGTATCGCCGTAATCGTACCAACCCGCAGAACAAAATATAATGGTCATTTATAGCCCAGGGTGAACGCTGTAAAAAATAAATAAAAATCATTGTCAGAATTGATGGTTTTTGGTCACCTTGCTTGCCGAAAAATGGAATAAAAAGTGATCAACAAAATCGCATGTACCCCAAAATGGTACCAATGAAAATTACAGATTGTCCCGCAACAAATAAGCCCTCACGCAGCTCTGGTGGTGAAAAAATAAAAAAAGTTCCGGCTCCCAGATTATGGTGATGCAAAATGTGCAGAGCGTTCCAAAAGCGGATAAGATCGGGCACCATTTATAAGTGTGACACTGGCCACATATCTGCAGATTATTATTTATTTACCCCATTATTATACCCTCTTATTATGCCCTGATGTACTCTGCCCAGCCTACATATGCCCCCACATTATAACTGAAATACCAGCAAAACGCCAGAGCTACTACCAAGCAAAATCTGCGCTCCAAAAGCCAAATGGCGCTCCCTCCCTTCTAAGCCCTACAGCGTGCCAAAACAGCCATTACGTCCACCGATATGGCATCGCCATACCCGGGAGAACTCTGTTAATATTTTATGAGGTATTTGTGGCACAAACTGGGCACAACATATAGTGCACTAAAATGGCACATCAGTGGAAAATTGTCATTTTCACTGTGCACCATCCGCTGCGCATTAATCCCTTCGCGCACCATGACTTAATAGCATGTCGTGGTGTGGGGGGTGATATATGGAGCGTCTCACATGCTGAGCCCGCGCCATACACTGCGGGTGTCAGCTGTGTATTACAGCGGACACCCGGGACTAACGGACAGAAACAGCGATCACGCTGTTACAGGAGCCTGTAAAAATTACAATATACTGCAATACATTAGTATTGCAGTGTATTTTACCAGTGCATTCTATTTTTGGGCGTGTAAGCAACTCTCAGTATATCAATAACATTGTTCAGGCCATACGGGAAGCTGCTAACCTGACCTTACAAATGATCTCGGTACTGAAATGTATTTATACTGAGCTTGGTTTTGGTGTTGTATTTATGCACTGAGCTTGGTTCTGGTTACTGTGTATATATGTACAAGCCCGGCTCTGGTGTGTGTGTGTGTGTGTTATATATGTATATATATATATATATACACACACATATATGTACTGAGCTTTGTTCTGGTGCTGTATATATGTACTGAGCTCTATTCTGGTGCTGTATATATGTACTGAGCTTGATTCTGGTGCTGTATAGATGTACTGAGCTTAGTTCTGGTGCTGTATATATGTACTGAGCCTGGTTCTGGTGCTGTATATATTTACTGAGCTTTGTTCTGGTGTTGTGTATATGTACTAATGTAACGTCTATGGCCACGGTCCATCGTTGGGTCGTTAACCTCGACGGCCGTGGCCATGGACAGCTTACCGCGTTGCTGCGTCGTCCTCCTGTCAGGCGCCGGCACTCACTTCCGGACTCAGAGTGTCTCCGGCAGGCCCGCGCGTGCACGGCCTTAAAGGGCCAGTGCGCGCATTTTTGCAGGAACTCTGCAATCTAGCCCAGGATGCCCTGGGCTATAAAAAGAGCTCTGCCCCCTTGCTCTTTGCCAGAGCGTTGTTCATTACCCATTGTTTGTCGTGCTTATGGTCTCCCAGTGTCTTCCGGTCTCACAGTGTACCTTGCTCCTGTATCCCGTATCCTGTGTCCGTGCTACCTAGTGCTATTGGCGTGCTGTGCTATTGCCGTGCTGTGCTACAGCCTACACTTGATCTGCTACGCCTCACCTGACGACTTCCCGCTGCCTGGTCCTGGACGTGCCTGCCTCGCTACTGCCTACGATTGCCTCAGGTACCCTCGTGGAACTAATTGAACTCTATACTTACCTGTTGGCCAGCTGCCATCCCACTACGCGATACGGCCCAGTGGGTCCACACCCCACATCGTGACAGTACGCTCTGGCCATGGACTCCGCTGGTCAATTCAAAGGCTTGGCACCCTCCCAAGCCATGAAGGCGGATCTGCTGGATCTCCGAGCTAGGCAGGATCAGCTTCTCGTGGCAGTGGACTCTATGGCGCAGCAGCTAGAGACGCTTGTTGCTTCTCTTCCTGCCTCTATGCAAGTCCTTCAAGCCGATCCTCCTGTTACTCCTCCTGGCAGTTCCTGTCCGGATCCTCGGTTCTCGCTACCATTGCCCTCTTGGTTCGATGGAGACGCCAGTGCTTGTCGGGGGTTTCTCAACCAATGCCACATTCATTTTGCCCCGCACTCTCGAGCATTTCCGTCAGATGGAGCCAAGATCGCATTCATCATCTCCCTACTGACTGGCAAGGCCCTGGCATGGGCTAATCCTATCTGGGAACGTCAGGGATCCGAGACCCGAGATTTCCAGGAGTTCGTGCGAATATTCCGAACTGTTTTTGAGGAGCATGGGCAACGGCAGCCACTGCCATCTTTAACCTTCGCCAAGAGGACACCTCCGTGGGCGAGTATACAATCCAGTTCCGGACTCTGGCAGGAGAGCTATCCTGGAACAATGAGGCCTTTGTGGCATCCTATTGGCATGGCCTGTCATCCGAGATCAAGGATGAACTGGCTGCTCGAGACCTGCCTCCTGCCTTGGACGACTTGATTCTGCTTGCCACTCGGGTAGACATAAGGCTGAAAGAAAGATCTCACGAGGTTCGTCAGGAGCATCGGCGCCCTAGACTGGCGCCCAACTTTCAGCAACCCCTCTTGCCTGCTTCTATTGCTTTGCCCAAGGTCCCGATGCAAGTAGACCGACTAAAATTATCTGTCCAGGAGAAACAGCGCAGGCGCACCTCTGGACTTTGCTTATATTGCGGCCTCACTGGCCATGTCGTGCGTCTGTGCCCTCACAAGCCAAAAAACCCCAGCGCCTAGGTTTGGTTGGAGAGACAACCCTGGGCGTCAACACATTGAATCAAGAACTCTCTAACAAACTATTCATTCCCGTAACCATCATTGCTGGCGAGAGGTCCCATCAGGTCTCCGCATATCTGGACTCCGGCTCTGCAGCCAACTTCATCTGCCAGGACCTTGTGGATCTCCTACAGTTGACTACTATCCCGCTTGAAAGGCCGCTGATCATTGCCTCGGTAGATGGACTGCCATTGCCGGATCCAGTTGTGTCCGTAACCAAGCCATTGAGACTCCAAGTGCGAGCCCTTCATGCTGAACTCATCTCCCTGTTCGTCCTGTCCAAGTCCGTCAACCCCGTGCTCGTGTGTTTGCCTTGGCTTGCCTTGCCTTGGCTTTGAACTCGGGAGAGGTCCTCCAGTGGAGACCGAGGTGTCTTGACCGCTGTCTGGGTCATATCCAGTCGCCACAACCTGTCCCTCTTCAGTCTTTGACAGGGTTGCCTTCCCGTTTCTCCATGTTCTGCGATGTCTTCAATAAAAAGGAGGCCGAGACCTTGCCGCCACACCGGGCATATGACTGTCCGATCGACCTGGTTCCTGAATCGTCTCCTCCTCGAGGTAGAGTGTACCCTCTCTCCCTGCCAGAGACCCAGTCCATGTCGGCCTACATTAAGGAGAATCTGGAGAGGGGTTTCATTCGTAAATCCTCTTCCCCATCCGGAGCGGGGTTCTTCTTTGTTAAAAAGAAAGATGGATCGTTACGACCGTGCATTGACTACCGAGGCCTAAACCAGATCACGGTGAAGAACAGGTACCCCTTGCCTTTGATTTCTGAACTGTTTGATCGCATACGGGGGGCGAAAAAATTGTCTAAACTGGACCTGCGGGGGGCCTAGAATCTTATTCGGATTCGTCAAGGTGACGAATGGAAGACTGACTTTAATACTCGTGATGGGCACTACGAATACTTAGTTATGCCGTTCGGCCTGTGTAACGCCCCCGTAGTATTTCAAGAATTTGTCAATGACATTTTTCGTGATTTCCTTTATGTTTGTGTTGTTGTGTATCTCGATGACATTTTGATTTTTTCCCCAGATCCAGTAACGCATCAAAGTCATGTCCGCCAGGTGTTGCTCCGTCTAAGAGAGAATCGCCTTTACGCCAAGTTGGAGAAGTGTGTTTTTGAGAAGAAGTCTCTATCCTTCCTGGGCTATATTATCTCAGATCAGGGCCTCAAGATGGACCCCCAGAAGGTAAAGGCTGTCCTGGAGTGGCCACGCCCCCAAGGCTTAAGGGCCATACAACGCTTCCTAGAATTCGCCAACTTCTACCGACTGTTCATCCCCAACTTCTCATCTTTGACTGCTCCTATCTCCACCCTCACTAAGAAGGGTATGAATGCCAAGATGTGGACTCCGGAGGCTGAAGCTGCATTTGAATCCTTAAAGAAAGCCTTCATGTCTACCTCCATTCTGCACCATCCGGATGTATCCCTATAGTTTTCGTTAGAGGTGGACGCTTCCTCGGTGGGTGCTGGTGCACTGTTGTTCCAGAAAAGATCGAAAGACAAGGCTGTGGTATGTGGCTACTATTCCAAGCTGTTTTCTTCCGCAGAGCGCAACTACTCGATTGGGGACCGGGAGTTACTGAGCATCAAGCTGGCTCTGCAGGAGTGGAGACATCTACTGGAAGGCGTGGTTCATCCTATCCTGATCTTCATGGATCACAAGAATTTGACCTACCTACAGACGGCCCAGTAGTTGAATCCTCGTCAAGCCAGGTGGTCGTTGTTCTTTGCTCGGTTCCGGTTCGAACTCCACTACCGACCCGCCGACAAGAATGTGAGGGCCGATACCTTGTCTAGATCTTTTGAAACCGAGGACGCCATGGAATCTCCACAGAATATTATTGACCCATCCTGCATCTTCTCTGTGAATCCCCTGCAAGTTAGAAACATTCCTCCGGGTAGGACTTTTGTACGTCTGGCTGACCGAGGAAGAATTCTTTGCTGGGGTCACAGTTCTAAGCTGGCAGATCACGCGGGTGCTCGTTAGACCCAAGATCTAATCACCCGTAATTTCTGTTGGCCCACGCTACCCAAAGATGTTATGGACTTTGTCTCCTCTTGCACAGTATGTGCAGCAAATAAAGTTGCTCACTCCAGACCTGCTGGCCTGCTCCAACCACTGCCTGTGCCTGTTGCCCCGTGGCAACATGTCGCTATGGACTTTGTCACGGATCTTCCTTCTTCTGCGAGTTGCAGTGTGATCTGGGTGGTGGTGGATCGATTTTCCAAAATGGCTCACTTCATTCCCTTGACCGCCCTGCCACCTGCTACGCGATTGGCTGACCTCTTCATACAGCACATCATCCGTCTGCACGGCTTGCCCCTTCATATTGTCTCGAACCGAGGGGTCCAGTTCACCTCGAAGTTTTGGAGAGCACTCTGCGGCCTCCTCGGTGTAAAATTGGACTTCTCTTCGACCTATAATCCCCAGTGCAATGGGAAAGTCGAGAGAGTTAACCAGATTATGGAGAACTATCTACGTCACTATGTTTCCAGGCGAAATGATGATTGGGTGCAGTTGCTCCCGTGGGCAGAGTTCTCTTATAACAACCACACTAGTGAGTCGACCACTTCCAGTCCATTCTTCATAGTCTACGGCCAACATCCTCGGATACATCTTCCTGTTTCTACAATGTCCCAGGTGCCTGCAGCCGATTCGACCTTCAGGGACTTTCTACAGATATGGCAACAGACCCGATCTTCTATCCTGTTGGCAGTGGACCGCATGAAGAGAAAGGCAGATACAAGCAGACGGGCGCCTCCGCAGTTCCTTCCAGGGACTAAAGTCTGGCTGTCTTCTAGGAATATCCGGCTGAAGGTGCTCCTAGGTTCCTTGGTCCCTTCGAAATCCTGATACAGATCAACCCGGTATCCTACGAGCTGCGGCTCCCCCCTACCCTCAGGATTCCTAACTCCTTTCACATCTCCCTGCTGAAACCCGTGGACTTGAACCGCTACTCCAGGACTCCTAGCTCCACAGTGGCCCCTGGCGGCTCATCGGGGACTTTCGAAGTAAAGGAGATTCTGGCTACCAAGAAGGTGGGAGGAAGGCCATTTTATTTAGTGGATTGGAGGGGGTTCGGCCCAGAAGAGAGGTCTTGGGAGCCAGAGGAGAACATCGATGCTCCTGTTCTCATGAGGAAGTTTCTCTCCCGCTCTGGCCCCAAGAAGAGGGGGCGTAAGAGGGGGGATACTGTAACGTCTATGGCCACGGTCCGTTGTTCGGTCGTTAACCTCGACAGCCGTGGCTATGGACAGCTTACCTCGTTGTAGCGTCGTCCTAATGTCAGGCGCCGGCACTCACTTCCGGACTCAGAGTGTCTCCCGCGCGTGCACAGCCTTAAAGGGCCAGTGAACGCATTTTTGCAGGAACTCTGCAATCTAGCCCAGGATGCCCTGGGCTATAAAAAGGGCTCTGCCCCCTTTCTCTTTGCCAGAGCGTTGTTCGTTACCCATTGTTTGTCGTGCTTATGGTCTCCCAGTTTTCCAGTTTCCCAGTGTACCTTGCTCCTGTATCCTGTGTCCGTGCTACCTAGTGCTATTGGCGTGCTGTGCTACAGCCTACACTTGATCTGCTACGCCTCACCTGACGACTTCCCGCCGCCTGGTCCTGGATGTGCCTGCCTCGCTACTGCCTACGATTGCCTCAGGTACCCTCGCTGAACTAACTGAACTCTATACTTACCTGTTTGGCCAGCTGCCATCCCGCTAGTGGGTCCACACCCCGCATCGTGACAACTAAGCTTGGTTTCGGTACTGTATTTATGTAATGAACTTGGTTCTGGTCCTGTAATTATATAGGATATATTTATAATACAAAATTGCAGAGCAGAGGGAATTGTTGCAATTCATTGTATATTTAATGGGAACCTGTCAGGTAGTTTTAACCCCTTGAACCGCCACAATGCAGTAATACGTGACCAGACAATATTTTCAAACATTCCCCTGTATGTTTGTTTCAGATACAATAAAATCTATCAAATCAACTTTTAAAACGAAACACATTATATGCTATCTACTCATTAAAGGGTCATGAGGCGGTGCCGCTTTCCTGTAAAGTCACACAGTCCTAACTGCAACCCCACATTTCCATGCTTGGTGGACATCCCCCTGACTGTTATACATCACTACCAGTCTCCTCCAACTTTCTTGGATGCGCCATTGTCTTGTACTCCATGATCACGCACCATTCAGTGCTGCACTGTGCATGCCAGGGGAGTGCAAGGCAATGGAGAAGGCTGGTAGTAATATAGAACAGTCAGAAGGCTGCCAACCAAGATCTGGGGGGTACCATTTAAATTTTTGCCTCAGGCAGAAAAAAAGCTAGATTCGGCCCTGGCGGCGGCGGCGCCACTGAAATAAGCAACTGCCACCCCCTCCTGCACTAATTGTACCTGCCTTACAATGACGCTGATTGGCAGGGCAGAATGACTTGCCCCGCCAATCAGCGCCTTTCATCGATGCTAGCAGCGCAATGACGTCATGTGGGGCACCATCTACAGTGGGGCTATATGTGGGGCACTATATACAGGAGGCGCTATATGTGGGGAACTATCTACAGGGGAATCTATGGGGCACTATCTACGGGGAGCAGTGTGTGTGTGGGACACAGTGTATGGTGCTATTATAATCAGGGACACAGTGTATGGTGCTATTATAATCAGGGACACAGTGTATTGTGCTATTATGATTAGAGGTGCAGTGTATGGAACTATTATATATAGGGGCACAGTGTGCGTCACCATGAGAATTTTATCTTCGTTTATAGGTGCAGAAATGTGTTTGAATAGTGAGTAGCTGAAGATATCTGAGCGGCAAACTCTGCAGAAATGGGCCGGCAGAAGTCATCATATAGGTCTGGACCGGATGGAGAAGAAAAGAGAAAAAGAATAACTAGAATCTGAGATCGTCACAGGTGAGTCACTTAATATAGATGTTTATTCTGCCTCTAATCAGCACTGTAGTCACTGTATGATCTGCAGTGAGATGATGGGTGTTTTTTTATTGATTTTTTTGTGAAACCGCAACTCCCAGCATATCCTTACCATTGTTCGGTCCATGCTGGGAACTGTCGTTTTACGCTGTACAAATCTATACGGCAGGGGTTGCACTAAAGTGAGCTGTATTTGTGCTGGTGCTGTATTTATGTGCTGAGCTTGGTTCTGATGCTGTATTTATGTACTGAGCTTGGTTCTGGTGCTGTATATATATCAACTGAACTTGGTTCTGGTGTATAGATGTACTGCGCATGAGTCATAAGTGTGAGTAGTGTGCGTACGCATGTGTCCTAGGTGTGAGTGGCACGAATGTAGCATGTGTCCAGCTTGTGGGTTGCATCTGTGCGTCATGTGTCCAGCATGTGAGTGAGTGTGTGTGTGTGTGTGTGTGTGTGTGTGTGTGTGTGTGTGTGTGTGTGTGTGTGTGTGTGTGTGTGTATATATGGCTGAATATAAAATTGAAATCATATAATTTAGTTACAGTATGGTGATATTTTAGCATTAGCTAATGGTATGATTTACAATATTTATACGTCAGTATTCGGTCATGATCACGCAATCAGGATTTGATTAGGACTAAGTCCCTGATTCTCCCTTTAAAATCCACTAACATTCTTCATCCAATACAAGTGAATGGGCTTCCATTTTTTTTGGCTCCGCGAAAAAACTTCTCTAGAATAATGTGCATGTTCATTATTCTCGACGAAATGCAGTGGATTCGTTGGAGTTGGAGCTATCAGGAACTATTCCTCTTTTCATTAACACCTGTTTACACCTGTTTTAATAAATCTCCCCATGTCTTTTATAGCTGAAAGTTGGTCCCAGCCCAACACTGGTGGCTGCGTATGGCCTGCGGTCAGCCTGTGTGCTTAAAAATGCCAGTGCTGATTTTAAGTCCCAGTCCGGCCCTGTCTACATGTAAATGCTTGCAGAAATACAAACACGTTGTATTACAAGATAGCATTTTCTTGTCAAAGTTAAAAAGATTAAAAAGTGCTAAATGTTTATGCGACTATAGACTCCAGATGTTACAAGCAAACCAGTTAACAGGTAGAAACTTATTTATAGGCTCACTCCAATTTGTATGTATTGTAATAAACCTTTTTACATTTCTAGACCCCAGACTCGTTTTGAAAAAGTACATCATTGTAAAAAATTAACATTGCATTCTAAAAGGCGAGTGTCAAAGTCATTTTTCATTTATTTCTTAAAATAAATTATTTGTGAAAGTGATGTGAAAAGTTCTCATAACCTTTTGTTTATTTTATTTCTACTTTCTTTATCAGTGTCAAGGTATGCAATGACTGCAGCCAAAAACAACCCCCGACCTTATGCTACTCTATTCAAGGAAATCAATTATATCTAGGAGTATTACCGACATGACACAGTGTCCTCACTCCCTTTATTAACAGTATTAAATAAACTATAGAATTAAAGGTGTTAGACAATGACCTTTAAATGTATCTGTCAACATGACTTGACCCTAAGATTGTCAGTTATAAGTGTGGTCTCAAAACAACCCAAAAGAAAATAACTCATATAAAGTACATAAATGTAGACATATATTTAGAAAATAAAAGGGTTTAATTTAGCCTAATAATATTGCTTTCTCACAATAGCTTTTTAGAAAGTGTCAAAAGTTTCTCCAGACAAAACCAGAAGATCAGGAAAATGGCCTTCATCTAAAGAAGCCCTTGTTTCCTATACAAAATGCTCACAGCACTCACAGGTACTTGGATGTTTTCAGGACTTGAAGCTAAAATAACATTTGACTCATGTAACAGATACAACATGCTATGTAAAATGATAATGTCCTCCTGTCTGCATCTGTCAAACAAATGACATCACATCCTTTCTCAGTGACTTACTAGACTAATAATAAAACAAAATTTGCCTATAAGGCCACTAACCCTATATTTCACACTACTAACAGAAGGTATTGAATTGTTCTATTCACATAATTCCTATTCATGAAAATAACCTTTATTAAAGGCACTTAACCTATATTCTAAAAACAACCCATGAGCCCAGAAACTTTATCACTCATATAGATGTAATGGTCAGTCTCTGCTAACAGCAGTAGAATTAATATACTGTCTATATTAAAGGGAAGCGCCTGCAGACCGCTATCCCAGAATTGATTCTGAGCTGATGGTATGTGTAAGGTCTGTGGTCGCTGACCACGAACTCCTTCCATCCGGTCGATGCCCTTCTCTCCAGAGATGTCTGCACATGCAGCCGTCCTGTTCCACAGTCACCACCAGGGTGCGCTCGCTAGCTCAGTCAGCCTTGGAGCGCACACTGGTGTGAGATTGAGCTGATTGCTTTCAGAGCACCCTAGACTATAAGAAGGGCTCTGCCCCTTCCTATCTTGCCTGAGCCTTGTTGTCATTATCCTAGTATGTCTATGCAAATGGTCTCCTGAATGTTTTCCAGTTCCCAGTGATTCCCGTTCCTGCTACATGTAACCTGTATCCCGCGCTATTCTGGTCAAGTGCCGTGTTGAGCGGAAGTCGTGCTGTGCTGTGTTCCACACCTGGCGCCTGCCTGCTGCCTAGTCCCAGCCGAGCCTGTCTTGGGTCTGTCTGAGATACCACAGGTACACTATACGAACTATAGACTGTGACGTGTGTCCTGTTGGCCAGCTGCCATTCTGTCAAGGCGGTACGGCCCAGTGGGTACACATACTCAACGTGACAGTAGGCTCAGGCCATGGACCCCGCTGGTCAATTCAAGACCATGACGACGTCACAGGAGATGCGGGCGGATATGCTAGACCTCCGGTCTCGACAGGACCAGTGGCTCCAGGCATTCAACATTATTGCACGTCGGCTGGAGGTGCAATCTGCAGTTCCTCCTACTACACCTTCTAGCAGTAGTGATCCTCCAACTACACCTCCTGGCAGTGCTGATCCCCAATTTTCTTTGCCGCTTCCTGACCGCTTTGATGGAAATGCAAAGACCTGCCGTGGATTTTTGAACCAGTGCCAGATCCACTTTAGCCTGTATGCAAGGGCATTCTCGTCTGATGGCGCAAGGGTCGCTTTCATCATCTCTCTCCTCACTGGCAGGGCCCTTGCATGGGCGAACCCTATCTGGGAGAGACAAGGATCTGAGACCCGTGACTTCCAGGGGTTCCTACGGACAATTCGCACAGTGTTTGAGGAGCCTGGACAAGTCTCGTCTGCAGCCCTCCTTGCTGTACCTACGCCTGCGAGACACCTCTGTGGGCGAGTACGCCATCCACTTCCACACCCTGCTGGGAGAACTGTTGTGGAACAATGGGGCCATGGTGGCTACATTCTGGCAGGGACTGAAGAAGTCTGATTCCTACTTTGCAGCAACCCCTGCTGTCCTCAGATGCTGATCCTCCTAAGGAGTCTGTGAGGACGGACCAGTTTAAGCTGTCTACTCAGGAGAGACAACGCAGACGCACCTTGGGACTCTGTCTATATTGCGGCCTCGGAGGCCATCTTGTGCGTCTGTGTCCCCAAAAGTCCCAGAGCCTAGGGTTGGTGGGAGAGACAACCCTGGGCAAAGAAGGACTTTCGTCTAAATTGTCCATTCCCATGACCATAGTGTCCGGCGAGAAAACGCATTGGGTCTCTGCGTATCTGGACTCTGGATCCGCTGCTAATTTCATTCGTAGAGACCTGGTGGATCTTCTCCAATTGCCCACAACCCCTCTGGAGAGGCCATTGATGGTTGCATCTGTGAATGGA
Source organism: Rhinoderma darwinii (assembly GCF_050947455.1). Lineage (NCBI taxonomy): Eukaryota > Metazoa > Chordata > Amphibia > Anura > Rhinodermatidae > Rhinoderma > Rhinoderma darwinii. Next base: position 341,051,653 of record NC_134687.1, read on the forward strand.
CTACCTCTGACATACCCGATTGTAGCTGTGACCAAACCGCTGAGGCTCCAAGTAGGAGCCCTCCATTCGGAGCTCCTCTCGTTCTTTGTCCTGGCTAAAGCTGTCAGTCCTGTGCTGCTGGGTCTGCCCTAGCTCCGACTGCTTGCCCCAGTCCTGGACTGGAATCCTGGAGAGGTTCTCCAGTGGGTTCCAGGGTGTCTCAACCGTTGCCTGGTACAGATTAGATTGGCTCAGCCTCCTCTGCCTCAGTCCTTGGCAGGATTGCCTGGTCATAATTTAGCATTTTCGGATGTCTTCAGCAAGAAAGAGGCAGAGTCGCTGCCCCCACACCGGGCGTATGACTGTCCTATCAACCTAGTTGTTGGTGCATCCCTTCCCCGTGGTAGGGTATATCCTCTCTCCTTGCCATAGATTATGTCCAGGTCCGCCTATGTTAAAGAGAACTTGGAGAGGGGCTTCATATGGAAGTCTTCCTCCCCGGCAGGAGCCGGGTTCCTCATCATCAAGAAAAACAATGGTTCTCTGCGTCCTTTCATCGACTATCGGGGTCTCGACCAGATCACGGTAAAAAATAGGTGTCCGTTGCCTTTGATTTCTGAACTGTTTGATCGCATACGCGGAGCCAGGATTTTTTTCAAAGCTAGACCTGTGTGGGGCTTACAACCTAATACGGATTCGCAGTGGTGATGAATGGAAGGCGGCATTTAACACCCGTGACGGACACTATTAATATCTAGTAATGCTCCCGCGGTCTTCCAAGAGTTTGTTAATAACATCTTCCGTGACCTCCTCTATGTATGTGTTGTGGTCTATCTTGATGACATCTTGATTTTTTTCCAGATCCAATGACTCATCGGAGACATGTCCGTCAAGTTTTGCTACTGTTAAGGGAGAATCGTCTGTACGCCAAGTTGGAGAAGTGCATGTTTGAGAAAGATGCTCTACCCTTGCTGGGCTACATAATCTCGAATCAAGATCTCAAAATGGATCCTAAAAAGGTAAAGGCCGTTCTGGAATGGCCACGCCCTCAAGGCTTGAGGTCCATACAGCGCTTCCTGGGATTCGCCAATTTCTACAGACAGTTCATTCTAAACTTTTCCTCACTGACATCTCCTATCTCTAACCTCACCAATAAACGCCAAGGTGTGGACTCCAGAAGCGGAAGCAACATTTAATAGCCTGAAGCGTGCCTTCACGTCAGCCTCTATCCTCCATCAGCCAGATGTTTCTCGACAGGTCTCGTTGGAGGTGGATGCCTCCTCTGTCGGTGCTCGTGCACTCCTGTTCCAGAGAGGTTCCAAGGGCAAGTCAATGATATGTGACTATTACTCCAAGCTCTTCTCTTCCGCAGAACGCAACTGCTCGATTGGGGATCGAGAGTTACTGGCCATAAAATTGGCTCTGGAGGAGTGGAGACATCTTTTAGAGGGCGCAGTTCATCCCATCTTGATATTCACGGACCACAGGAACCTCACTTATCTCCAGACGGCCCAATGACTGAATCCCCGTCAGGCCAGGTGGTCGCTGTTCTTTGCCCGGTTCCAGTTTGAGCTACACTACCGTCCGGCCGACAAGAATGTGAGGGCCGATGCCTTGTCCAGATCGTTCGAGACAGAGGACACTATGGAGTCTCCACAGAATATTATTAATCCTTCCTGCATCATCCCTGTCAATCCTCTGAAAGTTAGAGACATTCCCCCGGGGAGGACTTTTGTGCATCTTGCAGACAGAAGAAGAATCCTCCGCTGGGGACACCGTTCCAAACTTGCAGGTCACGCGGGTGTCCGTAAGACAAGAGAGTTGATCGCTCATCAGTTCTGGTGGACCACGCTGCCCAAAGACATCACAGAACTTGTCTCCTCCTGCACGGTGTGGGCAGCAAATAAAGTTGCCCATTCCAAACCGGCGTGCCTGCTCCAGCCGCTGCCTGTGCCCAATGCCCCCTGGCAACATATTGCTATGGACTTTGTCACGAACCTGCCTCACTCTGCGGGATGCAGTGTGCTCTGGGTGGTGGTGGACCAATTCCAATTTTCGAAGATGACTTACTTCGTTCCGCTGACCGGTCTACCTTCTGCATCTTGACTGGCCACCTTCTTCATCCAACACATCTTCTGCCTGCATGGCTTGCCTATTCATATTGTGTCTGATAGGGGGGTTCAGTTCACCTTGAAGTTCTGGAGAGCGCTCTGCCGACTCCTCGGTGTGAAGTTGGACTTTTCCTCAGCCTACCATCCTCAGTCCAATGGTCAAGTTGAGAGGATCAACCAAATCATGGAGAACTACCTACGACACTTCATCTCCAAGCAGCATGATGACTGGGTGCAGCTTCTTCCTTGGGTCGAGTTCTCTTATAATAATCATACTATCGAGACCACAAGTAATACACCGTTCTTCATAGTTTATGGCCAACACCCACGTCCCCCTCTTCCGGTGTCCATTATGTCCGAAGTGCCCGCAGCTGATTCTGCTTTTAGGGACTTCCTGTGGTTCTGGCAGCAGACCCGATCCTCCATTCTGCTGGCGGTGGACCACATGAAACCTAAGGCAGACACAACGAGAAGAGAACCTCCCCAGTTTTCTACAGGTACCAAGGTCTGGCTGTCCTACAGAAATATCCGTCTGAGGGTGCCATCTTACAAGTTTGCTCCCAGGTTCCTCGGACCCTTCAAGATCTTGCAACTAATTAATTCGGTCTCCAACGAGCTTCGGCTGCCTCCTACCCTCCCCAACTCCTGTCAGGTTTCTCTCCTGAACCTCTACTCTAAGACTCTTAGCCCTGCAGTTGCCCCCTTCTTCCGAGATATTTGAGGTTAAGGAGATCCTGGACACCAAAAAAGTAAGAGGAAAAACCTTTTATTTAGTAGATTGGAGGGGGTTTGGTCCAGAAGAGAGGTTCTGGGATCCATAAGAGAATCTCAACACTCCTACCCTCATTAAGAAGTTTCTCTCTCGTTCTGGTCCCAAGAGGAGGGGGCGTAAGAGGGGGAATACTGTAATGTCTGTGGTCGCTGACCACGATCTCCTTCCATCCGGTCGACACCCTTCTCTCCAGAGATGTCTGCACATGCGGCCGTCCTATTTCACCGTGACCACCAGGGTGCGCTCGCGAGCTCAGTGAGCCTTGGAGCGCACACTGGTGTGAGATTGAGCTGATTGCTTCCAAAGCACCCTGGACTATAAGAAAGGCTCTGCCCCTTCCTATCTTGCTTGAGCCTCGTTGTCATTATCCTAGTATGATTATGCAAATTGTCTCCTAAGTGTAACCTGTATCCCGCGCTATCTTGGTCAAGTGCAGTGTTGAGCTGAAGTCGTGCTGTGCTGTGTTCCACTCCTGGCGCCTGCAAAGCTTTCTTATACCCTGATGTACTCCTCACAGGTTACATATACCCTGATGTACTCCTTACAGCTTACATATATCCTGATGTACTCCGCGCAGCTTACATATAACCTGATGTACTCCGCCAAGCTTATATATATCCCTATGTACTGCGCCCAGCTTACATATACCCTGATGTACTCCGCACAGCTTACACATACCCTGATGTACTCCGTCCAGCTTTCATATACCCTGATGTACTCCGCCCAGTTTATGTATACACGGATGTACTCCGCACAGATTACATATACATATACCCTGATGTACTCCTCACAGATTAAATATACCCTTATGTACTCCGCCCAGTTTACATATACCCTGATGTACTCCTCATAGATTAAATATGCCCCCACATTATCAGCTGAAATACCAGTAAGACCCCAAACAAAACTACTACCAAGCAAAATCTATGCTCCAGAAGCCAAATGTGCCCAAACAACAGTTTATGACCACATATGGGGTATTACTGTATTCTGGAGAACCCGCTTAATAATTTATGGGGTGTCTGTCCAAGTGGCACAACATATTGGTCACTGAAATGGCATCCACTGTGCACTAATTTCTGCAACACACTTGCGGGGTCAAAATGCTCACAATATCATTAGATGAATTTCTTCAGGGATGTAGTTTCCAAAATTGGGTCATTTTTCGGGGCTTTCCAATGTACTGGTACCTTAGCTCAATGCAACATGGTGTCAGAAAACGAATTTTGTAAAAAACTAATTGCACTCTTTAGAGCCTCGCTATGTGTCCAAACAGCAGTTTATGACCACATATGGGATATTGCCGTACTCGAGAGAAATTGCTTTACAAATGTTGGGTGTCTTTTTCTCTTTTATCCCTTGTGAAAATGAAAAAATGCTACTTTTTATCGGAAAAATTGTTGACTTTAATTTTTACAGCCTAATTCCAATAAATTCAGCAAAAGACCTGTGGGGTCTAAATGCTCATTATACCTCTAGATAGATTCCTTAAGGTGTGTGGTTTCCCAAATGGGGTAACTTTTGGGGGGCTCCTACTGTTTTGGCCCTGCAGGGGCTTTTGAACTGTGACATGGCACCTGAAAACCATTCCAGCTAAATTTGAGCTACAAATGGTGCTCCTTCCCTTTTGAGGCCTGCAGTGTGTTCAAACAGCAGCTTATGACCACTTATGGGGTTTTGCTGTAATCGGGAGAAATTGCTTTTCAAATGTTGCAGTGTTTTTTGTTCTTTATGCCTTGTAAAAATTGAAAATTGCTACGTGTTATTGAAAAAAATGTAGAATTTCATTTTCACTGCCTCATTCCACTAAATTCAGCGAAAAAAAACTGTGGGGTCAAAATGCGCACTAGACCCATTGATAAATTCCTTGAGAGGTGTAGTTTCCCAAATGATGTCTTTTTGGGAGTGTTTCTACTGTTTTGGCCCCACAAGACCTCCTCAAACCTGACATGGAGCCTAAAATATATTCTAATAAAAAGAAGGCCCCAAAATCCACTAGGTGCTTCTTTGCTTCTGAGGCCTGTGTTTCAGTCCATTAGGACACAAGGACCATGTAGGATATTTCCAAAAACGGCAGAATCTGGGCAATAAATATTGAGTTGCGTTTCTCTGGTAAAACCTTCTGTGTTACAGAGAGAAAAAAAAAGGATAAAAAAGGATTTAATTTGAATTTCTGCAAAAAAAAATGAAATTTGTACATTTCACCCCTACTGTGCTTTAATTCTTGTGAAACACCTAAAGGGTTAAGAAACTTTCTTAATGCTGATTTGAATACTTTGAGGGGTGCAGTTTTTAAATGGGGTGATATATGGGGGTTTGTATTGTATGGGCCCCTCAAAGATACTTCAACTTTTCTTGAAAATGTGAGAAATTGCTGCTAAAGTTCTAATCCTTGTAACGTCCTAGAAAAAGAAAAGTGTATTCAAAAAAACTATGCCAACATAAAGTAGACATAGGAGATATGAGATATGTGAAATAGTAACTATTTTGTGTAGTATTACCATATGTTTGACAAGCATTTTTCACAAATATATATTGAATTTATAGACCAAATTTTACCACTAACTTAAAGTACAATGTGTCACGAGAACTCAGAACCGTTTGGATAGGTAAAAGAATTCCAAAGCTATTATCACATAAATTCACATGTCAGATTTGAAAAAATCGGCTTTGTCTTTAAAGGGAACCCGTCACCAGCATTTTACCTATCAAACCAGCAATACCTGGTGGTAGTGGGTGAAAAATCTATGTTATTCAACCTATAATTGTCTTCTAAGTAGGCTCTGTACGTTTAGTATTCAGTTTTTGAGTGTTCCATGGCCATATGCAAATGAGTATAGAAGAGTAATATCTTCTTTCAGAAAGAGTCATATCTTCATTCCTCCAGCGTTTCTAAGTTAACTCTGCCTCCTTGTTTTTGATTGACAGCTCCTCTCCTCCCTTCACCACACACAAAATATCGCACTTGCGCTTTGGGACAATCTCTCTTCAACGGAAAGCCGTTATGGTGTGCACTATGACGCTGAAAGGGGGTGTGTACTATCAGCAGCACATGTACAGTAAATAGTTTCAGGGACGAACGAAGCAGGGAAGGGTAGCGTAACATAGATGAAGCACGTATGCGCAATATTTTAAACGAGATTTTGCCATTTCAGGGCGGGACTGGTGGTGGTCGGCGGGAATAAGAAGCAACATAATACAGTAAAGAGTTATTACCATAAAAGGTGCGAAAATTCTGCAGAACGATATTTACGGACTGTAGGAGGAGGACTATAGGAGAGGGGATAACGGAAATTAACTTTGGACAGCTAAGGACATTGCAGGGTAGGTTCAACAGGTAAAATGCTGATGACAGGTTCCCTGTAAGGCCAAAACAGGCTGTGTCCTAAAAGGGTTAAACTGAGTAACACACTTCAATGGGAGTCTACCCGACAATAAAGATGGATTAAGATGGATTCTGATTGTCTATAAGCAGCACCACAAATTTACACCAGTTAATAGATAACCTGAATTGGATCCAAATGTTTCAATAACCGACATATTCGAAGATAAGGAAGAGGTCATGTCAACCGAAAATAACAAGAGGTCGCCTGCGTTTAGGGGCACCTTTTCCATGAGGCAATTGCGTCAAATCCCACTATAGTGGTATCATTTCTAATCATGACAGCTAGAAAAAAAGCAACGGCGATAGTGGGCAACTCTGTAGAGTTCCCCTACCTAACGGAAATGATGCAAACAAAGACCCGTTCACCCTTACTCTGGCCCTGGGGGTATGCATAGAGTAATTGTATCCAAGATATATACTAAGGGCCAAAACCAATTTTAGTCAGGATAGCCCATAAGTAGTTCCACTCAACACTATTGAATGCCTTGGCGGCCTCTAGTGAGCATATTAGGGTACGGCCACACGGAGCGGCCCTGACACGGTCACAACGCGGCCAACAACCGCGCTGGCACTATGTAGGAGCGGCTGTCAAATACCTCGTTAAGGGGTATTCCGGTGACATGCGCATGCGCACTGACGCTCTATTCATTCTCTATGGGAGCGCCGGAGATAGCCGAGTGCAGTGTTCGACTTTTTCCGGTGCTGCCATACAAAATGAATAGGGGGTAAGTTGTTGTAACGTGCGGCCACAAAGATGCATGATTTTGCAGATAAAGGGACGGGCTATGGCCGCGGCCCATCGTTCTGACTTACCCTCTGACTAACACGGCCATGGACATGTGAGTTCTCGGCGGCATCTCCCTCCTGAGAGACGCCGGCACTCACTTCCTGGTTCAGAGACTGTCTCCCGCAGGGCGCGTGTGTGCATTGCCTTAAAGGGCCAGTGCGCGCACAATTGCAGGAAATCTGCAATTAGCCCAGATTGCTGCTGGACTATAAAAAGGACTCTGCCCTCTTGATCATTGCCTGAGCGTTGTTGTGTACCTAAATTTGTATTGCAAATGGTCGCCTAGTGTTTTCCAGTTCCCAGTGTTACCCGTTCCTGCTACCTGTACACTGTATCCCGTGCCTCTGTGCCACGCCCGCTGGGTGTTGGTCTACTGCCGGAGCCTCATCTTTAGCCTGAATCACCGCTACTGTCTACATTGCCTCAGGTACCCTTTCTGGACTATAGACTTTGTATTGTACCTGTTTGGCCAGCTGCTATTCCGCTACGCGGTACGGCCCAGTAGGTCCACACCCCACGCCGTGACAGACGGTTTAACTGCGTTAACATGTGGCCAGTAACAGGCTGTTTGACAGCCGCACCGAACATGGTACCGGCCTGGTTATTAGCCGTGTTGCGACCGTGTCAGGGCCGTTATGTGTGGCCCTACCCTAATTCTGTTTCCTGGATTATCTACCGGGAGCTGCATATTTAAAAATAAACAGCAAAGATTAATTACTGTGGATTTGGCATAAAGCCTGCCTGATCCTTGTGTATCAGTGAGAGGATGACCTGTAACCGCGAGGCTAGTACCTTAGCAATAATTTTGATATCTACTGATAGCAGTGTGTAATGCCTGAAGCCGCTAACTGCCGGCATCCTCCTTTTATCAGTAGCCGGAACTGCAGGACTATGAATCCCCCCCCCCCCGGGTCTCCCTTTACAGGGACGCCGGCGCGCTCTGCTATCTGCCTCCTCTCCCAGACAGTCTCGTAGGGTGCATGCACGTGCTCGTGCCAGTTCTTAAAGGGCCAGCGTGCGCACCAGTAAAAATGTCCCCAGCCTATTCCTGTACACCCTGGTCCTTATAAGTGACAGCGCCTGAGAAAAGTTGGAAAAACCCAGTGTTATCCTGCGAAGGTTCTGTATCCTGAGTCTGTTACCTGTTAGGATACAGGATACCAATATGTAACAGACTCAAGATACAGGATACCAAGTCTGTTAATTGTTGGTATTCCATGCCCTGTGGGTGCTTTCAGCAATCCAGCACCAGCATGCTTCCAGTAATCCGGCACTAGCGTGCTTCCAGCAATCCGGCACCAGCCTGCTTCCAGTAATCCGGCACCAGAATGCTTCCAGTAATCCAGCTCCTGTATACTACCACCAAGGTACCATATGCATATCTCTGCCTAGCTACTGTTTGGCCATCAGCTACTCCACCAGGGCAGTCTCCCCGCAATGAAGACGAGATCCCTGTGGAGGGGTTAAAGGGTGAAGACCGGGGAGGCTGCTTAGACAACGCCCTGAGAGGTGGCCCTACACCAATCCAGCGGAGTAGCCCAGTGGGTCCACAAAACCGCACTCAAAACCCAGGACGGTCACTATAAATATCTTGTGATGCCCTTCGGATTATAGAATGCTCCAGCTGTGTTCCAGGAATTCGTGAACGATATATTCCAGAATCTGCTGTATGTCTGCGTGGTGGTTTATCTGGACGACATATTGAGCTACTCACCTAATCTGACGACACACGGGAAGCATGTTCGACAAGTCCTGTCGCGGTTAAGGGGGAACAACCTCTACGCCAAGTTGGAAAAATGCATCTTTGAAAATATATACTTGCCCTTCCCGAGCTATATTGTCTCTGATCATGGACTCCAGATGGATCCGGAAAAAGTAAAGTCCGTTCTAGATTGGCCTCATCCTCAAGGTCTTCGTGCTATACAATTATATAATTAGGGCTATAATTTACTGCTCCCATCTCTGCCCTCACCAAAAAGGGAGCAAATGCAAAGAATTGGCCCCCTGAAGCTGAAGCTGCATTCTCAGAGCTTAAAAGATCCATCACTTCTGCTTCCGTACTACACCATCCAGATGTCTCCTGCCAGTTGTCGTTGGAGGTTGACACCTCTTCCATTGGTGTTGGAACACTCCTCCTTCAAAAAAAACTCTAAGGGAAAAGCTGGTCGACAGATTATTGGAAGGCGCTGGTGAAGACCCATCGGTCATTGTCATTTGTGCCAATGTCATTTGTGCCAAGGTAGGTGGAAGGTCCTAAAACAAGATTTCAGGGACTTGGGTAACAAGCTCAGGGCAAGGATCTCAAATGCAGTATTTTCAGAAATACTACCCGTACCACGTGCCACACCAGCGATACAGTGGCAGATTAGGGAGGTGAATAAGTGGCTAAAGAATTGGTGTAGGAAGGAGGGGTATGGGTTCTTGGAGAACTGGGCTGACATCTCTGTTGGCTACAGACTCTACGGTAGGGATGGGCTGCACCTAAATGGGAAGGGTGCAGCTGTGTTGGGGAAAAGATGGCTAGAAGGTTGGAGGAGTGTTTAAACTAGGGAAAGGGGAGGGCAGTTCCTGTACAGAAGGGGAGGACAGCTTAGCTAGTGAGCTGGGGCTGAGAAATGAACACGGGGGTGGAATAGAGGAATGGGTTAGAACAGTTATTAGGAAAAAGAAAGGGGGAGGGGTTAGCTTATACAGTGAAGGAAATAAGTATTTGATCCCTTGCTGATTTTGTAAGTTTGCCCACTGTCAAAGACATGAACAGTCTAGAATTTTTAGGCTAGGTTAATTTTACCAGTGAGAGATAGATTATATTAAAAAAAAAAAAAAAAAAAATCACATTGTCAAAATTATATATATTTATTTGCATTGTGCACACAGAAATAAGTATTTGATCCCTTTGGCAAACAAGACTTAATACTTGGTGGCAAAACCCTTGTTGGCAAGCACATCAGTCAGACATTTTTAGTAGTTGATGATGAGGTTTGCACACACGTTAGATGGAATTTTGGCCCACTCCTCTTTGCAGATCATCTGTAAATCATTAAGATTTCGAGGCTGTCGCTTGGCAACTCGAATCTTCAGCTCCCTCCATAAGTTTTCGATGGGATTAAGGTCTGGAGACTGGCTAGGCCACTCCCTGACCTTAATATGCTTCTTTTTGAGCCACTCCTTTGTTGCCTTGGCTGTATGTTTCAGGTAATTGTCGTGCTGGAAGACCCAGCTACGAGCCATTTTTAATGTCCTGGTGGAGGGAAGGAGGTTGTCACTCAGGATTTAACGGTACATGGCTCCATCCATTCTCCCATTGATGCGGTGAAGTAGTCCTGTGCCCTTAGCAGAGAAACACCCCCAAAACATAATGTTTCCACCTCCATGCTTGACAGTGGGGACGGTGTTCTGTGGGTCATAGGCAGCATTTCTCTTCCTCCAAAAACGGAGCGTTGAGTTAATGCCAAAGAGCTCAATTTTAGCCTCATCTGACCACAGCACCTTCTCCCAATCACTCTCAGAATCATCCAGATGTTCATTTGCAAACTTCAGACGGGCCTGTACATGTGCCTTCTTGAGCAGGGGTACCTTGCGGGCACTGCAGGATTTTAATCCATTACGGTGTAATGTGTTACCAATGGTTTTCTTGGTGACTGTGGTCCCATCTGCCTTGAGATCATTAACAAGTTCCCCCCGTGTAGTTTTCGGCTGAGCTCTCACCTTCCTCAGGATCAAGGATACCCCACGAGGTGAGATTTTGCATGGAGCCCCAGATCGATGTCGATTGACAGTCATTTTGTATGTCTTCCATTTTCTTACTATTGCACCAACAGTTGTCTCCTTCTCACCCAGCGTCTTACTTATGGTTTTGTAGCCCATTCCAGCCTTGTGCAGGTCTATGATCTTGTCCCTGACATCCTTAGAAAGCTCTTTGGTCTTGCCCATGTTGTAGAGGTTAGAGTCAGACTGATTAATTGAGTCTGTAGACAGGAGTCTTTTATACAGGCAACCATTTAAGACAGCTGTCTTTAATGCAGGCACCAAGTTGATTTGGAGCGTGTAACTGGTCTGGAGGAGGCTGAACTCTTAATGGTTGGTAGGGGATCAAATACTTATTTCTCTGTGCACAATGCAAATAAATATATATAATTTTGACAATGTGATTTTTTTTTTTTTTTTTTTTTTTTATATAATCTATCTCTCACTGGTAAAATTAACCTAGCCTAAAAATTCTAGACTGTTCATGTCTTTGACAGTGGGCAAACTTACAAAATCAGCAAGGGATCAAATACTTATTTCCTTCACTGTATGTAAAATCCTGCCAAAAACCCATCCTGCGTGATGACGTCTATGAAGGAAATTATCATGTCCCTATTGGTGGAAATAAGGGGAAGGAGAAAGAATAATAAAACTCTGATAGGGTTTTATTATAAGTCTCCAAGTATAATGGAAGAAGCAGAAAAACAACTAACGCCCAGTTCACATGGAGTTTTTTTTTACACTGATTTTGATGCGGAAACCGCACCAAAAATCAGCACCAAAAAAAAAGTTAGAAACCGCCTCTCATTGATTTCAATGGGAGGCAGGGGCGTTTTTTTCCACAGCGGCTGCTAGCCGCTCTTTCTTGCTCGGTTACGCCTCTAACCTCCCATTGTTTCTTGCTATATTTTTTGTCTGCGGCTCTTAATGGCCACGGGCGAAAAAAGCCATGAAAATCGCGTCAAGAAATTGCAGGTAGGTCAAAATCTCAGTGTGAACAGGGCCTAATAAAGCAAATTGATGAGGCAGCAAACCATAATGAAGTCATTATTATGGTGGGCTTTAACTACCTGAAACTGGGAATCAGAAACCTGCAGGTCCTACAAAGGAAACAGGTTTTTTCAATAATTAACCCCTTAAAACAGAATGTGGGGAGAGGACTAGACAACAAGATAAGGAGATCCTTTCGTTACAAAACATCAGTGTAAATAAAAAGGAACGATTAATGTCAAATCACATTTCTGATAATAAAAGTGAAAAACTGACAGGCAAGTTAAAGTGTATGTTCACAAATGCCAGAAGTCTAGCAAGCAAAATGGGGGAGCTGGAGGCCTTGATACTGGAAGAAAATATAGATATAGTTGGTGTTGCTGAAACATAGCTGGACTCTTCACATGACTGGGCTGTAAATCTACAGGGTTTTACACTTTTTCGTAAAGACAGGACAAATAGGAAAGGTGGTGGTGTATGTCTGTATGTGAGAAGTGATATGAAGGCGAGTGTGAAAGAGACAATAGTGGGTGAAGACTGTGAGGAGGTTGAAACCTTGTGGGTGGAACTAGAAAGGGAGGTAAACACTGAAAAAATTACTTTTGGTGTAATCTATAGACCCCCCAATATAACTGAGGAGATGGAAGTTCAGCTATATAAACAGATGGAGCGGGCTGCACAGGCGGGTACTGTAGTGATAATGGGAGATTTTAATTTCCGGGATATTAATTGGTGTCATGGTTCGGCTTCAACTGCAAAGGGGAGACATTTCCTCAACCTGTTGCAGGAAAATTTTATGGGCCAGTTTGTGGAAGACCCGACTAGAGGTGAAGCTCTGTTGGATCTGGTCATTTCTAATAATGCAGATCTTGTTGGGAATGTCAATGTTCGTGAAAACCTCGGTAACAGTGATCACAATATAGTTACATTTTACCTATACTGTAAAAAACAAACGCAGGCTGGGAGGGCAAAAACATTTAATTTTAAGAAAGCCAATTTCCTCAGGATGAGGGCGGCAATTCAGGATATGGACTGGGAAGAACTAATGTCAAATAATGGAACAAATGATAAATGGGAGATTTTCAAATCTACTTTGAGTTATTATAGTGCAAAATTTATTCCTACAGGTAATAAGTATAAACGACTCAAATTAAACCCCACATGGCTTACACCTTCTGTGAAAGGGGCAATACATGACAAAAGAAGGGCATTTAAAAAATACAAATCTGAGGGTACAGCTGTAGCCTTTGTAAAATATAAAGAGCTTAATAAAATCTGTAAAAATGTAATAAAATTAGCAAAAATACAAAATGAAAGGCAGGTGGCCAAGGATAGTAAAACAAATCCTAAAAAATTCTTCAAGCATATAAATGCAAAAAAGCCAAGGTCTGAACATGTAGGACCCCTAGATAATGGTAATGGGGAGTTGGTCACAGGGGATCAAGAGAAGGCAGAGTTACTAAATGGGTTCTTTAGCTCTGTATATACAACAGAAGAAAGAGCAGCTGATGTAGCCGGTGCCAGTGCTGTTAATATATCAGTTGATATACTGAATTGGATGAATGTAGAGATGGTCCAAGCTAAATTAAATAAAATAAATGTGCACAAGGCTCCGGGACCAGATGGGTTACACCCTAGAGTTCTTAAAGAGCTTAGTTCAGTTATTTCTGTCCCCCTTTTCATAATATTCAGAGAATCTCTAGTGACTGGTATAGTGCCAAGGGACTGGCGCAGGGCAAATGTGGTGCCTATTTTCAAAAAGGGCTCTAGGTCTTCCCCGGGTAATTATAGACCAGTAAGCTTAACATCCATCGTGGGGAAAATGTTTGAGGGGCTATTGAGGGACTATATACAGGATTATGTGACAATAAATAGCATTATAAGTGACAGCCAGCACGGTTTTACTAAGGACAGAAGTTGTCAAACTAACCTAATCTGTTTTTATGAAGAGGTGAGCAGAAGTCTAGACAGAGGGGCCGCTGTGGATTTAGTGTTTTTGGACTTTGCAAAGGCATTTGACACTGTCCCCCATAGACGCCTAATGGGTAAATTAAGGACTATAGGTTTAGAAAATATAGTTTGTAATTGGATTGAGAATTGGCTCAAGGACCGTATCCAGAGAGTTGTGGTCAATGATTCCTTCTCTGAATGGTCACCGGTTATAAGTGGTGTACCCCAGGGTTCAGTGCTGGGACCACTATTATTCAACTTATTTATTAATGATATAGAGGAAGGGATTAATAGCACTATTTCTATTTTTGCAGATGACACCAAGCTATGTAATATAGTTCAGACTATGGAAGATGTTCATGAATTACAGGCAGATTTAAACAAACTAAGTGTTTGGGCATCCACTTGGCAAATGAAGTTTAATGTAGATAAATGTAAAGTTATGCATCTGGGTACCAACAACCTGCATGCATCATATGTCCTAGGGGGCGCTACACTGGCGGATTCACTTGTTGAGAAGGATCTGGGTGTACTTGTAAATCATAAACTCAATAACAGCATGCAGTGTCAATCAGCTGCTTCAAAGGCCAGCAGGATATTGTCGTGTATTAAAAGAGGCATGGACTCGCGGGACAGGGATGTAATAATGCCACTTTACAAAGCATTAGTGAGGCCTCATCTAGAATATGCAGTTCAGTTCTGGGCTCCAGTTCATAGAAAGGATGCCCTGGAGTTGGAAAAAATACAAAGAAGAGCAACGAAGCTAATAAGGGGCATGGAGAATTTAAGTTATGAGGAAAGATTGAAAGAATTAAACCTATTTAGCCTTGAAAAAAGACGACTAAGGGGTGACATGATTAACTTATATAAATATATTAATGGCACATACAAAAAATATGGTGATATCCTGTTCCTTGTAAAACCCGCTCAAAAAACAAGGGGGCACTCCCTCCGTCTGGAGAAAAAAAGGTTCAAGCTGCAGAGGCGACAAGGCTTCTTTACAGTAAGAACGGTGAATTTATGGAATAGCCTACCGCAGGAGCTGGTCACAGCAGGGACAGTAGATGGCTTTAAAAAAGGGTTAGATAATTTCCTAGAACAAAAAAATATTAGCTCCTATGTATAGAAATTTTTCCTTCCCTTTTCCCTTCCCTTGGTTGAACTTGATGGACATGTGTCTTTTTTCAGCCGTACTAACTATGTAACTATGTAACTATGTAATACCGAAGGTATTTTAAACCTTAATGACCGAGCAATTTTGTACGTTTTTCCATCGTCGCATTCAAAGATCTATAACTTTTTTATTTTTGTGTCGACGTAGCTGTATGAGGACTTTTTTTTTTGCAAGACAAGTTGTATTTTATAATAGCACCATTTTGGGTTACGTATAATTTATTGATTAACTTTTTAATAACTTTTTTAGTGGGGTACTGGAAAAAAACATGAAATTTCGCCAATTTTTTTGCGTCTAAATTTTACGCCGTTTACCATGTGGTATAAATAACATAATAACTTTATTCAGCGGGTCGTTACGATTGCGGCGATAAAAAAATCCATATAAATTTGGTATGTTTTCCTACTTTTACACAGTAAAAACCCTTTTTTTCCAAAATGATTTGCTTTTGTGTCGCCATATTTTAAGAGCCATAACTTTTTTATTTTTTGACCGATGCAGCTGTATGAGGGCTTTTATTTTTGTGGGACGACTTGTAGTTTTTATTGGTACCATTTTAGAGTAAATGTGACGGTTTGATCACTTTTTATGAAATTCTTTTGAAGGCAGGATAAACAGAAAACAGCAATTCTGGCGTGGTTTTTTATATTTTTTTTATGGCGTTCACCAGGTTAAATAATGTAATTGTTTTATAGTTCTGTTCGTTACGGACGCGGCGATTCCAAATATGAGTAACTTTTTACTTTTTTTCATAATAAAGTATTTTGTAAGGGGAAAAAGTGGGGGGTTTTATTTTTTTTTACTTGGGACATTAATTTATTTATTTAAAACTTTATTTAACTTTATTTTTTACTTTATTTTTAGTCCTACTGTGGGAATTTACTGTGCAAACTTTTGATCGCTATTATAATACACTGCAATACTTCTGTATTGCAGTGTATTATTGCCGGTCAGTGTAAAATTGACATGCACCTGTTAGGTCATGCCTCTGGCATAGCCGAACAGGCAATTACTAAAGGCAGACCTGGGGGCCTTTGTTAGGCCCCCAGGCTGCAAAAAGAACCCATTGCCCCCCCCCCCCGCGATGCACGGGGATGCCAGTAGGAGGAGAGAGGGAGCTCTGACCCTCTAAAATCACTCAGATGCGGCGCTCGCTATTGAGCGCCGCATCTGAGGGGTTAAATATGATCAGAGAACACTGCTAGTGGTCTCCGATCATTGCCCTGAAGCCCGAGGCTGTTACTAATAGCCCGGGCTTCAGCAGCACCCCACACGATGCGGGGAAACTTCTTCTGAAGTGCCGACGTGAAAAAGCGGCAGTTCAGAAAAACACTATACGCCGGTCGTTAAGGGGTTAAAGACAATTACCTGTCACAACTGGTGTAAGATCCAACAAGATGGGGGGGGGCTTCTAGACCTAATTTTAACCAATACGCCGGACAGGATATCAAAAGTACAGGTTGGGTGTCAACTAGGTAATAGTGACCACAACATAATACGTTTCCATGTATCCTTTAACCGCTTCAGGACACAGCCTGTTTTGGCCTCGTGGACACAGATGATTTTTTCAAATCTGACATGTGGCACTTTATGTGGTAATAACTCTGGAATGCTTTTACCAATCCAAGCGATTCTGAGATTGTTTTCTCGTGACAATGTACTTTATGTTAGTGAAAAAATGTGGTCGATAAATTCAATATTAGTGAAAAACTTCAAATTCTAGCGAAAATTAGCAAAAATTTGCAATTTTCTAAATTTAAATGTATTTGCTTGTAGAAAGTATTCAAAACCACATTCAGAAAGTATTTTAACCCTTTAGGCGTTTCACAGGAATTAAGGCAAAGTAGAGGTGAAATTTACAAACGTAATTTTTTTTTGACTAAATTCATTTGTAATAAAAAAAAATCTGTAACAGAGAAGGTTTTACCAGAAAACGCCACTCAATATCCACCTAGTGGATTTTGGGGCCTCCTTTTTTTAGGAATACCCCCCAAAGTCGAAACCCCCCAAAAGTGACATCATTTTGGAAACTACACCCCTCAAGGCATTTTTCTAGCGCCATTTTGACCCCACAGTTTTTTTGCAGAATTTAGTGGAATTAATCTGTAAAGAGGAAAATCATCTTATTTTCTGTGGAAACATAGAATTGTTTCATTTTTACAAGGAATAAAGGAGAAAAAGCACCCCAACATTTGTAAAGAAATTGTTCCCGATTATGGCAATACCCCATATGTGGTAATAAACTGCTGTTTGGTCCCACTGCAGGGCTCAGAAGGGAAAGAGCGCCTTTTGGATTTTGGAGCACAGATTTTGCTGGATTGGTTTTCAGTGCCATGTCGGGTTTGCAACGCCCCGGAGGGACCAAAATAGTGGAAACCCCCCAAAAGTGACCTATTTTGGAAACTACACCCCTCAAGGAATTTTATAGGGGTATAATTAGCATTTTGACCCCACAGTTTTTTTTGTAGAATTTTGTGGAATTAGGCTGTGAAAATGAATATCAACATTTTTGTCCACTAAAATGTTGAATTTTTGAATTTTCACAAGGGATAAAAGAGGAAAAGCACCCCAGCATTTGTAAAGCAATTTCTCCCGAATACAGCAATACCCCATATGTGGTCATAAAAGTTTTTTTATTAGAAATTAATTAACCCTTTCAGGACTGATCCTTTTTTGCTTTTTCATTGTAAAGGATCTGCCAGACACAGCTTCTGTGTCGACGCCCGTGGGTAATCAGTCTGCACCTGCTCCTGAGTCTGAGAGAGTGACACGATCTTCTACCAGTCAGGCTGGGAGGCTGAGGAGTGGGAGAGCCTATCACAGCCTGGCCAGACGGAGCTAGCTCCCGCCCTCTGTCTATTTATACCTGCATTTCCTGCTCCTCCTTTGCCTGTGATTCTTTTCTGTTTCCTGGCTCTGCTGCTCCTGCTATGACTATTGACCTTGCTTCATTTTTGACCCTGGCTTTACTGACTACGCTCCTGCTCTGCGATTTGTACCTCGTGCACTCCTGGTTTGACTCGGCTCGTTCACTACTCTTGTTGCTCACTGTGTTGCCGTGGGCAACTGCCCCATTTCCCTTAGCTTCTGTGTACCCTTGTCTGTTTGTCTGTCGTGCACTTATTGAGCGTAGGAACCGTCGCCCAGTTGTACGCCGTTGCCTAGGACGGGCCGTTGCAAGTAGGCAGGGACTGAGTGGCGGGTAGATTAGGGCTCACCTGTCTGCCTCCCTACCCCGTCATTACATTCATTTTCGTTTTTCACTCCCCGCCTTCCAAGAGCCATAATTTTTTTTATTTTTCCGTCAATAGAGCGGTGTGAGAGCTTATTTTTTGGGACAGCTGAACTCTCAGTTCCCGATGCACACCTTGTCGCCGAAAGTGTGCATCAGGAACGACACAGTGACTTCCTGTCACTCTGACAGGAAGCTTATCAGGACCAGCCTATCAGGACAACGCCCAGTTGTCTATTAAGAAACTAATTAGCATAAATCTAAAAATTGCTCATAACTTGCTCAAAAATTATAGTTTTTCAAATTAAAACCCACTGTTATCTACATTACAGTGCCGATCAGATTATGTAGGAGATAGGCCACTTATAATCTGGTGACAGAGCCTCTTTAAAGGCATAAATTGGGACAATGTCCTCAAAATTAAAAATACACAAATTTAAATGGGACATTTATAAATAGGTGCTGTGAAAAATATATACCTTATGGGAGTAAACAAGCTAGAAACAGGGTGAAACCAATGTGGTTAAATAAAACTGTAAGGGGGGCAATAAATGTTAAAAAGAAAGCTTTCAAACTACTAAAGCAAGACAATAGTGACGTGGCATTAACACCTTAACAACATGTAAGGTACTGGTATGCGGCAGCCATTAAGGGGAAGTATGGAGCGGGCTCACGGGCTGAGCTCGCTCCATACTCAGCGGGTGACGGCATGCGTTGTACAGCCGACACCTCTCTGCAATGGAGGTCACCAGATTATAAGTGCCCTATCTCTTACATAATCTGATCGGCTCTGTAATGCGGATCACAACAGTGGTTTTTATTATGAGCAATTTTAGATTTATGCTAATGACTTTCTTAATAGACAACTGGGCGTGTTTTTACTTTTTACCAGCTGGGCGTTGTACAGAGGAGTGTATGACCCTGACCAATCAGTTTTCAATCAGCATAATATACTTCTCATTGTTCCAGCCCATTGTAACAGTGTGATTGGGCAGTGAAAGAAGCTGGGCTGGAACAATGAGAAGTGTATGACGCTGATTGGTCACTGATTGGTCAGGGTGCAAGGGATCCAAGGCTGCTTCAAGTCCCCTAGGGGACAAAGTAAAAACAGTTAATCAGGCACAATAGAGGAAAGTTGGCACCACTCTTTGTTTCCACAGTATGGAACAGGTATGTAGATGCAAATGGAGCCAGGGTTTCCTAGTCAAACAAACTTCGGGTGGTGCTCAGCATAAAAAGAAAGAGTCTTGCAATACCATGTAGGTGAGAAAAACGAAAATGCGGCACTCACCCGTTTGTATTTCTTCTGAACTTTAATGTAGCATCTTGGCAAAGATAAAAAGCGTTACAGGGAGGATAGCAAGTTGTAGGTTACAGCCTGTTTCTCGCTGAGACAGCGCTTCTTCTGACCTAAAACATCATTGCTGGCGGCGTTCTTTTAAACAACCGTCAGCTGTAGCTACCATAGCAACGCGTGTAGCAACAGTGAATAGCTTCTGAGACACACCCCTTTATGTTAATTCCTTTCAGGAAGGAAAACACTTCGTTTTAGCTTGACTGAAAAGGATTCCACAAATCACACCTGGTCCTGACCTATAGACCGCTGAGAAAAGAACATTTCTATTGCGGCTGTGTCGGACTCAAATAGGTAAGTGAGATTTTAGTGATAAAGAACCTTTAAATACATGTCGGATGGTGGAGCATAGGTCCAAGGTTCACACACCCACCGGGACACTGAGCTTTGTTGTGGTACTGTATACATGTACTGAGCTTTGTTCTGGTACTGTACATATTTCAGAGCTTGGTTCTGGAGTTGTAATTACACCGCGTTCCAAATTATTATGCAAATTTTATTTTTCGCTGATTTTCCTAAATAGTCGATGCAAATGACAGTCAGTATAATCTTCAAGCCACCAACCGTTGGAGTATAATGCAAATTTTATTGAACAAATCTCCTAATGATAACAGATTTTTTTTTTAGAAGTAAAAAACTCAAAATGCACTGTTTCAAATTATTATGCACAACAGAGAGCAAAACATTTTAAAGGCTGTAAAGAGAACTAAAATGGTAATTAGTTGAATTTGCAGCATCAGGAGGTCATATTTACAGAAATCAAAAGTTCTTTCAATCAAAAAAAAACTTAATAGGCCAAGTTACATGTTAACATAGGACCCCTTCTTTGATATCACCTTCACAATTCTTGTATCCATTGAATTTGTGAGTATTATAGTTTCTGCTTGAATATCTTTGCAGGATGTCATGAGTTTCTCTCCTTTTATACCCATAGCAGCCAATGACTCAGAGTTATTCTTTGCAGCACGAGATGGTGCATTGTCATGCATGAAGATAATTTTGCTACGTAAGGCACGGTTCTTCTTTTTGTACCACGGAAGAAAGTGGTCAGTCATAAACTCTACGTACTTTGCAGAGGTCATTTTCACACCGTCAGGGACCCTAAAGGGGCCTACCAGCTCTCTCCCATAATTCTAGCCCAAAACATGACTCCGCCACCTCCTTGCTGATGTCGCAGCCTTGTTGGCCGTTCACCAACCATCCACTACTCCATCCATCTGGACCATCCAGGGTTGCACGGCACTCATCAGTAAACAACACGGTTTGAAAATTAGTCTTTATGTATTTCTGAGCCCACTGCAAACGTTTCAGCTTGTCAGCATTGTTTAGGGGGGGCCGAATAATAGCTTTATGCACACTTGCAAACCTCTGGAGGATCCTACACCTTGAGGTTCGCGGGACTCAAGAGGCACCAGCGGCTTCAAATACCTGTTTGCTGCTTTGCAATGCCATTTTAGCAGCTGCTCTTCTAATCCTATTCATTTGTCTGGCAGAAACCTTCCTTATTATGCCTTTATTGAACAAACCCGTCTGTGCTCTGAATCAGCCACAAATCTTTTCACAGTTCGATGATCACGCTTACGTTTTCTTGAAATATCCAATGTTTTCATACCTTGTCCAAGGTATTGCACTATTTCACGCTTTTCGGCAGCAGAGAGATCCTTTTTCTTTCCCATATTGCTTGAAACCTGTGGCCTGCTTAATAATGTGGAACGTCCTTCTTAAGTAGTTTTCCTTTGATTGGGCACACCTGGAAAACTAATTATCACAGCTGTCTGAGATTTATTACAATGATCCAAAGAGCCCTAAGACACAATACCATCCATGAGTTTAATTGAAAAACTAATAATTAAATGTTTATGACACTTAAATCCAATTTGCATAATAATTTGGAACACGGTGTAGACTTCGAGCTAAGAATTCAACTCTATCAACCCCCATCACTAGGCTTTCAGAACCTAGGGCCAAGCCTATATAGGAAAGTGACTGGTAAGCACCTGAGTAACAGGAGAACTGTCGTGTCCTAGGATGCTTTGGATGCCATAAGTCAAACACGAGGATTTCCTGTAGGAAATGCCAAAAACTTGTTGGGGGGTCATAAGAACTGAATCTCTCATTCCTAGATTTAGAGAAGGTATCAGGTAAAAATACGGATAGTCTCTTGGTGCTGCTGGATTTAGTCAGTCATTTCTACCAAGAAACTGGTTCTCAAGTAATTTATTTTCATAAGATTTATTGTATAAGTACGCGATGCATTTCAAAGCCAGGGCCGGCTTCATCAGGCAAAAAAGTCCTCTTGTGGGACAATTTTTTTAAATAAAGTTTAATAAAATAATTAATTAAAAAAAGTACACAAAAAATTAAGAACAAATGTGTTTTGTTTTTTTTTTTTTAAATACATACATTATATATCCTTGTAATCGTTACATGTGCAATAAATGGAAAACATAATTTAAGGTGTTCAGAGAACTACAGAAAAAAAAATAAAAAAATAAAAACAATTGAGGAATTGCACTTTTTGTACATTCAGCTTTAAAAACTAATAGAAAATAACCGTTAAATGTTATGTACCAAAAAATTCTACCCAAAAATTACATAGGAATGCAAAAAACAAGACCTCACACAGCAATGTTAGCTAAAAAATACAAAGTTATGACTTCCGGAATGCAGTAGGGCAAAAACTGAAAAATGAGCTGTGTCCTCAAGGATAAAAGGAGCCGCGTCCATAAGGCCCTGTTCACACAGAGCTTTTTGGCTCGTTTTATTGGTGCGGAAACCACGTTGAAAGCTGCACCAAAAAACATCTGAAAACGCCTCCCATTGATTTTAATAGGAGGTGGAGGCGTTTTTTCCCCGCGAACCATCATGTCCTTTCTTTAGGCATTTCCGTCTCTGACCTCCCATTGACAGCAATGGGGGATAGAGAAAGCAGTTTTCGCTGCGTTTTTTTGCCCGTAGTGCTCAATGGCCGCGGCCGAAAAACGCTGCAAAAGACTCGACAAAGTGCAAGCAGGTCAAAATCTGCCTACAAATTCCTGAAGAACTTTTGAGGCAGATTTTTCTGCCTACAAAAAACTCAGTGTGAACAGGGCCTAAGAGGTTAAAAGCATTCCAAGCAGATAGTATTGAACACAGAGGAATAGACATTCATAAGAATCAGTTGCACATCTGGAGAGCAGCTTTATTTCTAAGTATATGTTAAGATATAATGATTCTGGTAAGGGAGCAGACATCCAGGATTTATAGATGTAGATCACCTTTGATGAAACCTCTTTTATGATTAAATGGGTTTTTCCGAAAAAAGAGAAAAAAAATGCCTAACGTCTTTTTTTGACAATAGCAGCCTCAGGTGAAATATTAAGAACTCTCAAAACCCCTCAATTTATGCCATTCATAAACTGAAAAGCATGTTCATGTAAAAAGAAAGTACATAGGGAGAATCACATGGTGAAAAGTAGTATTTTCTTTTAGCAATGTGAAACTACACTTTAATTACAGATGTAGCATGCAATAAAAAGCTGTCCACTGATGTAAACTATATCCCAGTGTTCTGTCTTGAAGCACAGAAACACAAAGCCACATCAGACCCAATAAAAACACATTCTTTGTTACATATTATCGACCAGGTTGCACACAGGCTAGTTGCTGCTGATGGATCTTATTATGACTTAATTTTTAATTTAATAAGGGTATGTGCACACACAAAATCTGGAAAAATCGCAATTTTCGCTGCGTTTTTTTACGTCCGTTTTTGGAGCTGTTTTTCTATAGAGTCAATGAAAAACGGCTACAAAAACGTCTCAAGAAGTGACAGGCACTTCTTTTTTGCGGCTGTTTTTTTACGCGGCCGATTTGAAAAAAGGCCGCGTAAAAAACGCCCCGTTGGAACAGAACGCCGTATTTCCCATTGAAATCAATGGGCAGATGTTTGGAGGCGTTCTGCTTCCGATTTTTCGGAAGTTCTTCGTGAAAAACGGACAGCACACGTACGTTATACGTGTTCTGTGCGTGATTCACGCAACAGTTGCTAAAGAAATGATGAGGAAAACAAAAACACCTCCTTCAGTTTATTTTGCAGATGTAAAAAAGGCAAAACATACGCGTAAAAACCGCAGACACGCACCATGCACGGATGTGACATGGAACTGCAACGCAGGAGAAACTATGCATTTTTTACGCACGCAAAACGGAAACGCTCGTGTGAATAAGGCCTGAGCCTTAGGTTTCCAGTAAGTACATTTAGCGCTTGGGGATGTCATGTTCTGAATAGGCTGTCTATAGGCTTGTCAAATGGTTAATACCCTCGCGGCCAGAGTGATTAACACATGAATATTCTATTAGATCCAAATAGTCTGAATAATAGATGAATACTAAATATCTGCTATATATCCAGCAGGGCTACAAGGTGTTATTAGGTCAATAATAAAGTTCAATAAGAACACTGAAAGATCTAAACAGAGACACAAGTCAAAGATTCAGCCATAATCAGATTCATCAAACTATATTCCTTTTTGATTGCTTGCATGTAACAGTGGGAGATCTTTCTTTCTACACTTAAAAACAAATAAAAACAGTAAAATTCTGCAGCAGCCGTTTGTTACATTTCTTTCTATACATTTTTTGGAAACTTAGTTCAGACGTTGCAGAAAATAACTATGCAGAAATCAGGCTGCGGTGCAGAATTTCCCCTCCGCAGCATGCTCATTATATTGCAGAGAAGAAGCGGAATTTCACTGCGGATTTCAGCCTTTGCAATGCAAAAACTGAAATCTGTGGAAAGTCCGCTGTGATATCTGCAACGTTTGAATTACCTGTGGAATATGCAAATGCACCAACATTTGCAGCGGAGAATTTCTGCCACGTTTGAACGTGGCCTTAGGGAGATGTTTTACAGAGATGTGTGTAATATCACACACGCAGGTTTATATTAGATTTGTAGAACTGTGCTTATCAATTCACATTCCGAGAGGAGTAATATGAAGTTCCTGGGCCCCAATGCAAAATCTATAACAGCGCCCCAACCCACCATGTGCCATTTATAATACTGGTGTCTTCTTATGTGGCTGAGGCTCTAGGGCCCGGGTGCGACTGCTACCTCTGCACCCCTTACAGCTACGCCCCTGTACATTCCCATATTACTCACATGGAAAGTCTTGTACCTGCCCTGTAACTATAATGCCATTTGATCTGCAATATCACAATTCTTAGGCCATGTTTAGACGTGGCAGAATTTTTCCGCTGCAAATGTTGGTGCAGATTCGGGGGAATTACGTAATGAATCTGCACCAACATTTGCATATTTGACAGGTAATTCAGACGTTGCAGATATCACAGCGGACTTGCCACAGATTTCATTTTTTGCATTGCAAAGGCTGA
The DNA here is from genome assembly GCF_050947455.1 of Rhinoderma darwinii. Classification (NCBI taxonomy): domain Eukaryota; kingdom Metazoa; phylum Chordata; class Amphibia; order Anura; family Rhinodermatidae; genus Rhinoderma; species Rhinoderma darwinii. The sequence goes on from NC_134687.1 coordinate 341,076,510, forward strand.
AATTCGCAGTGAAATTCCGATTCTTCTCCGCTACATAATGAGCATGCTGCGGAGGGAAAATTCTGCACCGCAGCCTAAATTCCGCACAGTTATTTTCTGCAACGTCTGAACTAAGTTTCCTAAAAATGTATAGAAACAAATGTAAAAAACGACTGCTGAAGTATTCCACTGCAGACTGTCCGCAGCGGAATTCAACAGCAATTCCGCCACATCTGAATGTGGCCTTAAAATCCTTATGTCAGGGAGGTTTGTCACTGACTGATGTTATTCACATTGGAAAAGGTTTCCTATATTAATAATGAATCAACATCATGATAGCATAAATGCCGCATGGATAAATCCAAAATTCCATTTTTTTTTTCTGTTATACTACTAAGGTCAAAAACTCCTTGTGTTTAAAACCCATTTATAACTATATAGGAAGGCTCTTTTCTCCCACTAAGTCAAACAAAAACCACAGACATTTAAACAACATGCTGTGTCCATCAGTAGGTGACAATTATTGCTCTAGATTTGTTTTATAGTTGAAATGTAGCAGCTGGTGCCAGCAAGCCATTACTTTTATCTAAACAGAAAATCCATTTCCTTATCTTTCTGCACCAAAGTTCGACAGCCTGTTAACATTTAACAAGAAAGACCCAAAACATGTTTGGTTCAAGGTCATACCTAAGTTATCTGGGCAGATGTTGAAAATAGCTTTCAAACCCTGTATGAGGTAGTTCTGATTTTTCCTTTTAAAACAAACCACAATAACAGTGTACAAATCAATGGAGCAGACATACAATGTATCTAATTCAATCAGGTTAGTTAAAATAAATGAAATGTAGCAACTTAAAGAGGCTCTGTCACCAGATTTTGCAACCCCTATCTGCTATTGCAGCAGATAGGCGCTGCAATGTAGATTACAGTAACGTTTTTATTTTTAAAAAACAAGCATTTTTGGCCAAGTTATGGCCATTTTTGTATTTATGCAAATGAGGCTTGCAAAAGTACAACTGGGCGTGTTGAAAAGTAAACGTACAACTGGGCGTGTATTATGTGCGTACATCGGGGCGTGTTTACTACTTTTACTAGCTGGGCGTTCTGATGAGAAGTATCATCCACTTCTCTTCAGAACGCCCAGCTTCTGGCAGTGCAGATCTGTGACGTCACTCACAGGTCCTGCATCGTGTCGGCCACATCGGCACCAGAGGCTACAGTTGATTCTGCAGCAGCATCAGCGTTTGCAGGTAAGTAGCTACATCGATTTACCTGCAAACGCCGATGCTGCTGCAGAATCATCTGTAGCCTCTGGTGCCGATGTGTCCTCGCTCGTCTGACACGATGCAGGACCTGGGGAAGTGACGTCACAGCGTGATCTCTCGAGAACACGGCTGTGTCTGCACTGCCAGAAGCTGGGTGTTGTGAAGAGAAGTGGATGATACTTCTATACACAACGCCCAGCTAGTAAAAGTAGTAAACACGCCCCGATGTACGCACATAATACACGCCCAGTTGTACTTTTACTTTTCAACACGCCCAGTTGTACTTTTGCAAGCCTCATTTGCATAAATACGAAAATGGTCATAACTTGGCCAAAAATGCTTGTTTTTAAAAAATAAAAACGTTACTGTAATCTACATTGCAGCGCCTATCTGCTGCAATAGCAGATAGGGGTTGCAAAATCTGGTGACAGAGCCTCTTTAAAGCCTGAGCCCCATTTTTAAATGTATCTGTCACTCTGCATATCACTTCAAAACACAAGCCTATATTTAAAGCTAGCCTACCAAGAAAAAGGTTTGTGAGTGTCTACGGGTGAACGTAAAAATACTCAAATACTACCTATTCCTGCTAATTCAAAAGCACAATACCGTTTAGAGAAATTTGGGTGGCATCAGCGTACATGCACCTAGCCTGTACGGAGACACATGAAGTCCATACAGTTACATATGTCGGACTCATAGACACTCCGTGTGCCACCATATGGTGCTTCTGTGGAGTACAGTTTGCAGTGCTTCTAGGGGAGAATATCCCTGTAATACGGCATAGGTTGAAGCATGTCATAATTTGTTTGCTCACATATTCCATCTAAATCAGTGAGAAAAAACCTCTGTATGCCTCCTTATAAAATCATATACACAAAGGTACAGTATGAGCTTATTACAGTCTATGAGCGCCAAATTGCAAATCAATTGAACCCAAATCTATGATATGGCTGCATGTATGAGCCATTAATCCTTAGTTATACATATAATGTTAGAGTGAATTTCAAACAACATAGGAAAATTATTTAATAGAATTTCCTAGAACAATGTTTTTGTTGAAAAAACTCCTTTTAGCTACAGCAGAGTCACAAGGTGAATATTTCATGTGGCTTGCCTATCTGGTCAGCAGAATACAGATTCATTTAAGCAAACACAATAGCTTTAAAAAAAACAGAACTTTGGGGTGGTACTAGTTAATGGGATCTGTTACAAATTAAAGGGGTTGTCTTATACCAGGGTAGTTGCCTTTGTCTAAAAAAAAAAAATGGTATAGCCCACAGATTAGTCCATAGAAATGCATCCATAGGATAAGCGAATGGACTAAAGATGGCCGCAGTCATGTGACCCACATCAAGTGTCCCCTGGCATTCAGGTAAGTGTTTTTTGTAATATAGTAATAAAATAGAGTCTTTAGCCAGCTGTATCTTATAGATCTTCTGATCTTTAAAAATTTTGGGAAAATCGTTTAACTAAAGTAATATTTCTCACTTACTAATTTACTGTCTGTAGCTGAAATGTCTCTGTAAGCCAGCTTCACATGCAGTCACATGACTATGCTCCTGGAGTTAATCTTCTGCTTATGGGACGTTCTGTACACTGAACACGTAGTTATATCCCCTCTCCCCTCCGTCCCTGTAGTACGGGACATTACATGTGCCTTATCTCCACTTCTCTCCCCCTCCCTGGAGGAGGTGTCTTTCACATGCATGGCAACAGATAGAGCATAGTATTGCAGCAGAACAGCAGAGCTGTGTCTCAGTAGCAGACAGTGAGTAACTACAGCACTACCTTGTAATATAGAAGCATAAAGGCAGCTGTAAATAGAGGCAATGTCTGTGAGAGAGGAAAGAAATTATGGGAACTTTAGTCCTTTACATGGTAACCACACCCACAGCAAGCCCTGGCAAGAACTGAGCAAGGAAATATTAATGAAAATGAAAAATAACTTCTGAGCTATGGAATTCAGACACATATAGATACTTTTCTGTATTTCTTTTTTATAAGCTAGGAAAGCCGCTTTAAGAGGACAGTAAAAACATCAACATTTTATTTATTAATTTCCTCTGTTTTGTAGTTCATTCAAGAAAAGTAACATCAATTACAATAAATGGCTACTTTCTTTTAATATGGGCACAAATTCCGATCCTTTGTCTTTTTATTGTATTAGGCTTAAAAGATCTTTACAATTGTATTGACGCAACTGAATAAATACACATACAAATACATGTAAAATGACAATGGAGAGAAGATTTCTGGAGGTTTCTATTAAGATGTCTTCTTCTGAGTAAATTAGCAACCTTATGAACTAAACATCTCAACAGGGAACAAGTAGTCATAGCAATGAGATGAAACTTCCTGGGGTAGCAGACAGTGCTAAGCTCTACCACCTCTTTATGATCTAATCCCTTCTGTAAGACGAACTGTAGAAACGTTCAGCATGGTGAAAACTGGCATTGCTCCTCAAGAAAGGAAGCTATGTCAGATCTGTCCTTGCCATGAAATTCTCTTGGCATTATTTTTTCTTTCCATGAATCTCTCTCTAAATTTCAAAAGATCTCATGAAAAGCAGACTTTTCCAGGCTTTACAGTTAACATTTCTTGAGACAGCCTAGAGGCATCAGACAATAAGCTTAGTTACTAGGAGTTAGGTGCTAGGGAAAAGACATTCTATCTCAGGAAGCTTATTATCACTACTGTATTGCCAAAGTATATATTGTAAATAGAATGACATACTGACCATGATGCTTGAGACTATTTCTACTTTTCTACATTCTCTACCTTTTGGATGTAACAATATAACTATTTGCAATAAGGTTCAACACAAAAAAAAAAAAGGTTCAACCATAATAATAATAATAATAACAATCTGTAATAGCCATGGACGAAGAGCGAAAACACACAATTTTTCACATCTTTTGACAAGTATAGGTAATATCAACATAACATGTGGTGGAAAGTGTAAGTATAAATTCTATGGCAGCTACTGTACTTCATCTGCTATACAATTCTTAGGTCCTGTTAGTATATTTGATTTGATTTCATATATTCTGACGTTTGTAAATATGTTGGATCTCTCCTTCTGTCAGTGTTTTTACGCCACTGGAAATGGCGGTTTCCTTTACCTCTCAGAAATTCCTATTCGGTATGTATGTTATAAGACTTTGTTATGTACAATGTATGAATGTGTTGGTAATGACCATGAGAGCAAACATAAGTTTGAGTTGAAGGGGTTGTAGCAAACAGTCAAAAGCCACAAGAAAGAAGAAAGCCACACGGGTACGATGAAAATAAAAGGACAACATATGCTGAAATTTGACCTTCTTTAATGTGAATATTGTATGGAGCCAGGTTGGGATGATTGGGCATTGGCGATGCACCATACAACTACTGATACTCTTGGTGAAGCTCACACAACAATCAAAAGCCTTTACAGGTATTTCAAAAAGGTGAAAAGTTGGTATCAATATGCATCTTTTAGTCCCCCAAAAAAGTACAATTGTCTTATAATTTTATGAGCCTCATTCCCACTTTTTCTATTCCAGTAAAGGATTGTATAACATGAGTAAACAGCTTTTTTTTTTTTTTTTAACTCGTTTTATTTACAATATTGCAAACAAACATAACAAAATAGAGAAAAGCATTGGTTTTACATTTGAAACAAGTAATAAAAGAGACATCCTTCCTTATATCTATTATCACCATTGTACAATTAACATTGCAGTTGGAAATGCATAAAACCAAACTCAAGGGAAAAAAATAATAAGTAATAATAAGGGGAGGAAAAAAGGTAAAGAACACAATGAAACAATTTGTTGTCAACAATAGAACCAAACTTCCATGTCACACTATTCACATAAAGGACCGTAAGCATAATGAAAATTAGATTATAACTAGATAGTCAAAGAAGGTCTATTTTCCCAGGGTCAGATCACAATGTGTATACTATGTGTCATGTGGCTTTACAGTTTCCAAACAATTTAGCTACGGATCCTATATTTTGTAAAATTTATCCGGGCGCTCTCGATGCTGATACATCAGACGTTCGTAAGTAATAAGTGTATACAAGCGACTTCCACGCCTATCTGCCATCCAATGCATTGCAATTGTTTTCCTGGCTAAAAATAAAGATTCTTCCAAGAATATACGTGTGTAGTATGTTCAATGTTCGTCGTCCAAAATACCAAAGACTGATATTTTTGGGTCACTCGGTATAGGAAGGGATATCAGGGATGTCAGGATGGAGAATACCCGTCTCCAGCAATCAAAACTATAAGGAGATTCCCAAGCTAAGTGCCAGAAATCTGCCTCTAGACAACAACACCTGTGACACGTAGAAGCGGGCAGTCTGCCAATTCGAAAAAATCTAGTAGGAATAAGATAAGCCTATAAAACATAGCTGGATCATTTTATTATTAATCGAGGGGGATACAGTCAAGTGGGAACTCATCACATCAGACTTACCTTCAAGGGAAAGATCTGGAATTAGGGATATCCATTTATCAAATATTGGCAATGGAGTTGAATAAACTTTGGCTGACCATAGGTGGGTGTATAACCCTGAGATCTGGCCTTTAGGTCCTTGAGCTTTTAAAATACTTATCAAGGGGTACTTAGAGGTGGTAGTTTCTGTGGACAGGAACTGGGCCGGTACGGCATGTCTGAGTTGAAGATGTCTATACCATTGTAACGGAGGGAGTTGGTGAGTCTCTTACAACTGTAGAAAAGTGAGAAATGAGCCATCGTGAAATATGTCATCCACCCTTGTCACCCAAAGTCCTTCCAGAATTGTGGCTCTGGAATAGTCTGTAGGGAGGGTAGATTAGGGTTATGCCACAAGGGCATTTCAGAAAGGGTGTCTTTATATTGTAAAAGACATTTAGACATTTGCCAGACCTCTAAGGCTACAATAAGCATGGGAAGTAGTGCGGATCTACCTGTAAATTCAGGATATTCCAAGAAGCTAATTAGACTTTTGCCCGCCACTAGAGAGGCCAGATAGCAATTAGTAACAGATACGGGGGGGTCTACTAGCCAGTCCCTCATACCGCGGAGCTGACCTGCCAGGTAGTACATATGTAGATATGAAAGTGATGGGTTAACATCTTTATCTATATGTCACATTACAGCCTTGATCTTTAAGTCCACTAGTGGAATAGTTTTATAAAGTATGGCAATTGACAGTTGTCTCATCAAATTACTGAAGTTAATTCTTTTTAGAAGCAGGTTTACACACATGGGAAATTAAAAGAACATCTTCAGGTCATTGATAAGACATGGATGAGATCACGATTGCCATTATTTGTGAAAAAATGTTAACATAAATGTCTTCTTTGCAGTTCTCTTTGTTTTTTAAGGACTATTCTTAAGGGTCTGTCCCTTTGACTTTATTCATATGCAGGCGGGTGGCTGTCTGCCAATGCCAGCTGCATGTGGGATCATTTGCATTGCACTTTGAGTACTTTTAAAGGGAATCTCTTCCTTCCTTTAGATCATCTATTTCTTTGGAGTCACAGCCATTTCTTCACACGGATTGTATGCTTTCTTTAATCTTTTTTCCGTTCTCTGTACAGTTTAACAAGCTACTAAGATTCAGCATTAGCAAGCTCCCGATGGCTATGAAAAGCAGCCTTTTTATAAGAGCTGACTTATTTTATACCCTTGGCTGGACACATGAGAGAGGATTTTGTAGAACACATATGCTGTTGCTGCTGCTTTTATTTTTTTCTTTGGATCCCAAGGTGTTAACAAGTAACTTGGAGGATTGTGTCCATCAGAGGGAAGTTTGACTGTACAAATCTGCTGCTCTCTTTTTGAGGTTCCTCTTGTATGTACTAAAGTCACTTTTTCCATAGGCCAGAGGTCTCTCTTTACTAATTTATAGTGCTTGAAAGATTGCACAGAAGAGTCTGTAAATTTTTAATGCTATCAAAGCTACCTTAATCTGTAAGCCTATTTATGTGACTTTCATTTAGATTTCGAAGATTTTGAAGAAATTTTGAAACTATTCCCCAGATTAAGAACGAAGATTAACACAGCCATTCTGCATTTTATGATTCACTTTTGCATTTTTTAGTACACAAGCATTAAAAGTCTTATTACAGGGTAAAGACCACAACTAGGGGAAACAGAAGACTCGAACAAATGCAGCAGGTAAGGTAAAACACATATAAATAGTGTACGATGATAATTATTTTCTGCTAGGAGTTCTTTAAAACTGCAGAAGATGAGAATCCAGGCCAATTTAACAGTCCAACTTACAGTATGTTCCAAGACAGTCAAAGCCTGGCAAAGATTCAGTTTGCTGCCCTAGCCCAGTATCTAGATCCCATGGCTTGATGGCACACCCCCTGGTAGCCCACACATGGGGCACCTGCTCCTTTCCCCCGTGGCTATGCACATGTGCCCTAAAAGTTATCATCAATGGTTAAGGATTCTACAGATTTCTCTATATTCAGGACATAAGTACTGACTTGGGGTATGAAATACATGATTAACTTTTATGACTTTCTCTCCCTGCAATAAATCATAGTGATGCCTAATGGAGAAGGCAATTCACGATGATGGTCTGCACTATATGTACGACGATATTGACACTGTCTTTTTTCAGTGCATGAACACCAGGGAGGCCAGAAATTGCATACAGGGCAGTTAGAATATTTTCATTCACAAATATATAGGGTATATAATATGAGTAACAGCAAGTACAGTAGTTGTGGGGCTACCCTTTGCATATGAGTATATTGTGATATTAAGTATATCAAAGAGCTTTTAAAGATATAAATGAAATAATCTAATGTACAGACTGACTGTGCCTTTTTGGGGGCAAATAAGGCTCAGAAAAGTCTGTTTTTAAGCCATTCACTTCTTTGTTTCCTATGGGTGTATGGTCACCCACAGAATTTCTGGGCCCCTCAATAAGATAAGATTTTGCACCCTACATCTATCCACCGATGGTTAGGCTAACTCCTATCTTATATTTGTGTATGGACAGCCTAAGGCCATGATCAGACGTGGCAGAATTTTTCCGCTGCAAATGTTGGCACAGATTTGGGGCAATTACGCAACGAATCTGCACCAATCTGCATATTTGACAGGTAATTCAGACGTTGCAGATATTACAGCGGACTTGCCGCAGATTTCAGTTTTTGCATTGCAAAGGCTGAAATCCGCAGTGAAATTCCGCTTCTTCTCCACAACATGAGCATGCTGCGGAGGGAAAATTCTGCACCGCAGCCTAAATTCCACACAGTTATTTTCCGCAATATCTGAACTAAGTTTCCTAAAAATGTATAGAAACAAATCTAAAAAACGGCTGCTGCAGAATTCCACTGCGGACTGTCCGGAGCGGAATTCCACAGCAATTCTGCCACGTGTGAATGTGCCCTTAGGGTTCTAGGAAATGTATATATTATATGTTGTACAGGTCAGACAACAGTGATTTATAGAACAGCATTTGTTTCTTGAAGAAGATGCACAGGAATAATTATTATTTTTAGAAATAACCAGGACTTCTAATAATATTCTAAGAAATATTTAACTAAAAGGTTGTTATCTAAAAATACTTTAATAAATTTTAAACCAAATATAGATGTCAGTATCAAGAAGCATTTATTCAGTGTCATATTGAGGTACATTTTTATTTTGGCCCAATAATCCTGAATAATCTCTAATCCACCTTTTATTTTTCCCTTAGTATTTTACTGTATTACTTATTTCTGTTATATACATATTCTGCAGAGCTGTGCAACAGAAGCGATGTACTCACATCAATATTACTAATAAAAGAAACATGATAAATAAGCAATTATATATATCGCAATATGATAATGGTAGGTGGGGGATCGTCTTTAGGAAGAGTTCTCGTTTCCCTAACTGCCATCCCTTTTCTGCGCATTACATAGTTTTCCTTTATTTCCTACTCTGCTTCTTCATTAACTCTCTCTCTCTCTCTTTGGTGCAATTAACTATAAATAGGTGGTATCGTAGTGTGAACGAAGAAAAAAAAATCTTGTTAGCCTTCCCTTTCTTTTATGAACATTTTAAGTAAGGCGAATAATATGCAAGAAAAGAACGTCTGCTTGCCAGTTTGCAAGTTCACCAGCTCTTCACAGGACAGACACACATCACTGACCAAACAGAAACAGTGTGAAAATGTAATAAGAAATGAGGAAACTAGACCAGTCATCTAATCTTTGGGAAATCACCAGGGTAAATGTATGTATAACACACCCAGCAGAGTTCTGCAAGGAGTGATTTTCTTTTTTTCAGTCCTTTTCTTTTCATTTCACAGTGTGTGTTTTGTAGTGAGCTGCTCCAGACATAGGGCATAGGGAACTCTCACGCCTCAACAACCCGCTGAGGAAAATCGGCACAAACAAAGTGCTGTGTGCAGCAGTCATGGCACAGACCAATATCAAAGAATTACGTTTTTGATCACAATTTCTCCTAAAAGCTTCTCCTGTTTGATGCAGATGTTAGGTGAAAAAAAGAAGCCAATAACTGCTTACACTGTCACCTATTTACCCAACCCTGTTAAACCCCTTATGTTATAAATCCATAGATTCTTTTGGCCAAATCCCTTTGAAGATAGTTTGCTTTTGTTCTTTTCCAAACTTGATGCCATTTTTCACAGGCCTATTTGTATTCAGTCTCTGTAGATAATGCCACCCACAATTCCATATGAGAGAAAGAGTTTACTAGTAAAGACTATTGCCGTACAGTAATAAAATAACTTCTTTAGAAGATCTGTGTATATATGGGGCCATGAAAGCAGTACGAGATGAAAATAGAATTAATACATGTATATGGCAGTACATTATCCTTCTCTTATGGGTTTCAAGGACAGTCTTGTACGATACTTTAAGGATTTCTGTTACTATGAGATGATGAGCAAATTACACACAAATACAATATTTTAACTGCTTATGTACAACTAAGATTAACAATACCAGTCTACCATGGTAGACTAACAAAGATTTACCACAACAGATTTACAAAGTCTAATTTATAGGATAAATTAATTCCTGAAGGGTTTGGTCATTACTGGATTTATTGTCAGGGGAAATGTAGTATAACATGCTGGCTATTTAAATAAATAAATGTAATACATCAACAGACCCAGTCCACCGCAGTCCTCCGCTTTGGCTTATAGGAGGAATCCTTATTATAGGGCTCCCCTTTATGACGTCAATATGCCCTAAAAGGACACACAGATTGGGCTTGTCCTGATAAGACAACCCCTTTAAAGTGCTATTTTTCAGTATATAGTATTACTGCCTGATGAAGGACCAATTTGGTCTGAAACCTTTCTTCTATATGGGACTGTTGTGAACTTATGATACCAGCAGATTTATAGATGTACTGTCATGGATGATTTTTCAATATAAAGCACAGAAATACATTACAATGTTGGTTTCCTGTTTCTACCTGCTAATTTAACTTCTAGAAGAAGTCTGCCTAAAAAGGGTTGATGGCTATTGTTTAGGATCGTATACACTATCGGGAAAAGTTTTGCTGCTGATGTTGGTTAGGGCATGTACATCAGACAATATTATTATTCTTGCTAATGTGTTCTTCATACAGAAAAACATATTATGATACCATTATGAATCAGCTGTTACACGTGCAGGTATGACGTTGAGATTGCATAATTTTTTGTGTGCCATTTTGCTACTAGGAATATGGAACTGTAGCTGTAATGTGCGGCTCTTACATAGGGCAGCATATTAAGCTGACTGATCCGCTTTATTGTCCACAATTTCATTGTTAGGCCCAAAATTCTGTGCTGATTATTTTCATAATATATCTGTATAGGGGAGGTCTTTTTCCAGACTTGATAAATGATGATTCTGGCTGCATGCAGTGACCACAAAGGGGCAATAGCTGCTTATGACTAGTATTGAATTCAATAGGAGCTGTAAAAATATGTATGCAAGTGAGTTCCCCCAAATAAAGGCTGCAGTGTCACTGCAAGCAGAAGAAGCAGTTCAGTGCTGAGCCCACTCCCACCACAGGCCTCAGAGAAGTCGCCTACCCTGCCCCTACAGTACGCAATACTCCACTATATGCAAACCTACTATATGTGTCTCCATGATTACATACTGCAAACAAAACCCTGTGTGTAGTCAGATCCAGCAGTCATCTGTTATTCCACAGCCTCTGCCTTCCTTTGCTCTCTTTGCTAACCTACAAGAGGGAGCAGATGGGGAAGAGGGGGAAAGTAACACATGCCTGCAGGATCAGCCGACAAAAATCTGTAACCATGGAGATACAAAGTTCTGCATAGGAGCGGTTTACACAAAAGGGTAGGATAATTTGAATCAAGGCTACTTATTAAGTTGCGGAGGTACGGTTATTAGACATCATATTATATTATACATAAATTGTGTTCAGCACGTACTCTAATCCTGAAATGAATGACTGAATAAATGACTTTCTGCTACTGTACTATCAACTATTCTAAAATTACCCCTCATGGGAGGTAGCATGCAGGCTTAAAAATACATATTGTGCTCTTGATCATAATGTTTATATCATTTGCTGTTGGTTCCCCTTTTCATTATCTAGAGGAGCATGCTACAATATAATCTGTCACTTCAATACAAACCCAAGTTCACACTGATGGAAACTACCAGATCTACGAGTTTATGCATTTGCATTTATTGGAATTATTGCTCATTTTGTTTGCCATAAAAAACTAACCTCTGTAACAGAGAATTTATAAACTGGAGGAAAAACAAATTAGAGTTAAATGCTCTTATACTTTGTAATGCTCGACATTTATTTTTAAGGACAGTTTATCTCTACTTTCCGCTTTGTTCTCTACTTGACGGTTTCATTTTTATTGTAAAGAGGTGTGCACTAAAATTACACAAACTACGCTATTCACTAACAATTATGTACCTCACCAATTCAACATAGACCTTGTCCATGGATGCGCTATGTGTAAACAAGGCACATGGTCTGTGTGACCAACAGGAGTGGTGCAAGGGGATTTAAAGCCCAAGTCCGTGCGTGCAGTTAACCTGTGGTTACCTCAGTGATAATATCTTGTCGCCAATTGACCTTCATTATAACAAGGGTAGTCCAAACCGGACAACCTCTTTAGCGCCCACCATTGTGTAAACTTGTATTAATTATGTCACTTTAAAGGGGAATGGAGTTTCCCATTGTAGTTGTTTATTAGGGAGTTTTTAAGATTCTGTAATGAATAATCTCTTGTCTGCATCCCTTGTTAAAGAGAATCTGTATATTTTATTTTGTCATCATATGTGAATGGTGTGGAACCAACCCCTGGGACCCGATTGAGCCCAAGATCAAATACGAGATACAGTAATAACAGACAATGCGTACAGACAAGAGGGATGTTGTGTTTGGTAAAACCTTGAAGGGGCCGTGGTACTTGGGAGTTCCTTCATTCTTGCGATCTGTGTGGGTATGAGCAGTCGGATCTGCATTGATCGCACATAGATGGCATATCCCCTTAAAGCAGTGGCGTGAATATATTTAGCCCATTGTTTAGGAACATATTACATGGCCTGCTAGAGACGTTGTATCTACAGTGTTGTCACTCGCATAGAAGACTAGTGCTTGCACCATGTATTCATGTATGTTACTAGCAAGTCCAAGGGTGAAGAACAAAGTGTCCATGAGCAGAAATGATGAGTTGATTGTAAGGTAAGCATATCAAGGTGTTACAATGGCAATAGACTTGTCTCTCACTACCAAAGTTTTGCTTTAATATACAGCTGTTTCCACTACTACTTTTTCTTGAATTATGTTAAGTTAGACAATTTGTCCTACCAATTCTAAATAATCTTGCGCCATCCAGTAAAAAACAACTTATACATTAAGCGTATACTTTTTTTTAACATTGGAGGCTATGGGTGACCAAAAAAAATCAGAATTGTGTGTATATTTTATTTGTGGAATATTGCAAATATTATGTGCAAATATGGAAGGTTTTATGCATATATCTATTACTTAGTAGAATTGCAATCAAATAAATTCATCTTATAACTATAAGATAATTGTACCCATTTGACTAGTTGTTTTGAGAAAATACATTTCTAGACTGCTTAACCAGTATCCAAAATGTTAGCTATTGCAATGCTTGAGAAGTGCTTACACCCTGACACCGCAAAGTGACCCTTGGCTAATACTGCCCATAACATGCTATTTTATGCCCTAGTGACAGAAGTAACAGATGAATGGATCGCCTCCTCTGGGTCAAGGGTAATTCATTGGTCATGTCAGGGTAAAGTTTGCACTGAGAGGTCATAGAGTAAATATACAAGGAGAAAGAGTGATAGGAATTTGATTGCAAATCGAGCCAATTAAACTGTGCAAAATGGTTGAACCTAACCCCCAAACTGCTAAGGAAGAAAAGCTGGCCAAATTATTAGCGGGAGCTTTTCTATTTAATTTGCTTTTCAGACAATATTAGCTGAACAAAGAAACAAAGGAACAATACTTTTCTACATAAGATAAGCGTAGACCAGGATACTGTCCTTATCTTTATAGTGTTTGCTATTTCCATATTAAATAAATTAGTCAGTGAGCCTCAGTGACTATGTGGTCTTCATCCTTCATTTTTATTGGCTTTCTTGAAGATTATTTGATAAAGCTGTTAGAAACAAAAAAACACTACATTTCATTAGAAAATGTGTCCCGCTGACAGCACACTATGCTAGGTAACATTGCTACAGCCCCATATCAGGTTTGATAGTCCTACAGCTTCGGACTATCAAACCTGAAATGGGGCTGTAGCAATGTTCAGCATTTCCTTGTCCCAAAATGAGTAAAGAATCCCATTATAAGACTATGCATGTATTTTTTTTTCTTCATTGCTTTATTTGCTTTATAATACAGAAAGTATAATAAGAGTTTAGAGACTTATTATATGTACATAATCCTGATTGCACAAGCACCGGACAATCCCCATGGGATTCCTGTGACTGATTCGGATTCTGGTGAATAGCGACCACCGCTTTAAAGCTTTAATGACCAGGCCAATTTTCATTTTTGTTCAACTGGGCGTCTTTTACTTTTTGACCAAGTGGGCGTTGTACCAATCAGCGTCATACACTTCTCCCCATTCAGTTACACAGCACATCGCAATATAGCTATATCGCTATGTGCAGCCACATAAACACACTATAACGTTACTGCAGTTTCCTGACAATGAATATACATTACCTCCAGCAAGGTCTTGATGTGTATTCAGAATCCTGACCACTTCTGTAGCGTCTCTGTGATATTTACAGCAAGGCAAGCGTAATCTCACAGGATTACGATGTAACCTGTCATTTAAAACGAGATCACGCTTGCCTTGCTGCAAATATCACACAGGGAGTGAGGATTTGACCCAAAAATTGTATCTCCTGCACCCCAAACACACATTTTTCGGTTTCTGCAAAGAGTTTGTTTTTCCGAAGGGCCTGGAGCACCTTCTTGACATGCTCAATGTGGGAGGACCAGTCCTTGGAAAACACAAGTATATCATCAAGGTGCACTACAAGAATTACCCCCAGATAGTCTCTTAAAATCTAATTTATGAAATTCTGGAAGACCGCGGGAGCATTACACAACCCAAAGGGCATGACGAGATATTTGAAATGACCTTCGGGCGTGTTAAACGCAGTCTTCCACTCATCCCACTCTCTGATCCGGATAAGGTTATAAGCCCCCCGAAGATCGAACTTAGAGAAACATTGGGCCCCCTGAACCTGATTGAAGACATCAGGAATCAAAGGAAGGGGATATTGGTTCCTTACAGTTATCTTATTTACACTTCGGTAATCGATGCACGGCCTAAGACCACCATCCTTCTTCCCCACGAAGAAGCCAGCACCTACCGGAGAAGTAGAGGGGCGAATGTAACCCTTGGCCAGGCTTCCCTGGATATATTCTCTCATGGCTTCAAGTTCAGGACAAGAGAGATTAAATATCCTACCTTTAAAGAATTTAGCTCCTGGTACCAAGCGCAATCGTACGCTCTATGAGGAGGTAACTCTTCGGAGGCCTTTTTAGAAAAGACATCCGCGAAGTCCTGAATAAACTCAGGTAGAGTGATACCCTCCTCAGCGAGAGAAACCAAATTAATAGAAAAACAGGACGTCATGCATTCATTACCCCATTTAGTAAGATCACCAGTATTCCAGTTAAAAGTGGGATTATGTGTCTGCAACCAAGGGAGGCCTAACATTAAATCGGACGATAACCCCTGCATCACTAACACAGAACACTGCTCCAAATGAATGAAGCCAACAATGAGTTCAAAAACAGGGGTATGCTGCATAAAGTAACCATTAGCAAGCGGAGTGGAGTCAATGCCCACTACCGGGTCACTTAGGCGCGGAAGTTTTCCGGCTGCTTATTCTTGCACCTGGGACAGGAGTTCAATTGATGCTTGTCATCCCCACAGTAGAAGCAGAGACCATTCTTCCAGCGGAAATCTCTACGTTGTTGGGGAGACACGGAGGCCCCAAGTTGCATCTGTTCATCAGAGTTCTCCGTGGAAGAACGAAGCTGCGGAACCTCTGGAGCCATCATAGGGGAGTCAGAGGTGAAGGCACCAGAACGTTCAAGTCGTCGTTCCCTGAGACGTCGGTCAAGACGTACCGCTAAAGCCATAGCCTGATCTAGAGAGTCAGAGGTGGGATAGTTAACTAACTAGTCTTTAATGGAGTTCGACAGACCCAATCTAAACTGGCACCTCAAGGCAGGGTCATTCCACCGAGAAGCTACACACCACTTCCTAAAGTCAGAACAGTACTCCTCAACTGGTCTCTTACCCTGACGTAAGGTCACCAGCTGACGCTCGGCAAAGGCAGTCTTGTCAGTCTCGTCATAGATGAGCCCGAGAGCAGAAAAAAAAAGGTCAACATAAGAAAGTTCAGGGGCGTCAGGAGCCAAGGAGAAGGCCCATTCCTGGGGGCCGTCCTGGAGCAGGGACCTAATTATACCCACTCGCTGGCTCTCAGAACTTGAGGAGTGGGGTCTTAATCGGAAATAGAGTCTACAACTCTCCCGAAAAGAGAAAAAAGTCCTCCGGTCCCCTGAGAACCGGTCAGGCAACTTGAGGTGGGGTTCAAGAGGTGAGGTGAAGGATACTACCTGGGTAGCATTACGCTGGTTGACCCTCTGAGCCGGGTCTTGGACCTGTAGGGAGAGACCCTGCATTTGCTGAGCCAGGGCCTCAAGGGGATCCATAGTAGAGTTAGGGACCAGGGTAAGAAAAGGTATAGGGCCTGTGATTATGTAATAAATCGGGGTAGGGAAACGACAGATGAGCCCTAATCTACCCGCAACTCAGTCCCTGCCTACTTGCAAGGCCCGTCCTAAGTGACGGCGTACAACTGGGCGACGGTCCCTACGCTCAGTAAGTGCAAGACAGACAACATAAGACAAGGGCACACAGAAGCAAAGGGGAAATAGGGGCAGTTGCCCACGGAAAACCGTGAGCAACAGGCAGTGGTGAACGAGCCAAATCAAACCAGGAAAGTACGTAGTAGCAAAACAGAGCAGGAGAATAGTTAGGCAAGCAAGGGTCAAACAGTTACAGCGGTCAATCAGGTAAATAGCAGGAATAGCAGAGCCAGGAAACAAGAAAATCACAGGCAAGGAACATACTGCAAGTGAGGGTATAAATAGACCAAGGGCGGGAGCTAGAACCGTCAGGCCAAGCTGTGATAGGTTCTCCCTCTCCTCAGCCTGCAAGCCTGAGTGGTAACAGATCGCGTCACTCTAGCAGACCTTGGAGCTGATGAAGGCTGATTAACCCCGGGCGTCGACACAGAACCTGTGTCAGGCAAGCCCTTTACACAATTACTTCAGAAAGCTGGAATAATTGTATTGATAAATCTCCCCAAATTGTATGAATTGGTACTTGTGCTGGCAAACCTGATAAATCGTAAAAAATACATGTTACCATGCCTGGTATGCACTGTTGCACTGTATATATGTTCTTTTTTCTCCTAAATCGGCACTGTTGCATGTATGTGGTGCTGCAACCTTACAAGTAATAAGAGTCTTCTGGGTGAGAGTTGCAGGGGATGTGTACAGAACTGGTTAGGCCCAGGAAGAGCCTGGTGCTGGCAGGGGACGGATGGTAGTGACGTTGATATTCTGGGTCTACCAGCCGCACTACAACGCTAACAGGAGGGGCCAGAGGGGAGCCAATAAAAGAAAGAGGATTTACAACAATAAGGGTATGTGCACACACACTAATTACGTCCGTAATTGACGGACGTATTTCGGCCGCAAGTAGTGGACCGAACTCAGTGCAGGGAGCCGGGCTCCTAGTATCATAGTTATGTACGATGCTAGGAGTCCCTGCCTCTCCATGGAACTACTGTCCCGTACTGAAAACATGATTACAGTACGGGACAGTTGTCCTGCAGCGAGGCAGGGACTCCTAGCATCGTACATAAGTATGATGCTAGGAGCCCGGCTCCCTGCACTGTGTTCGGTCCGGGACTTGCGGCCGAAATACGTCCGTCAATTACGGACGTAATTAGTGTGTGTGCACATACCCTAAGAGGCAGAGCAGGAGAACCGTGTGTGGGGTTATACCTGAGTACTGTTGGTCTGTCTGGAGCTGTTGGTCTAAAATGAAGTTAGACCGGGACCTGGTTTCCATTGATAGCGAGCTTGTACTCATGTGTTGTGGCGGAGCAGACTGAATGCTGCAGCTGCAATGGTGGTAAACTGGAGGTCAGGAGACGTTACATGGTCCCACGTGGAGCTGAGAAGGAGGCCATCTCAGGGGCGTAACTAGGAAAGACTGGGCCCCATAGCAAACTTTTGACTGGGGCTCCCCCTCCCCTGGGTGTCACACAACCCCCCCCCCCTTGTATATAGTGCCTTTTTTACAAACCCCCCCTTTTGAGGACGCCATACAGCCCCCCTGTAGATAACGCCATACAGCCCCCTTTGTAGATATCTACAGAGGGGGCTGTATGGCGCTATCTACAGAGGGGGCTGTATGGCGTTATCTACGGGGGAGCTGTATGGCGTTATCTACGGGGGAGCTGTATGGCGTTATCTACGGGGGGACTGTATGGCATTATCTACGGGGGGACTGTATGGCGTTCCCTACAGGGGGGACTGTATGGCGTTCCCTACAGGGGGGACTGTATGGCGTTCCCTACAGGGGGACTGTATGGCGCTATCTACAGGGGGTTTGTATGGCACTATCTACAGGGGGTCTGTATGGCGCTATCTACACAGGGGCTGTATGGTGCTATCTACAGGGGGGCTGTATGGCGTTATCTACAGGGGGACTGTATGGCGCTATCTACAGGGGGGACTGTATGGCGATATCTACTGGGGGGACTGTATGGCGTTACCTACAGGGAGTCTGTTAGCCGGTAGGGAACGCCATACAGCCACCCCTGTAGGGAACACCATACAGCCCCCCCTGTAGGGAACGCCATACAGCCCCCCTGTAGGGAACGCCATACAGCCCCCCCTGTAGGGAACGCCATACAGCGTCCCCCCCTGTAGGGAACGCCATACAGCGTCCCCCCCTGTAGGGAACGCCATACAGCATCCCCCCCTGTAGGGAACGCCATACAGCCCCCCCCCCTGTAGGGAACAACATACAGCGTCCCCCCCTGTAGGGAACGCCATACAGCGTCCTCCTTCCCAAAAAAATGCGACCTACAATGTGTCCTAATAAAAGACATGTATCCCCTATAAACACAGGATAGGGGATACATGTGTGATCGCCTGCAGTGATAGGGAGAACGGGGGACTGAAGTTCTCCATGACTAACCTCTGACTTCCGGCGTCTGCGCAGCTCACTAAAAAAAGGAAAGGAGCGCTGGTCACGTATGCGCACAAGCGGGACCGGCGCTCCATTCATTTCTCCGGAGCTGCCGACACAGACCCCGGAAGTCCGAGGTTTGTGATGGAGAACTTCAGGGGACTTTCAGTCCCCCGTTCTCCCTATCGCTGCAGGCGATCACACATGTATCCCCTGTCCTGTGGATAGGGGATACATGACTTTTGTTTAATGGCAGAGCGGGGAGATACCTCCCTGCGTTGCCGTAGTGTTCAGTGGCGTCCCGCTGTAGCAGCCATAGCGGCTGCTAGCGGAGCCTCCGGCCATGGTGGGGGCCCGTGCCGGCGGGCTCCGTACCAGCCGCTACTGCTGCTACGGCGGTAGTTACGCCACTGGGCCATCTACTGAAAAGTGAGTGAATCCTTTAGGGAAGCAATACGGGTAGACACATACACAGCTTAAACACTGCGGATTTTCCACAATGGATTTCAATGCGGAAAATTCGCAACATAGGATAGTAACAGCAATGTGGATGGGATTTGAACAGATCTCATCCATACACACACAGCGGAAAAAAAATCTGTTGAAAAACCAGCAACAAACAGACAGGACGGGATGTCTATTCACAATCCCTGCACTTCGTTAACGTTTGTTTGGTACTTACAGCAGAGCAAAGCATAATCTCGCTGTAACCTGTCATTTACAGCGAGATATCGCGAAATTACGCTTGCTCTGCTGTTAAATACCAAACATACGTTTACGAAGTGCAGGGATTGTGAATAGACATCCCGTCCTGGCTGGAAGGAATGTCTAGTCACTGTCTAATCACTTCAGTAACGTTTTTATGTCAGTATAAGACCGCACATCGTGAACAACCCAGTGTCACTATACGCTGTCTAAATGAATGGAGAGAACTGCATGACGCTGATTGGTCAGCGTCATACACTCCTCTGTACAACGCCCACTTGGTCTAAAGTAAAAACACGCCCACTTGGGTATTAAGAAGCTAATTAGCATAATGCTAAAATCGCTCCTAATGTAGTGAAAATAGATTGTTTTTCAAAATAAAAAGCACTGCTGTCACCTACATTATAGCGCCCATCTCCTTATGTAGGAGATAGGGCACTTATAATGTGGTGACAGTCTCTTTAAGCATTATTTGCCTCTTAAATTATATATAACAGTTACACTTTGTGGGCCATTGTAATATTAAAAGTGTTCAGTAAAATGTACCTGTTCACCATTCATTTGGTCTGTGATTATGTTTTCTTAAAAGGAACCACTCCAGTATCCCCACGTTGCATACAATTACTGTCTTTAATGGACAGAACCATTATAACAGTTTTTCTTAACAAGCAGAAATCAATGTGAAGCTTTCTATTTTTAAAAAGTACCATGAAACATCTGTTTGAAATAAGCTAAAAATGTACAGCAATTTGAACTTCAGATTTTTGTGCAGCAAAAGGACATATTTACAAGTTAGTAGATACTAAAGTTATGCAGAGCGGTTTATCAAGGACAAATTCTCAACATACACAGATGTAAGCTTATGTTTTCTATCCATACATTTTTTTTTAACATCTTTGAGGTGTGCTGCTTAATGGGTATGTCCATTTTTTTTTTTTTATCACTCTAATGCATCTAAAATAAAAAGGAGGCAACTTTACAAATAGTATTAATTAAAAATACCATTTTGTGTATACAGTCCTGGTCAAAAGTTTTGAGACTGACATAAATTTTGGTTTTCACAAGGTTTTTTGCTTCGGTGTTTTTAGATCTTTTAGTCAGATGTTCCTATGGTATACTGAAGTACAATTATAATTCGCCCTGGCATGCTGGGTATCAGCTTCTGAGCCAAATCCTGACTGATGTCAACCCATTCTTGCCTAATCAGAGCTTGGAGTTCATCACAATTTCTGTGTTTTTATTTGTCCACCCACTTTTTGAGGATTGACCACAGGTTCTCAATGGGATTAAGATCTGGGGAGTTTCCTGGCCATGGACCTAAAATGTCAATGTTTTGTTCACGGAGCCACTTAGTTATCCCTTTTGCTTGTGACATGTTGCGCCATCATGCTGGAAAAAGCATTCTTCATCACCAAATTGCTTCTGGATTGTTGGGAGAAATAGCTCTTGGATGATGTTTAGATACCTTTATTTATTCAACGGAAGTGTTCTTGGACAAAATTGTTAGTGAGACGACTCCCTTGGATGAAAGGCAAGCCCACACATGAATGGTCTTAGGATGCTTTACTGCTGGCATGACACATGACTCATGGTAGCGCTCACCTTTTCTTCTCCAGAAAATCATTCTTCCAGATGTCCTTAACAGTCTGAAGGGGGCATCATCAGAGAAAATAACTTTACCCCAGTCCTCTGCAGTCCAATACCTGTACTTACTGCAGAATGTCAGTCTTTCCTTGATGTTTTTCTTGGAGAGAAGTGGCTTCTTTTCTGCCCTTCTTGACACCAGGCCAGCCTCCAAAAACCGTCCTCCCAATGTGTGTGCAGATGCACTGACACATGTCTGCTGCCATTCCCTAGCATGCTCTGCACTGGTGTTGAACTGATCCCGTAGCTGAATCCTCTTTAGGAGACGGTCCTTGCACTTGCTGGACTTTCTTGGGTGCTTTCTTGGGTTCTTTACAACAATTCAACCGCTCTCCTTGAAGTTCTTGATGATCCAATAAATGGTTGATTTAGGGGCAATCTTACAAGCAGCAAAGTCCTTGCCTTTAAAGCCATTTTGATGCAAAGCAATGACGACTGCACGTGTTTCCTTGGAGGTAACCATGGTTAACAGAAGAAGACAATGATTTGAAGCACCATTCCCTTTTTTAAAACAACCGGTCTGCTCTTATAATTAAATTAGCATGACAGAGTGATATCAGCTGCCTTGTCCTCGTTAACACCTTCTCCTGAACCTCTCTCCTGAGAAGATAACTGAAATTATGTTAACAGATCATTTTGTGTCAGGGCTGAAATGTAGTGGAAATGGGGTTTTTGTGATTAAGTTCATTTTTACTGCAAGGAATGACTTTGCAATTAATTGCAATTCATCTGATCACTCTTCATAACAATCTAGAGTTAATGCAAATTGCCACTATGAAAACTGAAGCAACAAATTTTGTGAAAACCAAAATTTGTGTCAGTCTCAAAATTTTCGGCCAGGACTGTTCATCTACCATGCAGACCTATGTGGTAAAACAAATAAACAAGCCTGTGTATTGTCTGATCCTGCAGTCATGTATTACTCTACTCCCTCTTTTTGCTTACTACAAAAAGAGGGAGCAGATAAAAGGGAGTAAAACATGACTGCAGGAGGAGCCCCACGCAGTGAGGTGGAGCTTAAACAGAGCTGCGGTGCAACGCGAAATGTCTATGAAAAGGACAGAAACAGGGGAGCGCTGCACACACCTGTTTCCGTCATTTCCATAGACTTGGAATGGAGTGGCAGCGTGCATGCTGACCGCCGCTTCTTTCAAATCCGGCGTTTTAGGAACCCAATCCAGTGACTAGGGCAAGTAGGAGAGGCTACACTAGGTAAGATTTCTTCCTCATTTCCTTTTTGTTGTCTGTCACTGGTTCCTGTTTCACGGTCCAAGCCTTTCTGGTTTTGGGATTTGCTGCCAATTTCAATCACCAATCTCTGCTCTCACGGTATCAGATTCTGGTAATCTGCTCATGAAGCTACTGTCCATTTCCGAGTATCTGCTACCTCTAATTTCAGAACTTCTTGATTGCATTCAAGTAGTGGGACTCTTTTCAAAATTAGATCTTAAAGGTGCTTACAATCTCATTCAGATGCGTGAAGGGGATGAATGAAAAAAGGCTTTTAGCACTAGTGATTGACCTTTCCAGTACCTAGTGATGCCTTTTGGCCTCAGTACTGATCCAGTCGTTCTTCAAGAATTTGTAAACAACATTTTTTGTGATATTCAATATGTCTGTTTAGTCATCTACTTGGATAATATCCTTGTCTTCTCCCCAGAACTTTCCACACATCATGAACATGTGTGTGCTGTATTATTGCAACCAAGTGAGAATCACCTCTATGCTAAACTTGAGAAGTGCCTTTATGAGTAAGCTTGCTTGCCTTTTTGGGGTTATACCAACCAAAGACTTCAAATGGATACAGATAAACTGTAGGCTGTATAACTGGCTATGTTATCAAGGATTAAAAGCTATTCAACTTTTCATGGGCTTTGCTAATTTCTATGCACAGTTTATTCCTTTTTTCTCCTCTCTAGTGGAACCACCAGGAGTTCAATTCACCTCCAAATTCTGGTGTGCACTCTATGCACTCAAATGGAGCGGATTAATAAAATACTTGAGTTTAAGTCCTTGTTCACACAGCATGTACTGGACGCGTTTTTGTCGCATTTTACGTGCCGAAAAACACGTCAGAAACGCGTCAAAAACACATGCTTTAAGCTTCCCATTGACATCAATAAGATAACGCACATATGACGCAGTTTTTTTACGCTCGCGTGTTTAAAAAACTCGTCGTATAAAAAAAGAAGCGTCAGGTCAATTCTTGGCGCATAAAACGCGCCTAATTCCCATAGTCAATGGGAGTCCTAATTACGTGCCCAAAAAAGCATAAAAAAACGCTTAGCAAAAACGCTAGCGTTTTTTAATGTTTTTACACCGGTTTTTTTTAGCGCCGTGTGAACAAGGCCTTATATTAGGAAGTTTGACTCATAACAGAAAGGCAACTGGGTAGATCTTATATCAAGGGCAGAATTCGCCTTCAACAATAACGTCAGAGAATCCCCTCAGAATTCTCCCTTTCCCATCAAATATGCGCAGCATCTTAAGGTACCTCTCCAATACTTCGTACCAAGCTTGCTCCACGAGTTTTGTGTCCTTATACCATTCAAAAGCAAATGAATCCGGTATGGTACAAGCTCACATTTCTGCATCCTCACACATATCAAATTCATTTCATGTCTCTTCTTAAACCACTAGTTCTCAATCGCTTCTCCAAAGAGTCTTCTGGTTCCTCATCTGCTTCTATTGTTCTTAAAGGGTTATTCCCATCTCCATAGTTATTTTTTATTTTATTTAGAACATCATGCTATAGAAAAAATAATATATTGCACATCTCCATGTGTTTCTCCTACCATGATTTCCTCATCATCCATGCACATTTCCCTGCTTCCCGTTTCTCTTCTTCTTTAGAAATGTGGGCGCGACGCTTCTTCTTCCTTGGCATGACCAGCAAGCGGCGCTGTGATAACCACACAGCACAGCTTTCCTCTACATACGCGCTTCCGACTCTACTATCTAAAATATTGATAGCAGCATCGGGCGTAGAAATACTTTTTATACATGCCCTACGTACATGCTGCACTGTGACACTGTGCTTGCTCCAAAGTACACAATGTTATCTCTATATTTTCTTATAGAGAAAACACTGAATCTGAGCAAGCACAGTGTGGTCCCATTGATTTACATAGAAGGAGATAGAGCTGGCCGGCATGTAAGCTAGTTCGCATGTGTAATCTATGCACACTCCCAAGACCCGGCAAGAAGCATAGAAAATGACACAGAGGAAACAGCGCCAGCGCAGCGACCTCTGGTGGATTGTGGTAGTGGCCGTATCTATAGGTGATGACAATCAAACAAAGAAGAAAATATGGGTTGTACAGCATTGAATATCTGGCAAATACTGGATCATTAGAAAATGAAGGTATTTACAAAGATGCTTCAATTTACATTAGGGATACATTGGACTTTGATCATTAAGATGGGAATACCTCTTTAATGCAGAATTTGATGTTAATGAGATTTTGGATGTAAAAAGAACCAGGGGAAAGCTATTGTATCTTGTTGACTGGAAGAATTTTGGGAGCCTATAGAAAACAGTAATGCTCCTTTATTGGTCCGTAACTTCTATCGACAATTTCCTCACAAGACGAAGAAGAGGGAGAATAAGAATGGGGTGCTGCCAAGGTCAGCCGCCGTCCCGCTCGGTCTCCCCAGCCATACCGCTGTCGCTACCACTCCCCTTCTGTGTCCCCTGCTTTCCACGCATGCGCATACTGCCCTTTTCTTAATAGGCCAGCACGTGCCAAAAAGTTGTTCCTCCATTAATGCCACCTTCTTCCAGGCTATTTAAGGATCCATTTCTCTGTGCCTGAACAATTAGGGTATGTTCACATGCAGAGTTTTCAGGCGTATTTCGGGGCGTAAACGCCTCAAAATACGCTACCTAAACGCCTACAAACACCTGCCCATTGAAATCAATGAAAAAAACTGCGTTATGTTCAGACGGGGTGTTTGTTTATGCTGCGGTTTTTAAAAAAATGGCGCATAAAAAAAGGCAACGTAAAAGGGAGAATGTCACTACTTCAGCTGTTTTTCATTGTGTCAATAGAAAAACAGCTCCAAAAAAAGTCTAGAACAAACGCCTCAAAAAACGGCTGAAAATCAGATGTTGTTTTCTATGAAAAAGGCTCGGTAATTTTCAGCCGTTTTTACTTGTGTGTGTGAACATACCCTCTGGTTGCTTAGTGTATATTTATTGCTTTTTCTACCCTTTAGGGTATGTGCACACGCTTACTAAAAAACGTCTGAAAATACGGAGCTGTTTTCAAGGAAAAACAGCTCCTGATTTTCAGACATTTTTTAAGCAAATTCACATTTTTCGCTGCGTTTTTTACAGCCGTTTTCTATAGAGTCAATGAAAAACAGCTCCAAAAACGGCTCAAGAAGTGACATGCACTTCTTTTTCGCGGCCATTTTTTTACGCGGACGTTTTGAAAAACGGCCGCATAAAAAACGCCCCGTTGGAACAGAATGCCGTATTTCCCATTGAAATCAATGGGCAGATGTTTGGAGGAGTTATGCTTCCGATTTTTCAGCCATTTTTCGGGCCAGTTACGGCTCTAAAAACGCCGAAAACATCCCGCATGAACATACCCTTACTGTTACTGACCTGGCTAGTTCCTGACCACATATATTGTCTGCTTGTCCATTGATTACGCATTTGCGTTGCATGTCCTGACCTCTGCCTTACTCTTGTTTCAACTGTACCTCACCAGCCCTGACCATTTGCCTGTCTTACTATGCACTCTGCCCGCTGACTTGGTCCTGATAATCGGTTACGTCTACACCACTAGTCGTCTCTTGCTAAGCTATGCTGGGGTAACGACCTGGAAAATTCCCCACAACTAATTTCAGATCCCTGTACAGAGGTAAAAGGGTGAGTACCTTGGAACTCCTTAGACGCCGTTCCCGGGTTCAGATCAAGTCAAATTCGTGGCAACCATATTCACTACTTCAGGTATGTGACATAGGTTTTGAACTAACAAACTCCATGCAGATGCTAAGCCTTCGCATGCCACAACAGTGGTTACCAGGACTTAATGCAGTCTAAGACTCTGTTTTTTTTTTTGTTTTAAGTTAAGATATTACAAATTATGGTTCTCATGCCTACTTTCATGTCATCAGCTTAAAGTTGAGCTCTGTGCCATAGACATTATTCCTTTTAGATTCCCCACAACAATTTGAAGAGTGAAAGATGCGTCAGACTGGGTCCAGTCAATGCACTAATCAATAAATATTAACCCCTTAGTGACGAGCTTATTCTGGGCCTTAAAGGGAACCTGTCATCAGCATATCACCTATTAAACTTTACTCACCCCTCGCTGGCCGCTGCTATCAAAAGTTCATTGCCGTTATCCCCTCTCCTAAACTCCTCCTCTGACCGAATCGCATTCTAAGAGCCATAACTTTTTATTTTTCCGTAGATATAGCTGTGTCACAGCTTGATTTTTGTGAGACGAGTTGTATTTTTTAATAGAACAATTTTGGGGTACATTTAAATTATGGATTAACTTTTATTAACTTTATTGGGGGGGGGAATAGAAAAAACAGCTATTCAGCCATTCTTAATTTGCATTTTAAGTTTACGCCATCTACCATGTGGTATAAATAACATAATAACTTTATTCTCTGGGTCAGTATGATTGCAGCAATACCAAATTTATATGTTTCCTGTTTATGTTTTACTACTTTGGCACAACGAAAACACTTTTTTGTAAAAAATATATATATATTTGTTCCGCCATGACCAAGCTGTATGAGGGCTTATTTTTTGCGAGATCACATATGACTTTTTGTTTGCTTTTTATTGTGTTTTTTGGCAGGTGGGATGAACATAAAACAGCAATGCAACGGGTTAAATAAGGTGATAGCTTTATAGCTTGGGTCGTTACGGATGCAGTGATACCAATTATGTGTAGCTTGTTTTATTTTTCATTTTTAAATGTAAAAGTTTTTTATTTGTTTCACTAAGGGACTTAAAGAGGCTCTGTCACCAGATTTTGCAACCCCTATCTGCTATTGCAGCAGATAGGCGCTGCAATGTAGATTACAGTAACGTTTTTATTTTTAAAAAACGAGCATTTTTGGCCAAGTTATGAGCATTTTTGGCCAAGTTATGGCCATTTTTGTATTTATGCAAATGAGGCTTGCAAAAGTACAACTGGGCGTGTTGAAAAGTAAAAGTACAACTGGGCGTGTATTATGTGCGTACATCGGGGCGTGTTTACTACTTTTACTAGCTGGGCTTTCTGACGAGAAGTATCATCTACTTCTCTTCAGAACGCCCAGCTTCTGGCAGTGCAGACACAGCCATGTTCTCGAGAGATCACGCTGTGACGTCACTTCCCCAGGTCCTGCATCGTGTCAGACGAGCCGGCACCAGAGGCTACAGATGATTCTGCAGCAGCATCGGCGTTTGCAGGTAAATCGATGTAGCTACTTACCTGCAAACGCTGATGCTGCTGCAGAATCAACTGTAGCCTCTGGTGCCGATGTGTCCGACATGATGCAGGACCTGTGAGTGACGTCACAGATCTGCACTGCCAGAAGCTGGGCGTTCTGAAGAGAAGTGGATGATACTTCTCATCAGAACGCCCAGCTAGTAAAAGTAGTAAACACGCCCCGATGTACGCACATAATACACGCCCACTTGGACTTTTACTTTTAAACACACCCACTTGGACTTTTGCAAGCCTCATTTGCATAAATACAAAAATGGCCATAACTTGGCCAAAAATGCTCGTTTTTTTAAAATAAAAACGTTACTGTAATCTACATTGCAGCGCCTATCTGCTGCAATAGCAGATAGGGGTTGCAAAATCTGGTGACAGAGCCTCTTTAACTATGCAATTGTTTGATCGTTTTTTTATAATACACTGCAATATTTCTGTATTGCAGTGTGTTATGAATGTCAGTGTAAAACTGAAAGGCATTCCATTAGGCCCTGCATCTGGCATACACTGTGGGCACAACTGGGGGGGGCTTTGTTAGGCCCTCGGCTGCCATAGAAACCATCAGCACCCAGCGATCGTGTTGTGGGGGACAATGCTGTGACCTCTTAAACCACTTCGATGCCACGGTCACTATTGCTGTGTGCAAAAACAGACGTGTGATTTGCTCCATTGACTAGAATAGGTCCATGTGCTGTCTGTGTGCAGGCCGTTGGACAGCAGACGAACATGAAATATACTTTTATGAATAAGCCATTGAAAACATTTCAATTATAAATAAAAAATATATCATTATCTTTTCCAGGGCTTTAAGGCTAGGTTCACACCATGTTTTGAGCTTTGTTCGGCGGGACCATTTTAAATGTTCCAACAGTCACATGCTCTCGATGTATGCCACTGTAGGTCATTAAAAAAAAAAAAAAAAAAACGTACACTTCACGGTATACTTTTTTTGCGCATCTTGTTGTATTAAGTGTATCGAACTTTTCAAGACACTTGGGCTGCATGACCTAAGAATATGTTAATCTATTCAGTCAACCTTAGTTGTGATTGTTAACCCCTTAGTGACCAGCCTATTTTAGGCCAGAATGGTCAAGCTATTTTTTTTGTTTTTCCATCATCGCATTTAAACTGTAGGCGCACCACGACGCAACTGTACGACCTGGTGGGCAGTGTCTTAGCGCACGAGGATGTACAGTAAGGCCCCATGCACACAAACGTATTTTTGCGGCTGCAATTCACCCCCAAATCTGCGGGTGAATTGCGGCCCCATTCATTTCAATGGGCCCATGCACACGGCCGTTGTTTCCACGGTCCGTGCATGGCCCAGGAGCCTGGACCGCAAAAAGAACGGACATGTCTTATTACGGCCTTGTTTTGCGGTCCAGGCTCATATAAATTAATGCACGCGGCTAAGTGCATGACACGTGATTTGCGGGCGACCCGTGGGTGACACTCCGCGGCCGTCCAACCTGAAAATCACGGCCGTGCACATGGCTACGGTCATGTGCATGAGGCCTTACTACATGGTTCCCGGTGCAAACCGTCGGCAACATTGTGCACCAGGAACCGGGAGGCCAGCTGTCCCCGACAGCTGACACTCCACTGTTGCCGATCAGCGGCTCATTTCCGCTGATTTAGGCAATAAACCCCTTAAATGCGGCAATCGATTGCAATCGCCGCATTTTAAGGGTTTCTAGCACATATCGGCAGACCTCACAATGAAATCGAGAGGTTTGCCAATGGTTAGCCTCCGTGTCTGCCATGTACGGAAGCCTATCAGGACCAGCCTCCTGATAGGCTTCCTGTCAGAGTGGCAGGAAGTCACTGTGTCGTTCCAAATGCACACTGTCGGTGACCGTGTCGGCAGCTGACAGCTGACATTCCACTGTTGCCGATCAGCGGCTCATCGCCGCTTATTTCAGCAATTGCGATCGCTGCATTTAGGGGGTTTTTATCACATCGGCAGCCCCCATGCAATTGCGGGGGTTGCTGATGCTTGTGATGGCATCCAGAGGCCAGACAACAGTCTCCGGGTATGCCATGCATGGAAGCTTATAGGGACCAGCCTCTGGCTGGTCCTCGTAGACTTAGGCTGGGTTCACACGACCTATTTTCAGACGTAAACGAGGCGTATTATGCCTCGTTTTACGTCTGAAAATAGGGCTACAATACGTCGGCAAACATCTGCCCATTCATTTGAATGGGTTTGCCGACGTACTGTGCAGACAACCTGTCATTTACGCGTCGTCGTTTGACAGCTGTCAAACGATGACGCGTAAAAATACAGCCTCGTCAAAAGAAGTGCAGGACACTTCTTTCAGACGTAATTTGAGCCGTTCTTCATTGAAGTCAATGAAGAGCAGCTCAAAATGTACGGCTGTCAGAGAAGCCTCGCAAAATGCGAGGAGGAGCTTTTACGTCTGAAACAAGACAGCTGTTTTCTCCTGAAAACAGTCTGTCATTTCAGACGTAAAAGCCTGCTACCGTGTGCACATACCCTTACTGTCAGAGTGACTGTGACATGACACTGACAGTTGGAATACATTACACTACTAGGTAGTGTAATGTATTGTAGCAGCAATCAGTGATGCAGATAAAAAAAAGCAAGTGTAAAAAGTTTAAAAAAAAGTTTAAAAAAGTTAATAAAAATGTTTTACAAAAGTGTATAAAACAAAAGTTTTTTTTTCCTATAATAAGTCTTTAATTATAGGAAAAAAATGAAAACGATAAAACTATAATGTTCTTTTTCCCGCACGGTGAACACTGAAAAAAAAATAAATGAAAAACAATGCCAGACTTGCTATTTTTTGGTCACCAACCCTCTCAAAATATAGAATAAAAAGAGATCAAAAAGTCATATGCACCCCAAAATAGTACCAATAAAACCTACAACCCGTCACGCAAAAAAAAAGCCCTTACACAGCTTTTTGACTGAAAAAGAAAAAAGTTATGGTTCTCAGAATATGGTAACACAAAATATTAATATTAAATATTTATAAAAAAATAATAAAAACATAAAAATACTATATACATAAGGTATTGCCGTAATTGTACCAACCCACAGAATAAAGTAAAATTGTCATTCATAGCGCACGATGAACGTCGTAAGAAATAAAGCATTTAAAACGCCAAAATCACAGTTTTTTTGGTCACCTTAGCTCTAAATAAAATGTAATAAAAAATTATCAAAAAGTTGTATGTACCAACTAATGGTACCAATAAAAACTACAGCTCGTCCCACCAAAAATAAGCCCTCACACCACTCAATCGATCAAAAAATAAAAAAGTTATGGCTCTCAGAATGTGTTGATACAAAACAATTTCCTCTAGGTGCTCCTTTGCTTCTGAGGCCTGTGTTTCAGTCCATTAGCACACTAGGGCCACATGTGCGATATTTCTAAAAACTGCAGAATCTGGGCAATAAATATTGAGTTGCATTTCTCTGGTAAAACCTTCTGTGTTACAGAAAAAAAAATTATTACAAATGAATTTCGGCAAAAGAAACAAATAAATTTGTAAATTTCCCCTCTACTTTGCTTTATTTCATTTTAAAGGGTTAAGAAACTTTCTAAAAGCTGTTTTGAATACTTTGAGGGGTGCAGTTTTTAAAATGGGTGATTCTGATATATAAGGCCCTCAAAACAACTTCAGAACTAAACTGGTACCTGTAAAAATAGCCTTTTTCAATTTTCTTGAAAATTTGATAAATCGCAGTTAAAGTTCTAAGCCTTGTAACGTCCTAGAAAAATAAAAGGACATACAAAAAACAATGGCAACATAAAGTAGACATATGGGAAATGTTAACTAGTAACTATTTTGTGTGGTATTGCTACCTGTTTTACAAGCAGATCCATTTAAATTTAGAAAAATGCAAATTTTTGCAAATTTTCTCTAAATTTTGGTGTTTTTCACTAATTGTATTTATTGATCAACTTTTTCCACTAACTTAAAGTACAATATGTCACAAGAAAACAATCTTGGAATCCCTTGGATAGGTAAAAACATTCCCAAGTCATTACCACATAAAGTGACACGTCAGATTTGAAAAAATCGTCTATGCCACAAGGCCAAACTAGGCTATGTCCTAAAGGGGTTAAAGAGCCATGATTTTTTTATTTTTCTGTCGATATAGCTGTATGAGGACTTTTTTTGCTGGATTAGTTAAAAAAATTTATGGCACCATTTTGGGGTACATATAATTTTTTTTATTAACTTTTATTAACTTTTTTTTGGGGGGAACAGAAAAATATAAAGCAATTCCGCCATTGTTCTATGCATTTTAAATTTACACTGTTCACCGTGCCGTGTAAATAACATGTTACCTTTATTCTATGGGTCCGCACGATTACGATGATACCACATATGTATAGGTCTTTTTATGTTTTACTACTTTTGTACAATAAACGCACTTTTGAACTAAAATTATTTGCCGCATTCCAAGAGCCATAACTTTCTTATTTTTCCGTCAATGTAGTGACATGTGGGCTTGTTTTTTGCGGTACGAGACATAGTTTTCATTGGTACTTTTTCAGGGGTTCATGGACTTATAACTAGAAAAAATAGCAATTCCGCCATAGTTTCTTCGCGTTTTTTTGTTTTGTTTACAGTGTTCACCTTGCGGTTTAAATTACATGTTAACTTTATTGTCTGGGTCGTTACGTTCGCGGAGGTACCATATATGTGTACTTTTATTTAATTTTTTACGCTTTTACTAAATAAAGCCACTTTTTAATGGAAAAAAGGGTTGGTTTTGTTTTTTAACTTTATTAATAATTTTTATTTCACATTAATTATTTTTTTCTCACTAGGGGACTTCATAATGCGATCTTTTGATCGCAGATATAATGCTTTGGTATATTGTTCACACTGAGTGAGGGAAAAATCTGCCTCAAAACTCCTTCAGGAATTTTGTGGCAGATTTTGACCTGCCTGCACTCTCTTTGCCGCGTTTTTTGCAGCGTTTGTCGTGGCGTTTTTCGTTGCGGGCAAAAAATGGAGCGAAAACCGCTTTCTCTGCTTTTCTCTGCTTTGATGTTAATGGGAGGTCAGAGAGACGGAAACGCCTGAAGAAAGGGCATGACGCTTTTTCTCGCAAGCGTTTTTTTTCCTCTCGAGGGAAAAACAAATGCCTCCACCTTCCATTAAAATCAATGGGAGGTGTTTTCGGCCATTTTTTGGCACAGTTTCCGAGTAAATAACAGCGCCAAAAAACTTAGTGTGAACTGGGCCTTAAGTATACCAAGGCATTACTGCCTGTAAGTATAAAACTGACAGGCAATTTATTAGGCCATGCCTCTGGCACGGCCTAATATGTATACAGCCAGGGTAGGCCTGGGGGCCTTTGTTAGGCACCCAGGCAGCCATGACACCCCATATGAGGTCCGCGATTCAGTTTGCGGTCCGCCGATGGGTGAGAGAGGGAGCTCCCTCCATCTGTAAACAAATTAAATGCCGCGGTCACTATTGACCGCAGCATTTAACGGGTTAAATGGCCACGATTTAAGTAAACTTTGTTCGCTACTGTTGGAGCCCGGCTGTCATCAGATAACCGTGCACCTACTCCAGCCTGCATGGTACACCCGTGCAGGACTTAGACTAGGCTGTCGTGAACAGGTGGCAGCCTAGCCTAAGACCCCTTAGTGACCTCCGTGAAAAGTCGTATTGGTGGTCACTAAGGGGTTAAGGCGTGGGCATTTTAAATACAATATCATAGAGGCCCGCTATAACATTGATAATATATTTTAAGGTGAAGAAAAAGCAAATTGGCTTGACTAGGTTCTGTTTAACAGCCTTGCAGTAGTTCCCGAACCCTCTCTCTTTTTTTGTATATTTGGCACACTAACCTTGGCATTCTGCCAGTGGGACAATCACTGCTTGAACAGTCTCCTCTGTCTGAGATTGCTTCTCAGGTTTCTTTGTTTTATGGCTGGGTGGGGGAAAAAGTTGGCTCATTCCTAACTGAAACAGGATGTCCTGCTGGTGTCTCTGGCTGTGAGAAGCTCCATTTCATCGGATCTGCAAGCCACGCAGGATGGCTTAGCTTAATCCAGTAAGACTGGGCTCTTGTTTCTTTATATATTTTAAAGTCTTTTAGAACTTGTGCGTAATGCCGCCTTTGCATTGGTTCAATAATGAAGTCAAAAGTATTTATTAAAAAAAACAAAAAATCACAAAAACATATATGATGATGACTTTTGTGTTAGGGCACTTACCACAATGTTCATAAGTGTGTGCAGAAAGAATCATCATGCGTATGAAAAACTAAAACAGAATGAGAACTACCAA
This sequence comes from Rhinoderma darwinii, assembly GCF_050947455.1. NCBI lineage: Eukaryota > Metazoa > Chordata > Amphibia > Anura > Rhinodermatidae > Rhinoderma > Rhinoderma darwinii. Next base: position 341,110,613 of record NC_134687.1, read on the forward strand.
ACCGCGAACTCCACTTCAGATGAGTAAAGCCTCTATCTTGGTAATTTCTGCAATTCCAGAGTTACAGCCAGCCTTGTAGTGGAATATGAAGCGTACAGATATAACAATTCAGAACCTTTATGTTTGCTCGGTTTTATTGTAACAAAGATATATATGTACTTTATGTATATATATATATATATATATATATATATATATATATATATATATATATATATATATATATATATATATATATTCTAAGGACCTAAAACCTAGTACAAACGTTGCACCAGTATACTAAGTGATGGTGGACACTATTTCTAGTCTACGTAACTGTGTTGTTTTAGGCTAGGGTGGTTCCCTCCCAGAGAAAGAAGTGTCTACGAGTTATGCTTCCTTAACTTATCTCTAAACCCGACATATCCTGAGATTTTTGGCGCGAGATGTTAAACAAATATGTAAGAATAAATGTATGCCACCGACGGATGCCTTTGACGAATGTCATCCATAGACTCTAATTTAAAAAATTATACGTTTAACGTATACTTTTGTTACTGGATGGCTATGATGGATGACTCTGATGAATGCCATAAATCAACTATCCGTCGCTTATAGACTACCATGTTAGAAAACGTATACTTTTAAGGTATACTTGTTTTACTGGCGCAAGATAAATGGTTTTAAATTGGTATTATGACAAATGGTATACCAACACAATTCAAGAAAAGTTAAAGGTGGACACATCTGTAGGCAGAGTCGCCATCAGGGCAGTACTGGCGGTACTGCCGTCAGGGGCCCAGACCAAATGAAAAAAAAAAAGAAGGGGCCCAAAGCCGCTAACCGCTGTCACCCGCATCTGCCCGCAGAAAATATATGTGTTGGTCCTTCGCGATAGGGCCTTGGGCGCCCATGGTTTCACTTTGGAGGAAAAAACGGACACCATTGCGAATTCCCATTCTTTCTACCAAAGTAAAAGCATCGGGGCCTGCCCCAGCAAACAACTGCCGCTGGATATATCATTGCTGATGTCCATGCCAGACCGCCCCTTCTTCTACTCTCCTCCTCCACACTGATGTAATGTGCCTACACTGTGTAGCCGTGTGTGGGGAGGTGGGCAGGAGGAGGCAGGGTCCTAATTTATGAATCGGTGGCGGGAGTTCTGTACTTGCCATTTTTGACGCTGCTGTCCGTCGCTGATATTTATGGTGATGACTGGGGTCCCTTATCTAATGGAAACTACATGGGCCCCAGCAGTTAATAATCAAGCTGCCTAGCTAGGATTTACAAATCTAAAGACCACTGGAAGAGAAGAGTTTAGAGTGATACTGCAGTCCAGACAAACACTAACACATTAAACAGAGAGGAGAGGGCTGGAGCTGCTTGTCTGGTAAGTAATAGTACCAGCAGCAGCATTTGTGTAATCATGCAAAATGTATATCTGTTTACCTACAGAGCCCTTGCCTCCCACCCTTACAGAACCTCATTGCCCCTGCTAGATTAAGCCCCCATCCCTTGACAGAGACCTTGGTCCTGGTAAATTGGGCCTCCTCCACCACAGAGCCTTTGGCCCTGTTGTGTCTTTGGTCGCTGACCACCGGCACGCTGTACTTACCGGCAGTTGTGATCGTGGGACACTAAGAGCTTGTCAGCGTCTCCCTCCCAGGAGATGCCAACTCATGCGGCTGCACTCTCCTGCCTCAGGGTCTCCGAGCTCTGCAAAGATTTCTTGGATTAACTAATTTCTATCGCCAGTTCATTCCAAATTTCTCGTCCCTTACTGCTCCTATCTCAGCTCTCACCAGAAAGGGAGTGAACGCTAAGAACTGGAACTCCTGAGGCAGAGTTGGCATTCTCCAACTTCAAGAACACCTTCACATCTGCTAATGTTCTTCATCATCCTGATGTTACTCAGCAGTTTTCCGTGGAGGTCGATGCCTCTTCCATTGGTGCTGGAGCGCTAGTTTCAAAAAATTGTAAGGGTAAGGCAGTATCTTGCGGATTATTCTCTAAACTTTTCTCTCCTGCTGAGTGCAACTACTCTATTGGGGATCGAGAGTCTGCCCACCCCATCATCATCTACACCGACCACAAAATTCATACATATCTACAGTCTACACAGCGACTAAATCCTCGTCAAGCTAGGTGGTCGCTGTTCTTCGCCAGGTTTCATCTTCTTCATCTCCGCCCTGCGGACAAAAACATTAAGGCTGATGCCTTGTCTCGAGCATTTGAGACGGACGACTCAGAAGAGAAACCTCAATATATTATTGATCCTTCTAGGATTATTACCGTAAACCCTCTGCAGATGAAAGACATTCCTCCTGGAAATATCTTCGTCTGTCCTGCTGACAGGAAATATTTCCAAACTGACCGGGCATTCTGGTGTTCGAAAGACTCAGGACTTTATTGCTCGTCATTACTGGTGGCCCTTGCTACCTAGGGATGTCTTGGACTTTATTTACTCCTGTGCTAACTGTGCTGTAAACAAGTCCCCTTATTCTAAACCTGCTGGTCTGCTCCAGCCTCTGCCGGTGCCTGATGCTCCCTGGAAACACATTGCTATGGACTTTATTACTGACCTTCCCTCTCATGATGGATGTACTACGATCTGGGCGGTGGTGGATCAGTTCTCCAAAATGGCACATTTTATTCCTTTAACGGGCCTCCCCTCGGCTCCTTGTCTGGCAGATCTGTTCGTCCAACACATCTTTCATCTACATGGACTACCTCTTCATATTGTTTGTGACCGGGGTGTACAGTTCAAGTCCAAATTCTGGAGAGCCCTGTGTAAACTCTTAGATGTGAAGCTGGATTTCTCTTCGGCCTATCACCCACAGTCTAACGGTGAAATGGACACGATCAACCAGATACTAGAGAATTATCTCTGTCATTATGTCTCTGTGCAACATGATAATTGGGTACAGCTCCTGCCTTGGGCGAAATTCCAATACAATAACCATACTAGCGAGTCTACTACTTCCTCTCTGTTCTATATTGTAGCGGAATCCTCTGCCAGAGCATTGCCGACGCTCTGGCCTGGGATTCCGCCCCTAGAGGGAACCCCTGACATCACTGTCCATATATGAACAGTGACGTCAGGGGCTCCTCCTGGAGTGGAATTCCTGGCCACAGCGTGGTCAATGCTCTGGCTGGGGATTCCACCCCTAGAGGGAGTCCCAATGGCTAGAGGGGGCGTAGCGCTATCTACAGGGGGGGCAGTACCTTCAAGGGTGGTGTGGCACTATCTATATGGACACTGTGGCACTATCTACAAGGGACACTTTGCCACTATCTACATGGGCACTGCGTGTGGCATTATCTACATGGGCACTGTGGTACTATCTACTTGGGCACTGGCACTAGGGGCAGTTAAGGGGGCATTATACTTTATGGTGGCAGCTAAATGGGCATTATACTGTATGGGGGCAGCTATGAAGCATCATACTGTTAAAGGGAAGATATGGGGGCATTATACTATATGGGAGCATCTATGGGGGCATTATGCTCTATGGGGCATCTTTCTGGGTACTATACTGTATGGGGCAGCTATGAGGCATTATACTGTATGGGGCATCTGTGAGAACATTATACTGCATGGAGGCATCTGTGTGGGCATTATACTGTATGGGGGCATCTGGTTTGGCTTTATACTGTATGAGTGCATCTATGGGGCATTATACTGTATGGTGGCAGCTAGAGGGCATTATAACGTGTGGGGGCAGCTATTTAGAATTATACTGTCTGGGAGGCACTATGGGAGCATGATACTGTGTGGGCTGAACGGGGTGTGTATGGGTGGGGTTTGGACAAGATTAGAGACGTGGCTTAAAAGAAAAAAATGTGGTTGTCCCGCTTTGCAATACTTGAAAGTTGGGAGGTATGGTAAAGCAACTTTTCATTATACAGCAATAAAACTTCTTAAGGCCCCATGCACACGACACTATTTTTCATCAGTAATTACGGGCAGTAAATACTGTCAGTAATTACGGACCCATTCATTTCTATTGGCCACGGACACCTTTCAGTATATTTGAAAAAAATCATAGAACCTGTCCTATTCTTGTCAGTAATTACGGAAAGGACTCTCCCATAGAAGACTATGGGAGCTTCCGTAAATACGGACGGCTACTGATGTGCATCCGTAAACCGTCCGTATTTATGGAAGCATTGCTAGGCAACATGTTGATGACATCATTTGCAACCTCCTTTTTGTAAGGATCCGTGTATATGGATGGAATATGGATGCAATACAGACCGTATTTACGGACACCCTTCCATATATACTGATGAAATACAAATGCCTACTGACCGTATTTACGGACAGTATTTCTGGATAGATGAAAATACTGTTGTGTGCATGGGGCCTTAAAGAGGTTTTTCCACCAATCATATTCACAAAAAATCCACAACAAGCAAGTTAAATCTATTGTAAACTATTTTGCACTATTTCTAATTAATAAATATAACTTTTTCAGCTTTTTATTCTTTCCTGTGTCCTCTTCAGTGCCACTGCAAAACCGTGCTACTTAGGAAGGCTGCGGGGCGTAACCACCCTTTTTTTCCCATTCTGCCTACAACTCCCAAAACCACTTGCGTCCTACTTTTGTAAACTTATTTTCCCTCTCTTGCAGACGTAGTATAGTACTTTCCCTGCAGATAGACAATAAATCTAACATGGGAACCAAAGCAATATAGCAAAATAGTGTATTTACTCCCACACACACACACACACACACACACACACACACCTCTACACACACCTCTACACACACACATGCCCCTCATAAAAGTATTATTTGTTTCCTTTCTACTTGCCAGTGAAAATGCCGGTATTTAAATACTGAACCTCGGCATATTTACTGCAGAATATACCTAAACTAACTAAAGTCAGATTGTGTAGGCTCGGGTTCTTATCAACCGTGAGGTTGTAAAGTGTGCACAGTAGTCTCCTCACAAGCTGGGAAGAAGCAATGCTTCCCCAACATGAGCAGCTTCTTTTACACTGATCTGGACATTGGTGTGCTTCTGCACACTCTCTGCTTCTTTCCTGACAAGCAGGCAAGAAAGTGATTTCTATTAACTGGACTACAGTGTACATTGGCGCAATACGCCAATTGTCAGAATAAAGATCTGGGCAGTGAAAGAGAGTAGTTGAGCATATGGGTCATCCAGCATTCGGCTCATTAGGTGGATGTGCACATTAAGATGTGTGTAATGACGGGGTAGGGAGACAGACAGGTGAGCCCTAATCTACCCGCCACTCAGTCCCTGCCTACTTGCACGGCCCGTCCTAGGCGATGGCGTACAACTGGGCGACGGTCCCTACGCTCAATATGTGCACGACAGACAAACAGACAAGGGTACACAGGAGCTAAGGGAAATGGGAGAGTTTCCCACGGCAAGACCGTGAGCAACAAGAGTAGTGAACGAGCCGAGTCAAACCAGAAGTGTACGAGGTACCAAACGCAGAGCAGGAACGTAGTCAGTAAAGCCAGGGTCAAAATGAAGCAAGGTCAATAATGATAGCAGGAGCAGCAGAGCCAGGAAACAGGAAAGAATCACAGGCAGAGACAAGCAGGAAATGAAGGTATAAATAGACCGAGGGCAGGAGCTAGAACCGTCTGGCCAGGCTGTGATAGGTTCTCCCACTCCTGAGCCTACCAGCCTGAGTGGTAGCAGATCGAGTCACTCTATCAGACTTAGAAGCAGGTGCAGACTGATTAACCACGGGCGTCGACACAGAAGCTGTGTCTGGCAGATCCTTTACATGTGCTTTGAACACCGGGTGTGCCATACTGTGTAAGTTAATGTACTAACTCGGAACTCAAACATTTAAAAAAAAAAGAAGTTAATTGCACAATGAAACTATAATGATATTGAATGGTGGGATAACCCCTTTGAGGTTTACTGATTTACTGTCTGTTTGCTGTATCCCAGACAACTGTTGGGTCTTACAATGTCCATGAATTTACATGGTACTCTTCTGATTTCCCCTGCTTGAACTGTGAATGTTGCAATTACACCACTTTAAATAAGATATGTGCTTACTTTGGCCTTTATGGTTTTGTGTGAGTCATCTACTTTGGGAATAGGGGAACCACTTCAGATCCATAGACTTGCTATAGTCCCTTCAGACAAATACAATATCACAGACATCACTTTTCCCAGCTAACATGTTAAATTGGTTGTCCCATGAGTACAACCACTGTTCATAAACTCTATTAGGGTATATGTATCTCATAGAGCTCAGGATCCGAGCCAGAGCAAAGAGCCACTAACAAGCATCTGAATATCTGCCACACAATACATTTTCTCTAGCAAAATTCACATGGGCGGTTCCAATATAAAAGAGGTTGTCTATGATTGGACAACCCCATTACATATAGTTGATTAAGAAAAACTTAAAGTGCCTAAAATGGGTCGGAGCATTTGCTAAATCAGTCTTCACTAAATTAAAATGTGAACATAGTCAATGTACATGTGAACAAAGCATTAGGCTGGATTCACACGAGCATGTTCGGTCCGTAAAGGATGGAACGTATTTTGGCCGCAAGTCCCGGACCGAACACACTGCAGGGAGCCGGACTCCTAGCATCATAGTTATGTACGACGCTAGGAGTCCCTGCCTCGCTGCAGGACAACTGTCCCGTACTATAATCATGTTTTCAGTACGGGACAGTAGTTCCACGGAGAGGCAGGGACTCCTAGCGTCGTACATAACTATGATGCTAGGAGCCCGGTTCCCTGCAGTGTGTTCGGTCCGGGACTTGCGGCCGAAATACGTTCCTTCCTTTACGGACCGAACATGCTTGTGTGAATCCAGCCTTAGACAATGAAGAGAAAGTGGGAAGCATAAAGGTATTTTAAACGGTGTATTCTGTACCCCAATTGCAAAATCTGTAACAGGGCCCCCCACCTACCATGCGACCTATATAATACTGGTGTCATCTGACGTGACAGAACAGTCTTTGGGACACCTCAAACACCACAGTATATGCCATAAATGTCTGATAACTGTGGGTCCCACCTCTGGATTTTCCATTTCAGAAGAACGAGGGTAATGTAGCGGCTTATGGGAGTGGACAGGAGTCCGCATCGGCCCTCCGACCAGTCTGCAGCTACGCAGCCTCTTATGCAGCAAGCTTTGATGCACTGTGTGTTCTAACACCTTTCTATGATAGCTAGCATTAACTTTTTTTCAGCAATTTGTGCTACAGTAGCTCTTCTGTGGTATCAAACCAGACTAGCTAGTCTTAACTCTCCACACAGATCAGTGAGCCTTGGGTGCTTAATACCTTGATACTGGTTCACAGATTGTCCTTCATTGGGTACTAATCATTGCTTACTGGGAACACTCCACAAGACCTGTATTGGAGATACATTGATCCAGTTGTCTAGCCATCAAAATTTGGCCCTTGTCAAAGTCCCTCAGATCCTTACGTTTGCCATTTTTCCTGCTTCCAACACAACAACTTCAAGAACTGACTGTTCTCTTGGTACCTAATATATCCCACCCCTTGAAATGTGCCTATCAAAATAATTATTGTTATCCATTTCTCCATTTCCCTGGTCAGTGGTTTAAATAGTATAGCTGATCGATGTGTGTATATATTGTAACGACTTGCAGGTATGTGGACCCACAGAGTTTTTGAAAGTCAGTAATGCAAAGGTACCTGGAAGGTCAGAAGTGGGTAAATACCAGACAGTCAGAATGATGACGACATGAGGCTAGGGCTCCGGACTGGAGTAGTGCAGTCGTCTCGGACATTGGACTTGGCTAGGACAACGGACTGGATTAGTGCAGTCGTCTCGGACACTCGGTATGGCACGGGCACCGGAGACAGATGGTGAAGTCATCTAGGACACTCGGTATGGCACTGGCAACGGACACAGTTGGTAAACTCGACTTGGACACTCGACTTGGCACTGGAACTAAACACAATTACTGGAGATGGGAAACTGGATACAGCTAAGGAACTATTTGGAGGACAAACATAGGTAGACACAACATTGCTCATGCAAGGAATGAATGGGCAGAGTTCTTTTTATAGTTCCTGGTATGCTGGGATAGGTTGGGGGAAATTTTCCTGGTGCACGCGCTGGCTTTTTAAGAGCGGGGACGCGCACCTTATGGAACTCAGTTGGAGTGGATAGCAGTGCGCACCAGTGTCTCCAATGTTAGGAAATGTCCGTATCTTTAGGATTGTCATGATTACTAGCCTAGCTTCTGGGTGGGTCTGGTTTGAGTTGCAGAGCCAATCTCATTTCTCTGTCTTCTTCCTAGCAGATTCTAGGGTGGAGTATTTAAGTCTGGTCAGTTCTTTCATTGTTGTTTGTGAATTTCTTTGTGTATGCAAGTTTCTGATCAAGCTCCTGGATACACCCTGTATCACCTGACAATTTGGATTATTGAAACTGGACCTCGGCATTGTCTTTAGATGAACCCTTTTGCTCACTGATTTGGACATTCTGCTCACGGCTGGTTTTGACCTCTGCAACTCCTGGTATTCTTCTGCTTTCTGATTTGGACTTACAGTGTCTCCTGGTTGTTTACTATGTCTGCCGTTTACCCTCTGTCTGTCTGGTTTCTGTTCTGGTATTGCCTGCATTGCACCTCCTGTCCAACACTGTATTCTGTTAATGTAACCTGGGTTCTATGCAGCCAAATCCAACCTGCTTTGCGGTGGGCTCTCGTGAAGACCATAGAGTAGCCTTAGACTCTGCTGATCAGAGTAGTGACGGACTTGAGGTAGCGGATTACCTGCACGCTTTATCCAGATGGTCTTCAGCTGCCTTTAGGGAATCGCTTACAGAGCAATTCCATAACTTGCACTCTGGGGAATTGCTCAACTACTTGATTACCTAACATCTGAGGTAGGAGACGCCGGCAGGAGCTCAATGGTCTGCAGTTGCTGGGGAGTATGGGGTGCCGGCGGTCTGCGACCGCGGCCATTACATAGATATATATATATATAAAAAGAAAACATGATTTTGTCATTCTCTGTCACGAGATGTCTATGCTGTATGTGTGGCCACCCAGTGGTTGTGAATTGCGGGCTTTCAAGAGTTTTGCTAGCATGTCACGATATTGTATAGAATTTGTTTCATGATAAATTAGAGTCCTTTACCAAATTAAAGCAAAGGAAAGGGTGGACACTTCTATAGACAGACAGACAGACAGACAGACAGACAGACAGACAGACAGACAGACAGATAGATAGATAGATAGATAGATAGATAGATAGATAGATAGATAGATAGATAGATAGATAGATAGATAGATAGATAGATAGATAGATAGAGGATTGAGAAATATGGAAAAATTATACCTTGTATCAGTGAGTGCTGGCAGCTGCAGTGGGTGCTATTACTCACTCATCACTGAAGTCATTTGTATTTGACATAAAATGTAAAGTTTAATTTTAGTGGCAGATCATCTTTAAGTAAAATAAAGGACTGATTTGTGGTTTATATATTAACAGTGTACAGCTATTGATTTCTCTGCAATATTTTACATTTTATTATTAGATTTTAATAATCATTTGATACATTACACGACCATGTATAAACGCATATTATTACATTTACATATAACTAGTAGAAGGAACTAATGTCATACTATATTCATTTAATCATCCGGTATGATGCCCGTTCTGCATTTGTCACATTATACTTTGTATGGAAATGATAAGAGATTGTTTAATCCTGCTAATAAAGTCTTTGTAAGTTACTGGAATCTTCAATTATAAATACCTTACCGTTTCTTAATTTAAAAATGAAAAATGTAAATTGGTTTTAATGTGTGAACATTCAGTTTGAAAATTAACAATAGGAAAGTAAAAATGCCTGTTTACCAGTGTAAAAAACACAATGACAACTACCATTCCTGATTTCAGCCGAAAAATCTAATGATGTCTGCCACTGCTAATAATAGAGAAATAGCTTTAAAAAGGGGCGAAAGATTTTCAGGTTTATCTAGCGTAGAAAGGAGGTATAATTGAGGCTGTTCTTTCAGCAGAGGTTTTGACAGTCCAAGACAACATGTCAGAATCTGTCACAGACTTCTCACACAGCCAGCAGATACAATTCACATACAGAAAGGATAGGATGTGTTATTCAAATATACTGCTTTTGAATATGCACCTGGTCTTTGAATGTACATGCATCACTGGATAGAAATCATCTATTTTTTTTCTAAATCACCTGAATAATGTATTAAACTTATAGAACGGTTTTAATTTATGTAAATAATTAAAATAACATATTTTAGCATAAACTAATATTATTTCAGTTTATCCTTAAGAAAACAGACATGCAAACAGATAAGCCAACACGCAATTGATGTTCCCAAACGATCTAATAAAATCTCCCATTCTCTTTCACAAACCCTTTTCCCTAGCAACCCATTTTCTCTTCTCACCTTTCCTCAGGAAGATTACCAATTTCCCTCGCACAGATTTAAAAAAAGACTCTTTAAAAGGGTTGTTTCAGCACAAATAACATCATTCAGATTGGCACCTGGCATCCCTTGCAAACAGCCAGACGTAGGCGAGAAGCTACAACCAGGCAAACACTTCGCTGCAATGGAAATGTAGTATTACCTGGCAGCCATTCAGTTGATGATCACGGATCGAGTCTCCAGGAACCAGAGCCACTTTTACAGAGCTGTCCAACGTCTTTATGCCGTCATAGCAGGGCCGGTTTTAGGCAAAGTGTGGCCCTGGGCAAAATTACGAGTGGGGCCCCAAATTTTAAAATATTGTACCAACAACATAGTCACATTCAGTCAATTTGGTAAATGAAAACAAATATGCTCATGTGAAAATATATGTTTAATTACATTAAATAAATGAAATTGAAAATAAACCACACACTATTAATACTTTGAATTCTGCATCCTAAAAGCTGGATTCACATGGACGTATGAAGATATTGGAGCCCACCCTTCAGCTATATAGAAATAATGCAATCACTCTTGATTGTGTAGTAAACCGTGTGTAGTAAACCAAAGATCAATATTACGAGTATATGGTGACCATATAGTGGCAGATACCAGTCCTATACAGGCGCTCTGTAGACCATATAAGTGATTCGAGTATAGGGATATACAGTGACTCACCGGTGACGTGTTATCACATTGGAGTCATTCACTTTCCCTTTTCTTCTTCATTCGGCCCAAAACGCCATGACGACGCCATGAATCACCTCTGCAGAATTTGCAACACAAACATCTTTGGCTCATTGCTTTTCCAGCACCCTCCCCACCCTCTACAAAAACTCACCATTTATAGGCCTTAGATGGAAATAATGCCCCCTCTTGGTGCCCCACACTTTAATAGTACCCCCTGCACAGTAATAGTGACCCCTTTGTTGTGCTTCACACAATAATAGTGCCCTACGCACAGTAATAGTGCCTTACCTACACAGAAATACTTCCCTAGTAGTTAGGTCCTCCTTCATGTCCCCATATAGTAGTTAGGTCCCCCTTTGGGCTCCCATATAGTAGTTGGGGCCCCTTTGTGTCCCCATGTTAGTTAGGTCCCCTTTGGTGCCCTATATAGTAGTTAGGTCCCCTTTGTACACCTATAAAGTATTTAGGACCCTTTGTGTTCCTATATAGTAGTTAGGCCCCCTTTGTGTCACCATATAGTAGTTCGATCCCTTTGGTCCTCCCATCTAGTAGCTAGGCCCCCCTTATGCCCATATATAGTAGTTAGGCTGTCTTTGTGCCCTCCATATAGTAGTTAGGCCTACTTGTCCCCTCCATATATGTGTTAGACCCCCCTTGTGCCCTCCTTATAGTAGTTAGGTGCCCCTTATGCCCATATATCATAGAAAGGTTCCCTTTGTGCCCTCCACATAGTAGTTAGGCCCCCTTGTGCCCTCCATACAGTAGTAGGCCCCCTTGTTCCCTCCATGTAGTAGTTAGGCCCCCTTCTGCCCTCCATGTAGTAGTTAGGCCCCCTTATGACCTCGATACAGTAGTTAGGTCCCCTTGTGGCCCCCATACAGTAGTTAGGCCACCTTGTGCGCTCCATATAGTAGTTAGGCCCCCTTGTGCCCTCCATATAGTAGTTAGGCCCCCTTGTGCCCTCCATATAGTAGTTAGGCCCCCTTTGTGCCCTCCATGTAGTAGTGAGGCCCCCTTTGTGCCCTCCATGTAGTAGTGAGGCCCCCTTTGCGCCAATAAAAACAACAAAAACATACCTAACCCTGCGCCCACGACCAGCGAATGGTTCCTGTTCCATAGCCCAGCGTAGTGATATAGTGATATCATATCGTCACAGGCGTTGTGATGTCATCGCATCACCAGCGCTGGGACACCAACGTCCTTCTGACCTCAAGTAGGCCACAGGCCTTAAACATCCTGTGGCCTACAAGAGTAAGCGGGGGGGCCCCCCTTGTCCCCTCCATATAGTAGTTAGGCCTCCTTGTGCCCTCCATAAAATAGTTAGGACTCCTAGCACCCTCCATAAAATAGTTAGGCCCCCTTGTGCACTCCATACAGTAGTTAGGCCCCCTTGTGCCCTCCATACAGTAGTTAGGCCCCCTTGTGCCCTCCATATAGTAGTTAGGCCCCTTGTCCCCTCCATATAATAGTTAGGGCCCTTGTGGCCTCCATGCAGTAGTTAGACCCCCTTGTGCCCACCATGCAGTAGTTAGGCCCCATTGTGCCCTCCATGTTGTAGTTAGGCCCACTTGTGCCCTCCATGTAGTAGTTAGACCGCCCACTTGTGCCCTCCATGTAGTAGTTAGGCCCCCCTGTGACCTCCATACAGTAGTTAGGCCCCCTTGTGCTCTCCATACAGTAGTTAGGCCCCCTTTGTGCCCTCCATGTAGTAGTGAGGCCCCCTTTGCGCCAATAAAAACAAAAACAAACATACCTAACTCTGCGCCCACGATCAGCGAATGGTTCCTGTTCCACAGCCCAGCGTAGTGACATCATATAGTCACCGGCGTCGTGACGTCATCGCGTCGGAGGCTCCGTGACGTCATTGCATTACCAGCGCTGGGACACCAACGTCCTTCTGACCTCAAGTAGGCCACCATCCTTAAACACCCTGTGGCCTACAAGAGTAAGCGGTGGGGCAGTGAACTAATGGCTCTCTGCCCCATGGCTTGAGAGAACTTTGCCCACTTACTTCCAGAAACAGACAGGCAGGCAGCTAAACAGAAGTGGTAGCGCTGAAGGCAGGGGGCCCCTTTGGGGATAGGGGCCCTGGGCAATTGCCCAGTTTGCACCCCCTAATACCGGCCCTGCCTGATAGGGCATATGGACAGCGATTGTCTTTATGAGACAACCCCTTTAAGGAAATTATCCCTAGGAAAAGTATGCAAAATACCTTTCCAGGCTAGCCACTTATAACTATAACGAGAGGTATTTTGTATACTTTTCCCAGGGAACATTGCCTTAAAGTCTCCCTACTTCTTGCTGGATCCCAGAAAGGAGAATCAGTACCTTTTGTAAAGCTGTTTGAAAGGAATCGTACACAGTCAGTTAGAACCCTACTCTGTAGTGAGAAAATTGCTGAAACATAGAGGTCTCTAATTTGGCTATTCACCCTAAATATGTTACTGGGTTCATTAGGGGAAGCCACCTATAGGCGGTGCTTCAAAGAAAGCTTCCTACCAGAACTTGTAATACCAAATGGATAATGTTTTTTGACTAGTAACTATTGTGAATGGCATGGAATCCATATTCAAAGGGGAATGAAAATATTATGTGGCATCCTGTTTTCCTTCTCGGGGAGAGCCATTATGCATACTTTTTCCCAGGGACCATTTACCTTAAGATACCCTACCAGCTTAATCTCCGCAAGGAGACTCAGTACCTTCAAGAGCATTATAAATGTAATAATAATATAGTAATAATGTACAGTGCTGTGATGTTAAAATGTAAACTGCCGAAAAACGGGCGAAAAATCGGGAGCAGAACGCCTGCAAACATCTGCCCATTGACTTCAATGGGAAAAACGGCGTTCTGTTTCGACGAGCCGTTTTTTTACGTGGTCGTTTTGAAAAACGGCCGCAAAAAAGAAGTGCATGTCACTTTTTTAGACGATTTTGAAACCGTTTTTCATTGACTGTATAGAAAAACAGCTCCAAAAACGGCCGTAAAAAACGACACGAAAAAAGTGACTTGCTAAAAAAATAGCTGAAAATCAGGAGCGGTTTTCCCTTGAAAACCGCTCCGTATTTTCAGACGTTTATTGCTAAGCGTGTGAACATACCCTAAGGGTAATTCAAAGGTTTTGTGGATTCATAATTAAGGGTGCTGTCCAGGATTAATAGAAAAGGTCTGGTTTTTTTTCAGAAACAGCGCCACTCTTGTCCATGGACTGTGTCCTATATGGGTATGTTCACACGGCCTATTTTCGGCCGTTTTTCGGGCCATAAACGGCCGAAAAACGGCCGAAAAATCGGAAGCAGAATGCCTCCAAACATCTGCCCATTGATTTCAATGGGAAAAACGGCGTTCTGTTCCAATGAGCCCTTTTTTTACACGGCCGTTTTGAAAAACGGACGCGTAAAAAAAGGCAGCGAAAAAGAAGTGCAGGACAATTCTTGGGACGTGTTTGGAGCTGTTTTTCATTGACTCTATAGAAAACAGCTCCAAAAACGGATGTAAAAAAAACGCAGCAAAAATCGTGAGTGGCTTAAAAAACGTCTGAAAATCAGGAGCCATTTTCCCTTGAAAACAGCTCCGTATTTTGAGACGTTTTTGAGTTTGTGTGTGAACATACCCTATAAGTCAATGGGGCTTAGCTGCACTACTGAATACAGGCCATAGACAAGAGTAGTGCTGTTTCTGGCTCCGGAATTTTGGCTGTGAGGAGAGTAGATTGCTCATTAATAAGCACCCAGCACGTTACACAATGTCTAGGCTATGACAGATCTCAGGCAAAGCATTTTTCCCATGGGCACACGTAGAGTTCACCTAAAAGTCAATGTACAATATAAGAAAGATGATCCTGTGCCTATTCATGTTGTAGTAAGAGGATATCAAACAGGGATTTCTTTTACAGGGCTACTGACTGGCAGGTAAGCAGAAATAATGTTTGTATTATATCTTGTTGTGTTGTCTAGTTTGAGTCATATCTTCACACACAATATATCTAATGAATAAATAAGAATATATTAAAAGTAATGAATGCACAGAAAACAACATATCAACAGTACTGTACACTACTCCCATAAAGTGTTGCTGTGCCTATAGTTTGTAAGAGGCAGCAATACTTTTAACAGCTATTAAACAAAAAACAATATAGTCAACAAGGAGCTGCAGTAAGATTATTTTCTCATGCAATGGAAATATTCTGCTGTACATTTTTGCTTGAACTCTTTCATATAGTACTGATTTATAATTATTTTTTACTTGAAAATACATTCTTTATGCAAATAAGGGGCTCAACAATGTGCACAAAGTTTTCTTTGACATATGTGAATATCTTTGTTTCCATATAGGAGGAGATGTCTATCTATGTATCCCACCACTTCTGACATGTTGCGAGGTGGTGGCGGTGCATAGATAACATCTTCCTCATTTGGACAGGCATGATTTTCATACTTTTCTCAACACCATTGACCCAAACATTATGTTTACACTAGTGAATTCCCAAGAAAGAGTACAGTTTTTGGATACTAGCCTAGTATTATCCAATAGACTTATACATATGGAATTATACACAAAAAGCACAGCCAAAAACACCTTACTAAGTTTTGACAGTTGAGCCAGACACATCACCGACCAAGTTGAGAAGTTTGAAAAATCCCTAGATTGGATAGTACAGAATTTTAGAGAGATAGGAAACCCCTAAAAAAATAATTTCCATGCAAAGACAACAGGTCTCTAACACTAGATGACATCAAGCATTATTGGTGAATCAATCCTTAGGCTACATTCACACGACGGTGAAATACATGGACATTAAAAACTGATCAACGGTCAGTTTTTCATGGCCGTTTTGCATCAGTGTGTCTCTAAATTTTCATCCATTTCCAGTTTGTCTGTCTGTTTTTAATGTCCATTTGTCATCCGTTTGCCATCCATTTTTCATGGCCGTTAAAAAAAAAAAAAAAAAAAAAGGATAGATTTCATTTGGAAGGGTTTTTATTTGTACCATCACCACAGTACCCATGTAGATGGTGCTGCAATGTCCCTGTAGATAGTGCCACAGTGCCCACTGTAGATAGTGCCCACATAGGGCCAGTGCCCACACAGAGCCACAGGGCCCACTGTAGATAGTGCCACAGTGCCCACATATAAAGTGCCAGGGCCCATTATAGATAGTGCCACAATGCCCACATAGTGCCACAGTGCCCAAGTAGATAGCGCCAGTGTCCCCTGTAGATAGTGCAACACCACCCATATAGCAGCCCCTGTAGATAGCACCCCCCTGTAGACAGCATGCCCCCCTGTAGATTGCACCCCCTTTTATATACCACCCCCTCCCCTGTAAATAGCACCACTGTAGCTCACTGTAGGAGCGGAATCCTTCTGGCCGGGGATTCCTCATCGACGGAGCCTGTAACGTCTTTGTCCATATATGGACATGAACGTCAGGAGAGCGGAATCCCCTGCTAGAGCGGGCCGGGGATTCCGGTCATAGACGGAGCCCCTGATGTCTCTGTCCTTATATGGACAGTGATGTCAGGAGAGCGGAATCCCCTGCCAGAGCGGACTGGGAATTCCGCTCTAGGAGTAGCACCTTGACGTCACTGTCCAAATATGGATAGTGACGACGGGGGCTTTTCCAGGAGCAGAATCGACTGCAATGCTCTGGCCGGGGATTTAATTGTTGAAAGCCTGACGTCACTGTTGTCACGATGCGGGATGTAGACCCACTGGGCTGTACCGCGTAGCGGGATGGCAGCTGGCCAAACAGGTATGGTACAGAGTCTATAGTCCAGAAAGGTTACCTGATGCAATTCTTGACAGTAGCAAGGCAGGCTCGGCTGGGACCAAGCGGCAGGTAGACGTCAGGCGTGGAGTAGCAGAACAGGCGTGGAAATGCAGCACAGCACGACAACAGCTCAGCACGGCAGTAGACCAGGATAGTACTAGATAGCACGGGATACAGGATACAGGTACGGGGAACACTGGGAAGCTGGAAGACACTTAGGAGACCATTTAAAAGACAAACTTTGGGAAACAACAACAACGCTCAGGCGAGGATCAGAAGGGTGGTGGCCTTCTTATAGTCCAGGAAATCATGTGAGTTGATTAACAGCGGGCACGAGCGCTGTGCGCGCACCCTCCGTGAGACAGTCTTGATACCCGGAAGTGAGTGCTGGCGCCTCACAGAGGGACGACGCAGCACAGCAGCAGGATGTCCATGGCTGCGGTTGTCGAGGGGCAAGTTAGAACGATGGACCGCGGCCATAGACGTTACAACTGTCCTTCTATGGACAGTAATGTCAAGGGCTTCCCCGGGCTCAGCGCTCAAAGTAGCTCTGTGTGCGGGAGTCCTCGGCCAGGATAAGCTTTTACCGGCCGTTACAGGGATTGTTTCCTAAAAAACGGCCGGTAAAAATTGATCCATTTACTTCTATGGGCGCTGTCTGGCCGTTAAAACGGCTAAAAATAGGACATGTCCTATTTTTTGATGGCCAATATTCACGGGCCGTTAAAAAACGGCCATGTGAATACACCCATAAAACTTCATTGTTCTGAAAACGTCCGTATGACGGACGTTTTTCACTGTCGAGTGAATGTAGCCTTAGGGTATGTTCACACAGCAAACAAAAAACGGCTGTAAAATACGGAGCTGTTTTTAAGGAAAAACAGCCTCTTGTTTTCAGTCGTTTTTTTATGCATCAAGCGTTTTTTGATGCGTTTTAGGGTATGTTCATGTGGCCTATTTTTAGCCGTTTTTTAGGCCGTAAACACCCCGAAAAACGGCTGTAAATACGGGGGCTGAATGCCTCCAAACATCTGCCCACTTCAATGGGAAAAACTGAGTTTCATTTCCACGGGGCGTTTTTTTACGTAGCCGTTTTAAATAACAGCGCATAAAAAGACGATCCATAAAAAAGAAGTGAATGTTACTTCTTCAGCCGTTTAATGGAGCAGTTTTTCATTGTCTAAATAGAAAAACCGCTCCAAAAACGGACGTAAAAACGACTTTAAAAACGCTTGATGCTTAAAAAATGGCTGAAAAACAGAGACTGTTTTCCCTTGAAAACAGCTCTGTATTTTACAGCCGTTTTTTGTTTAGTGTGTGAACATACCCTAAGGCTATGTTCACACGCTCAACAAAAAATGGCTGTAAAATACGGAGCTGCTTTGTGAAAAACAGCCTCTGATTTCATCGCGTTTTGGAAGTTGATTTTCTACCCTTTTTTTATTTTGGAGCGTTTTTTCCAGGCATTTTTGAGGTGTTTTTCCAGGCACTTCTAAAACCAGCCCACTAGGACTTGTACTTCTGTCCCAGGCCTACAAAAACTCCTCCCAAAATCATCCACGTGCCTTTTTTGCCATAGTACTGGGTACTGAGGAGCAGAGCACATTGGTTCATTTGATTTTCAAATTAAAAAATTAGTTCCCCAACGTCCCCAGGGACATCCCAGCAGGAGCAGCAGCAGCAACAAGGAGTACATGCACCACAAAGGCGGATTAAAGTTAATCACCGACACATGGCTGTATCAATGCAAATTGTTCTTAATGTAATGCGACAGCGACGAATGCGTCAGGTATGTTTGACCATGATTTTATAATGTTGTGAGTGTTTTTTTATTATTTTAAATGTAAAATTATAAAGGACATTTTGTCACACTTGACACACTTTTGACACATTTCTCAGGAGCAAGAAAGACGACGGAGGTTTTGGGTTCACCCTATTAAACTTCTCCGGAATGAAAGGGGACACATAGGGCAACTTTACGAAGAGTTGAGAAGGTGATTTTTTAATTTTTTGGTTTTGTAGCAAAAGTACATTGATGATTTTTCCTCCGAATATATTCGTTACCTGAGCACATATTGGGTTAATTTCACTGATAATGTGTCTTGCAGCAGTATAAAATTGTTGCATCAGACAGTGTATTCGTTTCCAACTGCAAATGTGTATTAAATGAACCTTAATTTGTTTACTCCCCTCAGTGTTTATTCTAAACTAGATTTTAATTTGTTTTACGACAAATTTTATCTTAAAAATGTGCTTCCATAAGCCATGTTCCATTTTTAAAAAATGTGTACATATGGTTCATTTTGTAAGCATGCATGGATGTATGTTGCACATGGTATGTGTTTAAATTTGGATTGTAATGTCCCATTTGTTTAAAAACAGGAACTTTAGACTGTGTATGTGTGTGCGTGCGTGCGCGCGTGTGCGTGCGTGCATGTGTGTGTGTGTGTCTACATGTTCCCGGAGAAATTCTATGATTTTTGTAGGATGACAATGCCTGCGTTTGATAATCTGGCCGATCTGTGCTGTCACAACACCTACGGAGGCAGGATACGGTGTTGCGGAGGGCCATTAGTCCTGTGGAGAGTGTTTTTATTCTTTTATGCCTTTGGTTCACCATTTAACAGTATGGCGGTTTTGAATCTAATAAAAAGTCATGTATGTTCTTGTACTAGTAATGTGAAAGTTAGGCTGCCGTTACTTGTTGATACAAATTTTTTTTTTACTATTTCTTTTCATATTTCTTGCAACAGGAGAGAGCTATTCATCCCTGCACCTGCAATTCCAGGTTGGAAAATTAACCATCTCCGGAATTGTCAGGAGCACATGCCAGGTGATCTGACAGTATTTGCACCCCATCGCGATGCCCAGTCCGACTCTGGAGATATGATTGCAGCTGGCAGCAGGCTTTCAATCTGTGGCCAATTTCCCAAATTGCATAGGCGCCATCGATGGTAAGCACATACGTGTGCAGCAGCCACCGCTTTCAGGATCCCATTACTTCAACTACAAGAAGTATTTTTTTGTGGTCCTGATGGCGGTGGCTGACGTCTCGTACAAGTTTGTGGCTATTGACGTCGGCGCATATGGAAGCACTGGTGACTCCCAGGTGCCACTGACCTTGGATTTAGGGAAGCAAATATTGCTTGATCAAGTGACTCTACCTCCTCTGAAACCTCTTCCGGGTACCACGCATCCAGTCCCCTTCGTGATGGTATCAGATGACTTTTCCACTGATGCCCAACCTGCTGCGCCCATACCCACGGAGGAGACTAGAAGCCCGGAGGAAAGTCTTCAATGAAAGGCTGAGTCGAGCATGACACTTCATGGTGTGCACCTTTGGGATCATGGTGAGTAAATGGAGGGTCTTCACCTGTGCACTTCAGTTGGATGCGTCCACAGTTGATGGAGTCATTAAAGTTGCCTGTGTTTTTTACAACTATGTTCGTGATCACAAGAAAGCTGACATTGAGGTGAAGACACAGACAGATTTCCGTGACCCACACATCAACTGGGGCTTTGGTAGACCATCCAACCATGGAGTACAGGTGAGAGATGCCTTCACAGAGTACTTTATGAGTCCCAAAGGTGCAGTGCCCCGGAAGGATTCCAGCAAGACTGTCCAGCAGCCGATCCAGGACTAAAATACTTTTCAAATTGCTTTGACCATGACTGGCTGGCATGTCCTGCCTATTGGATTACGGGGTGCCCTGCCAAATTAAAGTTATTTTCGTTTTTTGCGGCAATTGAAAAGTGTGGATCCTTCACCCCTTTGTAACCACTTTGTGTTGTATCTAATTTCCCTTTGTAATATTTTTTTGTAAAATTAATTATTGTGTTCTTTGTGTAATAGTATATGAAGTAAATTTCTACAAGAATGTAAATGTGTGTGTAGTGTTTATTGTTTCTTGGACGTTACTTTTTTGGTTAACTTCTTTAGTCACTTGACAATGTAAATGAATCCACACTCACGTGTTTAAGAACTTTTAAAATACCAATAAAAACTACAACCCGTCCCGCAAAAAACAAGCCCTTACACCGCTTTTTTGACGGAAAAATAAAAAATTATGGATCTCAGAATATGGTGACAAAAAATAAATAATTTTATAGAAAAGTGATTTTATTGCGCAATCGCCACAAAACATAAAAACCTATATACATATGGTATCGCCGTAATCGTACCGACCCGCAGAATAAAGTAAGATGTAATTTATAGCGCACAGTGAACACTGTAAAAAAAAATACAAAAAACATTGTCAGAATTTATGTTTCTTTGTCACTTTGCTTGCCAAAAAAAATCTAATAAAAAGTGATAAAAAAAAAAATCACATGTACCCTAAAATGGTACCAATGAAAAGTACGGATTGTCCCGCAACAAATAAGCCCTCACACGGCTCCGTTGGGGAAAAAATAAAAAAGTTCTGGCTCTCAGAATATGGCGATGCAAAATGTGCAGTGTTCCAAAAGCAGATGAGATCGGGCGACCATTTATCAGTGCGACACCGGCCACATATCTGCGGATTATTATTTATGTACCCCATTATTATACCCTCTTATTATGTCCTGATGTTCTCCGCACAGGTTACATATACCCCCACATTATAAATTGAAATACCAGCAAAACCACAAACAGAACAGTTACCAAGCAAAATCTGCGCTCCAAAAGCAAAATGGCGTTCCCTCCCTTCTGAGCCCCACAGCGTGCCCAAGCACCAGCTTACGTCCACATATATGATATTTTATATCCGGGAGAAGCCGCTCAACATTGTATGAGGTATTTGTCTTCAGTGGCACAAACTGGGCACAACGTATTGTGCATTAAAATGGCATATCAGTGGAAAATTTTAATTTTCAATTTGCACCATCCGCTGCGCATTAACGCCTTCGCGCACCACGACTTAATAGCATGTCGTGGTGCAAGGGGTTATATATGGAGCGGGCTCACGCGCTGTGCCCGCTCCATATTCTGCAGGTGTCAGCTGTATATTACAGCTGACACCCGGGACTAACGGACAGGAACAGCGATCGCGCTGTTACAGGAGCCTGTAAAATGACATTATACTGCAATACATTAGTATTGTACCAGCGACCTAATGATCGCTCGTTCCAGTCCCCTAAAGGGACTTTTGGGAGGTTTCCACTGTTTTGGTACCTCAGGGGCTTTGCATATGCGACATGACACCCGAAAACCATTCCAGCTAAATTTGAGCTCCAGAAGCCAAATATTGTTCCTTCCCTTCTGAGTCCTGCCGTGTGTCCAAAGAGCAGTTTATTACCACATATGGTGTATTGCTGAAATCAGGACAAATTGCTTTACAAACTTTGGGGTGATTTTTCTACTTTATTCATTGTAAAAATTTAATATTTCTATGTTTTTTCAGAAAAAAGTAGATTTTCATTTTCACGGCCTAATTCCACTAAATTCAGCAAAAACACTGTGGGGTCAAAATGCTAACTATACCCCATGAAAAATTCCTTGAGGGGTGTAGTCTTCAAAATGGGGTCAGTTTTGGGGGGATTCCACTGTTTTGCTCCCTCCAGGGCGTTGCAAACGCGACATGGCACTGAAAAACAATCCAGCAAAATCTAGGCTTCAAAATCCAAATGGCGCTCCTTCCCTTCTGAGCTCTGCCGTGGGTCCAAACAGCAGTTTAGTACCACATATGGGGTATTGGCGTAATCGGGAGAAGTAGCTTTACAAGTTTTGGGGTGCTTTTTAATCTTTATTCCTTGCAAATATAATTTTTTTTTATATTTTTTCAGAAAAAAAGCAAAATATAGCAAAAGACCTGTGGGGTCAAGATGCTAACTATACCCCTAGATAAATTCCTTGAGGTGTGTAGTTTCCAAAACAGTCTCACTTTTGGGGGATTTCCACTGTTTTGGCACCACAAGACCTCTTCAAACCTGACATGGTGCCTAAAATATATTCTAAAAAAACGGAGGCCCCAAAATCCACTAGGTGCTCCTTTGCTTCTGAGGCCGGTGTTTCAGTAAATTAGCGCACTAGGGCCACATGTGGGATATTTCTAAAAACTGCAGAATCTGGGCAATAAATATTGAGTTGCATTTCTCGGGTAAAACCTTCTGTGTTACAGAAAAAAATGTATTACAAATGAATTTCAGCAAAAAAAAATAAAATTTGTAAATTTCACCTGTACTTTGCTTTAATTCCTGTGAAGCGCCTAAAGGGTTAAGAAACTTTCTGAATGCTGTTATGAATATTTTGAGGGGTGCAGTTTTTAATATGGGGTGATTTATGGGGTCTATCTAGTACATAAGGCCCTCAAAGCCACTTCAGAACTGAACTGGCCCCTGTAAAAATAGCCTTTTGAAATTTTCTTGAAAATGTGAGAAATTGCTGCTAAAGTTCTAAGCCGTGTAACGTCCTAGAAAAATAAAATAATGTTCAAAAAACAATGCAAATATAAAGTCGACATATGGAATATGTAAAATAGTAACTATTTTGTGTGGTATTACTATCTGTTTTACAAGCAGATACATTTAAAATGAGAAAAATCATAATTTTTGCAAATTTTCTCAAAATTTTGGTGTTTTTCACAAATAAGCAATGAATTTATTGATCAAATTTTTCCACTAACATAAAGTACAATATGTCTCCAGAAAACAATCTCAGAATTGCTTGGATAGGCAAAAGCATTCCAGAGTTATTAACACATAAATTGACACATGTCAGATTTGAGAAAATGGGGCTGGTCATGAAGGTCAAAATGAGCTCGGTCTTGAAAGGGTTAAATAAAGTTTGTGAAAAAAATTAATAAAAAATTACAGTCAAAATCAAATAAAACCACTTTTTTTGCCCAAAAAGTGGTTTTATTTAGTAAAAGTGTCAAAACAAATAACACATGCACATATATGGTATCCCCATGATCGTAACAACTTGACCAATAAAATGAACACATTAACTAACCCGCCGGATGAACGGCGTCCAAAAAAACTGCAAAAAACAACGGAAAAATTCTCCCTTTTCTCCCATTCCCCCCATAAAAAATAAAATAAAAGTTAATCTATAAGTCCTATGTACCCCAAAATAGTACTAATGAAAACTACACATTGTCCCGCAAAAATCAAGCCCACATAAGCCACATCGATGGAAAAATAAAAATTACGTCACTTGGAATGCGGCGATGCAAAAACAAGTAATTTTTTTCTAAAAGGCTTTTTATTGTGCAAACGTAGGAAAACATATAAAACCTTTACATATTTGGTATCCCCGTAATCGTGCCGACCCATAGAATAAAGTTAACATGTTATTTACGCTGCATAGTAAACGGCATAAATTTATAACGTGAAAATTAATGCTGGAATAGCTGCTTATTTTCAATTCTCTCCTAAAATAAAGTTAATCAATATATTGTAAGCATCTAAAAATGGTGACATTACAGAATACAACTCGTCCCGCAAAAAACAAGCCCTTATACGGCTATGTCGACAGAATAAAAAAAAAGTTACGACTCTTGGAATGTGACCGTGAAAAAATGAAAAATTATCCTTGGTCATTAACGTGCAAAATGGCCCTGTCATTAAGGGGTTAAGCAAAGGCCTGTTTTATATCCTCAGGCATTGTTTATTGACCTCGGGAAAATAACAAACAGAAACCATTGTGCAACATGCAAAGCTATTGATTCTAATAACACAAACACTTAAAAAAATGTTAAGAGCTTAAAGGAACAGTGTCACCACAATTTTTTTTTTAATATGTTAAAGATGTTAGTGCTTTATTAAAAACGTTTGGATTAGTTTGTGTGTTTGTGTGTTACTTTTTTTTATTTTTACACTTTTTCTTCCCTATTGGGGCTGCCATTTTTTTTTTCCATTTCTGTATTTGTCGATTAACGACACATACAGACATGGAATACGGCAGCTCCAGTCCCATAGGGACTGCGAAAGGGGCCCGTTCCATCCACTATCATGTACGCCGCTGTGTGGGAACGGTGCATGCGCCGCTCCCACACAGTTCAATTTGAAATGCGCGCCGTCCGGCGCCATTTTCCTGTGGACCGGAAGTCGCGGCCGGACAGTAATATTACTACTTCCGGTCGCGGCTTCCGGACTTGTGCACATGGAGCAGCGGTAGCAGACGGAGCGGATGGACCGGAGGGAGCGGCGGCGACTGGAGCAGGTAAGGGATTTCTATGTATGTTTGTGTTTCAGTGTGTGTTTACTACTGTATGTAAACCTACTACACTGTGTGTTAGCTCAAAAAATGGCGACACACAGTGTAGGAGGTTAGACCGTTCAAACCCCTCGTTTCTCCCGGCACTAGCCAGGATAAAGGAGGGGGGGATTCTGAGAGCTCACTAGAGCGAGGGATTTTTACCCAATTTTGCAGCATAAAGCAATGTGGTTGCTTTACCACATGCAATGCTGCAATTTTGGGAAGTGCTCCATCTAGTGACCAGTGCTGGGAAATATTATAAATTAGAATCCAATTTATAATATTTTCTGACTCGTGAAAAAAAAATAAAAAATTAGAACAATGTTTAATCACCCACACACTAATTGTTTAACTAAAAAAAAAATAACATGTTTTGCTGGCAACACATTCCCTTTAAGCTTAGTAAAATGTGTAATGTCGGCCACTGGGGTTGTACCTGCTACTAAACTAAGGATCAATTGTGTTGTGTTTTTGCGTTGCTCTGCTCCAAACACAGAGCAAAGGAACGCAATTCCTAACTTTAACCAGAGCTGGCCTTAGGGGTATGCGCCTGTGCCATTGCAAAGGGCGCATCACTCCAGCAGGTAGAAGGGGGCGCTGCACTGGCTCTCTTTCCCTGGTTGTTTCAGAAGCGCCCGGGCCCGGGTGCTGTGTGGCACTACCTACAAGGGGGCTATGTGGCACTACCTACAGGGGCCTGTATGGCACTACCTACAGGGGCCTGTGTGGCACTATCTATAGGTGGAATCTGTGAGTGGCAGGCTTATGGTCATTTTACTGTGAGTGGGGGCTGATGGTTATTTTACTGTGAGTGGGGGGCTGATGTTCATCAAGTAATTTCCACCTCTGAGCTCCAATTGAAATTGTCTTTTGCATTAGCTTCAACGGCTTAAAAAAAAACCGCAAAAAAAAAACAGTCAAACAACGCTGTCAATTCAAAATCTGCTTCAAAATTCCTGAAGGGATTTTGAGGCAATTTTTTTTTGCCTTACAAAAAAAACGCTGTGTGAACACACCCTAAGAGTGTAGTGCTTTTTTTTTAAGCCGTTTTCGGTCTTTCTCGAAACTATTTTTGGTAGGGGAGCCCTGAGGAAGTTTTATTTTTCCAGTGGTGACTCGATTCCGAAAAGGTTGGGAAACTCTGTACTAGGCTACAGGATCAGGCCAGCCTATGCAAGGATCCCGTCGTGGAGCAGCTCAGTTTGTCGTGGGAACGGGGCCTAGGTGAGTAAAAAAAATTTTTGTTTGAGGGCACTGCCTACAAGGGGGAGGTGGAGGGCTGTATGGCACGATCTACAAGGGGGAGGTAAAGGGATGTATGGCACGGTCTACAGGGAGGCTGTATGGCACAATCTACAGAGCGGCACTATCTACAAGGGGGGGGGCTGTGTGTGGCAACCAGGGGTGGGGGGGTATTATACTGTGTGGGGGCCACTAAGCGGATATTATATTGTGTAGGTGTACTACAGTGGGCAATATACTGTGTGTGGCACTCAGGGGGCATAACCCCTTAAAGGGGTTATATATTATTAAATATTATTATTATATTGTATGGGGGGTACTAAAGGGGCATTATACTGTGTGGGGTACTATATAGGGCATTATACTGTGGGGGACATTATACTTTTTTTATGGGGCATTTTTTTTATGAAGGGGTGGGGCGCCAAAAGATAATTTCGCACAGGGTGCCATGCAGCTTAAGGCCGGCCCTGAATTGAATCCCTTAAAGACCAGCTAAATATTTCAGTTTTTACCTCTCTGCATTTCTGCAGCCATAACTTTTTTATTTTTTCATTGACGTGACCGTATGAGGCCTTGTTTTATGCGGGAGAAATTGTATTATTTGTTTTTCATAGTTTGGAAGTAGAAAAAAATTTTTACGGAGTGAATTTAATAAAAAGCGATTCTTGGCAAAGTTTTTCTTAATTTTTTATCCTGCTCACGTTTCACGCTAAATAACCAGTTAGATTAATTCTTCAGGTTATTACGGTCTTTTAGGTACCTAATATGTGTAGGTTTTTTGTTTTTATTTAGTGTAGGGGCAATAAAATATATTTAATGCAAAATAATGACTTTTTTTTTTTTACTTTTTTTAAATTTATTTACTTTTTTTGCTACTTTCTTTTAATCCCATTAAGGAATAACTTTATTTACAACTCTATTTTTTTTAAACATTTTTTTTGTATTTCAAATTTGTTATTAATTTTAAACACAGAAAAAGTAGGGATACAAAAGAAAGAATTGGGGATAGGGGTACAATATATTCCTCTCATGTCAGAACACACAAAGGATTGATACAACAGTATAATGCATTTATTCAAATATAGCCATCTCGTGTGAATACCAGAAACTCACATTGGAAATTAGGAGAGATAAATATGAACACATACCTATTGGCATACATCCACATGACCTATAACCCCACAAACGGAAGGTAAAAATCCGATCCAGAAAAGAAAAGAACAGACCAGAGAAAGATTTAAAAAAAAAATAAAAAAAAAATAAGAAGATCCCCCCCCCCCCCCCCCCCACAGCGCACCAAACCAGCAAGATCCTAAGCAACTTCAGATCCATCTCCAGCAGATGCACCCAGACGCCTCCGACAACTGTCAGATTTGCAGAAAGAGAACCAATAAAAACAGGTTTTCTGAAATTGAACTGCACGTTCAGGCGAGGAATGAAGTAATTCCTCCATCCTCCGAATTTCATGGACACGCTCAAGACATTGTTGAATAGATGGGGGTTCAGAGAATCTCCAACAAGTCGGGATACAGGCCTTTGCTGCATTCAACAGATGTCTCAGCAACGACATCCTATATTTCTCTATAGTTATGCTATGGTGATGCAGAATGAAACATGCTGCATCATCCCTCAATGAACACCCAGTGATCTCAAGTATGCTATCTTGAATCTCAGATCAAAAATTTCTAAGTCTATCACAACTCCAAAATATATGCAGAAGAGTCCCTTCTTCCCTACCGCACCTCCAACAAAGGGGGGATACATCAGGGAACATTTTATGCAGAACATGCGGGATAGTATTTTAAAGTTAGTTTCTTGATATGCATTACTGATAGATGCTTTATGAGAAAGGATCATGATCGTTTCCTTTTGCTCTCCAGTTAGTGAAATCTGAAGGTCCCTTTCCCATTTTGTAACATATGGAGGTGTAAAGTCCTCAGCAGGTATGAGTAGCAAGCTATAAATATTAGATAATGTGCGTTTCACGTGACCTTTTTGAGAACACAATGATTCAAAAGGAGTTAATGCGCGAGTATAGGTAGTGGGCACAGGAAGACGAGATAAGTAATAAGTCAGTTGTAGAGTCTGCCACTGTGAAGCCACAGGTAAATCCTCAGGCATTGAAAGCTCCCTCCCGCGTAACCATGTGTCATTTCTATAGAAGTGACTAACCCTGAAATGTCCATCATTTAACAAAATCTTAAATGTCTGATCAGTCAGGCCCGGGCCAAACTCTGGGTTACCCAGGACCGGCGTTAGAGGTGAATGTGGAGGTGATATCTCATCTCGCCTCTGCAAGGCTCTAAACACCTGCAAAGTCGGATATAGAGTGGCCTTCAATGAGCCGGAGCTATCCAAGGCAAACACTTCAATGGAAGATCCGTAAAACCCTGTTTCACAGCTATCCAGGCCTTGAAGGGATCATGTCTACACCAATCCACTATTCTAGTCAAATGAACTGCATGATAGTAGTGTTCTACATCAGGCAGTCCAATCCCACCACGATGCTTGGCAAGAACAAGAAGCCTCCCCTGAAGTCTGGGATGTTTATTGGCCCATACAAAGGAAGTAAAGCATTGGTACATGGTTTTAAAGAAAGAAGAAGGTATCTTAATTGGCAAGGCTTGCATCGGGTATAAGAGACGAAGTAAAACATTCATCTTAAGAATACCCACTCGTCCAAACCAAGAAAAGGTCCGTCTCGTCCATCGAGCCAAATCACTCTTCACCGATTGCAGCAGAGGTAGAAAGTTGAGTTTAAATGTCTGGTCTGTACAACTCGGTAATTGGATGCCCAGATACCTGATCGAGTCACGTGTCCACCTAAAAGGAAAACTAGCACTTAAGGGACTCTCCTGGTCATGTGGAACATTTAGTGTCATCGCCTCCGACTTCTGGAAGTTAGTTTTAAAATAGGACAAAGAGCCGTATTTCCGGAATTCCTCCATAAGGTTGGGAATAGAGACACGAGGAGAGGAAACAAAAAATAATAAATCGTCTTCATATGCAGCAACTTTAAAGGACTTACCTCCCATAGTTAAACCCCCCACATTTACGTTACTTCTAATCCTACAGAGGAAAGGTTCTAGGGACATGGCAAAGAGCAAGGGCAACAATGGACAGCCCTGTCTCGTACCATTATGAATCAAAAAAAGCGAAGATTAAGTACCATTAACCCTTACAGAGGCCGAAGGCGAGGAATAGAGAGCACCAACCCAAGCCAGCATATTAGGTCCCAAACTAAGATGTTCCAGAGTTCCAAAGAGAAATGGCAACCCGACCCGATCAAAGGCCTTCTCCGCATCTGTAGATAAAATCACGGTAGGAGACTTCTGCGTTTTGGCCCAATGGACGAGATTAAGGGCCTTATTCGTGTTGTCTCTCGCTTCCCTAGATGGAATGAAACCGGTTTGATCTCCGTGAATCACAGTAGTCATCAGTGGAGCTAGATGTTTGCTAAGATTTTAGAGAACAATTTTAAATCTACGTTAAGAAGGGATATCGGCCTGTAACTAGCACAAGAGGATGGATCTTTAATCTACTTTTGGATAACCCCTATAGTAGCTTTTAACGAGTCTGAATGGACTGAGCTGCCTGACGCTATTGCACTAAGGGTCTCCAAAAACCGATCCGATAGTTGATCTATAAACATTTTATAATAGCCAACAGTCAGTCCGTCAGGGCCTGGAGCTTTCCCCAATTTGGTCTCTTTCAATGCCCTTGAAAGTTCATCAAGAGATATGGGGTGATTTAATGTGGAACAAGCCTCTGCTTATAACTGAGGAAGACCCAACGAGGATATATATTCATGTATGTCTACACGAGTGGGTGGAGAATGCGGCTCTAACTGGTATAGAGAGGAATAGAACTCCCGAAAGGAACGGGCGATATCCCTCGGGGTGATATGAGGTGATATGAGGAACATATGTTGAGGCTCTCTGTGTTCTGAAGGCGTTGGCCAGAATTTTCCCCAATTTATTTCCACACTCATAGAATATTCTACGCATTTGACTAATGCTTCTTTAGCTTTCACTTCATAAAGTGATCTAAGTTCCTCCTGAAGAGACATCAAAACGCTTCCAGTGTCCTGTGACTGACATTGTTTAGGTTTGGTTTCAACCTCTCTAATCCGTGTCAGTAGGCCATTCGCCTTTGCAGCCCCATCCCTCTTGTCTCGTGCGCCACTTGATGTAAAACCCGCGTATATAGCATTTATGAGCCTTCCAGAGAATCAGTGGGTTTGACACCGATCCAGAGTTAGTAGAGAAATACAGTTCCAACTCTCGTAGTATGTCGGACTGAGGTGCAGGGTGATTAAGCAGAAACTCATTATGTTTCCAGCGGCCCTGTGTCACGGAAGACGGAGCAAAAGAGAGAGTGAGATTGGCGAATGATCTGATAAATGGGACGTATGAATATCTCCTCCCACTACTCTATCAAGATGGAAGTGGCTTATAAAAAAAATAATCTATTCTGGAGAACATATCGTGAGTAACTGAATAATAGGAATAGTCACAAGTTCCCGGATACAGAGTCCTCCATGCATCCACCAATTGGTGCTCATGTATAGTATTTTTAAGGGATCGGAGCTGAGAGAAAGAAAGATGAGAAGCTCCTCTCGAGACATCCAAATGAGGCTCCAAAGCTACATTAAAGTCAATGGCCACTACAATAATGCCCTCACCAAAAGACTGGAGTTGTTCCAGGTATTTAGCAAGTGCAACCGAATGAACCGTATGAGGTAGATAGAAATTGACCAGCGTGACAACCTGCGAAAATAGAGTACACTTTAATACAAAAATCGACCTTGGGGATCAGCTTGAGAATCAGTGAATGGCCATGGAACATTTTGTGCAATAAGAATACTCACACCTCTAGACCGAGAATCCTCTGAACAGCCATGATAACAATACGGAAAGTGTCTATTGGATAGTTTAGGTACCTTATCTTTCCTGAAGTGCGTCTCCTGGAGGAATGTCATCTGGGCTTTATGTCGCCAAAGAAAAATCATGGTACGTTTCTTGGGGGTATTTCAGCCCCTCACATTATAGAAGAGGAACTTCACATCAGTATGCATGGCTGCGGAGCGCTGTAAGAAGAGAAAGAGAGAGAAGAGAAAAAATAAAAAAAACAAAAACAAAACAAAAAGGGAGACAAAAAGAAAAGAACGGTTGAAAAGGAAAAGGAGAATAGGAAATATGCTAGGAAAGTCAAAAGAAACCGGAGAAGCTCATCCAGCGAGATGCTCCGGAGGAAATACCTAGGTGGAGAGTAAGTAAGGCACCCAAGGAAGTGGAGACCACCTCCCGTAAAACTGTTGAAATACTACCAACGACAGATAGTTACCCCACTTAATAGTTCACAAGTAACGCGTAACCTTTGTAAGTGAGAGAAGCCCAAAACTTTGTAATTACAAGAATCATAAGCTGCCAAACAAAATGAGCCCAGTATAAGCAATTGACATTTAACTAGTGACGTCATAGTAGATACCAGTAAACCATTCCAAGAAAATACTGTTAGAGCCAACTGGTATGAATATGAGGCCATCCCTCCAATAAGAATATGACTGCATGCAAAGTCAGGAACTTGAACAATTAATCGTCCCTTCAATGGTTTGCAAATAACTCAACTACCCTGTTGTACATAAGATAAGCCCAAAACCCTGCATGTACAAGAACCGTAAGCCGCCCTACAAAATGAGCCCAATATAGGCACTGGACAGTAAACTAGTGACATCATATTAGCAACCAGTAAACCATTCCAAGAAATATACTGTGAGGGCCAACTGGTATGAATATGAGGTCATCCCTCTGATAAGGTTATAACTACATGCAAAGTCAGGAAATTTAACCAGTAATCGTCCCTTCAATGGTTTGCAATTAGCTCAAACACCCTTTGTAAGTGAGATAAGCCCAAAACATTGCAATTACTAGAATCGTAAACTGTCCAACAAAATTAGCGCAATATAGGCCGTGGACATTTAACTAGTGACCTCATATTAGCTACCAGTAAACCAATCAAATAGAGCACTGTGAGAGATAACTGGCATGAACATGAGGCCACCCCTCAGATAAGGATATGACGGTATGTAAAGCCAGGAAAATGAACCATTAAACAGCCCATCATTAGTTTGCAAATAACTCCAATACCCTTTGTAAATGAGATAGGCCCAAAACATTGCAATTACAAGAAACGTAAGCTGCCCAACAAGATGAGCCCAATATAAGCCAAGGACATTTAACTAATGATTTCATATCAGCAACCAGTGAATCATTCAAAGAGAATACTGTGAGAAATAACCAGTATGGACATGAGGTCAGAAAGTTGAACAAAGAAGTGTCCCTTCTATGGAAGTTGTTGCCTCGCAGGCTTGAGACGTTGCTGTCTGGGCTGGAGTGGATCCATAGGACGGTTCAGTCTCAGTCTAGACGGGCGATGCTTCAGGGAAGCAGCAATCCAATCTGGAATGTCCCTCGGTGGAACATCAAGAAAGGTAAAAAGAGCAGGCAAATCTTGTGGAGAATGTACCATGATCACAACCCCTTGTTTCTTGACAATAAGATGAAATGGAAATCCCCACATATACAGTATGTTGCTTCAGCCTCTCTGATTATGTCCAGCAATGGACGCATCATGCGTCTCATTAGTAATGTACGGGCCAAAAGATCAGGAAGAATATGGACTTCAGCGCCCCGAAATTCCAAGTGGCCCATGTTACGCATTAAATGTTCCTTTACAGTGAAATAATGAATTCTGTATACAATGTCCCGAGATCTGTCCAGGTCTTGTGCCATGGGTCCCAATGCTCTGAGGACTCTGTCTAGCATGATGTGATTGTCTGGTGGCTCTCCCAAAATTTTGTTAAACATTTCCGTCACCATAGCTCGGAGATTATCTCCCTCCTTCGATTCTGGTAATCCACGTATACGCACATTATTGCGCCTATTTCTATTTTCTAAGTCATCATGTTCTAGGGCCATAGATTGTAACAGCGACTGATAAGAACGAAGTTGAATCTCTAACCTGTCCAGCCTGTCTCCATGAGAAGATGTCTGCTGTTCTATGGCCGAGACACGTGAGCACATTTGTTCCACAGTACGGTTCACCTCCTCCAAACATGTGCGTTGCATTTTCTCCATTCTGTGCAACATGTTATCAAAGAAACTTCTGGTCAGAAGATGTTTAAGGGCCTCAGACAGGTCGAGTCTAGTCAGTGGGGCCTCGTCCAAGCAGGCCGGTGATATAGGGCCAGGTGACCACTTAGCTCTAATAGGGGATCCCCCAGAACCAGGGCTAGCAGTTGGAGTGGCTAGTGGATCTGAGGGTGTAGACGCACCTGAAACAATGCCTGAACGGTGAGGGGAGACTGCAGCCTGCCGTTGTAGAGTTGAGCTGGGTGCTGCGGCCGCCATGATGGATTCCTCCTGTCTCTGTGAAATGCGTGGCCGCAAGAAGTGGGATAGCGAAGATGCCGGAGTAACCTTTTCAGAAGTCTTAAGGGTCTTCCCTAAGGGAAATAGCTAGAAAAACCAGGCACTTGCAAGTTGTTGGTAAGCTGATTTTCGCGTTAATAATCACGGTTGGCGGGAGCTTTTAAGCTTTGCGTCCTACTTCCTCACATGCCGAGACCATGCCCCACAACTTAATTTTTTACTTATAATGTATTAGCATACTCCTGTATGCGAATACATTACACTGTGTCACTATGATACAGACTGCTGTTGGGGCAGTACATAGTGTGCCCGAACAGCAGGC
The DNA here is from genome assembly GCF_050947455.1 of Rhinoderma darwinii. Taxonomy (NCBI): domain Eukaryota; kingdom Metazoa; phylum Chordata; class Amphibia; order Anura; family Rhinodermatidae; genus Rhinoderma; species Rhinoderma darwinii. The sequence goes on from NC_134687.1 coordinate 341,144,675, forward strand.
TTACTGAATAGACAGCCCTGGGGTCCTTTGTTGGTCCCCAGGGCTGACTGCAGAGGGATTCCCCGGTTTTTGATCACGTCACCGGGTTTCCAATGACGAGATCGAAGCGGGGAGTTCCCTTTGATCTTGCCGCGGTTACGGACCGCGGGGATCAAAGGGTTAAACAGCTGGGGTCCGAATATTTTCCGACCCCAGCTGTATTCAGCAGGCTGCTCTAAGACCTCTTCTACAGCGACGACAAAAGACGTCGCTGTAGACTAAGCACATGCAACGCCTGCCGTCAAAAGACGGTGGGCTCTCGTTAAGGGGTTAAATAAGCACATAGAGTGAACATTTTGAACAAACTTTATAACACTTGTCACAAATACGTTAATATATTTAAAAAAATAGCGTGCATGGCCATTTAAACTAAGGGAATCGTGGTATCGCATTTACAAAAATACACAATCTGGAAATTAACACAGAGATTAAAGTTGGTACAGTTAATAACTGGTACACATAGGCCGTGAAGTGTGAGTGAGGCAAATGGAATCTGTAAATAGGGGGGAAAAAACATTTGTATTGAAAAGTTTGCTTAGGGAACATTGTATAAATTGCATTGAGGCATGTAAACTTTATTATTAAGATATATTACTACACACACACATTTCATGAACACATTAAAATAATAAGTGCCTAGACAAATGTTTGTACTTGCATAGTGTGTGCAACTTTAAACAAACCTATTAATCCCTAAAAACATGGATACACAAAAAAACAAAACATAATTGGTTTAAGGCCTCCAACACACGAGCGTGTTTGGTCCGTGATATACGTTCCGTAGGTCGGCCGCATTTCCCGGACCGAACACACTGCAGGGAGCCGGGCTCCTGGCATCATAGTTATCTATGACGCTCGGTGCCACTACCTCGCTGCGGGACAACTGTCCCGTACTGAAAACATGATTACAGTATGGGACAGTTGTCCCGCAGTGAGGCAGTGACACCTAGCATCATAGATAACTATGATGCTAGGAGCCCGGCTCCCTGCAGTGTGTTCGGTCCGGGAAATGCGGCTGACGTACGGACCGTATATCACGGACCAAACACGCTCTTGTGTTGGAGGCCTAAGGTGGTCCTTACCTCGGAGATCATTGCATCCACATCTATGTGCATCCTCAGGTACGGTCTGGGTGCCATTTGGAAGCTCCTTTAGTTTATTTAGATAAATGCAAGTTTGCACCATAAAAGCACTTTTGAAAATGGCTGCTTTGGCAACAACCCATGGGGAGGGTTTCCAAAGTTGAGCCATTTTTTTAAGCATTATTTGAGGTGTAAACGCCTCAAATAACGCTCCAAATGTGTCTTTTTACGCCTCCCATTGAATTCAATGGGAAATCGCTCCGTCATAAACGCCTGACAAAGTGACATGCACTTCTTTTTAAGGGGCATCTTTTTACGCAATGTTTTTTCAAAATGATGCGTAAAATAACGCCCTGTGGGAACGAAACGCAGTTTTCCCATTGAAATCAATGGGCAGATGTTTGGAGGCATTCAGCCTCTGTATTTTCAGCCGTTTTTCGGAGCGTTTACCGCCCGAAAAATGGCTGAAAATAAGACGTGTGTACATACCCTTAGGGAATGTAAAAAACACGGCTGTAAAAACGGCTTTAAAAAACGGCTGTAAAATACGGAGCGGTTTTCAAGGGAAAACAGCCTCTGATTTACAGCCTGTTTTTATGCATCAAATTTTTTTTGATGCGTTTTTTACGGTCGTTTTTGGAGCTGTTTTTCTATTGACCCAATGAAAAACGGCTCAAGAAGTGACATGCACTTCTTTTTTACTCGTCGTTTTTTTAATAACAGCCCCGTAAAAAAAACAGAATGCGGTTTTTCCAATTTAAATCAATTGGCAGATGTTTGGAGGCGTTCAGCCCCCGTATTTTCAGCTGTTTTTGAAAATAGGCCGTGTGAACATACCCATAGGCTACATTCACACGACTGTGAAAAACCTCAGGTGTGGTCTCTAGTCTTCACTGGGTCTGCGAAGGCATCATCGCGCCGCCTTCGCAGAACCCGTGACGACGAGAGACCACACATGAAGTAGAGGGCACTGTATCGGTGAGTATGTGGGGCATTCAGGCAGAATTAAATGTCGGGTATTGTTGCACTCACTACAAGGGTAGTGTGGCGCTAGTACAGGGGGCATTGTTGTAAACTGTAGCAAATTTTTCAGGACTGTCCAGAATTTACAGAGACAGTCCAGGAAAATTACTACAGGGAGGTGTGTGTGGCATCATCTACATTGGGGCTGTGTGGCATCATCTACAGGGGGTCTGTGTGCCATCATCTACAGGGGGCTGTGAAACAATCATATACAGGGGGTCTGTGTGGCATCACCTACAGGGGGTCTGTGTGGCATCATATACAGGGGGTCTGTGTGGCATCATATACAGGGGGTCTGTGAAACAATCATATACAGGGGGCTGTGTGTCATCATCTACAAGCATGCTGTGTGGCATCATCTACAGTGGGGCTGCGTGGCATCATCTACATGGCGGCTGTGTGGCATCATCTACATCGCAGCTGTGTGGCATCACATGCAGGAAGTACTGTGGCATTATCTCCAGGAAGCAGTGCGTGGCAATATCTACATGGGGACTGTAGGGCACTATCCACGTGGTTACTTTGTGGCACTATCTATGTGGTTACTGAGTGGCACCATCTTCAGGAACAGTGTGAGTGCGAGCATTAATCAGCACATATTCAGTTGCCTAGCCCTTTAAATTATACATTGTAATATAAAGGGCTAGACTGCTTGATACGTTTTTATTTTTTCGATACCCCCCCTTTAAAAATCCTCCGTTTAACCCTGACTAGGGGTCGCTGAGGAGAGCCTGGAGAGATCGCATACAGACTATCAAATGATCTGAGGCGATCCAAAACCTGACATAACATCAGACATATCATAGAATGCAAAGAAACATGGACGTAGAGCGCCTAATTTTGCTTGCACAGGAGCGGCCAGCTATCTGGGACACGACTAGTGAAGAATACCATGACCGTGACCGGAAGGATGCTGCCGGGGAAGAAATTGGCCAGGAGATGTTCCCTATCAAGTGGACAAAAGGAGGCAAGATGAGAGATCTGGTTGGTAAGTAATGCTGTCCCTTAGGCGACTACGCTATTTATTCAGTCAAAACAACAGAACCCTGTCACAACGGTGACAAACGGAAACCTTTAGCAACATTTCCGTCACCATTGAGAACAATGGTGATGCTAAGGGAAGAAGTTAAGGTTTCCGTTTGCCTTTGCGTTGAGGGGTTCCCCCAACGGAAAGCTCCAACGGAACCGCTAAACGGAAGGGCAACGCTGATGTGAACAAGCACTTACCTTTGCCCTTTTTACACAATTGTCATAATATAACTGCCCCCTTTAATCATGTATTTGTCATGTGTTTATACAACGTTCTGCCATTACCGTACTTCAAACTGACTTCGTTAGGAGGTCACAGGTAGCACTATTGATGATTCCTCTCTTTGCAGGGCCCTTTCTGTTTAAAATAGCTCATTAACCCCTTAAGGACAGAGCCTTGTTTTGGCCTTAAAGGAACAGTGTCATCACAAATTATTTTTTTATATGTTAAAGATGTTAGTGCTTTATTAAAAACGTTTATATTCATTTGTGTGTTTGTGTTTTACTTTTTCTTATTTTTACACTTTTTCTTCCCTATGGGGGCTGCCATTTTTTGTTCCATTTCTGTCTGTGTCGATTAACGACACATACAGACATGGAATACGGCAGCCACAGTCCCATAGGGACTGCGAACGGCTCCCGTCCCATTGACTTCCGTGTACGGCGTCTGTGTGGGAACAGCGCATGCGCCGCTCCCACACAGTCCAATTCGAAATTGGCGCCGTCCGGCGCCATTTTCCTGTGGACCGGAAGTCGCGGCCGGACAGTAATATTACTACTTCCGGTCGCGGCTTCCGGGTTTGTGCACTTGGACGAGCGGCAGCAAACGGAGCGGACGGGCCGGAGGGAGCCGCGGCGGCAGGAGCAGGTAAGAGATTTCAATGTATGTTCGTGTTTGTGTGTGTTTACTACTGTATGTAAACCTACTACACTGTGTGTTAGCTCAAAAAATGGCGACACACAGTGTAGGAGGTTACACCGTTCAAACCCCTCGTTTATCCCGGCACTAGCCAGGATAAAGGAGGGGGGGATGCTGAGAGCTCACTAGAGCGAGGGCTTTTAACCCAATGTTGCAATGCTGCAATTTTGGGAATAGCTCCATCTAGTGACCAAAAATGGGTAGTATTATAAATTAGAATTAATTTATAATATTTCCTGACTCGTGAAAAAAATAAAAAAAATTTGAACAATGTTTAATCACCCACACACTAAATGTTTAATTTAAAAAAACAAACATGTTTTTCTGGCAACACTATGCCTTTAAGGCTCAGAGCCCATTTTTCAAATCTGACATAATTCACTTTATGTGGTAATAACGTCGGAATGCTTAAACCTATCCAAGCGATTCGGAGATTATTTTCTCGTGACACATTGAGCTTTATGATAGTGGTAAAACTTGGACGATATATTCAGTGCTTATTGATGAAAAATTTCAAAATTTAGAGAAAATGTATAAAAAATAGAATTTTTCAGAATTTAAATGCATCTGCTTGTAAAACAGACGGTTATACCAGCCAAAATAGTTACTCGTTCACATTTCCCATATGCCTACTTTAGATTGGCATCATCTTTTGAACATTCTTTTATTTTTCTTGGACGTTACAAGGCTTAGAACATAAACAGCAATTTCTCATATTTTTAAGAAAATTTCAAAAGCCTTTTTTTTAAGGTACCTGTTCAGTTCCGAAGTGGCTTTGAGTGGCCTATGTATTAGAAACACCCCATTTTGAAACCTAGACCCCCTCAAAGTATTCAAAACAGCATTTAGAAAGTTTGTTTAACCCTTCAGGCATTTCACAGAAATTAAAGCAAAGTAGAGGTGAAATTTGCAAATTTAATTTTTCTTGCTGAATTTCAATTGTATTCAATTTTTTTCTGTAACACAGAAGGTTTTACCAGAGAAACACTACTAAATATGTATTGTCCAGATTCTGCAGTTTTTAGAAATGTCCCACGTGTCTCTACTGCGCTCATGGACTTAAACACAAGCCCCAGAAGCAAAGAAGCACCTAGTACATTTTGAGGCCTCTTTTTTATTAGAATATATTTTAGGCAGCATGCCAGGTTTGAAGAGGTGTTGAGGTGCCAAAGCAGTAGAAATCCCACAAAAGTGACCCCATTTCGGAAACTAAACCCCTCAAGGAATTAATTTATGGTTGTTGTAACCATTTTCACCCCACAGTTTTTACACAGCACGTATTTGAATTGGGCTGTGAAATTAAAAAAAATGACATTTTTTCCAATAAGATGTCATTTTTGATAAAAATTTCTTATTTTCACAGGGAACAAAATACCCCATTTTGTTGCCCAATTTCTCCTGAGTGCAGCAATACCCCATTTGTGGCAATAAACTTCCGTTTGAGCCCATGGGAGGCCTCAGAAAGGAAGGAGCGCTGTGTGTTCTTTGGAGTGCAGATTTTGCTGGATTGGTTTTTGGGTGCCATGTCGCATTTGCAGAGCCCCAGACAGGGGCGGACATACCGCATGTGCAGCCGGTGCAGCTGCACAAGGGCCCCGCGTGGGAAGGGGGCCCGTTCAGTGGCGTAACTACCACAGTAGCAGCCGTAGCAGCTGCTACGGGGCCCGCGGCATGGGGGGGCCCGTGTCGCCCTGACAGGCACATTACATTTTATGTACCAGGCCTGGCGGCACGGGCCCCCTCATGCCTAGTAGCATCACAACACTAGGCATGAGGGGAGGGAGGGGGCGGGGGCCCGGTGATAGCCGCCACACTGCACTACCAATCGGGAGGGAGGGGGCGGGTGCCCGGGCCCGGTGATAGCCGCTACACTGCACTGCCAATCTGGCACAGATGAATAGGACAGGACGGCGATGCTGGTGGTAGGAGGAGCGCTCAGGCAGGGGAGAGGACAGGGGGCGGTGCGACGTAAGACTTCGGGCGGCTGGACAGTACAGTCAGGACTGCCGGAGAATTCATAGGATGAGCGGAGGACAGACACAGGACGAGTGGAGGACGTGCAGACTGCAGAGGACAGGTAGATGAAGTTAAAAAGTTCATGTCAGAAGGGAGAAGTTTTTATGTAGAAAAATCTGCCTCATAATTCCTTCCGGAATTTTGAGGCATATTTTGACCTGCCGGTAGAACACTTCCCGCGTTTTTCATTGCGTTTTTTTGTGGCGTTTTTCGGCCATCGGGCCGTGGGCAGGGAAACGCAGCAAAAAACGCATTTTCTGCCTGCCATTGTTGTCAATGGGAAGTCAGAGACAGAAACGCCCGAAGAAAGGGCATTGCGCTTCTTTTTCCCGCATGCGGTTTTTACTGCTCGCAGGAAAAATTTCATGGATTTCAATGGGAGGCACTTTCTGACGTTTTTCGCGAAAAAAACCTCAGTGTGAACTCCCCCTAACACAGGGGCGTAACTACTGCTATAGCAGCCGTAGCGGCTGCTACAGGGCCGCGGCATGAGGGGGCCCGCGTCACCTGCCGGCACGGGCCCCCACCTTGGCCGGAATCTCCGCTAGCTGCCGCTATGGCTGCTACAGCGCGATGCCACGGAACACTACGGCAGAGCAGGGAGTATCTCCCCGCTCTGCCATTAAACATAAGACATGTATCCCCTATCCACAGGATAGGGGATACGTGTGTGATCGCTGGCATTGATAGGGAGAACGGGGGACCGAAAGTCCCCTGAAGTTCTCCATCACAAACCTCGGACTTCCGGGGTCTGTGTCGGCAGCTCCGTAGAAATGAATGGAGCGCCGGTCACACTTGAGCTGCGCAGACACCGGAAGTCAGAGGTGAGTGATGGAGAACTTCGGGGGACTTTCGGTCCCCCGCTCTCCCTATCAATGCCAGCGATCACACATGTATCCCCTATCCTGTGGATAGGGGATACATGTCTTTTGTCTTTTCACACTGTAGGTCGCATTTTTTTGAGTGATTGGGGGTGTATGGCGTTCCCTACAGGGGGGGGGCTGTATAGCGTTCCCTACAGGGGGGGGCTGTAAGGCGTTCCCTACAGGGGGGGCTGTATAGCGTTCCCTACAGGGGGGGCTGTATAGCGTTCCCTACAGGGGGGTCTGTATGGCGTTCCCTAAAGGGGGGTCTGTATGGCGTTCCCTACAGGGGGGGGCTGTATGACTTTCCCTACAGACCCCCCCTGTAGGGAACGCCATACAGAACCCCTGTAGATAACGCCATACAGACCCCACTGTAGATAACGCCATAAAGTCCCCCCTGTAGATAACACCATACAGCCCCCTGTAGATAACGCCATACAGCCCCCCTGTAGATAACGCCATACAGCCCCCTCTGTAGATAGCGCCATACAGTCCCCCCTGTAGATAGCGCCATACAGTCCCCCCTGTAGATAGCGCCATACAGTCCCCCCTGTAGATAGCGCCATACAGTCCCCCCTGTAGATAGCGCCATACAGTCCCCCCTGTAGATAGCGCCATACAGACCCCCCTGTAGATAGCGCCATACAGACCCCTCTGTAGATAGCGCCATACAGTCCCCCCTGTAGATAACGCCATACAGCCCCCTCTGTTGATAGCGCCATACAGTCCCCCCTGTAGATAACGCCATACAGCCCCCTCTGTAGATATCTTGAGATTCAGTCCTGCTTGATAGGTAACAGTGCAGTAAGCTAAGCATGATAAGATCATCTAAATTATTGCATCTCAGTTGCATGAGTGCTTTGTGTTATATTCAATGATTCAATTTAACCTAAGTCTCTAAATGTGGGCAAAGAAAATAAAAAAACTATACTCACCTCCTCCCTCGCCTCCGTTCACCCGCCGCAGCCCCCATCCTCCTGTCTCGGTCTGTGTTACAAGTGTACAAGGCTGCACTGGTGACGCGCTGCCGATGGCACGTGACCGCTGCTGCCAATAACTCCTCATTGGTGTGCTGCTGAGGACAGTAGTTCCACAGCAAATCGCTGTTGAGGGCATTGATTGGCTGCAGCGGTCATGTGCCATCGACCGCGCGTCACCACAGCAGCTTTGTAAACACAGAAAGGGATAGGGGCTGCGGAGGGGGAACGGAGGCGCCGGAGGAGGTGAGTATAGGTTTTTCATTTTCTTTGCCCACATTTAGGGACTTAGTTTAGATAAGAATTTAACCCGGAAAAAAATGTGTTACTTGTGTTCTAAACTGGTAATAAAATGTACAATATAAATCTTCCTTCATAATTTTTATTAGTAAGGTTTATTTTTATATGCATATATATGTTTAGGTAACTTTGTCGGTATTGGGGGGGGGGGCGGGGGGGCCCTGGCACATTATCTGCACAGGGGCCTTTTGCAGTCTGTGTCCGCCACTGGCCCCAGAGGTATTAAAGCAATGGAAACCCACCAGAAGTGACCCTATTTTGGAAACTACACCCCTCAAGGAATTCATTTATGGTTGTTTTTACCATTTTTACTGCACAGTTTTTTCACAGCACCTATTTGAATTGGGCTGTGAAATTAAACAAATGTATTTTTTTCCAATAAGATGTCATTTTTTATCAAAATTTCTTATTTTCACAGGGAACAAAATACCCCATTTTTTTGCCCAATTTCTCCGGAGTGCAGCAATACCCCATTTGTGGCGATAAACTGCCGTTTGAGCCCATGGGAGGCCTCAGAATGGAAGGAGCGCGGTGTGTTCTTTGGAGTGCAGATTTTGCTGGATTGGTTTTTGGGTGCCATGTCGCATTTGCAGAGCCCCAGAGGTATCAAAGCAATGGAAACCCACCAGAAGTGACCCCATTTTGGAAACTACACCCCTCAAGGAATTAATTGATGGGTAATGTGACCATTTAGACGCCATGGTTTCTTCATAGAACTTATTTGAATTGGGCTGGGAATTTAAAAAAAAAAAGATTTTTTTCCAATAATATGTAGTTTTAGCTCAAAATTTCTTATTTTCACAAGAAATAAAATACCCTATTTTGTTGCCAAATTTGTCCTGAGTGTAGCAATACCCCATTTGTGGTGATAAACTGACGTTTGGGCACATGGGAGGGCTCAGAAGGAAAGGACCACCATTTGGCCTACTGGGGATTTTCTGGTGCTAAGTCATGTATGCAGAAGCCCCTGAGGTACCAGTACAGTTGAAACCCCCAAGAAGTGACCCCGTTTTAAAAACTACACCCCTTAAGGCATTCATCTAGAGGTGTAGTGAGCATTTTTACCGGAGACATACACCCCATAAACTGTAATGTGGGTTCTCCCGGGTACGGCAATACCCTCAATGTGGCTGTTATCAGCTTCCTGGGCACACAGCAGGGCTCAGAAGGGAAAGATGAGGGGGATAAGATGTGCGGAGTGCATTAGGGTAAGTAAAACTGGGGTAGATTAAAAATCAAGGGATGTATGATACATTTTGAAGCACTCTTTCATACGGAGCCTTAGTTTTTCGGGACACGTGTCGCATTGATATATTGTGTCCTCCCTTATCCCCCTCTTATAGCAGACTTTGTACCTCTTTTGACTTTTTCCTTTCCTGCCAGTTTGGGGAACTTCTCCTGGAAAGTGTTGCCCTGGTACAATGCGTGTGGCCCCGCTTCCAGAAGTACTGGGTGCCCCCCCTTCTTGGTCCCTAAAAATTAGTTTCTTGATAACCACCTCTTGAAATTCCAGGAAAGTTCCCGTCTGGCCTGCACATCGACGTAGCACGTACACATTGTACAATGCCATCTGTATAATGTGCACAGCCAGCTTCTTATACCACACCGCATGGCGCTGTAGGGCTTCAGGGCTTGATCTGACAAGTCCACCCCTCCCATGTATCTACTGCAATCCAGGATGCAGTCTGGTTTGGGGGTCTCTGTACTGGTACCTCGTACAGGTACATGGGTACTGGTGTGGGCATGTATTGTTGTCAATACAAGGACATCTCTCTTGTCCTTGTACTTGACACACAATATGATGCTGCTAGATTGTGCCCTGCTCTCACCCCTTCTGAGTGTTTGCCCAAGCAGAGTCCTAGGGAGGCCTCACAGATTTCTTCTAGCAGTGCCGCATGCCGCAGGACTTCTGGAAGCAAGGCAGTTGAAGAGTGGGACGCTGGTATAAAAATTATCCAGGTAGAGTTGGTAACCCTGGTCCAGAAGTGGGTGCACCAAATCCCACACAATTTTTGCATTAACTCCCAGTAAGGGGGGGCATTCTGGGGGCTGAATACTGGTGTCCTTCCCTTCATATAGCCTAAATTTGTAGGTATACCCTGATGCACTCTCGCACAGCTTATACATCTTCACGCCATACCTTGCCCTCTTACTCGGCAGGTACTGGCGGAATTGAAGCCTCCCTTTAAAATGTACCAAGGACTCATCGATAGAAATACACGTCTCGGTGGTGTATGCTTGGGAAAACCGGGCACTGAAACGGTCTAATAGGGGTCTCCATTTATACAAACGGTCAAAACCGGGGTCATCTTGGAGTAGGCAATGCTCATTAGGAGAAGCGAAGTATTGCCTCATTGTCAATTTTTTTTAGGTTCCAGTTCAATTCTGAAGTTGATTTGAGGGGCCTATATATTAGACACCCCCATCAAACACCCCATTTTAGAAACTATACCCCTCAAAGTATTCACAACAGCATTTAGAAAGTTTATGAACTCTTTTAGTGTTTCACAGGAATTTAGATCAAAGTAGAGGTTAATTTTTTCTATAACACAAAAGGTTTTACCAGAGAAACGCAACTGTAGTTTCAATCATTACCATTTTTAGATACATGCGACTTTTTGATCTCTTTTTATTCAATTTTTTGGGAGGTGAAGTGACTAAACAATTATGATTGTGGTACGGTTTATTATTATTTTTTTTTACGGCGTTCACCGTGCGGGATAAATAACAAAATAATTTTGGAGTTCAGGCCGTTACGGACGCGGCGATACCAATTATGTATAGTTTATTTGTTTATTTATCTTTTTTTATTAATAATAAAGGACTGATAGGGGAAAAAGGGTGATTTTTACTTTTAAAACTTTTATTTTCTTATTTTTACACATCTTTTTTTAACCTTTTTTTTTACTTTATTACTTTGTCCCACTAGGGGACTTGAGGGCAGGAGGCCCTGATCGCTATTCTAATACACTGCACTACATGCGTAGTGCAGTGTATCAGAGCTGTCAGCTACTCACTGACAGCAAGCATAGTGGGTCCTGACTTTGTCAGGACCCACTAGGCTTCCGTCTATGGCATAGCCGGACGCCATTGTTTGGTGTCCGGTTGCCATAGTAACCATCGCCGGCCGCTATCGTGTAGCAGGCCGGCGATTGTAGCTTAACCCCTAAAAAGCCGCGATCCCTATTGAACGCGGCTTTTAAGGGGTTAATCAGCGGGGACACAGCGATCGCTCCCCGCTGTAGGAGCTGCAGCAGCTGCTGTACGAGACAGCAGCTGTCACAGCTCCTGTTTGTGTCGGGAGGACGGCCGAAATGGCCATTACTCCCGAGACGTACTATTAGGTCATTGAGCGCGAACGATACAGCTACCATCACCTAATAGTACGTCCAGGAGCGGGAAGGGATTAATGTATATACTTTTTTACAGTTAAAGATGTGAAGTCACGATGGGCGTCTTGCAGTGACCAATATAAAAAATATCTAAGGGGGCACGTTAGCAGTGGGGATGCTCCTTTGAGGAAAAGCCCCTACTGCTATCACAAGCAATTAGAGTTCATGAACAGAGTTACATGCAAACCGTGACATGTAAACAGTGACATGCAACCATCATTGCGGGATGGAATTGTCCCCACTACCTTTTAGTCAGGACAGCCCCTATTGTAGCTATTATGGGCCTCCTGGGCAATTTACCCGACAGTTTCTGTCTACACAATCAGCCGGACCATACAGCCGACCTGGTCCTTCTACAGGACAGTATGGACCGAGCCAACCAGGACCGTCGGCCTACTCTGCAACGCCTCCACCACCTTTCCCATCTGGCAAACAACTTGGCCCAGGCTACTCAGGGCACTACCCTATCCAGAGTAACCCTGACACCTCTTTCCAGCAGTTATTAGACAATTCAATTGTTTTATTTCTTTAACTATTTCTTTTAACAGTACTTTTGCACCATGCTGGTGCTTTTGTTGTCGCTATGTTGGCATTTTTGAATTGTTAACTTTATTGTATTAAAAGTTTTTCTTTTTCTTTTACAACGGTGTAGTGTGTCTTCTTCCAACAATATCCACTGTATAGCAGTGGTGCCAGGGTACTGAAGCTCTGGTCCTATGACAGCAGAGCTGCATCTGGCACCTGTCCCTGCTTACAGCTGCAGGGGCACAGAGGCAGCTGGTTCAGCTGATCTATGTGGGTGTCCGGTTATTAAACCTCCACAGATCATATACAGATGACCTATCTTGTGGATAGGTCAGCAGTATGAAAACCCATGGGGAACACAAAATCCATTGAAATGGTAACTAAAATTCGAAAAAAAAAAAAAATGATGCCATAGTGACATGTCAGAATTTTTTATCGTTGGGGATAAGAGCACTTCGACCCCCATGGATTGCTAAAAAAAAAGTGTCGAACACTTGGGTGAGCGCTGTGACACTTTGTTTATGATTGGCTATCCTCAGAGTGGTGTATGGGCTCAATAGAAAGCCAATCATAAATGAAGTGGCACAGTGCTCACCTTAGTTTTAGCGGTAGGTGGGGGTCTCAGTGCTCGTGCCCCCAACAATTGATACTTCTCACATTTCACTATACATAGTTACATAGTTAGTACGGCTGAAAAAAGACACATGTCCATCAAGTTCAACCAAGGGACGGGAAAAGGGAAGGAAAAATTTCTATACATAGGAGCTAATACTTTTTTGTTCTAACATGTTAAAAGTTTAGCAAAAGTTTCGATAAACCGGTTGTCCAGGCACGGATTGGTTTTTCATACTGATGACCTATCCACAGGATAGGTAATCAGTACATGATCGGTGGGGGTACGACAGCTGGACCCTGCACTGATCAGCTGTTCCGTCTGCCTCCGAGCATCGGATGTTATGCAGTGGCGGGTGGCGGAAGCAGATGGCTGTGTACACTAAATAGTGGATGTGCTGCAGTACTGCAACTCTGCTCCTATTCACTTGAATATGAGCAGAGCAGCAGTACTGCAGCATGAGTGCTTCCGGCACGGGCATTCAGTGACCGGAGGCTGCTGGAACAGCAGATTGGTGCAGGGCCTGGGTGTCAGACCACCACCAATCATGTACTGATTGACCTATCCTGCGGATAGGTCATCAGTATGAAAAATCTCTTTGTTACACAGACACCCAATTTAATTTATGTTAAAAAATAATTTAAAAAATGACACATACATTCTGAAATTATTAATTTATTTTGAGCTAAAAAAAATCTGTGAATTAGGTATTGGTTTATAGCTCTGGCAAAATGTAATTAAAGATTTTCTTAACCCCTTCCCGCTCCTTGACGTACTATTACGTCATAGCAGCTGTATCGTCGCGCTCCATGACGTAATAGTACGTCTCGGGAGTAACGGCCGTTTCGGCCGTCCTCCCGACACATGAAGGAGCTGTGACAGTTGCTGTCTCGTACAGCAGCTGTCACAGCTCCTACAGCGGGGACCGATCGCTGTGTCCCCGCTGATTAACCCCTTAAAAGCCGCGTTCTATAGAGATCGCGGCTTTTCAGGGGTTAAGCTGCCATCGCCGGCCGCTATGGTGACTATGGCAACTGGACACCAAACAATGGCGTCCGGCTATGCCATAGACGGAAGCCTAGTGGGTCCTGACAACGTCAGGACCCACTATGCTTGCTGTCAGTGAGTAGCTGACAGTTCTAATACACTGCACTACGCATGTAGTGCAGTGTATTAGAATAGCGATCAGAGCCTCCTGCCCTCATGTCCCCTAGTGGGACAAAGTAATACAGTAAAAAAAAAAAGTTAAAAAAAGATGTGTAAAAATAAGAAAATAAAAGATTTAAAAGTAATAAAAGTAAAAATCCCCCCTTTTCCCTTATCAGTCATTTATTATTAATAAAAATATATAAACAAACAAATAAACTATACATAATTGGTATCGCCGCGTCCGTAACGGCCTGAACTCCAAAATTATTTCATTATTTATCCCGCACGGTGAACGCCGTAAAATAAAATAATAATAAACCGTACAACAATCACAATTCTTTGGTCACTTCACCTCCCAAAAAATGGAATAAAAAGAGATCAAAAAGTCGCATGTACCTAAAAATGGTACTGATCGAAACTACAGTTCGTTACGCAAAAAATAAGTCCTCGCACGGCTTTCTTGATTGAAAAATAAAAACGTTATGGCTCTTAGAATAAGGTAACACAAAAAGTGAATGATTGTTTACAAAACGTATTTTATTGTGCAAACGCCATAAGACATAAAAAAAAACTATAAACATCTGGTATCGCCGTAATCGTATCGCCCCACAGAATAAAGTGAATATGTCATTTATAGCGCACGGTGAACGCTGTAAAAAAACAAGAAAAAAAAAACAATTGTAGAATTGCTGTTTTTTAGTCACCACGCCACCTAAAAATAGAATAAAAACTGATCAAAAAGCCGCATGCACCCCAAGAAAACTACAATGGATTCCTCAAGGGGTCTAGTTTCCAAATTGGGGTCACTTTTGGGGGGTTCCCAATGTTTTGGCACCACAAGACCTCTTCAAACCGGACATGGTGCCTAATAAAAAAAGAGGCCTCAAAATCCACTAGGTGCTCCTTTGCTTCTGAGGCCGGTGTTTCAGTCCATTACCGCACTAGGGCCACATGTGGGATATTTCTAAAAACTGCAGAATCTGGGCAATACGTATTAATTTGCGTTTCACTGATAAATCCAATTGTCTTATAAAAAAAAATGGTATAAAGAGGATTTTCTGACAAAAAAAAAAATGTAAATTTCACCTCTACTTTGCTCTAAATTTTTGTGAAACACCTAAAGGGTTCATAAACTTTCTAAATGCTGTTGTGAATACTTTGAGGGGTCTAGTTTCTAAAATGGGGTATTTCATAGGGGTTTCTAATATATGGGCCCCTCAAAGCAACTTCAGAACTGAACTGGAACCTAAAAAAATAAATAAATGAGGCAATACTTCGCTTCTTACATTATACTGATAATGAGCCGTGCCCACCCCGAGATGACCCCAGTTTTGACCGTTTGTATAAACGGAGACCCCTATTAGACCGTTCCAGTGCCCGGTTTTTCCAAGCATACACCCACGAGAAGTGTATTTCTATTGATGAGTCCCTGGTACATTTTAAAGGGAGGGTTCAATTCCGCGAGTACCTGCCGGGTAAGAGGGCAAGGTATGGCGTGAAAATGTATAAGCTGTGAGAGTGCATCAGGGTATACCTACAGGTTTAGGCTATATGAAGGAAAGGCCACCCCCAAACCAGACTGCATCCTGGACTACAATAGGTACATGGGAGGGATGGACTTGTAAGATCAAGCCCTGAAGCCCTACAGCGCTATGCGGTGTGGTATAAGAAGCTGGCCGTGCACATCATACAGATGGCATTGTACAATGCGTACGTGCTACGTCGATGTGCAGGCCAGACGGGAACTTTCCTGGAATTTCAAGAGGTGATTATCAAGAACCTAATCTTTAGGGACCAAGAAGGGGGGGGCACCCAGTATTTCTGGAAGCGAGGCCACACGCATCGTACCAGGGCAACACTTTCCAGGAGAAGTTCCCCAAACTGGCAAGAAGGGAAAAAGTCAAAAGAGGTGCAAAGTCTGCTATAAGAGGGCGATAATGGATGACACAATATATCAATGTGACACGTGTCCCGAATAACCAGAGCTCTGTATGAAAGAGTGTTTTAAAATTTATCATACATCCCTTGGTTTATAATTTACCCCAATTTTACTTACCCTGATGCACTCCACACAGCTTATCCCCCCTCGTCTTTCCCCTCTGAGCCCTGCTGTGTATCCAGGCAGCTGATAACAGCCACATGTAGGGTATTGCCATACCCGGGAGAACCCACATTACAGTTTATGGGGTGTAGGTTTCCGGTCAAAATGCTCACTACACCTCTAGATGAATGCCTTAAGGGGTGTAGTTTTTAAAACGGGGTCACTTCTTGGGGGTTTCAACTGTACTGGTACTTCAGGGGCTTCTGCATACATGACTTCGCACTAGAAAATCCCCAGTAGGCCAAATGGTGGTCCTTTCCTTCTGAGCCCTCCCATGGGCCCAAACGGCAGTTTATCACCACAAATGGGGTATTGCCGCACTCAGGACAAATTGGGTAACAAAATGGAGTATTTTATTTCTTGTGAAAATAAGAATTTTTGAGCTAAAATGACATATTATTGAAAAAAATATATATTTTTTTAATTCCCAGCCCAATTCAAATAAGTTCTGTGAAGAAACTATGGAGTTTAAATGGTCACATTACCCATAAATGAATTCCTTGAGGGGTGTAGTTTCCAAAATGGGGTCACTTCTGGTGGGTTTCCATTGCTTTGATACCTCTGGGGCTCTGCAAATGCGACATGGCACCCGAAAACCAAACCAGCAAAATCTGTACTCCAAAGAACACACAGCGCTCCTTCCCTTCTGAGGCCTCCCATGGGCCCAAACAGCAGTTTATTGCCACAAATGGGGTATTTATGCACTCAGGAGAAATTGGGCAACAAAATTGAGTATTTTGTTCCCTGTGAAAATAAGAAATTTTGGTAAAAAATTACATCTTATTGGAAAAAATTTCATTTTTTTAATGTCACAGCCCAATTGAAATAGGTGCTGTGAAAAAACTGTGTGGTCAAAATGCTAACAACAACCATAAATGAATTCCTTGAGGGGTGTAGTTTCCAAAATGGGGTCACTTTTGGTGGGTTTCCATTGCTTTGATACCTCTGAGGCTCGGCAAATGCGACATGGCACCCGAAAACCAATCCAACAAAATCTGGACTCCAACAAACATATAGCGCTCCTTTCCTTCTGAGCCCTCCCATGGGCCCAAACGGCAGTTTATCACCACAAATGGGGTATTGCCACACTAAGGACAAATTGGGCAACAAAATGGGGTATTTTGTTCCCTGTGAAAATAAGAAATTTTGATCACAAATGACATCTTATTGGAAAAAAATTTTTTCATTTCACAGCCCAATTCAAATACGTGCTGTGAAAAAACTGTGCGGTCAAAATGGTAACAACAACCCTAAATGAATTCCTTGAGAGGTGTAGTTTCCAAAATGGGGTCACTATTGGGGGATTCCTACTGTTTTGGCACCTCAACACCTCTTCAAACCTGGCATGCTGCCTAAAATATATTCTAATAAAAAAGAGGACTCAAAATGCACTAGGTGCTTCTTTGCTTCTAGGGCTTGTGTTTTAGTCCACGAGCGCAGTAGGGCCACATGTGGGACATTTCTAAAAACTGCAGAATCTGGACAATACATATTTAGTAGTGTTTCTCTGGTAAAACCTTCTGTGTTACAGAAAAAAAAATGAATATAATTGAAATTCTGCAAGAAAAATGAAATTTGCAAATTTCACCTCCACTTTGCTTTAATTCCTGTGAAATGCCTGAAGGGTTAAAAAAAACTTTCTAAATGCTGTTTTGAATACTTTGAGGGGTCTAGTTTTTAAAATGGGGTGTTTTATCAGGGTTTCTAATACATAGGCCCCACAAAGCCACTTCAGTACTCAAGAGGTACCTTAAAAAAAAAGGCTTTTGAAATTTTCTTAAAAATATGAGAAATTGCTGTTTATGTTCTAAGCCTTGTAACGTCCAAGAAAAATAAAAGAATGTTCAAAAAACGATGCCAATCTAAAGTAGACATATGGGAAATGTGAACTAGTAACTATTTTGGGTGGTATAACCGTCTGTTTTACAAGCAGATGCATTTAAATTCTGAAAAATACAATTTTTTCAAAATTTTCTCTCAATTTTGCAATTTGTCACCAATAAACACTGAATATATCGACCAAATTTTACCACGAACATGAAGCCCAATGTGTCACGAGGAAACAATCTCAGAATCGCTTGGGTAGGTTTAAGCATTCCGACATTATTACCACATAAAGTGAAATATGTCAGATTTGAAAAATGGGCTCTGAGCCTTAAGGCCAAAACTAGGCTGTGTCCTTAAGGGGTTAAATAAAGAAAATGATAGAAATAAAAATTTTAATTAAAAGTGGAAAATGTAAATAATTTTCAGACCTAAAAAAAAAGAAAAAATGTCATATTTTGGCAAAAATACATTAGCTCGCAACCCACGTCAAGGGTCCCAATTGCATTGCGAGTCCCTAAACTAACTAAACCAAACATAACTAAACTTGTAAAACAAAAGGTACAAATGTTACACTATCCACACAAAAAACAGCAACCCTAGTGGATATGATCCAGTTGCCATGTAACAGAACCTTCCGGGAAATTCTATTTGTAATTATAGAAATGGGAGCCAGAGTTTGACGGCTTAACACGGATGTGTTTTCCGTCCAGCGCCCCTATGCAGTTGTGAAACCCCTCAGCAAACCTCAGCCAGTTTTCAGGCATCATCGTATCCTTGAGTGTAATCCAGATTAACTGGCAGGTCGAGCGGATGATCCTTGCAATGGTAGATGGTAGAAACTGAAAATGCAGGGACACAAAGGAGTTTCCAGTCGCCAGGAATATAGGATAGTTAAGAAAAAAAAAATTTAAGCAGTAGATCCATATACAGTATACCACAAACTACACAATTCTGCAGTCAGTTAAACTAGTGGCATTTTATATTTTTGTCTCTTAAAAAGGAATGCAGTGGGGCAGATTGCGGTAAACGGGACATGGTAAAATGGTAGTGCTATATCTATGAATGTGACATGGTGGAATACAAAAAGGGGCATACATTAGCTCTATGAAGGTTACATGGTGTTAAAATACAAAGGAGACCATACAGCAGCTCTATGAGGGTAACATATGGTATTGGTCAAATGGGACATTATTTTTGGTTTACCTCAGGGTAACTATGAGCCGTTCTTCTGCTGAAACAGAACGTTGCATGTTTGTGTTTTGATACGTTAGACCAGCCCGCAGCAACTCCAACAGCTTGTCAAATGTCGGGATAGACATCCAGCAGAACGCTTGAAATTTGTCCGGGTGCTGGCGCAGGTCATGTTAAAGAATGGGAAAGTTTCCCTTCCAGCCACGCTGGGACACGGGGTGAATCCAGTATCGCCGGCGCTTCCTCCTGGGCTCTTCATCAAGCATTTGTGGAGGCTCTCCAAATTGCCCAGAGATCAGCCAATGCAGAAGTACACGGTCTACAGGTACTGAGGACATGTTGCAATCCAAAACTAGGTATCAATAGTCCAGAAAACAATGCAGAAAAACTAGGTAATCAACAAAGGTCTCTATGCTGTGTAAGCACGAGAAACTAGTGTCTAGGTGAACATGTGACCTTCATTTGGGTGTTTTCAGGGGGTTGGGACAAAAAAAGCGTGACAAATGAAATTCAACTGTTTTTTTGAAGGCCATGAAAAACGAATGCAAAACGCATGTCAAACGGCCATTAAAAACGGACAGACAGACTGGAAATGGATGAAAATTTGGAGACACACTGATGCAAAATGGCCATGAAAAGCTCACAGTTGATCAGTTTTTAATGGCCATTTTTTTTTTCACTATCGTGTGAATATAGCCTTAGAAAAAAATCCCTAAAATTCCTTTTATTTCCACATTTAACAATTTAAGTAATGCAATTACAGGAGTAATTAAAAAAACATTGGTCACTTGTAAAAGAAAGTTATAGGCATATTGAGGATTCACATTTTTGTCCACTTATGTTTCTACAAACGTACTTACAAATTTAACCCCTTCCCGACCACCTCACATAAATTAACGGACTGCAGCACTGGTCCTTGTGCCTGCAGCCCGTTAATCTACGTGTGCTCCTAAGGCCTTATATACATGAAAACTGCAGTTATTCACGTCCGAGGTGCATCCGTGCTCAGCGCTGCGGGACGCGATGTCACGCATCCCCCATAGTTGAGAGTCTATAGAGGGAAGCGTGATACGCGAAAAGAACGGACGTGTCCTATTTTCGCACGTGGCTGTGTCAACGGCCACATTGAATTACATAGGTCCGTAGGACGGCCGCTGTTTCAATGGCCGTCCCAAGGATGTTTAACACCTTCGTGTAAATAAGTCCTAACAGAGCACACAGGCGCTCCCAACAGCCCCGCATCTCCCAGTACAGGCTGCTACTAGCAACAATAGTACTGGGGGAAAACATTGGGTCGATCCCCATGGGATACATATGGTCCTATAGTAAACCGAGAGTTGCTTCCCATATATTGACCAGAGATAAAAATTTGGGGGGACTGGGAATACCTAATATGTACTGATATTATATTGCCACCTTGGTGGCACTTTCTAGCTCGGGCTGGCAAGCTAATCTTTCTAAGCATTGGGTTCAAATTGAATCTATGTATATTTTCCCCTCTAGTATGAAAGCACTCCTTTTTTTAGAATTTTGGAATGTTTCTATTCCTCGCCATATCTCCCCATTTACGAGAGCTGCTTTAGCCTGTTGGTCTTACCTACAACAGGAATCGATTGATAAACTTCCTCTCCCTAAATCATACCTCCCCATTGACATATTAGAATTGGCTATTCCTGACCTACATTTAACAAACTGGAAGATCAGAGGTATAACCACCTTTTCTCATATATATAACCAGGACCTACTTAGCTCATTTGAATATTTAATGTCTAATTACTCATTACCTAATAGTGATTTCTATAAATATTTGCAGATTAGACATTGTTAGTGACCGGGACAAACTACGTTCTGTATGTAATTTAAAGCTACTTGGATGGCTTGACAAATCCACGAAAAACCTCAAAGGTATTTATAATACTTTAAAAACCAACGCTGAATATAGCAAAACTTGGGAAAAAAATTTAGGCATGACCTTTGAGGAAGACCAATGGCTGACAGCCTTCAAACTTATTCACTCGACTTTACAATGTAACTCACAGGTAGAAGCAGCTATTAAAACTAATCTACACTGGTATTACACTCCAGACAGACTGCACCAGATGTATCCTAATTCTTCAGCAGATTGCTGGAGAGGCTGTGGACACAAGGGCACTTTGCTACATACATTGTGGGACTGTCCTGTTATACACGAATACTGGAAGCACGTGTTTAACTTGATAGAATCTCTATTTCATTTTAAGATTCCAATGTCCTCTTACTTAGCGTTGCTCTTCTTACACATGGAGGTTGTCCCTTCTAGAGTTAGACCACTGACATGTAAAATCTTGGTCATGGCCAAATTAGTCCTGACTAGACATTGGAAAAGTGCTCTCGCTCCTACATTTCAGGAATTGCTCTTACTAATCAATACCTCTTATGCGTACAAAAAAATAATAGCATGTGGCAATTTCTCCTTTCCTACATTTATCAACATCTGGACCCATTGGACTGTTAGTCCTCTATGTCAACAAGTCTAATTAACAGGAGATCAATTGCAAAACGGCCCTATAAAATAATGTCAACTAAAATGTGCTGCTGGCTTTATGATTTCATGATTGTTAATTTTTTTATTTTTTTATTTTTTTTTCTGTTTTCCTACCCTATTTTATTTTTTTTTGTAGCTCAAGTTGGAGCGATATATGTGTAATTGTAACCATATGGAAATCAATAAAAACTATTGAAAAGAGAAAACATTGGGTCGGATCACAGTGGTGATCCAAACCGATTAACCCCTTAAATGCGACAGTCAATAGCAACCGCCGCATTTAAGTTGTTATAGCAACATCGGCACCCCGCTATACGATTGCGGGGGCAGATTGTTGCTGGGGGCCATTGCTATGGCAACCGGAAGCCTAACAAAGGCTTCCGGTCTGCCATCTATGGAAGGCGATTAGGTCCTGCCAGAGGCAGGACCTAATATGCCTCCTGTCAGTGTGTAACTGACAGGTATAATAACCTGCAATACATAAGTATTGCAGGGTATTATAACAAAGATCCAACAATTGGATCTTCAAGTCCCTAGTGAGACTAAAAAAAAAAGTTAACAAAAAAATGTGCAAAAGTAAAATGCCAAAATAATAGAATTTAAAAATCGCTCTTTTTCCCTTACAAAGTCTTTTATTATTATAAAAAAACGAAAAACAAACTATGCATAATTGGCATCGCCGTGTCCGTAACGGCCTGAACTATAAAAATATAATGTAATCTATCCCGCACGGTAACCGCTATAAAATAAATAATAAAAAAACTATAGTCACTTCAGCTCCCAAAAAATTGCATAAATAGGGATTAATAAGTTGCATGTACCCAAAAATTGTACCAATAAAAACTACAGTTTGTTCTGCAAAAAACAAGCCCTCACAAATCTTTCCTGATAGAAAAATAAAAAAAGTTGTGGCTCTTAGAATGTGGCGACACAAAAACGAAATAATTTTTTTTAAACCGTGATTTTATCGTGTAAACACCATAAAACATAAAAAACCCATACACATATGGTATCGCCGTAACCGCATCGACCCACAGAATAAATTAAATATGTCATTTATAGCGCACGGTGAACGCCGTAAAAAAAAGAAAAGAATAGAAAACAATAGAAGTTTTGACGGCCTAATTACACTAAATTCAGCAAAAAAAACCTATGGGATCAAAATGCTCACTATACCCCTAAATAAATTCTTTTTAGGGCTGTAGTTTCCCAAATGGGGTCACTTCTGGGGGGTGTCCACTGATTTGGTCCCTCAGGGGCTTTGCAAATGCGACATGACACCCGAAAACCAATTGAGTAAACTTGAGCTCCAAAAGCCTAATAGTAATCAGGAGAAATTGCTTTACAAATCTTGGGGAGCTTTTTCTTCTTTATTCCTTGTAAAAATTGATAATTTCTAAAGTTTTAGTGTAAAAAAATTTAGATTTTCATTTTTACGGACTAATTCTACTAAATTCAGGAAAAAACCTGTGGGGTTAAAATGCTCACTATACCCCTTGATGAATTCCATGAGGGGAGTAATTTGCCAAATGGTGTCTTTTTGGGGGTGTTTCCACTATTTTGGCCCCACAAGACCTCTTCAAATCGGACATGGTGCCTAAAATATATTCTAATAAAAAAGAGGCCCCAAAATCCTCTAGGTGCGCCTTTGCTTCTGAGGCCTGTGTTTCAGTCCATTAGCACACTAGGGCCACATGTCGGATATTTCTAAAAACTGCAGTATCTGGGCAATATATATTGAGTTGAGTTTCTCTGGTAAAATCTTTTCTGTTACAGAAAAAAATGGATTAAAATGGATTTTCCGCCAAAAAAAAGACATTTGTAAATTTCCCCTCTACTTTGCTTTAATTCCTGTGAAACACCTAAAGGGTTAAGAAACTTTCTAAATGCTGTATTGAATACTTTGAGGAGTGCAGTTTTTAAAATTTGGTAACTTATAGGGGTTTCTAATATATAAGACCCTCTAAGCCACTTCAGAACTGAACTGGTGCCTATAAAAATAGGTTTTGGAAAATTTCTTGAAAATGTGAGAAATTACTGCTAAAATTCTAAGCCTTGTAATGTCCTAGAAAAATAAAAGGATCTTCAAAAAACGATGCCAACATAAAGTAGACATATGGGAAATGGTAATTAGTAACTATTGTGTGTGGTATTACGATTTGTCTTACAAGCAGATGCATTTAAATTTAGAAAAATGCTAATTTTTGCTAATTTTCAATAAAGTTGGGTGATTTTCACAAACAAATACTGAATTTATTGATCAAATTTTTCCACTAGCATAAAGTACAATATGTCACGAGAAAAAAATCTCAGAATCGCTTGGATAGGTAAAAGCATTCCCAAGTTATTACCACATAAAGTGACATGTCAGATTTTTTAAAATTGGCTGTGTCCACAAGGCCAAAACAGGCTCAGTCCTGAAGGGGTTAAGGATAGACTTGGAAAAACAGACATTATTTCTCCTAGCAGTGATAAACGACAACCCTTCTGAAACCACAAAAATCTTGATCATTTTCTTGTCTTATTTGCGTCAACTGTTCCTTGATGCAAAAATGTCAGACATTTAAACACCCTACCACACATAAAGAGTATAAAATCAAACATTACCTAAGGCCCCATACACACGACCGTAAAATATCTAGATAATTGCGGACCGTAATACGGTCCGCAATTACGGACCCGTTCAGTTCTATTGGCCGCGAACACCTTTCCGTATCGTTACAGATAGGTGTCCGTGCCGTAGAACTGTACCACAAAAGAACTTGTTCTATCTTTTGCGTTTTACGGGCTGTGCTCCCATGCTTTGTATGGGAGAACAGGCCAAAAATGCGGGCTGCGGCAAGCGTCAGTCGGCGGACGGCCGTGTCCGCAATCGCGGGCTGTGATTACAGGCATGGCCGTGTGCATGAGGCCTTACTTTAAATTCTACTTGGATCATCTATGTACTTTTGTGTCCTTGTAAACTTTTTTATGTGGGGGAGACCACACGTGACATAAAAACACCATTAAATAATCATCGATATACAATACAGATGAAACTGCGTTTGTAACAACCCAAGCTATAAAACTATAATGTTATTTTTCCCGCACGGTGAACAGCGCAAAAAAAAAAACCAGTAAAAAACAATGCCAGAATCACTATTTTTTGGTAAAAAAAATAGAAAAGTTAAGGCTTTCAAAATATAGCGAAACAACAATTTTTTTAATAGAAAAGTGATCTTATTGCGCAAACGCTGCAAAACATTAAAAAAACTATATACATATGGTATCGCTGTAATCGTGTCGACCCGCAGAACAAAGATGAAAATGAGTGCCGTAAAAAAAAAAGAATAAAAAACATTGTCAGAATTGATGGTTTTTGGTCACCTTGCTTGATAAAAAATGTAATAAAAAGTGATCAAAAAAACCGCACGTACCCCAAACTGCTACCAATGAAAACTACAGATTGTCCCGCAACAAATAAGCCCTCACACCACTCCGGTGGAGAAAAAAATAAAAAAGTTCTGACTCTCAGAATATGGCGATGTAAAATGTGCAGAGTGTTCCAAAAGCGGATAACATCTGGCACCATTTATTAGTGCGACACTGGCCACATATCTGCGGATTATAATTTATTTACCCCATTATTATACCCTCTTATTATGCCCCTGATGTAGCTGAAATACCAGTAAAACTCCAAACAGAACAACTAACAAACAAAATCTGCGCTCCAAAAGCCAAATGGCGCTCCCTCCCTTCTGAGCCCTACAGCGTGCCCAAACAGCAGTTTACGTCCACAGATATGGCATCGCCATACCCGGGAGAACCCGATTAATATTTTATGAGGTATTTGTCCTCAGTGGCACAAACTGGGCACAACATATTGTGCACTAAACTGGCATATCAGAGGAAAATTGACATTTTCACTCCGCAACATCCTCTGCGCATTAACCCCTTCGCGCACCACAACTTAATAGAATGTCGTGGTGAGGGGGGTGATGTATGGAGCAGGCTTACACGCGGAGGCCGTGCCATACTCTGCGGGTGTCAGCTGTGTATTACTGCTGACACCCAGCACTAACTGGCAGGAACAGCGATCGTGCTGTTACAGGAGCCTGTAAAAATGACAATATACTGCAATACATTAGTATTGCAGTGTATTGTACCAGCGATCTAATGATCGCTGGTTCAAGTCCCCTAGGGGCACTAATAAAATGTGAAAAAAAATGTAAATAGTTATTAGTGGAAAAAATTAAATAAATATTTATAGTCCAAAAGAAAACCCTTTTCCCATTTTTTCACTAAAGTAATGTAAAATAAAAAAAAATACACAAATTTGGTATCGCTGCGTCTCTAAAAGTCCGAACTATTATAATATACCATTATTGGACTCATTAAAATTAAAAACATAATAAAAAGCGCTCAAAAAGTTGTATGTGTCAAAAATGGTACCAATAAAAACTACAGCTCGTCCCACAAAAAATAACCCCTCATACCTCTCAATCGACTAAAAAAACAACAAATTATGCCTCTCGGAGGCATGGTGAAACAAAACAATTTTTTATTTTTTTTACCAAATCGTTTTTACTTTGTAAAAGTAGTAAAATATAAAAAAAACTATATCAATTTGGTATCACCGTAATTGTATAGAGTTGTCGTTTTTACTGCACGGTGAAAGCGGTAAAAGCAAAACCCCAAAAACAATGGAGGAATCGCAGTTTTATTCCCATTTTAGCCTGCAAAGAATTTTATTTTCAGTTTCCCAGTACATTAAATGGTACTTTAAATGGAGTTAAAAGAAAATACAACTCCTCCCGCAAAAAATAAGCCCTCACACCACTCTATTGACAGAAAAATATAAAAGTTATGGCTCTTGGAAGGCGGGGAGTGAAAAACGAAAATAAAAAAGCAAAAAAATGGATCAGTCCAGAAAGGGTTAATTAATTTCTAATAAAAAAATATTTATGACCATATGTGGGGTATTGCCGTACTTGGGAGAAATTGCTTTACAAATGTTGGGCGGCTTTATTCTTTGCGAAAATGAAAAAATTCAACATTTTAGTGGAAATAATTTTAATATTACATTTTCACGGAATAATTCTAATAAACTCTGCAAAAGACCTGTGGTGTCTAAATGCTCACTATACCCCTAGATAGATTCCTTAAGTGCTGTAGTTTCCAAAATGGGGTCACTTTAGGGACGTTTACACTGCTTTGGTCCCTCAGGGGCTTTGCAAATGCGACATGACACCCAAAAACTATTCCAGCTAAATTTGAGTGTCACGAAGGGTCTGTGGACCCACTGGGCCATACCGCCTTGTCGGTAAGGCAGCTGGCCAACAGGGAGCAGGTGAGAGTCTATAGGTCTATAGGTACCTGTGGTAGCTCAGACAGCAGCAGCAGGACAAGCTCGGCTGGGACTAGGTAGCAGGCGGACGTCAGGCGAGGTGGAGCAGGTCAAACATGGATGCAGCACAGCACTACTTGGGCACAGCTCAGTGCTAGACCAGGTATGTATGGTTTGCTAGGAATAGGAACTGGAAACAGGTATAGGTACGGGGACAGGGACTGGAACAGGAAACACACTAGGAGGCCAAACTTAGGGAACACAACAATGCTCAGGCAAAGAACCAGGGGGCTGGAACCCTCTTATAGTCCAGGGTACTCATGGGTCAAAGCTCATCAACGGGATCCGGCTGAGGTGAGTAGACACGAGCGCTGGCGTCACCTGAGGAGGAGGCTGGGGCCAGCGCTTGCCGACTCATGGCTGCGGTTGTCAGGGGGAGGTTGGAGCTGACAGCCCGCAGCCACGGACATTACATTGAGCTCAAAAAGCCAAATAGCGCTCCTTCCCTTCTAAGCCCCGCTGTGAGTCCAAACAGCAGTTTATTACCACATATGGTGTATTGCCGTAATCGGGGGAAATTGCTTTACAAATGCTGGGGTATTTTTTCTCCTTTATTCCCTGTAAAAATTATTTTTTTCAGAAAAAAAACATAGATTTTCATCTTCACAGACTAATTAAAAAACATTTAGCAAAAAAACTGTGGGGTCAAAATGCTCACTATACCCCTAGATAAATTCCTTTTGGGGGTCTTTTACTGTTTTGGCACCACAAGACCCTTACAGAATAAACCTGACATGGTGCCTAAAATATATTCTAATAAAAAGAAGGCCCCAAAATCCACTGGGTGATCCTTTGCTTCTGAGGCCTGTGTTTCAGTCCATAAGCACACTAGGACCACATGTGGAATATTTCTGAAAACTGCAGAATCAAGGCAATAAATCTTGAGTTGCATTTCTCATGTTACAGAAAAAAAATAGATTAAAATGGAATTTCTTCTCCACTTTGCTTTAATTCCTGTGAAATGCCTAAAGGGTTAAGAAACTTTATTAGTAAATTAGTAAATCAAAATTAATTGATCACACTACTTTCCCCTTTTCCTTTCCTGTTATTATACATACTATATCAAAATTTGGTGGTGTACACCTAGTGTGAATCCTATTGCTCCAACACAAAATTGTATGAGGGTAATACCTATCAATACATATTAAGAAACTTTAAAAAAGGCTTTTGAAATTTTCTTAAAAATGGGAGAAATTGCTGCTAAAGTTCTAAGCCTCGTAACGTCCTAGAAAAATAAAGGGACGTTAAAAAACAACGATGCCAATCTAAAGTAGACATATGGGAAATATTAACGAGTAACTATTTTGTGCGGTATTACTATCTGTCTTACAAGCAGAAACATTCAAATTTAGAAAAATGCTAATTTTTCCACATTTTCTCTAAATGTAGGCGTTTTCACAAATAAACACTAAATGTATCGACCAAATTGTACCACTAACAATGTACAATGTGTCATAAGAAAACAGAATAAAAGCATTCCAAAGTTATTACCACATAAAGTGACACGTCAGATTTGAAAAATGGAGTCTGAGCCTTAAGGCCCAAAGTAGGCTGCGTCATTAAGGGGTTAAAAACCTCCACTGTAGCAATGCGACCCTGTTTTATTCTTGTTTTATAAACCCACATCGCAGAATGTGGCAGTGTTGTGAGACTGTATCTGACCAAATGTGCAGCTGCCCAACACAAGGGGCTTCTGAACTAATGGTATGTAGCAAGTAAAATAAGGGTTTAACCATAGCGTTATTATGGAGACGGTATAATACACCAATTGATGATCCCCTATAAAATAAAATAGGAAGAAATGCCTTTAGGGTGCAGGTCCTATACTGCCAGGCACTATTTGCTCTATTAAATTCACTGCATATAATACCCAATGCTTATAATATCCATCACTGTATATAATACGTATTTCTATGGCCCAATTTCTAAAATATGTATTGTTATGCTCAATCTCTATACTTATTGAATGCCCATAGAACTATATGTATAATACGGCGCCAGTGTGGAGTACTAACTAAATAAAATAGACAAACATAGCAGAAGTGTACTACGGATGAGAGAAGAAGTGTGCATGTGTGATCTCGCGCCAGCACTGCCCTTGGTAACATTAGACAATGCCGCTTCTAATCTGTTTTTAATGGCTCTTGGTTGCTACCATTTGTTTGATGACGATAGTATCAGGTGATGGTTACACGGACATGTGCGTTGTAAGATTATAGACGTCGTTTATTCAATGTTTAGTGATTCTACAGCCGGCTTTGAACCGATAGCATTAGTTACTGGCGTTATACACCACTTCTCTAAGTAATTAATCTACTATTAATATTAATTACTAATATTAGCTTCTTTTTAAAGGGTTTGTACAGTCATAGGAAATTGATGGCTTATCCTCAGGATAGGCCATCAACATTTGATCGTTGGGGGTTTCGACTTTTGGCACCCCGGCTATCAGCTGTTTTGAAGGGACTGCAGTGCTCGTACGAGTGCTGCTTTCCCTTATTTCCTTATCTGCTTGTACGGTGTATAGCCAACACACTTGTAGCAGTGGTTCACAGTATTACAGCCTTTTCCTATTCACTTGTAATAATGTAAACCACCGCTACAAGTGTGTCAGTGATTCACAGTACGAGCAGGTAAGGAATGAAGAGGAAGCAGCACTTGTACGAGTGTCGAAGGCCCCTCAAATGAGCCGATCAGCGGGGGTCTCGGGAGTCGGACCCCCACTGATCAGATATTTATGGCCTATCCTGAGGATAGGACATCAATTTCTTATGACTGGACAATCGCTTTAAAGGTTTTATATATCTTTGCATGATGTACTATGGGATTTTGATATTCATAACACATTACCAAAATGTATTAGACAATGACACTTTTTGATGCAAATTGTATGTCTGTATTTTATAAAAAGTCATTAATTGCTGCTTAATACTAAATTGTAACTCTTAAATATGTGCAGTCAAAGCTTGTATGACACAGGATTGATCTGTAGCAGAATCTCGAAGGGTCCAAGGAACCTTGGAGCAAACTTGCAAGACGGCACACTCAGCCGGATATTCCTGTAAGACAGCCAGACCTTTGTACCTGGAAGAAACTGAGGAGGCTCTAGTCTTCTAGTGTCTGCCTTTCTCTTCATGCGGTCCACCGCCAGCAGAATAGAAGATCGTGTCTGCTGCCATATCTGCAGAAAGTCCCTAAAGGTAGAGTCAGCTGCAGGCACCTGTGACATAGTAGAGCCAGGCAGGGGTATTCGAGGATGTTGGCTGTAGACTGTGAAGAACGGACTGGAGGTGGTGGACTCACTGGTATGGTTATTATAGGAGAACTCCGCCCACGGGAGCAGCTGTACCCAGTCATCACGTCGCCTGGAGACAAAGTGCCGCAGATAGTTCTCCATAATTTGGTTAACCCTTTCGACTTGTCCATTGGACTGAGGATAAGCTGAGGAGAAGTCCAACTTTACACCGAGTAGGCTGCAGCGTGCTCTCCAGAACTTTGAGGTGAACTGGACCCCTCGATCCAAGACTATATGCAGAGGCAAGCCGTGCAATCGGAAAATGTGTTGTATGAAGAGGTCAGCCAATCGAGCAGCAGAAGACAGGCCAGTCAGGGGAACAAAATGAGCCATTTTAGAAAAACTATCCACCACCACCCAGATCACACTGCATCCCGCAGAGAGAGGCAGATCTGTGATAAAGTCCATAGCAATATGCCGCCAGGGGGAATCGGGCACAGGCAGTGGTTGGAGCAGACTGGCTGGTCTTGAGTGGGAAATGGTTTGCTGCACACACCGTACAGGAGGAGACAAAGTTCATGACGTCTTTCGGCAGCGTCGGCCACCAGAACTGACGGCAATTAGGTCTCGGGTCCTACGGCCACCCACGTGACCTGCCAGCTTGGAACTGTGACCCCAGCGAAGGATTCTTCCTTGGTCAGCCAGACGTACAAAAGTTCTTCCCGGAGGAATGTCTCTAACCTGCAGAGGGTTAACAGAGTAGATGCAGGAAGGATCGATAATATTCTGTGGGGACTCCACAGTGCCCTCTGTCTCAAATGACCTAGACAAGGCATCGGCCATCACATTCTTGTCGGCAAGTCGGTATTGGAATTTGAACCGGAACTGTGCAAAAAACAATGGACCACCTGGCTAGACGAGGATTCAGCCGTTGAGCCGTCTGTAGTTAGGCCAGTAACGCCCGATCCCCAATCGAGTAGTTGCGCTCTGTGGCAGAAAACAGCTTGGAGTAGTAACCACATACCACCGTCTTGCCTTTCGAACCTCTCTTGAACAGAAGTGCATCAGCACCAACAGAGGAGGCGTCCACCTCTAACGAAAACTGTAGGGATACATCAGGATGATGAAGAACAGAGGCTGACGTGAAGGCCTTTTTTAAGGTTTTAAATGCGACTTCCGCCTCTGGAGTCCATACCTTGGCATTCATACCCTTTTTAGTGAGGGTAGAGATGGTGTCTGTCAAAGAAGAAAAGTTGGGAATGAACAGTCTGTAGAAGTTGGCGAATCCCAGGAAGCGTGGTATGGCCCTTAAGCCTTGGGGACGTGGCCACTCCAGGACAGCCTTGACCTTCTCAGGGTCCATTTTGAGACCCTGATCAGAGATGATATAGCCCAGGAAGGGTAGAGACTTCTCTTGGAACACGCACTTCTCGAACTTGGCGTGAAGATGATTCTCCCTTAATCGAAGCAACACCTGGCGGACATGACCCTGATAAGTCACAAGATCTGGGGGAAAAAAATCAAGATATCATCGAGATATACCACAACACAGACATAGAGGAGATCACAAAAAATGGAATTGACAAATTCTTGAAACACTGCGGGGGTGTTACACAGGCCGAAGGGTATGACCAAATATTCGTAGTGTCCATCACGTGTATTAAATGCAGTCTTCCACTCGTCACCCTGACGGATCCGGATTAGATTGTAAGCCCCCCGCAGGTCTAGCTTGGAATTTTTTTTTCACGCCCCGTATGCGATCAAAGAGTTCCGAAATCAACGGCAAAGGGTACCTGTTCTTCACCGTGATTTGGTTGTGACCTCTGTATTTAATGCAGGGTCAAAGGGATCCATCCTTTTTTTTTACAAAGAAAAACCTGGCTCCGGCCGGGGATGAATACTTTCATATGAAGCCCCTCTCCAGATTCTCCTTATTGTAGGCCGACATAGACTGGGTCTCTGGCAAGGAGAGAGGGTATACTCTACCGCGAGGAGGGGACGAATCAGGAACTAAGTCGATAGGACAATCGTATGCTCGATGTGGTGGCAATGTTTCTGCTTCCTTCTTGTTGAAGACATCAGCGAACTGAGAGTAACAAAGAGGCAACCTGCCAATGACTGATGCGGAGAAGAAGGCTGGGATGGATGGACATGGACCAGACAGCGGTCGAGACACTTGGGACCCCACTGGAGAACCTCTCCGGAGTTCCAATCCAGGACTGGGGTGTGTAGACAGAACCGAGGCAAACCCAGCAGCATGGGCTTGACGGCCATGGACAGGACATACAGGGAGATGAACTCAGAATGAAGAGCTCCCACTTGAAGTCTTAATGGCTTGGTCACAGACAACACTGGGTCAGGCAAAGGCAGTCCATCTACCAAGGCAACTATCAACAGTCTCTCCAGCAATACAGTGGGCAATTGAAGAAGATCCACAAGGTCTTGGCAGATGAAATTGGCTGCGGAGCCAGAGTCCGGGAAGGCAGAGACTGGATGAGGTCTCTCGCCAGCGACGATGGTCACAGGAATGAGCAGTTTGGAAGAGAGTTCTCTATTAAATGCCGAAGCGCCCAGGGTTGTCTCTCCAACCAATCCCAGGCATTGGGGTTTGGCCTCTGGGAACATAGAGACAGACGACATGGCCAGCGAGGCCGCAATATAGACAGAGTCCAGAGATGCGCATGCGCTGTTTTTCTTGAATGGACAATTTAAGCCGATCCACCTGCATCGGAACCTTGGGCGCAGCAGAAGGCGGCGGCAAGAGGGGCAGTTGGAAGTTCGTCGCCAGTCTAGGAAGCCGTCTCTCCTGTAGAATTTCTTGAGATCTTATGTCCACTCGGGTAGCCAGTAGAATCAGGTCGTCCAAGGCAGCTGGGAGATCTCGAGCAGCCAGTTCGTCCTTGATCTCGGGCGATAGGCCATGCCAGAAGGATGCTACCAAGGCCTCATTGTTCCAGGACAATTCTCCTGCTAGAGTCCAGAACTAGATGGTGTATTCGCCCACGGAGGCGTCCTCCTGGCGCAGGTTAAGGATAGCAGTGGATGCCGACAAGGCTTGTCCAGGCTCCTCAAATACGTAACGGAACAACTGCACGAACCCCTGGAAGTCTCTGGTCCCTGTCGTTCCCAGATTGGATTCGCCCATGCCAGGGCCTTGCCGGCAAGTAGAGATATAATGAAGGCGACCCTGGCTCCGTCCGAAGGGAAAAATCGGGCATGCAGAGTGAAGTGGATATGGCATTGATTCAAAAACACCCTACACAAACTTGCGTCTCCATGGAACCGAGGTGGCAATGGCAGCGAGAACCGAGGGTCCGAACTGGGGCTGCCAGGAGGGTCAACCGGAGGAGCTTGAATAGGAGCAGTGGAGGAAAAAACTAGCGCCCCTAGCTGCTGTGCCATGGAGTCTACTGCCACAAGGAGTTGATCCTGTCATGCTTGCAGATCCTGCAGGTCTGCCTGCATGGCTTGGGAGGATGACAGGCTCTTGACTTGGCCAGCGGGGTCCATGGCCTGAGCGTACTGTCACGGCGCGGGGTGTGGACCCGCTGGGCGGTACCGCGTAGCGGAGTAGCAGCTGGCCAACAAGGTACAAAACAATGTCTATAGTTCAGAGGCAATGTAGACAGTAGTGGAAGCACGACTTGACTTTCACAGCAGGTGGCACCGTGGAAGCAGCAGAAGACACGACTTGACATTCACAGCAGGTGGCACCGTGGATGCAGCGGAAGACACGACTTCACTCTCTCAGTAGATACAATAGCACGGGATACAGGGTACAGGCAGCAGGAACGGGTAACACTGGGAACTGGAAAACACTGGGAGACCACTTGTAAGACAAACTTAGGTATACAACAATGCTCAGGCGAGGAACAAGTGGGCAGAGCCCCTTTTTATAGTCCAGCAGCCATTTGGGCTAATTATTGGTTGGTGACAGCTGGACGCGTACTGGCACTTTAAGGCCGTGCGCGCGCCCTTCCGGGAAACAGTCCGAGGACCCGGAAGTGAGTGCCGGCGTCTCTCAGGAGGGAGCGGATGCCGAGAAGACAGATGTCCATGGCCGGGGCCGTCAGAGGGTAAGTCTGAACCACGGCCCCCGGCCATAGACGTTCCATATGTGATGCTGTTTCGGTGCCTTTCTGACCCTTTCACTTAGGCCATATTCACACGAACGTGTCAGTTTTGCACGCGTAAAAAAATGCAGCGTTTTTCCTGCGTTGCAGTTTCGTGTGACATCAGTGTAAGGTGCGTGTCTGCTCTTTTACGCGCGTATGTCATCAGTATGTCACGCTTTTCACGTCAGCAAAATAAACTGAAGGAGGTGTTTTTCTTTTTCAAAATCATTCCTTTAGCAACTGTTGCGCGAATCGCGCACAGCACACGGATGTGCGTCCGTGTGCTGTCCGTGATTTTCACGCACCCATTGACTTCAATGGGTGCGTGATGCGCAAAAAACACACAAGTATAGGACATGCAGTAAGTTTCACGCAGCGGACACACGCTGCGTGAAAAACACAGAATTTCGGAATGGCCCCACTGACTTGCATAGGTCCGTGTGACGTGCGTTATTTTCACGCGCGTAACACGGACGTGAAATACGCTCGTGTGAATTAGGCCTTACTGCAAAGGCTTAGAGAGTACATTGGTGTTTATAACTGAACGGTTTGGTCTACAGTATTGTATTGGTACTGCAGGAAGATAAGTAGAAAATACTTTTCACCTTAGTGAGTGCAGGGCGGTCCTCAAATTTACTAGCAATAGTAGGTGGCTAACACAATTAAGAGACAGATATTTTGATCTCAGGCTACATGATGGCTGCCAGAACTCACTCATATGTATCATTCAATGGGACAATGACATGACCATCATGCTTAAAGTTTTCCCTAAATTTGCTGTCTATTTGATGACCATTGCACCACATACTTCTAACATCCCCAAGACACCTGAGTGTTTAGGGTGTTGTTAAATGTTTCTCTTAGCATAGTGCCTCCATTATATTGTTCTGGAAAAAATTTCACAGGAAATTGCTCAAAACTCACATAAACCAAACCCAGTTAAATTGCAAAAAGTGCAATATCGTTTGTTTTATAGCTGATTTGTGGCTGCAACAGCTGAAGTTAAAAGGCATTGCCTAGTCGTATGAAAATATTTCTTATTTCCTTTCTTTCTAATCTCCATTCTTTACCATGTACAAGATCTCTGCATGCTGACCGTGAATTAAAACATCTATATTCAGATACTGAAAAGTTTTTACCTGGTGCTGTTCACACTACTAAAGTTTTCCATGACTATTTTTTTTTGTGTATTGCAAATACTCGATTAACCTGCAAAGAATAGAAAAGAAGTTTGTAATAAACATCCTGCCTAATTGTCAGCAGCTGCTGGTCCTCCATGCAAAGACTGGACTGCAGCGACACTCTGTCTATAATGATGACATGTCATATGGCCGGATTGGAAAGGGGATAGAAAGGAAAGAGAGTTTGGTCTACCTACGTGTCATGACTTGGATAAGTAGAGTCGTGTGATATAGATTCTACCTTAAAGAGGCTCTGTCACCACATTATAAGTGGCCTCTATTGTACAAGATATGATCGGCGCTGTAATGTAGACTGCAGCAGTGTTTTTTTATTTAGAAAAACTATCATTTTTGACGGAGTTATGACCTATATTAGCTTTATGCTAATGAGTTTCTCAATGGACAACTGAGTGTGTTTTACTTTATAACCAAGTGGGCGTTGTACAGAGGAGTGTATGACGCTGACCAATCAGTGACCAAGCAGCGTCATACACTTCTCTCCATTCATTTACACTGCAGATAGCGATATATATATATCGCTATTTGCAGTCACATAAACACAGTATAACGCTAAGAAGAAAGACGGGAGGTAGGATCCAGCGCTGAGTAATCTTAAAATGGAAATTTTTCCAAGTTTAATTGATTGGATTAAAATCCAATCAATTAAACTTGGAAAAATTTCCATTTTAAGATTACTCAGCGCTGGATCCTACCTCCCGTCTTTCTTCTTGTTGTTACCCGTGTGCCGACACGAGGATCCGGGCGCCATCTGCGACACACTGGAGTGTGTCAGGTGAGCTGGAGGTTCTCTCCCTATTTCTATATTTTACAGTATAACGCTACTCATGTGTCATGATAATGAATATACATTACCTCCAGCCAGGACGTGACGTGTAGTCATTCTCCTGACCACTTCTGTAGCGTCTCTGTGATTTACAACACAGCACAGCGAGATCTCGCTGTGAATGACAGTTTACAGCGTAATCTCGCGAGACTACGCCTGCTGTGTTGTAAATCACAGAGACGCTACAGAAGTGGTCAGGAGAATGAATACACGTCACGTCCTGGCAGGAGCTAATGTATATTCATTATCATGACACATGAGTAGCGTTATACTGTGTTTATGTGACTGCAAATAGCAATATAGATATATCGCTATCTGCAGTGTAAATGAATGGAGAGAAGTGTATGACGCTGATTGGTCAGTGTCTTGCACTACAACGCCCACTTGGTCATAGAGTAAAACACACCCAGTTGTCCATTGAGAAACTCATTAGCATAAAGCTAATATACGTCATAACTCAGTCAAAAATGATAGTTTTTCTAAATAAAAAACACTGCTGTAATCTACATTACAGCGCCGATCATATCATGTACAATATAGGCCACTTATAATGTGGTGGCAGAGCCTCTTTAAACCCCTCATTGAATCCTCCTTAACCCCTTCAGGACCAAGCTCATTTTGGCCTTCAGGACCAGACCCATTTTTTCAAATCTGACATATTTCACTTTATGTGGTAATAACTCCGGAACGCTTTTACCTATCAAAGTGATTCTGAGATTGTTTTCTCGTGACACATTGGACTTTATGATAGTGGAAAAATGTGGTCGATAAATTCAATATTTACCAGTGAAAAACACCAAAATTTGGTGAAAAATTGCAAAAATTTGCATTTTTCTAAATGTAAATGTATCTGCTTGTAAGACAGGCAGTTATACCACACAAAATTGTTGCTAATTAACATCCCCCATATGTCTACTTTAGATTGGCATCGTTTTTTGAACATCCTTTTATTTTTCTAGGACGTTACAAGGCTTAGAACTTTAGCAGCAATTTCTCACATTTTCAAGAAAATTTCAAAAGGCTATTTTTACAGGGGCCAGTTCAGTTGTGAAGCGGCTTTTAGGGCCTTATATATTAGAAACCGCCAAAAAGTCACCCCATTTTAAAATCTTCACCCCTCAAAGTATTCAAAACAGCATTTAGAAAGTTTCTTAACCCTTTAAACGTTTCACAGGAATTAAAGCAACGTAGAGGTGAAATTTTCAAATTTCATTTTTTTTTTGCAGAAATTCATTTTTATTCTTTTTTTTTTGTAACACAGAAGTTTTTACCAGAGAAATGCAACTCAATATTTATTGCCCAGATTCTGCAGTTTTTAGAAATATCCCACATGTGGCCCTAGTGTGGTAATGGACTGAAGCACCGGCCTCAGAAGCAAAGGAGCACCCAGTGGATTTTGGGCCTCCTTTTTATTAGAAAATATTTTAGGCTCCATGTCAGGTTTCAAGGGCTCTTTCGGTGCCAAAACAGTGGAAATCCACCAAAAGTGACCCCATTTTGGAAACTACACCCCTTGAGGAAATTATCTAGGGGTATAGTGAGCATTTTGACCCCGCAGGTTTTTTGCAGAAATTATTGGAAGTAGGCCGTGAAAATAAAAATCGGCATTCTTTCAAAGATTATGTAGGTTTAGCTAATTTTTTCTAATTTCCACGAGGACTAAAGGAGAAAAAGCACCACAACATTTGTAAAGCAATTTCTCCCGAGTAAAACAATACCCCACATGTGGTTATAAACGGATGTTTGGACACACGGTGGAGCTTAGAAGGGAAAGAGCGCCATTTGGCTTTTGGAGCTCAAATTTAGCAGGAATGGTTTGCGCAGGCCATGTCGCATTTGCAAAGCCCCTGAGGTACCAAAACAGTGAAAACGCCAAAAAAGTGACTCCATTGAGAAAACTACACCCCTTGAGGAATCCATCTAGGGGTGTAGTGAGCATTTTGCCCCCACAGGTGTTTCATAGATTTTATTAGAATTGGGCAGTGAAAATAAAAAAAATCCTTTTTCTTCAATAAGACGTAGCTTTAGCTCCAAATTTTTAATTTTCTCAACAAATAAAGGAAAAAAAGAACCCCAACGCTTGTAAAGCAACTTCTCTGGAGTACGGCAATACCCCACACGTGGTCGTAAAATGCTGTTTGGGCACAGGGCAGGGCTCAGAAGGGAAGGAGCGCCATTTGCTTTTGGTGTACAGATTTTGCTGCATTTGGTTTCTGGTCGCTATGTTGCATTTGCAAAGTCCATGTGGGACCAAAACAGTGGATCCCCCCCAGAAGTGACGCCATTTTGGAAACAACACCCTCAAGGTATTCACCTAGGGGTGTAGTGAGCATGTTAACCCCACAGGTGTTTTGCAGAAATTCGTGTGCACACGATGTGGGAGAATGAAAATGGGAATTTTTCCTTAGATACGCCAATATGTGGTGCCCGGCTTGTGCCACCATAACAAGACAGCTCTCAATTATTATGCGGTGTTTCCCTGTTTTAGAATCACCCTACATGTGGCCCTAATCTTTTGCCTGGACATTCGACAGGGCTCAGGAGTGAAAGAGTACCATGTAAAATTGAGGCCTAATTTGGCGACTTATAAAGTATTGGTTCACAATTGCAGAGGCTTTGATGTGAAATAATAAAAGAAACCCCTGAGAAGTGACCCCATTTTGGAAACTGCACCCCTCAAGGCATTTATTAAGAGGTGTAGTGAGCATTTTCACCCCACGTGTCTTTTCCATAAATGATTGCGCTGCGGAAGGTACAAATTAAATAGTTTCCCTAGATATGCCAATTCAGTGTCAAATGTCATGCACAGCTTGTGCCACTTTTTTTTTTATATACACCGTTCACCGTACGTTATAAACTACATGTTACCTTTATTCTGCGGGTCAGTACGATTCCGGCGATACCTAATTTATAGAACTTTTTTATAACTTTTTGCACAATAAAATTACTTTTGGAAAGAGAATGTATTTTTTCTGTCGCCAAGTTGTGAGAGCCATAACTTTTACATTTTTTCGTCGATGGAGCTGTGTGAGGGCTTGTTTTTTTTGCGAGACGAGGTATAGATTTTATCGGTACCATTTTTGGATACATGCGACTTTTTGATCACTTTTTATTTCAATTTTTGGAAGACAGTGACCAAAAAAACAGTAATTATGGCAGTGTTTTTGAGGTTTTTTTTTACGGCGTTCACTGTGCGGAATAAATAACATAATATTTTTATAGTTCAGGTCGTTACGATCGCTGCGATACCAAATATGTATGGCTTTATTATTTTTTTCAATAATAAATGACTTATAAGGGAAAAAGGGCGATTGTGTTTTGTGTTATTATTTGAAACTTTTATTGTATGTTTTCCAACTTTTATTTTTACTTTTTTTACACTTTTTTTTACACTTTTCTTTAGTCCCCACTAGGGGACTTGAATGTCCAACTATTTGTTTGATGTTCTAATACATTGCACTACCTATGTAGTGCAATGTATTGGAACTGTCAGTTGTTCACTGACAGCAAGCCGATTAGGCTCCGCCTCTGGGCGGGGCCTAATCAGCTTACGTAATGGCAGACAGGAGTCCATTGTTAGGGCTCCTGTTGCCATGGTAGCAGTCGCCAGCCTTGCCATCGCATGGCAAGGCTGCCGATTTTCTACAAACCTCTAGGATGCAGCGATCACAATGGATCGCTGCATCGAAGGGGTTAATGCCAGGAATCGGAGCTAGCTCCGGTTCCTGGCGATAGATCGGGGTGTCCGCTGTAACATACAGCGGACACGCACTGCTGATGACGCCGGCTCAGCTTCTGAGCCGGAAGCTGAGCCGGCGCCATCTTGCCGATGTTACCGGAAGCCTCCTGGGCCCCGCCGACGACGGGGCATAGGAGGATTCCGTTACAGGCTGATCGGGAGGTAAGCATTAGCCCTCCGATCGCCTTTGCAGCCACCGGCAACCCAGCGATCACGTTGCTGGGGTGCCGGTGGCTATAAACTCCTCACATGCTGCGATCTCTATTGAACGCAGCATGTGAGGGGTTAATCGGTCGGATCGGAGGCTAGCTCCGGTCCTGGCCGATACCTTAGGGTGCCAGCTGTAACATACAGCTGTCACCCGGTGGTGATGTCGCTGGCTCAGCTCCTGAGCCAGCTTCATCTCCATGACGTATATTTACGTGAAAAGGCGGTAAGCCACCGATTTTAATGACGTATATATACGTGATCCGGCGGGAAGGGGTTAATAAAAAACAACACATGAAACCGAGGTTGGGTTTCAATGGTCACAGCAGTCCTTTATTATTTATTTACAGAAAATAAAATTTTCATAACAAAACATTATATCAACATAGAATTCCCCAAAATTGGAATTCTTCCAAATACACTGAAACAGACCCCTAATAGGGTCAATATATAAAAACCAATAACATAACCAAGGGAAACCATTGAGGTTACTGCAAATTAGAATAGCCATCTGCCACCACCACTTGCTTTTACCTCCAGCCGTAACCCGGCTCGGAGGCACCGCTCATCTCTGCAGATGGCTTTGCCCATAAAGCACTTCAAAGGGATAACACCCTAAGAGGCCTTCCATATATTTTTCGGGGATGCCCCTGATGCGTCCCCCCCCCCACCAGTTTTTACTGACCAAGCTCAAGGACTCCCCCCACTGCGAAATAGGCCTTGACCACCTCAAGCCTCTGAGCTCCTCCACACCAACACTCCTCTTTCAATCCCCTCTGCCAGGGCCAAACTCCATAAATCCATCCCAACCTCATTTAAATGCACACCATCCTGTCTCCAAAAACAACCTTCCCCAGACTCCAGATCCCTGTGCCTAACCACAACTCCCCCGTTCCTTGCCACAAATGCTGAAATTAATTAAGTCTGTCAACGGAGCATGCATAACGCCATGTTTTCCTCAGCAGAATATCAGACCACACTGTGACCAAGCCCGGGTGCAAAGCCCATAAGCACAACAAGTCATGCTTAACGTCTCTCACTAAATCATGAAATGGGTGCACATCCAAGTCGTTTCCCCCGACATGCAGCACCAGGATCTCTGGAACCCGGTCCAAATGTGAATAAATCTGAAACTCGGGTCAAACCCTGTTCCAGACCATGCCTCGAAACCCCAGCCAATGCAGGACAGCGTCGTCCCGCGGGATCCGAAGCGGACGGCCATCAGGGCGAACATCAGCCCTCAGGGCACCCCAATGCACAAAGGAGTGCCTCAATATCCATACAATACAAGGGCGTGAACCTGTAATGAGAGAAAAACACACACACACACTTATAAACCAAACAAGCACCACACTCATAAGCGACTCAACTCAACAACCGAGCGTGAAGAACAGCATTATATCAGATGCGGGTGAATATAAGTGCGGAACCGGTTAGACTCCTAATCTTCCAATATGCCGCACCCCAGCATCATCCAACCCCCATCGAACCGCCTCCGTCGCTGCGCCAACACGG
Source organism: Rhinoderma darwinii (assembly GCF_050947455.1). NCBI lineage: Eukaryota > Metazoa > Chordata > Amphibia > Anura > Rhinodermatidae > Rhinoderma > Rhinoderma darwinii. Next base: position 341,186,470 of record NC_134687.1, read on the forward strand.
AAAGAATGCGAGGAATAATCTGCAGCACACACCCCAACCGCCGTCAAACATCGTTTAAACACTGCACTAAATTGTAACCTAGATAGAAAAGACCCATCCTCATGACGAATCAAAGGAAACCTGTACCCCCCAACTCGGTAAAGCAATGAACTGGACACATCGTCAACCCGGCAATAGCAAACAACACTATTCTCTTACCCCGACCAGTTTGATGCGTTTTTGACCGACGCAGAACAATCTCCGCTCTATCATCAAACAACTCCACGTGCTCCTGACGAAGGCCGCCCGCACGCGACACACTTGAGAGACCAGTTCACAGAGTCTAAATGCCCCGAAAAATGCTAACGAAAAAGCCAGTCGAAACAAACGCACTTCAAAAACCGAACTACATACATCAATCACCACTGTACCTAAGGAGCAGAGAAGCCGGAATGAAACGGGCCGCCTACGATCAGTCGACAATCTCCCCCTACGTAAACCCTTCAACCCCTGACACGCCAAAAATTCCTTCGTCACATCCTTGCACCCACGCAATTTCAAACCAAACGCTAAAGCGGATACAAACTTGTTCACCTTAGACACAGAAAAACCAGACTCATACGCGTCCCCAAGCCACCAACCTGTCCTGGTCAGACCGGACATCACCCAACGATCTCACCCAAACCTTCCACTGATACCAGCCAGCCACATATGCAACCCACGTAGACCTAGCCACTGACTGCTCAATCAATGCTTTTGCTGCAGTGAAACCAGCTCCCATAGATAATCCGGGCAAGCCGTGCCGATCCGATCTGCTCCAGGCGCCAGCTGTCGAAAACGAGCGAGCGAGAAAGAGCGTCAGCAACACAATTTTCAACTCCAGGCATATGCACCGCTACCACCCAAGCATTTAACGACAGACAGACTAGCACTAAATGCCGCAACAACTGAACAACCGGAGGAGAGGACGCCGAGATATTATTGATAGCCCAGCAAGATTGTCGCAGTGAAAATGAACCTTCTTGTCCAGGAGCCTATCCCCCCAAATGGTCACAGCGACCACGATGGTAAATAGCTCGAAAAGGGCCAAGTTTTTCATCAAACCACCCTCAACCCATTCGGACGGCCACCCCCCAACACACCACCGACCACCGCAATATTCCCCAAACCCCTCCCCACCAGCTGCATCCGTAAACAGGTCCAAGTCGGCATAGTCGAGTGCCCCAGACATCCAGAGGGACTCCCCATTATATTGCCCCAAAAAACTATTCCACACCCCCAAGTCTGCCCGATGTTCAACGCTCAACCACAAGAAGTGATGTGGCGTTTGCAAGCTCGCAGTCACAGCCGCCAAACGTCTACTAAACACTCTACCCATAGGCATGATTCGACACGCGAATCTCAACTACCCCAATAAGGACTGCAAGCTGCGCAACGTAATCTTTTTGAGACGACATGTCTGCTGCACCTCCAAATGAAGAGCCCCCAATTTCTCCGCAGGAAGTCTGCATTCCATTGCGATAGAATCAATTTCTATACCCAAAAAATTAATAACCGTAACAGGTCCTTCCGTTTTGTCAGGAACCAAAAGGGACACCAAAATCCCTCATGACCCCCTGCAAAGCATACAGGATATTAGCACATACCGAGGATCCACCTGGACCAACGCATAAAAAAATCATCGATGTAGTGAATTATGGAATTCACCCCCGCAACCTCCCGCTTCATCCACACTAAAAAAAAAAAGAGATAAAAGGTCTCAAAATATGCGCATGACAATGAACAGCCCATGGGGAAACAACGATTGACAAAAAACTCCTCCTCCCAAAAACAACCCAACAGTCATTGGATATCAAGATGTACCGGCAAAAGCCAGAACTCCGCCTCAATGTCCGTCTTTGCTAACAGTGCTCCTTCCCCCGCTGCCCAAACTAAACCCACCACCTTGTCAAAAGACGCGTACACCACCGAACATAACACTGGATCTATGCCGTCGTTAACGGACGAGCCCTTGGGAAAAGAAAGATGGTGTATCAAGCGAAACTTGTTAGGCTTGCGCTTAGGCACCACACCCAACGGGGAAACCACAAGATCAGCCACAGGCGGCTCCAAAAAAGGACCGGCCATGCGACCTAACGCCACTTCTTTCTGGATTTTCTCGTACACAACGTCGGAGTGCTGGTAAGCAGACCGAAGGTTCCGACGAGTGACTGGAACTTTGTATGGGGGGGGGGGGGATAACAAAACCTACACTGAAAGCATCATAAATTAAACCTGCCCCCGCCCTATCCGGATATCTACTTAGAAATGGGGCCATCCTTTCCAACTTCACCGGCGTCACCCCCTTGACCAGCTGAACCTGACTGACTGCCCCCTCTCTTGCCTTTTCGCAAGCACTTGGACGCACCATGGGAAGACCCGCTGCAATTGGAACAAACGTGCTTGAACTTGCATGTTGCTCCAAATTTACATTGGCCTTCATTAAATTGTCAGCAAAACCCGAGTTTGGATCCAGAACCCTGACCGGACTGGCCGACGTGCTCCGCAGACCCAACGCTCCCTGGAAAGGACTGACCCAGCTTAACTGGAGCAGTTACCCTCAAACATAACACAATATCCTTCTGATCCCACCTAACGCTTGGCCTCACCGCCTTCCGCTGACGGAACTGCTCGTCGTAACGCAGCCACGGTAGACCCCCGTAAACACGATGCGCGTCCCAAATAGAATCCAAACAACAAAAAAGGGCAGAACAATTATCCGGCGCCTTCTCCCCAATCACGCTAGCCAAAATAGCGAAAGCCTGCAGCCAATTAACAAAAGTCTGTGTCCTTTTTCCCTTATCCAAATTAAATTTAGCCAGGGGAATTGAGTGAAAATATTTAAACTTACTCGTCCTTCCAAATACGCTCACGAACCTCCTGTTCAGGATGCGCCCCCAGTGGGCCCTCAAAGCACACATACACTTCACTCCGCGCCCGATAATCAAGCCAAACCCTGTCCCCATCCTGTGAAGCATCCGTCTGCACTGAAACCGCCACACCCCCCGCAGAGCCCGATATGGCCCCCATGACCTGACCTGAGACTGCCTATCCACCGCTGGCTCTGCAACCTCCCCCCTCCCAAACTGCTACAGGGGACACCACAGACGCGACGGATGCCCGCGACCCATCCAATTTTTTAACCAGCTCGCGCAAGCAGCCTATCAGTTCAGCTAAACTGCCACTTGCGGAACCACCCCCCCAGAAGACCTGTACGTGGCCGCACTGCCCGACGCACCCCCCACTCCCCCTGACATTAAAATAGTAGGAAAAGGTAAAGAAGGAGATAAACACCCACCTGGCTGCCCAGTTTCTATGATCCCGCCAGCCGGACAAACTTGAACACGCTGATGCTCATCCACTTCTCCGCCCTCCAATTCAGGCGCCTTCGGCGGCCGCTGCCCACAAGCGCAGTGATGGCAAGGAGATCCACAAGACGACTGACCCGAGAAGCCGACCTCCAGAAGAGTGCTGTTGTTGAAAAGGCCGTCAGCCTGCCGCCAGTGAGGCGGTATCCACACCTCAGACCGCACGCCACGAACATACGGACTCCTGGCCATCCGAGATACATTCTCTGGCGGGGCTGCCGACATCCCTCCTTCATTCACAAAACCAGACGGAGGGGGGGGGGTGGCTGGAAAGCCAGGAGCTGACCCCCCCTTAACCGCCGCGGCTGGCGATTCCTGCCAGGCCTGGACCGCCTGGGGGATGCAGCTCTCCCGGCTGACCAGCCTGCAGCGACCCTGGAGGGGCTTCCCCTGTGGTGCCAAACCCGCGGGACCTCCTCCGGACTAAGCCTCGCCGGCAGGCGGGTACACCGTTGACGGCGAGCCGTCACAGCTGCAGGAGAATCGGAACATAGGAGGGGGAGGTGCGCTATTCCTAGCGACGGACACCGTGCGATGTAAGCGCTGGGGCCCAGCTGCCTGAGGCGCAGGCAACCCCACAATTCTCATCACCTGAGCCTCCAGCCAGCCTGGATTCTGCTGTTCGGCCACAGCCTGGAGTCGCTCCACGATATCTTCAAACGACGCCATCAGCACCGAAAAACAGGCAAGACTTGATTTTACTGTTCTTCTTCCCACTGCTTCCTACGCACTGAAAGCAAAACAGCAGGAAGAACTAGTTAACACCCCACTCCTCCCATCCAACCCCTTCCACCTCCTTACACTATTTTAAACACTCCCCATCTTAACTCAGCCACTTAACCCTTTCCTCACCTACTCCCTCTTATACCTGTCATGGCGGCCTCCCCTTAATACTTTCAGGGCGGCAGTGCGGTCTCTCCTATAGTTGAAATACAATTTTTACTTCTAATAGTTAATTAAAATGAACATAAATTCATATTTATATAAAAAAAATCCCAGTAGTACAGCTGGGCATGTGTGAATGACCTCCACTCTCACACCCCCTAATAGCTGCACTATTATCCCAAAAGTGCAGCTATTAAAGCAGAAGCAATGATATATAAGTGCCAGCTATAATAGGTTCAGGTCGGCGACACACACAGAGCGCGAACAGGAAACGGCTAGTGCTACATCCAGACGCACTGCACAGCGCCCCAGATGTTTGTAGATAGTGGTTAGCCACTCGCAGCTGCATGCAAACCCGTCTGGCATAGCAGCTAGCGGACGTACCGCTTATATCATCTATGAATTCTCTACCCCATGGACCATCAGATGATACGGCTGCTAATGATATAGTATGCCAAGCTGACAGCACGCAATACCGGACATGGTGGTCTGCACTGCTGCCCCACTGTTTCAATCGCGACCGCGGCATTAAAATTGTTAGAATCAGGGGGCGCTCCCTTCGACACGCCATCAAGCCCCACGAGACAATATCGGTTGGTGACAATGGTTGTCATGGCAGCCTGGGGGACTAATGATGGCCCCCAGGTCTGCCATCTTTGTACTCCTTTGAAGCCCTGCCTCTTCAAAGGAGACTGTTGGAATTTCGATATACTGCAAGACATTAGTACTGCTGTAATGACAGGGATAGGGAAACAGACAAGTGAGCCCTAATCTACCCGCCACTCAGTCCCTGCCTACTTGCAACGACCAGCCCTAGGCGACGGGGTACAACTGGGCGACGGTCCCTACACTCAGTAAGTGCACGACAGACAACCAGACAAGGAAACACAGAACAAGGGAAATGGGGCAGTTGCCCACGGCAACACCGTGAGCAACAAGAGTAGTAAACGAGCCGAGTCAACCCAGGATAGTACGAGGTGCCAAACGCAGAGCAGGAGAGTAGTGAACAAGCCGAGTCAAACCAGGAGTGTACGAGGTACCAAACGCAGAGCAGAAGAGTAGTCAGTAAGCCAGGTTCAATACGAAGCAGGGACAAGTAGTTCAAGAAGCTGCAGCAGGGCCAGGAAACCAACAGAGAAGAATCACAAGCAAGGAGGAACAGGAAAGGCAGGTATAAATAGACAGAGGGCGGGAGCTAGCTCCATCTGGCCAGGCTGTGATAGGCTCTCCCACTCCTAAGCCTGCCATCCTGAGTGGTGGAAGATGGAGTCAGTCTCAGACATAGAAGCAGGTGCAGACTGATTACCTATGGGCGTGGATACAGAAGCTGTGCCTGGCAGATCCTTAACAACTGCAGTATATCATGCAAGCAATCCAATGATCGCTGCTTCAACTCCCCTAGGGGGACTAAGAAAAAAAAAAGTAAAAAACAGTTAAATAATTATTGTTTTCTATGTTCCAAAAAAAAATAAAAAATTATTAAAAGTTCAAAAAAAAAAACCCTTTTCCAATATTTCCCATAAAGCAGTGTTAAAAAAAAACAGTTAACGTAACTGGTATCGCCGCGTCCGTAAAAGGCCGAACTATCACAATATAGGGTTGTTTAACCCGCTCAGTGAACGCCGTAAAAAATTATATAAAACATTCACATTGCTGTTTTTTGGTCACCTTAGCTCTAAAAAAAATATAATAAAAAGTGATCAAAACGTTGCATGTATCTTAAAAAGGTATCGGTGAAAACTACAGCTCGCCCCGCAAAATTTAAGCCTTCACACCACTAAATTGATCGAAAAATAAAAAAGTTATGGCTCTCAGAATATGGCGACACAAAACTATTTTTTTTTTATCAAATAGTTTTATTTTTTTTAAAAGTGGTAAAACATAAAACAAAAACATATAAATTCGCTATCGCCGTTATCATATCAACCTGTAGAATAAGGTGAATATGTCGTCTTTCCTGCCTGATGGACTCCATAAAAACAAAACCCCCAAAAATATTGAGAAATCTCAGTTTTTTAGCCATTTCACCCAACAAATAATTTTTTTCAGCTTCCCAGTAAATTATACAGTACAATAAATAGTGCCATGAAAAACTACAACGTGTCCCGCGAAAAACAAGACCTCATATGACTACGTCGACAAAGAAATAAAAAAGTTATGGCTTTTGGAATGCTGGAAGGAAAAATCTAACTCAAAATTGGCCGTGTCCTTAAGGGGTTAAAGCATCAAGTGTTTTTTACGGATGTTTTTGGAGCTGTTTTTCTATTGAGACAATGAAAAACGGCTCCAAAAACGGCTCAAGAAGTGACATGCACTTTTTTTAAAGGGCGCTTTTTTTATGCGCCGTTTTTACAAACGGCCGCATTAAAAAACACCCCGTCTGAACGAAACGCCGTTTTTCCCATTGAAATAAATAGGCAGTTGTTTGGAGGCATTCAACCTCCATATTTTCAGCCATTTCTCTGGGCGTTTACGGGCTGAAAAACGGCTGAAAATAAGCCGTGTAAACATACCCTTAGGCTTAATAATGTTTCCATTCACTGACAACAAGCCTGGAAGATAATTGAGACATTTTAGAGTTTGTGATTTGAAGGCAATGATGACAGTCACAGAGATATCATTGGTAACATTTTGAGGATGGAGCATAAATGGCTGAATAATTACTCACATAAAGCTATATACTTATTTAAACTAAAACATCAGAATCTATTTAAGTTTTATCAATGTGACGCAAATACTTTTGTGTGTCTGGGGATTGCTTCATCACTAATAACAGAAGTATCAAATACTAGGCGCACCTGCCTGAAATTCCCCAAACCCTTCTTTTGTTTCCACAAGAGGATGATCCTGCACTTACTGTATACCATATGGTTTCTGCTTCCATTGAGACCAATTTAATGTCACTCTGTTCTACTTATTTGCGGGGCTTGAAGAACAACAGAATAACACCACCACATGCAGTAGACTTGGCTACAGCCGTCAGATATCATCGTAAGGGTATGTTCACACGACAGCGTCTGTAACGGCTGAAATTACAGGGATGTTTTCAGGAGAAAACATCCCCGTAATTTCAGCCGTAACGGCATGTGCAGGCGCTTGAACGCCGTGTCCATTACGGACGTAATTGGCGCTGCTTTTCATTGGAGTCAATGAATAACGGCTCCAATTACGGCCAAAGAAGTGACAGGTCACTTCTTTGATGCGGGCGTCTATTTACGCGCCGTCATTTGACAGCGGCGTGTAAATATACGCCTCGTGTGAACAGACAAACGTCAGCCCATTGCTTTCAATGGGCAGATGTTTGTCAACACTATCGAGGCGCATTTTTCGGACGTAATTCGGGGCAAAAACGCCCGAATTACGTCCGTAATTAGTGTGTGTGACCATACCCTTACAAGATTACAAACCAGTGTATGAAAATAGCAAAGCACTCAGACAGATGTTCTAGCGGCATCTAACCATAGCTCCAGGCTTCCGTTACTCACTCTTCCTAGGCTTAGTTATCAATATGTGCCATTGTTTTCAACAATAGATACAACTCTAAATCTTGTAGGCATACACATTATAATATTTTGCATGAAATGGATGTGTTCAGTCATGGCCGGCCTTAGCTACATGCGACACGTGCGGTCGCACAGGGCGCCGGCCGACATGCTGTAAGGGGGGCGCCAGCGGGTGAAGTTATCCCGCTCTGCGGCTATTGCTCGGGGCGCCAGCGGGTCAGGTGTCACTCACGGACTTCACTACTGGCTTCCCCGCGCCGCGACTACCGCTCCCCCTCCTCATCTTACGACCTGAGTGATGATCATGCATGATGACATCGCTCAGGACACAAGACAGGGAGGAGACTATCTTACCATGCGTTCCTGCTCTGGCATGAACCTCTATTTTCCCAGGGCTCAGCTCCAGCAGCATCAGTGGGCAGAGTGCACTGTAAGAAGCCCAGCAGGTCAGTCAGACTGTGGGCTTTGGTTGTATGGGGGCACTGTTGGGGGTCTAAAAATGGCAAATGGGCAGAGGATTCAGTGCCACCTTGGTGCCCATTTGCCACTTATTGCCCATTTATTGTTCTTTTGTGACAGAGGGTGCTAAAGGGGCAGTAAATGGCAAATATGCATCAAGGGGGCACTGAACATAAGGAGACTAAAGGGGAAATAAGTGGAAAATGGGCACCAAGGTGGCACTGAACGACACATGGCAGTTGCTCCATATTGCACATTTACCATTTGTTGCCTTTTTAGACCCTGTTCACATTACGTTAAAGGGGTTAAAAAGAAATTCTGTTGAAGCAGTGGAGAAGTTAAAATAAAAAAGAACTTATACTTACCTCTCTCTTCCCAGACGTTCCTGTGCTGGGGGCTACCGTCACCACTGTTCACTGTTTGTATACAGAGCAGCTGCAGCGGTGATGTACTGTCGACGTGATGTCACCACTGCAGCCGCTCTGTATACAAACCGAGAACAGAGGTGACGGGAGCCCCCAACGCAGGAACGTCTGGGAAGAGAGAGGCAAGTATGGACTGCTTTCTTATTTTAACCCTTTCAGGACTGAGACATTTTTTGCTTTTTCATTTACGTTTTTCACTACCCGCCTTCCTAGAGCCATAACTTTTTTTATTTTCCCGTCAATAGGGTGGTGGCATGAGTTGTAGTTTCTATTGGCACCATTTAAAGTACCATATAATGTACTGGGAAACTGAAAAAAATTCTTTGTGCACTGAAATTAGGAAAAAAAACGGATTCCTCCATCGTTTTTTGGGTTTCGATTTTACGGCATTCATCGTGCGGTAAAAACAACAACTTAACTTCATTCTGCGGCTCAATACGATTACGGTGATACCAAATTTATATTGTTTTTTTATATATTTCACTACTTTTACAAAGAAAACTGTGTTAAAAAAAATAAATGTTGCTTTACCGCATTCTGAGAGCCATAACTTTTTTTATATTTTCGTCTAAGCGGTGTGAGGGCTTATTTTTTGCGGGACGAGCTGTAGCTTTTATTGGTACAATATTTTGATACATGCAACTTTTTATAATTTTTTATTACATTTTTTTTTAGAGCGAATGTGAACAAAAAACTGCGATTTTGGCAATTTACTTGTTTTTTTACGGCCTTCACAGCGTGAGTTAAATAAGAAGTAATAAAAAGTACCAACATTGCCCACGTGGAATGCAGTTTTAATATTTTTTTCTGTTATACAAAAGATAGCCTTTGAGTAAACGGAGTAAGGGCCACACATTGTGTAAATAATGCGGATTTTCCGCAATGGAATTCGTTGCAGAAAATCCTCAGCAAATACAGTTACAGCAAAGTGGATGAGATAAAATAAATCTCATCCACACGCTGCGGAAAAAACTGTCCTGCGGTGTAGAGTTTTATTCCACAGCATGTCAATTGTATTTGCGTAAACGCGCCTTATTTGTTGCGGGTTTTCCCAATTGTATTCAGCCTTGTTCACACTGTGCTAAAAACTGAGGAAAAAATCGGAAGAAGAAAACATCTTCCAAACATCTGCCCATTGGGAAAACGATGTTCTGCTCCGACACGAAAAATAAGTCACTTCTTCAGCGTTTTTGGGGCCGTTTTTCATAGACTCTATAGAAAAACAGCTCCAAAAACAGCTGTTAAAAATGCAGCGAAAAAGACGACTTTGAATAAAAAACGGCTGAAAATACGCTTTCTATGCCTCCCATTGATGTCAATGGGAGGTCAGAGGCATAAACGCCTGAAGATAGGGCATGTCCCTTGTTTTTCCCGTGAGCCGGTTTTTCCCCTCGCGGGAAAAAAACGTCTCCGCCTCCCATTGAAATCAATGGGAGGCATTTTCGGCCGTTTTTTGGCGCGTCTTGCGGCGCGGTTTCCGCGTCAAAAAACTCATTAAAAAACTCTGTGTGAACCCAGCCTAACCTTCCCAAAAACTGTTCATTTACAGATGTGTCCTCACATAGTTTCTTTTAAAATTCGACATAACCCGAGATGTATGGCGCGAGATCTTACATAAACATGTAAATAAATATATCTACCTCCCACAGGTGTTATTTGTCACCCCCAAACTCGGAAGTCTATGGGTGACAGATAGTCAACCGATGGCATTTATTAGAGGCATCTATTGGCCTTCCGTTACCTATAAACTCCCACGTTAAAAAAGTATAGGTATAACATTATTTATTTTTTTACTGAATGGCTGTGATGGATGCCATCCATCGGCTATCTATCGCCGACTCTTATGTTAAAAAAGTATACGTTTAACGTATCCATTTTTTTACTGGATAGCGGGAGATTATATTGAATTGAAATCATGACAAATTGTAGAACTTAATGCAATACACAGCATACTTACAGATTTTACAAAACATTAGCTCAGAGAGAATTGTTGGGTCAGGTATTAAAGACAACAGCGGTAATCGGGGCAGATATAGCCTTAGCCTTTTTTTTTTTTTTTGCTTATAATGTTTAAAACAACCTATAGGGGCATTGAGTCGGGTATTCCCATTTAATAACGTTGTAGCATATCACTAGGATATGCCATAACGTTCTGATCGGTTAGGTTCCAACTGCTGGGACTCCCACCGATCCTGAAATTGAAGGGACATATTTCTCTTGACTAGTTCTCCTGCACAGCAGTGCTTCTGGCCAGGAGCTTGTGTTGTAGTTCCCTGGACAACAGGTGGAAGGGAGCACTACCCTGCAGAGAAAATCAATGAGGGAGCCAAAGCAATTAATTAGTGCTGGGAACCCTTCATTCTGAGGATCAATGGGATTCCTGACAGTTTGGACCACCACTGATTAGGAAGTGATGACATATCCTAGTGATATGCCATCACTTCCTATAGTGGGGAAAAAACCCTTTAACATATAACTCCGTAGCGGAGTAGAAGCTGGTCAAACGGAAAGTCTATGACAGACACTAGGGGGAAAGTACCTGGGTAACTGGCTTGTACCGGACTATCGGAAGAAGGCTTGTGCTGGACTATAGGAAGCTGGCTTGTACCGGCCTATCGGAAGCAGGCTTGTGCTGGACTATAGGAAGCTGGCTTGTACCGGACTATTGGAAGCAGGCTCGTGCTGGATAACTGGACTTGAACACTGAAGTTGTCTCGGACACTTGACTTGACACAGACACGGATAGTGCAGTCGTCTCCGGACACTTGACTTGGCTCGGATACCGGACACAGATACTGGATACGAGATACAGGATACAGCTAGGGAACCTTTGCAGACAAACACTGGGTAAGACACAACACTGATCAGGCAATGAGGAAGTGGGCAGAGTTCCTTGCAAAGTCCAGGGTGTGCTGGGATAGGTTGGGCGTCAATATTCCTACGGGCACAGAGCGGTGGAGAGAGCAGGGAGCGCCAGCGTCATAGAGCAGGGAGACGCCGGCGGAGAGAACAAGGAGGCTGGCGGTTGCTGGGGTGAGTGGGACCAGCGGCTGCCGGTGCTACAGTATTATAGACACATTATTCTAAGTTACAGAAGTAAAGCCGCCTTGTGAATACATGAACATTTAAACACTGAAGAGCACAGCGAGCTTAGAGATTGAGTTTCATTAGTATTAAATGATTTATTTCTGTTAAAAGGCACTGGGGGTCTATTTGTTCCACTTTTCAATGGAGTTGGGGTTAAAAAAAAAAAGCTCATTCTTCACAAAATGTAGCCCTCCTTTAGTTTTGTTCATTTAAAGATCTAACACAGGAGTAGAAGCATAAAATGGGAATAAATTAGCATGACTCGTGGACAGCACTCATGGTTTATATACAAGAACGGCATGGTGATATTTACAGACAGTGATGCAGCTTGAAGGGCTCATTGTAACTTTCATGTCCATGGGTGCCCCATTTATCACCTTTTACATAAAAGAAGAGACCGGTGCAAATGCTGTATGTTCCATTTCTATAATAACAATGCTCATTGCTTATTGCAGTGAGTCTTGATCTTTCAGGAAAAATCATTGATACCATCACTGGACACATATTAATAGTCTTATAATGATCAGTAATGGTTCTAACTTTCTACTGCTCATTGAGTTAGCAAACATCACAGAACTGCTCCCTGCGCCACATAAATCACGAAGCCCGACTTCATAAATGCCAGTTTTTGTTACATTCCACTTCAGAATGAGTAAAATGGGGTGAGTCTAGAATGATGTGCAGGGAAAGAATACCATTTGATTAAAGGTTATGTACACCTCTGAACTTAGATGTGATCGGTAAGGGTATGTTCACACGACCAAGTTTCAGACGTAATTCGGGCGTTTTACGCCCCGAATTACGTCTGAAAAACGGCTCCATTACGGCGACAAACATCTGCCCATTACTATCAATGGGTTTTACGATGTACTGTGCCGTTGATCTGTCATTTTACACGTCGCTCTCAAAAGACGGCGCGTACAAAAGACGGCTCGTCAAAAGAAGTGCAGGACACTTCTTGGGATGTTTTTGGAGCCGTTTTCTCATAGACTCTATTGAAAACAGCTCCAAAAACGGCCGTAAAAAACGCTGCGAAAACGCTGCGAAAAATGCGAGTTGCTCAAAAAACGTCTGAAAGTCAGGAGCTGTTTTCCCTTGAAAACAGCTCCGTTTTTTCAGACGTATTTTGTTACTCGTGTGAACATACCCTAAGGCTGGGTTCACACGACCTCTTTTCAGACGTAATGGAGGCGTTTTACGCCTCGAATTACGCCTGAAAAGACGGCTCCAATACGTCGGCAAACATCTGCCCATTCATTTCAATGGGTTTGCCGATGTACTGTTCCGACGACCTGTAATTTTACGCGTCGCTGTCAAAAGACGGTGTGTAAAATTACAGCCTCGTCAAAGAAGTGCAGGACACTTCTTGGGACGTAATTGGAGCCGTTTTTCATTGAATCCAATGAAGAACAGCTCCAAATTACGTCCGTAATAGACGCCTCGCAAAACGCGAGTACGAGCAATTACGTCTGAAATTCAGGAGCGGTTTTCTCCTGAAAATAGCTCCGTAATTTCAGATGTAAATGCAGTTATCGTGTGCACATACCCTAAGGCTGGGTTCACACGACCTATTTTCAGACGTAATGGAGGCGTTTTATGGCTCGAATTACGCCTGAAAAGAAGACTCTAATACGTCGGCAAACATCTGCCCATTACTTTCAATGGGTTTTACGATGTACTGTGCCGACGACCTGTCATTTTACGCGTCGCTGTCAAAAGACGGCGCGTAAAAAAGACCGCTCGTCAAAAGAAGTGCAGGACACTTCTTGGGACGTAATTGGAGCCATTTTTCATTGACTCCATTGAAAAACAGCTCCACTTGCGTCCGTAATGGACGCCGCGAAAAACGCGAGTACGAGCAATTACGTCTGAAATTCAGGAGCTAGTTTCTCCTGAAAACAGCTCCGTAATTTCAGACTTAATTGCCGTTATCGTGTGCACATACCCTAACAGTTCAATCCTGCGTGCCAGAGACATGCAGGACCCGCTGACACTGAACCCATCAATGCCACTGACCCAACGGATACAGGTTCCAGCGCATGATACAGCTGTTCTGTATACAGGACACAAAGCAGCTGCATCTGAAAAGGTAAAAATAGTTTTTAATAATTAAGTAATTTAACTTTTTATTAAAAAGTATTTAGAAAGTTGCACAAAAGATACTGATAGACATATATAATGTACTAAAGGTAAAAAAGATGATCATTATTTTCTTACACATATATAAGTACACAATAGGGTTATGTAGGTCATGAAGCAAATCCTTTTCAGATCACAGCTTAATTCTAAAGCTGACTTTTTAAATCCTTCAGCTGGAAAATGTGATCTGTTAGCACTGTGGCTGTCCGTAATTATTCCTAAATATCATGTCATGCAACCGGCGAACCCTATACAGCGGGATGACTGATTTGGCGACTTTCTTCTAACTCTCTATCAAGGCTTTCAAGAAATGTTGTCAGTTAAAACCGAGGACATTGCTATACTAGACTGAACTGAGAATGTACTTATGTTGGGTGACTGCCAAAGTCATTACAACGGTTGTAATTTTTCAAGCTGGAATTTTGTGGAATTTTGATGAGAAGAGTTTATGGCGTCTGAATTATCTAAAGGCCTCAGGCTCTTGCTTGATGCAAGAAAATTATTAGAACCTTAGGCACTAAGCTCCCCTAATTTATAATAAGGTTAAGAGTTGCCAAACATTTGTTTTAAAGTGAAAGAAAGAATATATCAAACATTCAACTGGTTTAAAGCAGGAATTCATGCATTACAACCTACACACTGAATGAATACAATTGGCGCTTGTCAATAGCACATTGACTCAGTTGGCATTAAAAGGTGCAAAGTTTGCAGCCTACACTCGGGTATTCTTGTCTGGACCAAAAAAAATGTCTTCTTGAATGTGTATAAGACTAAATGCTTTCCTTATAACGTGTATGACACCTCTGAGTAAAACTTCAGAAGTGAAGATCAGAGTGATCTTATAGCCTATCCATAGTGTGTTATTAATAAGTTGGTAAATGAATTAAATCCTACACATTGCAGCACAAATAATAGTTTTTAACCCCTTTACGCCTCATTTACACGAGCGTAATATATGCGCGTGCGACGCGCGTGCTTTTCACGCGTGTCGTACGCACCTTTATTACTCTATGGGGCAGTGCAGACGATGCGTGAATTTTGCGCAGCGCGAGTGCGTTGCGTAAAACTCACGACATGTTCTATAATCGTGCGTTTTTCGCGCATCACGCACCCATTGAAGTCAATGGGTGCATGAAAACCACGAAGGTCGCACGGAAGCACTTCCGTGCGAACTGCGTGATTCGCGCAAGAGCTGTCAAACTGAATGTAAACAGAAAAGCACCACGTGCTTTTCTGTTTACAAACATCCGAACGGAGTGTGTTAGACATGAGCGAACCGAACTTTACCGGGTTCGGCCGAACTCGTTTTGACCGAACCCGGCAGGAGACAGTCACTGTGCAGGGTGCTGAAAGAGTTAAACTGGTTCAGCACCCTGGACAGTGACTTCCGATTCCAATATACGTGAACGTGTAAAAAAAAAAATTCTTACTTACCGATAACGCCCGGCTTCTTCCTCCAGTCTGACCTCCCGGGATGACAATTCAGTCCAAGTGACAGCTGCAGCCAATCACAAGCCAAGCACAGGCTGCAGCGGTCACATGGACTGCTGCGTCATCCAGGGAGGTGGGGCCAGATGTCAAGAGAGGCGCGTCACCAAGGACGCGTCACCAAGGACGCGTCACCAAGGCAACGGCCGGGAAGTTCTCGGTAAGTACGAACCTCTTTTTTTTTAAACAGGTTACTCGATATGGTGATCGGAATGCACTGTCGAGGGTGCTGAAAGAGTTACTGCCGATCAGTTAACTCTTTCAGCACCATGGACAGTGACTGACGTCGACTAGCCTCATCTCTATGATGGCGGCTGCGCAAAAATCACGCAGCCGCGCATCATACACGGATGACACACGGAGCTGTCAAGTGCCTTTTGCGCACGCAAAATGCTGCGTTTTTTGCGCGCGCATAACGAACATGCTCGTGTAAATGAGGCCTTAGATCGCAGCCAATATAAATTTTTTTCATCATCGCATTGCAAGAGCTGTTTTATTTTTCCATTGGCATAGCTGTATGAGGGCCTATTTGTTTAGCAAAACAAGTAATTTTTAATTGCACCACTTTGGGGTAAGAATTGTATAAATTTCATTAATTGTTTTTTGGGGAGGTAGAAAAAAAAATCAGCAATTCCGCCATTGTTTTTACAGCGTTTACTGTGCCGTATAAATGACTAACTTTATTCTGTGGGTCAGTACAATTAAGGCGATACCAAATTTATATTTTTTTTTATGGTTTACTACTTTTGCACAATAAGGCCAGGATCACACACATAGTTTTGATGTAGTTTTTGGCTGAGATTTTTTTGTTTTTTTAGCCAAAGCCAGAAGTGGATCTTAAAGGAAGTGAACAGTATAAATAAAAATATGCATCTTTAATTCTTTTATATCCACTCCTGAGTTTGGCAAAAAAAAAAAAAAAAAAAAAAAAAACTGCATCAAAAATGCGTATGTGATTATAAGTTTTTGCGTTGTCATATTCCCGTAACATTTACATTATTCCATCGACGGAGCTGCGTAAGGGCTTGTTTTTGGCAAGACGAGCTGTAGATTTATTGGTACTATTTTGGGGTATACACAACTTTTGGATCACTTTTAATTCTGTTTTATATGTAGATAGGATGAATAAATAACAGCAATTCTGGCATTATTTTTCTGTTTTTTTTTACTAATAGTTGGGGTTGTTATCGACGCAGCCAGAGGCGTAGCTAGGTTCTCCAGCACCCGGGGCAAAGATTCAGTTTGGCACCCCCCCCCCGCACACAACCTCTTTCCCAACATCTCCTTCCACCTCGCCATGTTTGTTTTCTCTACCAATCAATGAGGTGTCATTTTTTTTAAATGTAACTCGAGCATAAAGCCATTTGTACATTTTACAAGCTATATAGTTCTATATACAAAACCAATCTCATTACATATATACAGCACCAGAACAAAGCTCATTACATATACACAGCACCAGAACAAATCTCATTACATATATACAGCAGCAGAACCAAGCTCATTACATATATACAGCAGCAGAATCAAGCTCAGTACATATATACAGCACGAGAACAAAGCTCAGTGCATGTATACAGCATCATAACCAAGATCAGTACATATATACAGTGCCAGAACCATGCTCAGTACATATATACAGTGCCAGAACCAAGCTCAGTACATATATACAGTGCCAGAACTAAGATCAGTACATATATTCAGCACCAGAACCAAGCTCAGTACATAAATACAGCACCAGAACCAAGCTCAGTACATAAATACAACACCAGCACAAATACAGCTCAATTTAGTGCAACCCCTGCCATATAGGTTTGCACTAAATTGTATACAGCTCCCAGGATGGCCCAAACAATGGTAAGGATATGCTGGGAGTTGCTGTTTCACAAAAACAATCATACCACCCATCATCTTGCTGCAGATTATAAAGTGACTACAGTACTGATTAAAGACAGAATAAACATTTACATTAAGTGACTCACAGGTGACGTCAGATTCTAGTTTGTTCTTTTTCTCTTTACTTCTCCATCTGGTCCAGACCTCTATGACGACTTCTCCCGGCCACAGCCCAGTTCTGCAGTTTGCAACTCAGATGTGTTCAGCTTCTCACTTTGAAAACATTTCTGCACCTATAAACAAAGATACATTTCGCATGGTGCCAGACACTGTGCCCCTAAATATAGTAGCGCCATACACTGCACCTGTAATTATAATAGCACCATACACTGTGTCCCACACACACACACCGTGCCCCCTGTAGATAGTGCCCCCCATAGAGCCCCCTGTAGATAGTGCTCTACATAGATCTCCCTGTAGATAGGGACCCCCATAGAGCCTCTGTAGATAGTGCCCCACATACAGCCCCCTGTAGACAGTGTCCCACATATAGCCACCCTTGTATAGTGCCCCACACATAGCCCCCTGCATATAGAGCTCCACATATAGCCCACCAGTGTATATAGTGTCCAGTATATAGCCCACCCCTGTAGATAGTGCCCTACATAGATCTTCAGCCATATAGTGCTCCACATATAGCCCACCACTGTATACAGTGCCTCATATATAGCTCCCCTATAGTGCTCCATATATAGCCCACACCTGTATATAGCCCCCCTCTATATAGTGTGCAACATATAGCTCACCCCTGTAGATAGTGCCCTGTATATATCTCCCCATATAAAAATAGCGCTCCACATATAGCCCACCCCTGTATATAGTGGCTCACATATAGCTCCCCCTATAGTGCTCCACATACGGCCCACCCCTGTATATAGACCCCCCCTCTGTAGATAGAGCTGACCCCTCTAGATAGAGCCTCCCCTGTAGATAATGTCTAAATTTTATTAGGATAACTTTACATACTCACCTTAATCCCGTTCCTGTGCCGTCCGGTGGCAATGCAGAATTGCTCTCTTCTGAGCAGGTCTGCTGGGGTTGAACGATGCGTCGTTGAAAGGCGCCGATTGACAGGGCAAGTCATTCTGCCCTGCCAATCAGCACCTTTCAACTACGCAAGCGGCGCAAAGAAGTAATCGCGCCGCTTAACATTGTTGAAAGGCGCTGAATGGCCAGGCACGGAATGTACTTGGCCATTCATCGCCTATAGTGCAGGATGGGATGGCGGCGGCTGGTCTCTGTGACGCCGCTGCCGCCCCCTTAGAGAGGCAGCAGACCGCCATCATGGATGGTGCGGCCCTCGCGCCCCCCCACTTTCCCTCTTAGTTGCACCCGGGGCACATGACCTGCCTGCTCACCCCCCCCCCCCATGCTACGCCCCTGGACACGGCTATATCAAATATGTGACGTTTATTTTGTTTAAATATTTAGATATAAAAAAATATATTTTTTTTATGAAAACAAAAAATAGTTTTACTTTTAATTATTTAAAAAAATATTTTATTCATCTTTATTTTAACACTTTGTTTTAAGTCCCATGGGACTTCACTGCTGGATCATTTGATTGCTTGTATAATACACTGCAAAACGTCTGTATTGCAGTGTATTCTGCCTGTCAGTTAAAACAGACAGGCATTTTAATAGGCCCTGCCTTTAACTCCTGAGTGACCAGCCTATTTAAGGCCTTAATGACCAACCATTTTTTATTTTTTTTTCTATAGTCGCATTCAAAAAGCTATAACTTTTTTATTTTTCGTCGACATAGCTGTATGAGGACTTGTATTTTGCGGGATAAGTTGTACTTTTTAATAGCACCATTTTGTTTTACATATTTTTTAATGAACTTTTATTAACTTTTTTTTTTGGGGGGGGGGAATAGAAAAATTCCCTGAAATTCCACCCTTGTTCTATGCGTTTTAAATTCACACCGTTCACTGTGCGGCGTAAATAACATGTTACCTTTAATCTATGGGTCGGTATAATTACGATGATACCACATATGTATAGGTTTTTTATGTTTTATGGTTTTCGCACAATGAAAACTCTTTTGAACTAAAATTATTTGTTTTTGCATAGTCGCCTTTCAAGAGCTGTAATTTTTACATTTTGCCGTCAATGTAGTAATATGAGGGTTTGTTTTTCGCGGGACGAGACGTGGCTTTGATTGGTACTGTTTTGGGGTACATGGGACTTATTAATTAACTTTTATTATGATTTTTTGGGGGCCAATGGAAAAAATAAGTTTTTTGCGTTTTTTTTTACGTGTTCACCTTGCGCTTTAAGTTATATGTTAACTTTATTGTTTTGGTCATTACGGTCGCGGCGATACCATATGTGTATACACTTTTACTAAATAAAACCACTTTTTATGGAAAAAAACTTTTTACTGTAATTTTTATCAAGAATTTTTATTTCACATGTACTACTTATTTTGTACTTCACTGTGCGATCTTTTGATCGCTGCTATAATGCTTTGGTACACTTAGGGTATGTTCACACGCCCTATTTACAGACATAATTCGGGCGGTTTAACCTCAAATTATGTCCGAAAATACGGCTCCAATGCGCCGGCAAACATCTGCCCATTCATTTGATACGATGTTCTGTGCCGACAGTCATTTTTTTTACGCGCCGCTGTCAAAAGACGGCGCATAAAAAAGACGCCGGCGTCAAAGAAGTGCCTGTCACTTCTTGAGACGTAATTGGAGCAGTTTTCCATTGACATCATAGAAAAACAGCTCCAATTACGTCCGTAATGGACGCAGCGAAAAGCGCCTGCACTTGCCATTACGTCTGAAATGCCGGAGCTGTTTTCTCCTTAAAACAGCTCCGTAATTTCAGCCGTAACGGAGGCTGCCGTGTGAACATACCCTTAGTATACCAGAGCATTACTGCCTGTCAGTGTAAATCTGACATGGTCTACTAGGTATATACCCAGGGCAGTACTGGGGGCCTTTATCAGGCCCCCAGCTGCCATGGCACCCCATTGGAGGCCCGCTATTGCATTTTGCGGGCCGCCGATGGGTGAGAGAGGGAGCTCCCTCTGTAAATGATTTAAATGCCGCGGTCGCTATTGACCGTGGCATTTAACGGGTTAAACGGCTGTGACCAAAGTAAACTTCGATCGCTATCGTTGGAGCAGGAGTCCGGCTGTCAAAAGGGAGCCGAGCCCCGGCTCCAACCTGCACAGGACATCCGTGCAGGACTTAGATTGGGCCGCAGTGAAAAGGCGACGGCCTAGCCTAAGGCCCCTTAGTGACCGTCGTGAAAAGGCGTATTGGTAGTCACTAAGGGGTTAAAGATGGCAGACCTGGACGCCTTTGTTAAGCCCCGTTGCCATAAAAACTTAAGGGCACCCCGCAATTTTGTTGCGACCGAGGAAGTTCCTTCCCTCTGTCTAAGGGTATGTTCACACGCTGAGAGGCAGTTACGTGTGAAAAGACAGACTGTTAACAGCTGCCTCGTTTCACACGTAAATGCTCCTCCTCGTAATTTACGAGGCGTCTGAGACGCTCGTAAACCTTGAGCCGTGCTTCATTGATTTCAATGAAGAACGGCTCAAATTACGTGGCAAAGAAGTGCCCTGCACTTCTTTGCCGAGGCAGTAAATTTACGGGTCGTCGTTTGACAGCTGTCAAACGACGACTCGTAAATAACAGGTCGTCTGCACAGTACGTCGGCAAACCCATTCAAATGAATGGGCAGATGTTTGCCGACGTATTGTAGCCATATTTTCAGACGTAAAACGAGGCATGATACGCCTCGTATACGTCTGAAATTTGGCCGTGTGAACATACCCTTACAGTTTAGATGCTGCGACCATGGCATCTGAGTTAAACGGCCGGGATCTGAGCTATCTCCAATCCCGGCTGTTGCAGCAGGGTGTCAGCTGTATGATACAAATAATAATTTTTCCATGTCGTGATGGACACACAGGTGCAATTCAAGTTACAAGACACATAACTGTACTGTAACGAGCTTTATCCCCTGAAAGTAAGCAATGAAGGTTCATATTAAATGCCTGTAAGCAGAGATTTTGAAACCCATGAGGAATTGATGTAGAAAGTACACTGGAGAATTGTTTACCTTTTTATTATACTAGGAATAACATTTATTTAAAGAAACCTAAAATACCTCTTTAACAAGTACCTACCGTGCATTATAGAGGAGGCCTCCAGGAAATGTCAAGTCCTGTGATCTGTGCTGTGGGGCAGAATAAGGACAAGGTGCACATTACAAGCATGAACCCCATACCAGTTACAGCCCTTGGGCACCATTTCTGTGTTGCATTGAAACAATTTAGTGCAACCAGCTGTTACAAATTAAAATGACTGTTTTACATTGATCTGTATATATGGATACACAATGCTTACTTGAATGTTCAATATTAGCAAATGCTTAGTACAGTTACTAATAAAGTTGAAAATATTCTCCTCTGGTTATACTTTAAGTTAGTATCTTTATGGTCAATATATAACTAAATAACAAGCTAAACAACCCTAATAACGAACTATCTAATTTAACCCCTTAGTGACCAGCCCATTTTAGGCCTTAATGACCAAGCTATTTTATTAGTTTTTCTATAGTCGCATTCAAAGAGCTATAACGTTTTTATTTTTTCGTCTACATAGCTGTATGAGGACTTGTTTTTTGAGGGATTAGTTGTGCTTTTTAATGGCACCATTTTTGGGTACATATAATTTTTATATTAACTTTTATTAACCTTTTTGGGGGGGATTATAAAAAAAACCTGAAATTCCGCCATTGTTCTATGCGTTTTTAAATTGACGCCGTTCACTGTGCGACGTAATTAACATGTTACCTTTATTCTATGGGTCGGTACGATTACGGCGATACCACATATGTAGAGGTTTTTTTATGTTTTACGACTTTTGCACAATAAAAACACTTTTGAACTAAAATTATTTGTTTTTGCATCGTCGCTTTCCAAGAGCCGTAATTTTTTTATTTTTCCATCAATGTAGTGATTTTTTGGGCTTGTTTTCTGCGGGACAAGACGTAGTTTTGAATGGTACTGTTTTGGGGTACATGGGACTTATTGATTCATTTTTATTATGACTTTTTTGGGGGGCAATGGAAAAAAATTGCAATTTCGCCATAGTTTTTTGCGTTTTTTTTTTACGGTGTTCACTTTGCGG
This sequence comes from Rhinoderma darwinii, assembly GCF_050947455.1. NCBI lineage: Eukaryota > Metazoa > Chordata > Amphibia > Anura > Rhinodermatidae > Rhinoderma > Rhinoderma darwinii. Next base: position 341,208,897 of record NC_134687.1, read on the forward strand.
TTTAAATTACATATTAACTTTATTAATGGAGTCATTACGGTCGCGGCGATATCACATATGTGTACTTTTTTTTTTTTTTTTTACACTTTTACTAAATAAAACCACTTTTTATGGAAAAAAATGGTTTTATTTATTTTTTTACTTTACTTTTTATTAATAATCTTTATTTCACTTTGATGACTGATTTTATTAGTCCCACTAGGGGACTTTACTGTGCCATGTTCCGATCGCTGCTATAATGCTCTGGTATACTTCGTATACCAGAGCATTATTGCCTGTCAGTGTAAATCTGACAGGCAATCTGTTAGGACGTGCCTCCGGCGCGTCCTAACAGGCATATGTCCAGGGCAGACCTGGGGGCTTTTATCAGTCCCCCGGCTGCCATGACACCCCATCGGAGACCCGCGATTGCATTCGCGGGCCGCCGATGGGTGACAGAGGGAGCGCACTCCCTCTGTAAACAAAGTTAAATGCCGCGGTCGTTATTGACGGCGGCATTTAACGGGTTAAACGGCCGCGATCGAAGTAAACTTCGATCGCGGGCGTTGGAGCAGGAGCTCAGCTGTCATCAGACAGCAGAGCCCCGGCTCCTGCCTGCACGGGAGACCCGTGCAGGACTTAGACTAGGCTGACGTGAAAAGGCGTCAGCCTAGCCTAAAGCCCATTAGTGAATCACGTAAAAAGGCGTATTAGTGGTCACTAAGGGGTTAACAATTGAATAATTATTTGTTATGGTGAGTAAGCAGTGCACCATTTCCTCAAACACCACAAATACAAACACTCAGGGTAAGGCCACACGGTGCAGAAGAGGCTGGACGCAGCTGCAGGCTTAAGGGAAGCCGACATGACCGTCCTGGTAGGGAAAGGGTTAATGTTATGAGGTGAGGGAAAGTTGAAGGAGCTGAAGGAGGGACGGGGAGGAGTTAAGGGGGACGGGGGGGGCCGTTACTGCGCTTCCCGCTGTTTCTCGGCATTGAGCCGGAAGCAGCGGGAGGAGTAACACACACTAAGCAAAGCTCCCCGTTGCCCGGTTTTTTAGTAATGGCAGAGGCCCTGATTTTAGAGCGGCTGCGTGCCGCTGCTGTGCACCACGGTCCCGGATGGCTGGAGGAGACCGTGGCTGCATTAACGCGGATCCCGGACGCCGTTTCGCCACGCCGGGCACGGCGTTCGGGGTCTGTTGTAAGGGACAGGCTCCCCTCCCCCGGCCCCCTTACGAGCATGGCTATGGCGGCGGGGGGGGAGTCGGCAACAACCGCTCCTGCGCTGGGCAGGCAGAGAGCGGTGCCAGGGGTGACGGCGATGCAGGCTGTGTCGACCCGTCCCTCTCGGCGGTCCCGACCTCCAGAGCGCCTTAGTCCGGAGGTAGTCCCGCGGACACGGCGTCGCAGAGGGAGCCCGATCCCGGACGCTGCAGGCCAGGC